>NC_139412.1:16002119-16646639 GCF_905368555.1 Meleagris gallopavo
ACATCAAGAAAAAAAAAATGATTAATGACCATTAAAAAATATACTAGAACTTTTGGATTGTGTTCATTCTGCTCATTTGCCAGAGGAACAACACACGTCTGGAGTGATACCTTGAGTTTGATTCTTCCTGCATCCCAAAGAGTTCATCTAGACCCTGGGGTGTTAATATGAAACCAGGCAGTGTTATTCTGTAGACAAGATTATGTGCTGTCAACCAAATGGAGCTTTCACAGGATCAGCTGAGCTGCTGGAATTGCTCCCAGCCAGGATGCCGGGGTCATTTTTAAGACACTTCATGGAGAACAGGTTTCACAAGTTAGATGCCAGCACAGTTGGTTTTTCACCTAATAGGGCCTCAGGCTCTGCTATCGGAAGGATCCCTGTGACTGCGAGACGCAAGGCTCAAATGTCAGGCATGTAATATTTATTAGAGGCAGCAGAGGTTTCAGCCTCCCTACATAAGATTATTCTTTACTGAATAGAAAGAGCCACAGCTCCCTGTGGTAGGATGTTCAGCAGTTTCATACGGTAAAATTGTTAATAAAACCACTATAAATATAAGAAAGGCTTCCAATTTCTCCAGGCAGCCCCTAAGGCTACGGCTGAGTGAAGGACTGCGGGCTCTGCGTTACCTGGCATTCCGGATAAACAGAAGTGTGCAGTGCAGCACAACATCTGTAAGAGCATCCTCTGAGATGTCTTCCAGCGCTTCCTGGTTCCCAAACCAGGAATGTCATATCTGTGGTCTTTTTTACTTTGTTCTGCGCTAGAGAAAAACTGTAAGGCAAGGAAGTCACAAAGTCAGCCAAGTACTTCAGTTCTCCGAATGACCCTTCACCCCAGCGAGAGGCCTGCTGCAGTGACACAGCGGGATGCTGGCTCTGCAGGAGGACTCGATTCCAGCAGCTGTTCTAAACTCCGTGGGAGCGTTCACAGATCTGTAACGGCACTTATGAGAATGCGTATTATAATTGCTCCTAAAGAAGGGAAATCTCTGTCCGAATTAATGACCCCAGAAATTTTGCAAATTTTTTATCACAAAATATTTGGACCGGTAACTTGGAACTGCTCCTCCAGTGTTTCCCATCTGGAATCGACAGAGCTAGTGGTGACTGACTCAGACATTTAAGTCCAAATTTCACCCTGAAATACTGACGGGCGAATTTAAACCCCCATCTTAATCCACTCCTGTCAGTTCCCAATCCCTGCTGGGTGTGGAAAATCACTTTGAATCTTACATATTTCAGTCTTCTGTTCCTTAGGATAATTTCTTCCACATGATATTTGCCGCATGTGTGAAAAACAAATTTGTCACCCAAAAGCATATATTTCCAACGATCTCAAAGAACAGTGATTCAAACAGTGATTCACATTTTCAGCAGCACTAATACTATAGAGATAGGGGGAAAAGGAGAGAAAGAAAAAAGAAAACAAGAAGGAATGTAAAATTCTTCTTAAAGAAGAAATATGTGGAAGAATAAATGCAAACAATCCTTCACATGTGAAGCATGCAGAACCCTGGTAGTGATAGAGCAGAGTTTGCAGTGCGTTTCGACAGCTTAAATTATGATACTTGCCAAATTAAAGAAATCCTTTCATTGGAAAGTAGAATCCTCTCATTGAACGAGTTAAAGGAATGACAAATGTCTTGATTAAAGTGAATTTTAAATCCCTGTGCATGACCACCTATTAAGACTCTTGCCCACACTGTCTCATACAGTTTTGCCCAGCCCTGGCTGGGAGCAAGGATGTCTCTGTGTGCCAGGCCATCCCATCCTAACACAGAGCACTCATCACAATGGAAACTGATGGTTCCCCCCCCAAAAAAATTCAGAGAGCAAATAAACCACATGCTCCTACTTCCCTCATTTTTTGACTAAGAAAGATAATTTTTCTTCCTGCTTTATGATGGTATACCAAGAAAGCTAATATAATCCATGCTAACCACTGCGTCAAAAAACTACACGAACTCAAGACAACCAAGTTTGGTCATGCCTTGCAGCAAGCAGTGCACTAGTTGCCAGTGCAAGTGGAATGATATCTGGCAATGCTGTACCTAGGGCTAGGAGACTAATGTCTTCCAGGAGAATTTTTAGCTATGTTTTGGGACCCAACCCAGGATCAGGAGGCAGCCTGCAAAATGAAGCTGTGGAACAGATCATTTGCTGGAGGTTTGTCACACATAGTCTTTTTGTTTGGCCCTTTGCCCCCACAGCTGCAGGCGGTATTCTTCACATCGGAGGCAATAAAACATACCTGCCAGAACTGCAGCTAGCAGCTAACAAGGAAATCTAAGGTGAAGTTTGCATATGTGTACTGCAGCAAAAGTACTCCTCTAAGGAGTCAACATCTCTGTAAAATGGGATAAAAGAACACAATGCTCATGAGAGCTCTGAAGGCAGCAAGGCAGCTGCCACCCTCAGGTCTCTACTTTCTCTCTTCGGGGAGGGATCAGACCTTTAAATCAGTTCATTCCTGAAAGGGACGCAATAAACTTCAGGGTTCACCATATCAACAAGCATGTATACATTTGCCTACTGTCCAAAGCTGAAGGGTGGTATTAACCAGGTAACCTGTTCTGCCAAGATAGAGCCATATCCCAGCCTGAAGACCCACAACGATGCCTGAATGTAGCAAATAGAGTAAATCTCTTATCTGTGGCTTTAAATCCACTTATATTCCCACTTGTCCATGACTGATGTTGGTTTCAGTGGGTGGCAATTCTATTTCTCTGACAGCGTTTTATAATAAGAGATCTATCTTAAATAAAGAGGGAAATACATTCTGATTCCAACAGTGCACTCACAATGAAAACAGACTTCCAGCTGAAGACATCCTTGTGGATGTTTTATTGGTTTCATAGAGCATCAGCCGTAAAAAATGAATATGTGGAATTTATCAATTAATTGACATCAGCCTGAGACAAATCCTGAGCACATCATGACTCAGCCTGCAGCAGCAGCCTCCATCTGCAGTGCTGTGGGATGCACTCTGCTGCCCATACACCAGATCTTTACACATAATTTTTACTTCTGTGAATGTAAATAGTTTTATTTTCAATTTTTACATGCAAATGCTTTTAAGAGAGTAAAAAAAGTAATGTGTCAAAATGTAGTTGCTTTATATTTCTATTTTTATGACGACTTCTTGTAATGACAAAGTGCCAAGCATTTAATTGGTATGGCCCAATTAAGCAATACACGAAAACCTACTTCTCTAAACTTCATTGATGCCAGCCACCACTGCTGCTGCAAATGGCAAACACGTGGATTTATAGAATTACTGCTGAATACTGAAATGTAATCAAAAGCTGAAATGTGAAAATATACACCGGAAAATGCAGAAAATGCAGCTGTTCTCCAAAGAGAGCTTTCCTCTCTCTTTCCCATCTCCATTCCATCATTGCTAGTGCCTCAAGACCAAATGAATCTGCATTTGCCTGCTGCTAATGGGTATAGGTGTCATGAGTACAAAGGCCTGAATTCAGTCATGAGACTTTAACATCAGGCTGGATGTGGCTCTGGGCAGCCTTGCCTAGTGGTTGGCAACCCTGCAGATAGCAGGGGGATTGAAACTAGATGATCTTTGTGGTTCTTCTCAACCTAGGCTTTTCTATGATTCTAGGAAATGCTAAACTGCGTACTTTTACACACACACACACACACCAAAAACAAAATAAAATAAAACCCTCCTCTAGGTGTCCTGTTCCATCCTGTGCCAGGCGGTGCAAATCTCCACACTCCTCATTCTGTTCTTTTACTGTTATGCTCCAAGGAATGTGCCAAATGTGACTGTACCTGATGGCATGGGACACAATCCCACGTAACAACACAGAACAGCGCTTAAAAAAATGGAAGTTAGCTTGAAACAAAATTGCAAGGCAGACAGTATGAAGAGGAGTAACATACCTCCACCTTGGCTATGCCTGTGCTGGGAGCAAATGAAAGCGTCTTTCCTCAATTGCAACAGCTATACAAGCAGGGTGGCGGTGGAGTGCAGTAGCATCCCCTGGACATCATTGTTTTGCACAGCCAGTATGAAGAATACAGCCAAAAGATTGGGAGCATTGCAGAACCTGGGTGCCAGAGCAGTGTGCCAGCACTGTGGTGCCAACGCTGCATCCAGCTCCAGATGAACTTTGAGGTTCATGCAGATCCCAGGCACTCACCCACAGCAGCAAAAACTTATCCCCAAAAAAATGAGATGGATGCATTGCAACACTAACAGAAACATGTCATTAAGAAGCGTGGTTTGCTACTCCTTCCCTTTAAAATCCTCAATAGCATACTACCTCAGTAAAACCTGGGCTCCTCTCATTTCTTCATTTGAAATTCTCTGTAGGATGCATGATCACACAAGGTATGACAACCTCTATAAGCTGAAGGAGTAGCTCTTGGCTTTCCAGCACTGAAAGTAATGATAAGAATGTTGGAAAGCCTACAAGCAGGCTTGTGGGACTGTAACTACCTAACCTTGGAATGGATTAGCATCTGCCCTGTCTGTTCTCCTCCGCTTTGTTCATGTGTGGATTCACCACACCAGAGCCCATCCCCAGTATCAGCTGCTCCTGCTACTGATGATGCAGTGGAAGCTGGTGAGATCATGTCTAAGAAACCCTTCATAAATCACTGGGGATGTCCCAAAGGATAACACAGCAGTATTGGTACAAAGCACTAGGGACATGCTTAGTAATTTCTTTTCCCTACAGGATATGGGGATTGCAGATAAGGAGAGCACTATGTTTTCTTAGGACTGCTCAGCATGCTACTTTGTTTATTTTGCTTCAATGAAGATGAAACAGATGCTATCTGTTGGTCAACGGTGATGCTGTGACCAACACATGCAGGCATGCATTGTGCATAGGACCGGAGATTTCACCCTTCTTCCCTCACAGCCCTCAGACACTCATGCTGGCTGTTTTTTTCTTTCACTGCTCCTGTTATCCACTGCTTTTCAAAGCAGTCTGCTTTTCCAGACTGCTGACATGAGGTGCTGCTCTGAGGCAGCAGTGCAGGTAACCAAAACCTTCAGGAAGGCCCACCACACTGAGCAGACACATGGATGGGGTTCCTAAGGAGCACCCTGCCAGCATCTCATTAGCTTTTGTGATTCATGCAAAGGACTGGCCCTGCAGGAAGAAGTGGAGGGAAGGAACCTAGGAAAATGGAAAACCATGCATCTCTGAAAATATTTGAAACTTATATTGGATGTTGCCACCAAAGCAAAACCGTGAGCAATAGTTTCCCGTTTTCCATCTTTATTTCTCTCTGTACAGGCATTCACAGAAGAAAATGTGCAATGATATTATGCCCCTGTCTTCAGCTTATAATGAACAATCTAGTAGATAGATATATAGCTGTCACTTTGCTTCTGGGATCCATGTCATATACTGAAAGGACATTACAGGGTTCCAGAATTGTGAGTTTGATATATGTAAATGTTTTCTAAGTTTTACTGACAATGAAAATTCATTCTGTGAGTGATACAACACTAGGACTGATGTCAGAGAGCATGATATTAACTTTCAGTCATTTTGGCATGCTGTTCTACTAGTGATGAGGCAAAAAACTTGATAAGCAGTCAAGCAACTTCTAATTTAATTTACAGCAAGTCCTTTGACACAATGGCAAACTGAGCATATCCCAGCTAAAAGAGCATATGGAAGTTCATTTCCCAGTTACTCTGAGGACACAGAGCAATACCAAAGAGCAAGTTTCCTGATTCAGCTCTGAATAGATGTATCAATGTATTTCAACAGAAACAGCTTTTGGAAAGAAACTAAAAATCACACATTTATGATCTACTGTAGGATTACTTACAAATGTAAGTCCTAACTCATCAGCCTTTAGAACACAGTGTATCTTGGTAATTTTATGTTCTTTTCTTGAATAATCCCATCAGCTGTGCAAATTTGAATGACTTTGTCTTCAAGTGGCATTTATATCAAAATTCACTAAAGTCATAATAAAACACAAAAGTCAGCAATTTTAGTCAATCCTTGCTTTGTTCAAAATCACATTGACCAGCTCCATGGTGGAGATCTGTCTGATTATAACTTTGTGCCTCTGTTACACAAAATGGATCATACAATAATAATCAGTCACACACTTTTCTGCTCTCCCAATCTCTCCTGAAGAGTGTTAGGCAATTACCCTCCTATCACACTTGCTTTGTCTGACAGCAAACCACAGCTTTCACATGGGGAAAAAAAAGAGTGACAGAGCATCATTGCTTGGACAAGATTCACAACTCCTGACAAATTGCCATGCAGCTTGAATTGCTCCATTCAGAAGTAGAGCTGCTCTCCCCAGCTCCCACAGCGCAGCAGACAACAGCACTCGCCATGGCACAGCACCGGGTGCAGCAGCGAGAGCAAGGAGCTTCTTTTCCTCTTGCCGTCTCATCAGCCCTGAGGGGAGAGAGACTGAGATGCACAATGAAAACAGACGAGCTTCACAACAAGATTTACACTTACAGAATCACAATTTAAAATTGGACAATGAGCAACAGCATGAAATTCAACAAAGGCAAATGTCAGGTGCTGTGCCTGGGATGGAGCAATGCCAGACCCAGGTACAGATGGGTGATGAGTGGCTGAGGAGCAGCTCAGCAGCAAGGGAACTGGGAGTGCTGCTGACAGTAGGCTCAGTGTGAGCCAGCAGCATGCCTGGCAGCAAATCACATTTTGGGGTGCAGTAAACCCAGCATAGCCAGCAAGATTTTCCCACAAGAGTGTGATCTCTTTCCCAGTGATGTAGCCTCACCTTCCATAGTGCGTGTAGTTTTGGGCTCCGTTGTATAAAATGGATGATAAGGTCCCTAAAAGCTTCCAGAAGAGGCACCAAAACTGGTACAAGGGCTGGAAGGCATGTCCTGTGAGGAGAAGCTGAGGATATTTGGGTTGTCTGGTCTGGAGAAAAGGAGGCTCTGAGGTGACCTCATCGCTCTGCAGCTTCCTGAGGTGGAAAATGGAAAGGGAGCTGCCGAGCTCTGCTCCTGGGAATTAAAAGCAGGATGCATGGAAAAGGCACAAAACTGCACCAGAGGAGGTTCAGACTGAACGATTGGAAATTTTTTGCCATGAGGGTCTTCAAGCATTGGCACAGGCTTCCTTGCAAGGCGAAGATGATTGCCCCAAGCTGCCAGTGTTCAAGAGGCATTTTGATAATGCCTTCATAAATATGTTTTAATTTTTGGTTAACCCTGAAACGGTCAGGCAGTTGGACTAGATTATCAGAAAAATTCCCTTCCAACTCTATTATTCTATTCTGTTCTAAAACTAGAAGCACCTTCAGCAGGACAGGAATGTGTTACCTGCAGTTTAAAATCACAGTTTGAAAAACCAGGACCAATGCAAAACAGTCAGAGTTTCAGTGAGACTTTTGGCAAAAGATCAGTAAATTGGAGCTAAGACATAAACCTATTAGCAATCTAGTTCCACACTAGGCTATAAATGTCACAAAGCTCATGCAGTCATTAGTCATCCCTGTGCACAGTACGTACATACAGAGGATAGAAAAGAGATCTTGTGAACATCTATCTTGAACATTAGCATGGATACAACTATCATCAGTAATAGGGGACAGCAGAGTAAACTGGGCCCAATATATATCGGAACCTCCCAAACCTATTTCCCCATAGCTCGGCTAGAAATACCACTGACATTTATATAAATTCAATTATTAGTTTTAAATCTTGGTGATTTTTCTTGCCTCTGTACTTGAGGAGTCCAGATAAACAGAGCCTAAATGCTGAAATGCTTTGAGAAAAGCAGTTGACACAAGTTTCCTAGCCCCAGGTTGAAAAATGAAAAGGGCTGGAGCAGCAGCTAAGCATCCAGAAGTTAATTCCCTATCAGCATACATGAATGCAGCTCCACTGGGCGAAGAACGTTCCCACCAGTCCTGTGACTGCTGATATGAACAGAATCACTCTCCTATGGTCTACTGCAGAAACAGCCTGGCAGTACCTACCTGGTGCTCTTGCAAAAGCTAAAAGTGAGACAAAAGATCACACCAGAGACACTCATATCCTGATCTGTCTTCACAGCCAAAACTATGCTGCTAGCTACTATCTCTATATGCCACATCATATTCTCTCCCACAGACTTTGCATATTATCTGCCCTTTAACTGACTCATCCAATTCTCCATTTGGAAAGAACATCTCCTCTGTGTTTGTTCAGGAAGACAAATATACTGCCTGAGTCATTAGGATTTTTCATGTGGTCTCGTCTTAATGTTCCAATACTCCAGTTTAGACAATATCCACTTGGAGGAGTTATTTGCTCAGCAGCAGGAAAGAAAATAACTTGACTCCATAATGAAAACCTCAAAAACATCCCAAGTACTAAAGGGTAATGAGACATGGCCCTGATTGATTGTCTAATAACCTTTATCTAGATACTAATGAATGTAATAAATTGTGAGATTTATGTACAGTCTCTGCTCAGAGACCATCTTTTAAAGTACCTTCATGGAGAACAGCAAGTTGTGATGTGACTTCCAGCTTCAGTTTCACCAGGGAAAAAAAAAGACCTGTATAATGTGTAAATTTGAACTGATAATCAATCAGCTGAGATATTACAGTGAAACAGTCTAGGGGAATAAATTTGCATTAAAGTTTAAGTATTATTGTGTAAAAATATATATTTAAAATTTCAGACATACTTTAGAGGTCACAAGAGCCAGCAAGAATGCTCAGTTCATTTTATCATTATCATTATTTATTACAATTTGATAATTTATTAGTATCTTAAAACCAAGACTTAATATCTCAAGGTCTTCTTATATCATAGAACCAAAGAATTATAGAATGGGTTGGAAGGAGACCTTGAAGTTCACCCAGTTCCAACCTTCCTGCTGTGGGCTGAGTTGGATAGTCTGGAAGATTCTTCTACATGACCAGCAGCCTTCCCCCTGCTGAAAGGGTTCTTCCTCACAATCCTTTGCCTCTTCACAGGTTCCTAACTAAACCAAAGAGCACTTTCAGAGTCTATCAAGAAGCTTCTTTTTCTCCCTCCAGCTTTTCTGCTCCTATGATTTTATAGGATGGTACTTTGCAGCCTCCACCCTTTGTTTTCTGCTTCCGTAGCTTTATTTCTACTTTAGGCACACTTCAATAGCTGTGCCAAAAGAACGATGCCATGCAGAAGTGCAGTGCCATGTTTCCTCTCTGCCCGCTTCAAACAAGACAGAGGGACTGACAGAAATCTTAGTATTATTTCTAAGCTTAGACTTACAGCTTAGAAAAGAGAAGAAGTCACTTTGTTGCCTATTCAGGCAGCTGAGTTGCTAAGAAGCCCTGAGCTGCCACCAGCAGTTTCATTCTGTAGGTGTACACTGCCAAACATTTCTGTGTTCAGACCTGCTCTCTCTTTTCAGAAAGGAAGGAGCCCACTTTTTCCCTTTTTGCTTCCCTCATTCTCTCACTGTGCAGTTGCACTTTTAGTATGTAATTTTCTAAAAGAGTATGGAAGCACCATTTAAAATATACAGTGTCGTCTGTTTTAGGATCTGGGATCAGAACTGCAAGGAATTATCGTGGACTTTAACATGACTCCATATCAAGGCCACTGAGTGTTACAGAAATGTACAAATAATACAGTTTGGGATCAAAATTTGCTAATAACACTTTCTACCACTTAGGCTTCCCAAATTTGGAAAGTGGGACTGTGAGGCGAGTTAATCTTTGGTTGCCATTTAAACTCTTACCCCCTTATATTTTGTTTAGAATTAAAAAATAACAGGCAAGAGATCTGGGACAAAAGCAGGGCAACCTATATGGAAGCTTCCATTTGGATTGGCAGTGTTCATATTTGAGGGTAGAATCCAAGTTCTTTTTTTTTGTGTGTGTGTTATTTGGCATGTCAGTGACTATTTAATTCCTCCACTTCCTTAGGGCAGCAACTTCTGGCCAGCTTTAAGGGGCTTCTGTAGCTAAAGAGGCCTCCTCCTCCACAAGGCACAACCTATACGTTTCTCCAGTTTAGGGAAAACAGACCAGTCCCAGTGTCAAACTGCAGCTGATCAGCAGCCAGGTGTTAAGGAAGCACCATGTGCTCTGGCCCCATCCCTCCAGCCCAGAGATGCCTGCCATGCCAGAGAGAACCTGGCAGCTCCCCCAGGCAATGGGCTGTGCTCCAGGCTCATTCAGCAAACCTGGGGGCAGGATGAATCCAACACGACAAAACTGGGTCCAAAATGCTTGGGTGGCACTGATGGTGGCCAAGCATCTCATGAGAAAGCACTCAATGTGATATGCTAAAAACAAGCATTAACTCACTATCGCCATGGAAAGATTCTCTGTATCTGGGGATCAGTTCTAACACCAGCTACTTCCAAAGGATACCAGCTATCACTTTCAGGATTTTCATTGTAAAAACAATTTTCCTACACACTACAAACCTGAAAGAAATCCTAAACAGCTCCCAAGAAACTGAAACATCTCAGATGAAGGCAAGAACAGTAACACCTATAAAGCATATTTGTAGCAGCACTTAATGAATCATCAGGGCCTAATCCTCATTTAGATTGTGCAAATATGAACGGCCTTTTGCTTCTTTTTATGTTAGCATCGTTTGCCAGCTAAAATCAATGTCAGTACAAATGAGCAATGAACAAGGGAATGTGTCCAATATTGTCTCCATTTTAAGATTCTAATGTTGATTTTTCAACTTTCAGAAAGACTCAATATAAATTTGCAGTATCTTTGTGGCAACATCATTGCCCATGACTATAAATATTCATAGAAACAGTAAGAGAAAGAGCTTTGCTTTTCCAAGGACAATTGATCCTCCTGCAGAATTTACTAATTTGTATTATAGATCATCCAGTTTTTATTCTTTCAGAGAGAACGTTTAACAACCTTAGCATGTGATGGTCTCCACATGACTTCCCATTCCCCATGTTGGGAAGAACAGAGCATTTGCACAGCATTAATAAAGAATGCCTGTTCAAAATTGAAGAGAAACAGTAGTTGTTCCACAGCAATTCGTCATTAGCAAAGTGCAGACATGCAGCCTCACCAGAAAGCACCTCTGAATATGCAACCCTCACAGTCTTTTCAATAGACCTCTGCTTGCACTCTGCTTCTCCTGGTCACTAGAGAACGACACCTATGACTAATTCAGGTTTTGAATGCTGCCACTGCAGCACTACAGAATCTGCAGCACAAAAATAACAGATGTGCCTCAAGAACAAGTCTCACAGGTGCAGCTGGAACCAGCAATATGTGAGAAAACCCAAAGCTTGCCCCTATCAGCAAAGTTACAAAGGAGACCTTGCTGAGGAAGGCAAAGCTCATCCATCACCTCTTTTAGCAAGCTGTACACAAAGACCCAGTTTTTCCAATTTCCTTTCTCTTTTGAAACCTTGAGTAGCAAAAAATATTTGCAAGCTATGAAAATGTTTCCATGAAAGAAACTCAGATACTGGTCTAAATGAAGAGCATTATTAATATTACTCCTAAAAATCCCCTACCAAAAGCTATTTCCATAGCTGGAAACCTCAGGTTTTTAACAGGTTTATTTTCTAGGGGCACACATAATATACAAATTAAACAAGTATAGAAATAATGAAATTTTATTTAGAGGTAAAAAATAAAGCTGATATTCGAGTCACACTTAAGATGCAAATACTGTCCTCTCAGGACTAGATAATTTCAAACTGCAAAATGATTTTGTTTATATTTCCCTTGATAAGCAAAGTATAGAGGAGCAAGAAACAAATTTTGCATTTTATAGCTTCTAAACAAGTGCACCTCTGTCTAAACACAGAACATAAACATAAATGTACCACACACTGCAACTTCAATTATAACTCTGTTAAACAACAGAGCTCTGAATTAGCTGCACTAATTACCAAAATATGCCATGCCTACAACACCACGTAACACTACCAGCATAAATACCATCTCCTTCAGCTTCACTCATGCCACCAATTCTTGCTATATTCAAACCACATTCCACAACAGCACTTTCCAAGCTGAGGATTTTGCCTTTCTTTTACTTTCAATAAACCCACCGGCTAGGAAGTAAAAATGATAATAAAAATAATATGCAAAGACATAATATTAACTAATTAATTAGATGTCCAATAAATTTTTAGTAAGAGGCACTGCAAATTTATTTTTATGCTGTTGCTAAATATCAGAACAAACAGAATCTCTGAAATTCTCTATGTTTCTATTAATTAATGCTCTACATAAATGAAAGGAGTTAAGGAAGCTGTCCTGGTTTATACATTAACCCAAGACTCAGTGTTCCTGTCCCATCTGATCTAAAATGATTGATTTAATCTTAACAGCAACCATTAACTATTAGGAAAGCATTACTTCAACAGTGTAGATACACATGGGTGTCAACTGCTCAGCGACAGTGTGCCCTGTATAAGTAATAGGCTCCGAGCTAGATTCATCAAAGAGAGCAGGAAGATGTCTTGAAAGAGAGAGAGGGAAAATGAATTCGATGAATCATGTAAGTGGCAGCCTGCATCTTGAGGAACCGTTCTCCATACTGTGATTATGAATGTGTTACATGCAGAGTTTCATCAGCAATTGCTGAAGAGGAGTAAGATGCTCAGGAGCAGCACAGCACGTTGGTGAGCACAGCACGTGGGCGGCTCTGATTCAGGGCCCAGGAACTCTTCCAAACCAGACTGCAATGGCCCCAGTAGGACAGATAGCAAAGCACTATCGGAAGAAGGAAGGAAATGAGGGACTTCAGATGTGCTTCAGGGTAATGATATAATGCCACAACTCGCTGATCACAGGCCAGGTCTGCCACAGCCAGTCCCCTAGCCAGCCCAGGCCACAGTGAGAAAGTGATTTGGAAACTCAAGAGCCACTGAGGAAGAGCTGCAGTGCTGTCCCAACACTGACGGGGGCTGATTGTATCACACAAATAGCAAACATCATCGAGTGAATCCCCACTACTGCTTCAGAGCTAATCCTTTATAGGCAGCCCACACACTGAGTCGTAATTACATATGTCATTCACTGAATAATTTCAAATTAATGAATGTGTTCATGAGTATTTAAAGTGCTTTCACAGATCATTCACACACAGAAAGAGCTTCAGAAGCACAAGAACTATGGGGAAACAGGCTTTCACTGCGAGTGCATTTTATAGTTTAAATTCACATTGATTCTTTGCCAAGCTGAGAAGGAAATTTTCTCAGCCGGATTTAGATTATACACAACCTCAGGTTATCAGGGAGCCTAAATGCAGGGCATGCCATCAATGTGAATAGAAGGACAGAAGTTCATCACTTGGCTCGCAAGTGTGGACCCGTATGCAGAGCCATAGCTCCAGGGGAAAAGACTTTACAACAGCTTCCCTCTGCAAAGCCCTGCTGAAGCAGCAGCAAATGACTGCTTCAGGAAACCACATTCCATTTTCTTCTCATATTTTCTGCAGCTGAAAATGAGCTGGGATAAAGCAGATTACCAATTGAGTCTAAATAGTTTAGATGGAAGAGGCTTTGGTATTGCAGCCTTCTTAGGTTCTTTGTTGGGGTAGAAAGTGAAGTACTTGAGTTAGACGTCAACTTTTGTCACTTCCAGACATTGCACCAGTTGTGCGTCCAGGAGGCTATGCCTCATTTTCAGATATGCACCTCGTCAAATAAATCCAGTGCAGTTTCTGGAATTGATTCTTAACTATCACAGTGGAAACCAAATCAGAAAAGCTAAAGCAGTTGCCACTGTTTCCAAGGCAGAAAACAGAAGCTCCCTCACCCTGAGACTTCCTTCTCTTCTCCAGTTACCCTTGGGAAAGTGAGAGCAACTTGAGATCTTAGCACTTCCAAAGCTCTTCCAGATGTATCTAGAGGCCAGCTCTACCTTGAATCATGGAGCAGAAGTATGCAGGCATTGAAAGAATCAGCTAAGTAATTAATTTTGGTTCCTCACCCTCACAAGAAATCATGTTGCCATGCTGCTCTCCCTTCAACAGTTGGACCCAGGCCTGGGGAGCTGGAGACAAGCCTGCACCACTGGTGAGGAAATATCCTTCCACCATGACCAAATGAAGAGCCCTCTGGGGCTCTTCAGAATGTGTCAACACTGATAGACAGGCAATGTATAGAACTTACCTTAGAAAAGGAAGCAACATCTCAGAGACAATGGAACATCTAATTATGCTAAAAAGAAAAGAAAAAATCAGTAGAAGTAAGTTAAGATTATGGAAAGTGAAAGATTCACAATTTTTTTTTATAGAGCCTTCTACAAGAAGGAAATCATAACTGTTCACTTCCCTTCCTGACTAATCTCTTTCTCATCCTGACTGCTAAGGAACAATAAAAGTCCATGCAATTTCACTGATCATCAGACATCAGTTAGTTTTTCATACAAGGACCACAAGACAGGAAATGGGATCACCTATACTTTGAATGTAACTTCTCCAAACTCAACACAGAACATTCCCACATGATAAATGTTAAGGCCCTGTCCAGTTTCTAATTGCTGATTTAGCCTGCACAGTACGCTTGAAAAGTTGACAGATCATGGAGATTTTTCACAGACAATGCAGTTGTTGCTGCGACCACAACTACATCAGCTTTAATTTGAAACCACGCATCCTTCTCTTTAATTTAAACATCCCCTTTAGTGCAAAATGGCAGAATTCTACAATACAGCTGGCCTAGGTTTATTAAACTTCAGCACAATGTGTAGCCAGTCTGACTAGTTGATTTGACATTGATATGAACTAAAAAACATGTATCTGGGTCTAAAGGTGATTGTTTAGTGTCACTGCCACACAGATGCAAAAACACTGCCTGGGGGAGAATGTATTAGCTTGCAAACAATATAACAGGAGAAAAAAGTATTTCTCAAAAAACAAAGCAGACTACTTATGATATATCTGGGATCTTTGCTGAACCTGCTGCTGAGTAAAATGGCTAAATTTAACAAAACAAAATTTAAAATAAAACATTGTGTCATCATGTGCTCAATTTTGGCAATTAAAACTGATTTAGCCAATACTTCTGAATGAATCACACTGTCCTTCACTTCATACTTAAGGATAAACTGCTCCAGGTTTCACAGGAACTACGAGCTGATTCAACACTATCCCAGATGTCTACGAAGGACTGACATGTAATTCCTGATGCAAATTGAAGTACATTGCTAGAAGTGGCCTAACTTTACATTTCAAGGAGATCCATGAGCAATGCAGTACAAATTAGGGACAGGAAATGTAAATAGCAAAAGAAATTTCACTTATCACCACTTCTGAAAATAATCATGAAAGAAAAGTGCCAGAATATAGAGAGCATTTTCACTTTCCTTCCTCGTTTTTTTAAGCTGTTAACCTAGACCAGACCAAAAGATGACATTGACATCCTCCGGGGGGAAAAAAAGAAAAAAAGAAAAAAAGAAAAAAAGAAAAAAAAAGAAAAAAAGAAAAAAAAAGCACTGAGAGTGCATCCAGTGCCATTATTCAAACATTCTTGCATCCATCAGATGAAGCACAGTTCCACCAAGCTGGAATTTCTCCCTGAGTGAGTCAAAGCAGAGGCAGCAGCACACCAGGGCTACCTGGCAATGCAGGTGTGGTGCCTGGTGCCTTCCTCCTGCCATATAACACACAGCAGGTACACAGCCAGGAATGCTGGCAAGGTGAGAGAAGATGGTCACATCCATGTCACCTTCAGAAATCTGCTCTTGAGACCAAACTGAAATGTTTCTCTGGCTTGAAGAAGCTTAAAAATTAGAGAGTGGTTTGGATATATCCACACATAACCACTGACTAGTGGGTCAGAGCATCAGATCCTTTTAGAATGTCTAGGTTTTACCAGAGAGATAGGCATTATTCAGAAAAATAATCAAATAATAGAATTCAAATGGACATTTGAATTTTGACTGAGAAACTGCAAGCCCAGAAGGATTCTGAGCTAAGATTTGATGACTAAATAAATGAATAAAGTTATCTCTTCGTGGCTGTTTAGTTGATTACTGAGATTGTTCTATCTCACAGCCCCAGTTCTCAGCATACTCACGCACAGAGTAACAGAATTCCCCTCACCAATGCCATTATTCACTTTGTCCCCTGGCCTGAGCACTATGTACACAGAGTGCTGCCTGTCAGTGACCTTTCAATGTCACAGAAATAACTGAAAGGAAACAACCAATCATCTTTTCAACTGAAACTTCTTTTGCAAGTTGTAATTTTGATATGAAAAAATATACATTTTTGGAAGCCAGGAAGAATGCAGAACACCACCTATTACAGGGATGTCATGATGACTTCTCTCCAATCATTCAGTAAACACATTCTCAAGAACGCTTATCATCATCTCTTTCCTCTTCGTTTTACTGATCTTAAGCATAGTAAAAGAAACATCTGTGGAAACAAATGTAAGAGTGATTGCACATTCAGTCATAGAAAAGTTACATGTTGCTATCCTGCAAAATCAACTGTAATGAAAGTTTAAACCAGGAGGTCGCCAGGGCATGATAGCTGTTGCTGTGTGATCGGTGCAGCATCCATCTCTGTCAAAGAACCAAGATATCATAAGTCTCTCAGCTCAGATGAAACCACATCTTACAAATCTACAACATCATTTGGCAATTTTGATGCTTTTCATGACTTCAAATGCCTTGAAAATATAGCTTTAGTCCATCTTCACATCTCTTTGTGTATAGATTTACAGATCTGTGTATTATTCATCCTTTTCAAATCACCTCCTACACGTAACGTATTGGTGATAGTGAGGGGACAGTTAACATCTCTCAGTCTTTGCCAATGGTCAGACATGTAGATATAAGTGACCAACTGGTCCCCATCCCAAGCTCTCAAGTGAGTGCTTGGCATCTCTAGAGTAAAGATCAGAGAAAGAAAAAGGCTTCTTAGGATTGAAAACTGCATCACGATGGCAAAATCCTACCAAAATATAAGATGTGAAAAATAATAAAATAAGGAAAACAATATTTCAAAGTCTATGTCCAATTCTATCATGGCTCCCTGGATTAAATGACAATTTCTGTGCAATCTCTGAATTTAAATCCTACCTTCTACTTGGGGTAAATCAGGACAATGTCCAAAGTTTCCTATATTTAAACAAACAAAGCAAAGACAAAAGTTGACCAGCATCTAAACGTTCTTTACAGTAAGAAAGTCTGTGCATATACGTAATGTCTGTTCCTTCATACTTTCTAGCACGTGTAAAGCAAGTCCCTTCTAAGTCTCTTTTTGCCTTACATTAGACGAATTTAATTGTAAGTGCTAAATGAGAAGTCTCAGAGTCTCTCAGCTCATTAGAGTAACATGCACCAAAAGAGTTAAGTAGGTAACTGATTTTATCATCATTTTGTACCTTCAAGCTTATTTTAATGAGAACAGATCCACTTTCTTAGTAAATTCATAAATAACTTTCCTCATAATTAATTGTCTCTCCATGAAATTTTAAGATGGATTTGAATTTGCCAGGAACAGGCTGATTTCCTTTGTAATTAACTAATGTATCAAAAGGGATCATTTATAATGTCTGCGGTCAACATCAGTCAGCGCTGTTACAGGGCGGCACAGTAGGGCATGACTAATGAACACATGATGGAATCAAAACTGACAGACAGAAAGTCATAAATCTTTAATTTGCATCCTGAACTTTGCATTTTATATGGGGATTTTGCCTCAAAATGATGCAATTTGCAGACAAGCTACCGGAGTGAAGTCAATGTCAAACTTGAAACATGCAGACAGAAATGTCTGTCTTCAGAAAGTGGCTGGAGAATTTGGCACTGGTTCTCATAGGCTCCTTAGTTATCTGTGTGAGCAGAAACATGCAGGCACCAGGACCCATTCCACTTCCATCAGCAGATTCTCTAAAATGTCATGCTTCTCATGAATGCCCCTGAAAATGGGAGTATCGATTACATAATATGCTACAGTGATGGGTGCTCTATAAATATCTAAGATCAATAGCATGCTCATCCTGCTTATCCTGGACAACAACAGTCTGCAACTCCTCTCTAAATATTGACTCTTCTCCTGTCTTAGCTGCTCTGCCTGACCCAATTTGATCCACCCCAGTAACTCTCTTAGTCCATATAACTTCCATATAGCCCCTCTTGAAGGTTGCTCAAGCATCTGTCACTAACTCCTTTATTGCAAGTCCTAGCAACTCTTTTCAAAGTCTGATTCCTCTATGAAAGATTATGAACAGATTGCGTTATCTCTCAGATTGCGTTATCTCCAGATATAGGTTTCATTCACAGATCTGTGGCCAGTGCTCTAGAGGAAGTCAACCTGAAAGACCACATCTGTCCTTATGGTGTTATTGCATATATTATCCTATGCATATGTTAATTATAAAACAGAATGCACTAAGAGCAGGTCTGTAGACTAAAAAGATGCCGAGGTCCTGATATCCATGCTATGCATGTACCAGGGTGTTTCACCCACTTCAGACTAGTTTTAGTCTGGTCTTATGCACTGAAAGCTCATTTGCACTTGGAGCATTCTGTTTCTGCACCCAGAGCATGTCTTCTAGTTTTTGTTTCATCCAGAAGCAATCCAGTTCATGAACTTCAAGACTCTGCCTTGATGCTGACCAAAGTTCATGTGGACAGATCACCAAAAGACTAACTCCAAAACATATCCCTGACCCAGGTTAAAACCCACAGATGCCTCTCACCCAAAGATGTCATCTAAAGAGAAATATGGGGACAATCTCATCTTCCCACAGGTTACGTCACCAAACTCAGTGTATGCCAAAAGGTCCAGGAGCTGACCTGAGGGCTAAACATACATGTTTGAATGCATTTATCCATGCCACAAGCATGACAATTCCTTTGTCCAGCAGAGGCCAAGGCACAGCACACTGCTGTGTTCTCCAGGCTCTGCCCTGCACTGTGCAGCTCCCCGGCTGGGCAGCCACCAAGCTTTAGACACAGCTTTGGGGGGGAAGGACAATGGTTATTAGAGGTGCAGGCAGACGTAATGGTAGGAAAAAAGGGGGACAAGTACAGTCTCATCTGGACATCAGATCCGATCATTTTTATAGGCCTGATTATGCACTTGAAATAGGCACTCCTAAGCAAGTTCTATTGCACTGAGTTTGGTTCTAACACTACATGAGAGCATTAATACAAATGCCATGGAAGAATTCTCACATCAATTCCTTATTTAGTTTTTCTTCTAGTATTTCTTACCCCTTATCCAATTTGCCCATGCATTCCTGACTTCTCAGAATTATGGTAGAATGCAACCTTATTATCGCAGTCAATATTACTATTAATAGCAGATCTGAGTAATATCTTTCTGGCATAAAAGTTGTTTTTCAGACCACATGGTGCTAGGCCTAGCCTACAAGCAGCTATAGAGTCTGGGCAGAGATGTTTGGAGTTTAAACACCATATGGAATGAGCAAAAATTAACCAGGAAGCACACAGAGGGGCAGGAACACTGCCAGGATTAAGAGAAGGCATTCCCTCAGATTTGAGCCATGCAGCAAATGAAGGAAAAAGGCTTTGGATTCGGGTCTTTTATGTTATATGGTAAGTGCTCATTTTAGCTCTGCTTGTTTTAAAGGTAAAATTTTGGTTATGAGCAACCACCCTCTATATAAAAAGCAACCATTCAAAGATGGTGAAAAGGAAGATGATTTCCACTTATGGGTAGCAAAGCTCTCCCAACATGAGGATTAAATAATGTCTGTGATGTGAGAATTCCATAGTGTAAATACCAAGAAACTACTCTCCATATTAAGCAAAATTTATTCCTAATAATAGCAGCTTGTTTACATGGCAACATGCCGTATTTGCAAAGCTCTTTTACAAATATCCTCAATGGTTCCAAGCTGCAAGCAATCTAATAGAAATGTATTCTACAATCCAACATGCTAAATCATCCTTCTGAAGGTCATGTTTTTCCACCTCATTGTGTTTGAGTCAGCTTTGGTAGATGGCCATATTTCCTGAGACACAGTGCCACAGAGAGTGAAATAAGGGGAACGTTTTGGCCTATGTACAAATTATTTTTGCTTTCAAGGGCTTAAATGCTTTTAAAGCTGCTTTGAATCTTGCATAGGGCAAGTAATAATGAAGCACATAAAGAGCACTGAAAAAAGCCCAACAACTAGGTGTATCTGCCCTATTACTCTTCAATAGAAGACCTTTTTTACCTACCGTTTTCAGTAATTTGAAGACTAGTTCAGTGCCAAGGAACTCAGCAACACTTTTGAGAGAAAGGATGCATCTCAGCACTTTTTTATATTATTATTTTATTGTTATGAGCCATTTCCTGCTGAGGGACCAAGAGGAAGAATATCAACTTTTGTACTTAACACTCATTTCAGAGCATAGTACCTAAAACATTCTGCACTTCAAAATCACGTATATGTCAACTCAAGTTTAAGATATCTGATTTTCATTTACAGTATCAGTATTTGTCATTTTAAACCTTTATAATCTATTTAGCCTTGTCTCCAAAAGTATATGATGTGTTGTTTCTAAGACCAATGAGACACTGATGCTTCTTTTTCTTTTAGGTTTTCACCACTAAAGAAAACAATATGTTCTATTAAGGCTCTAATTCAAAATCTCTGGAACTCTCTTATTTACTATTTGGATCTAAGAAAACTACTTGAAAAGTCAGGCTGAATAAATTGAATTGTTTCAGTCCAAAAACTAAAGTTTTCTATGTTTTTCTAACAAGAATTTTTGGTAAGGTTTCAAAATATCGCTTGTGCTTATCAAAATTATATCTACATTTTATTGTAGGTTTATTTTCTATTAAGAATTTTTTTCTATATTTCAATCACTTTGCAAACCTAACTAACACTTGCTTATATAGCTCAGGTTACATCTAGTCCTACTCAAACCCTAGGAGGCAACGTTTACTTACAGAACCATAACTAATACATGTGGCTGCCTGTGTCATTACTAAGTCTAACACAACCTGATGGTTGTCTCTGCATTCATTAATGTGAGAATTAACCATCCTTTAGCTCAGCACTGAAAAGAGCTATCTGAGAAATTCAGCCACACAAGGAAATGGAGGGACTCAGTGCCCTGATAGATTCTCCCATGATTAAACCCTACCACAGATCAAGCAGATGACTTCCAGAGAGCAACCGATTGCTCCTTGCAAGGAGATGAACCACAGAGCCCAGCTGTTTGTGTTACAGAGACAAGAACCACTACAGTGAAGTGAGGTCACTAGAGAAGGCTACTACAGAAACAACAGGAAATGCAGTTTCCAGAGATGCATTTATCACACCACCAAAGGCCTGAAGATACATTTACACATCTGCTCGTTTTGCAGTTGTGATTATGGTATCAGTGCAACACAGGTCAGCTCAGGTAGCAATGCTAGTGAGGAAAGCACTAAGCCATTCAGGGATTTCACTGCCAGTATCCCTGACAGGTTTTGTGTGGTTCATATCAAAGGATGGTTTTTCCTGCTCTGGAAAACTATGACACCTCAGTGAGAGTTACATTGGTCTGCCTACATATACCCTGGCATGCATGCCCTGTGGTGTAAGAAAACTGTTGGTTTCATGATACAATTCCCAGAAGTCTGTCAAACCTTCTCCATTCAACCATTTCAGCCCAGCAGAAAGCCATGCAGGACTCAGCACAGCACTGTTCAAGTGACCACAAACTGCTGGAACCTACCGGCCATGGCAGATGTGAGATTGGATTCAGTGAATACCAGGGTTTCAGGTGGCATTCAAATTTACTAATTTACATGTAATCAGTCAATAATAATAATTCTGATGCTTTTTGTGCAGTTCCAAAGATCATTATTCATTCACCGCCTATGATTCACTTTGCTTCTTAATTCAACAATCTATTTTTAAGTCCAACAAAAAAACCTGCAATCACAAGCACCACAGGTGGACTACATTTTGAGTAGCCTACAACCTGTTATTGCTATTAAATTTGCTACTTTTTCATTTCAAAACTATCATAAGCATTTAAGAGAAAAATGCCCCTTAAAAGTCATAAACAAATAATGAGATTTTGCACTTATCTCAAAAGTAATTTTGAGATTGTATTGCTAAGCTCTTTAATTGTAATTGATTATGTTCAATTTCCCACACGTATTTAATCCTAGCATTCAGGTTGGCTGCCCTATTCTGACTGACCTTGACTACACGAGATGCAACACTTGTTGCTGAAATTGAACAAAATTGGTTCCCTCTTCTGAATGTTTTGAAAGATTAAGTGTGAAATTACAGCTTGAATATCAACCAGAGCAATACCAAGGTCATGCAAGTTAAACCTGAGTGCTCAGGATGTAATCAGGAAGCAGATGCACTAAAGAATTTTACCGTGTTTTCTTTAATCCATGAAGCACTTGACTTTTTCAAAGAAATGGAGAACAGCACAGGGAAAGCAACAGCAGCTTCTTGAAGCCTTTCAGGAAATCCACTAACCACAAATTGCCAAATACCCACGCCTTGGATTAAAAACCAGTTAAAGGAAAGTTGACAGCTATTGTGCCCAGCTTTAATTGCTAAAAAAAAATACATCACTTAGCAACAGCCTAACCAATATCAATAGGAAGAGCTAAAACCTGCACTGCTGAGGCAAGCTCAGAAAGCTTTTATACAGATGTAAGGAAGTTATGGTAGGGCACAGGAAAAGCTAGGTAAATAAAGGATTAACACAGAGGGAGATATGACCTTCATTGCAATGTAGAGATAACCAAGGGGTCTGTAAATTAACTAGTTGCAGCAGCCCAGCAGTGTGAGCAGGACAGCACGCATCTGAGCACAGACTGCTGCACTCTGCTTTGTGTGACACAAAAGCCAGAAAGACTCTGCATGAACTATGGCACGGATTTGGCTCTGTTCCACATCAAGAACTTCCTAATGCAACTGACCCCACTGGCCTATTTCCCTTGAATGTTGAGTAAATCAAGGCTAGGACTGCCTGTGGACCCCTAAGCAATGCTGCTGTGTACATCCTACATTCAGCTCCCACTAAAAAAAGTGACCCAGAAGACTTTCAAATCTCAAATAGAGGTACAAAACAAAAGCTTATCCCTGGTGCCCTCTTTTTCACACCCTTCCCCAAACACTAACTCCCTACCCGATGCATGCTTTGTGGGTGCTCTACAGGCTGTTGCCGAACTTCATTTTAGAGAACTTTGTGTAGTGGTGGGACTAGGGCCAACAACAAGCTCCCGAGCCATGATCTAGAGAAGGATCTGCGGCCATTGGAGAGAAGTCTGTCCAAGTTGTAGTCCTTCTATTTCCACAGCAGGGATGTCTGGTGACACAGGCGAGGACTCGAGGGCAGTGGGGTTCACGTGGCTCTCGGCAGGACAGGGTCTGTGCTGCTTCCCTCAGCTCCCCTCCGCCTTCAGGAAGGCCCTGCTGAGTTCCCCAGCTCAATCTCCCAGTTGCTAAACTGAAAACATTCCGTTTGCAACAGTCCAACAGAGCACAATGCAGAGATGAGTTTTGATCACAGATGAAGCTTTCTGCACGATGTGGATCAATACAATCAATGATAAATAGCATAACCAATTTGTGCACATCTCTGCACTCAAGTTTTATGGTCAATATATTTAACGTAGATCAAGAATTTCCTAGTATTTTTTATCCCTGTTTCTGACATTCTCTCTATCTTTCTCCTATCAAAGCTATAGTGCAAAGCACTGCAGCTGCTAAACCTGGTGCTAAAGAACATATAGCTGGAAACCTCATTGCTCTGAAATCAAAAACATTTGATAAGGAATGGTAATCCTTACAAGCACAACAAATTGAGTTTAGCTTTCAAATTTTACAAGTTTCTACAGTTCTATCAGCAAAGTCTCATTATATTTATTTTTTACTATAGATCTTCTTGCACAGTGCAGTTCTGACAGCTAGCTGACATCATTATACTTTCGTAAAACAATTTCTCAGGTTCAGCCTCGGGTCCTTAAAATCCTTCAGCTGAAGCAATCTTCCCCCTTCTGAAAGTATATATTTTAGGATATGCTTTCAAAAATCAGAGACCACCAATATCTGCAGATGAGAAAACATAACTGCCTGGTCTTGCATATTGCTCAGCTAGTAACCTCACACAAAGGGCTTTGATTGCCAGCTGCTGGATACTGACACTGCAATTAGGAGCCCCAGTGACCCTGCTACCTTTCACACGTCCTTGCAGTATCAATGACAATTAGCAATAAACTCCAGAATTCCTGGGCCCTCATTTACATCATTGCAACTTCATTAACTTAACTGAGCACCGATGGATGAATTACAGACAAAATTCAACACGGATAAAGTTCAGCTGTGTTTTCAGTGCCAGTTCAGCCTGTTCAAACAGTGCCAGCAGTGCCACTGGGAAGTACCAGTTCAATAAGAAAGAAAACATTTCTGGTGCATTTACTCTATAGACCAAAAGAATTCCCTATAGATGAAGAGAACTAAATGAATTACAGGAAGCCAGGCTTTGCTTGCAGTATTTACCTGATCAACATGCTATTTCCACTCAACCCTGCGAAATCCCAACAGAAATAGGTTTATGTGGAACTCTTCCAGAACATAAACAGTGCCTACTACAAATAGTTACTAAGTAGAAAATGCACTGAGCTTTTTCTTAGTATCTATTGAAAATGTTCAGCATGAAAACTACCTGTTTTCAAAGGAAATCAATTCTTCATAATACAAATTAAGGATGTTTATATACATATGTATATTATTTAAACACAGCAATCAGGAACTGAACAGGGCAGGAATCACAGCCCTGAGCTGCCAGAGGTCAAGAAGTATTCAGACATCACTCTCAGACAGGGTTTGAATTGTATGTGATGCTATGTGGGACCAGGAGTTGGACTCCATGATCCATGCGGGTCTTTTCCAGCTCAGGATATTCTATGACTTTTATAATATTGATCAGAATTTACTAGATAATATAATGCAGCATCTCTAGCCTATGATGAAGTCTGAAAAAGTAAACAAAATAATGAGAAAAAAATTAGTAATTCATGTTTACTTGTGTATGCACCAGCTTGGTTTTGCATCATAATTTACCTCCTTACTAACACCAATAGCAATATACAAAAAAAGAAGATTTCTTCCTATTTTTAAAAACTCCTGGCAATGTTTTCTGTATGAACATATTTCTGTGTTAGAGCTGATGAATGACTGGTAATTTCCTTCTTGATCTCTAATTCGGCATGAGAAATGGTCAATTTCTGAAAAGACACTTTGACTCCAATTTATGTGAAGTAGTTTCTGTTTACTGATCGGTGTTTTTTATTTCATATCATTTATACTCTAATTTGATTTTCTTCCCCTTTTGAATAGGGCTTATGAATTCATCACAAGAACCATGGGCAGTTGTGAAAACCCTCTTAAGACAGGCATAGGTTAATAACCATTACTGATGCATGAAAATGTATCAGCTAATTTTCTACCTACATCATGCTTGCAGGGACCTTATCAAATTTACCCCAGACCTTATCAAATTTATCTTATACCTATGAAATGTTAGGGGAAATGGGAGCGGAGAGCTAGAAAGCTAAAGATGAAAGAAAGTATTCATGAAAAAATAATTAACACGCACAGTGATCTTCCTGCTTCTGGCTTCAGTAGCTTTTTGCAAGATTAAGAAGTTCAGGACTTCATCTATAATTATCAAAACTGTTAATGGATAATTATTCAAGCAAGTTAACTGCCTCTGTTGGCTCTCTATCATTTTATCATCTTTTTTCTCTAACTTTGGTAAATAGCAAACCGTTCTTATCTCCCTTCTGCAGCCTCCAGAACGTTACAGGCTTTTAAGAAATGCCATCTCCTTACTACTATGTCGTTTTCTGATATTTAACAAAAGACCAATATGTGCTATGTATTCTTTAGGCTCATCTTTTTATTATCTTTAAGAAAAGGATCTCTACTAATAAGCTTACACTGACAGACTACATACTGAACAATTCTTAAATGCTAGCTTTTAACAAACCATTAATTTCTGAAAGAAAATAATAATACTAAATCTTGCCCTATCCGAAAGAAAAGTAGAAATAGCAAAGCCACTTCTGCTACAACTGACTGCCCTGTTCATTCCATATCACTGCCGTGTGTGAAATAAGTGAACTTCCATTAAGCAGACTTACTGTGAGCGTAACAGCTGAAATCAGTGAGAATTATTCCTGATTTCTGTTAGGTAGCGGCCAGAGGGAAATCAGCCTCATAGCTCAGAAACAAGAACATAAATGTGATTTCCAAAACTTACACCTCGATGGTCTGCCTTGGGGGCAAAAATTAGGTGGATAAATCCACAGTGATTCCACTGCAAATTCCCACTGACTTTAGCAGTACCACACACAAAACATGCGCATAGAAATTAAGCACAAAACAGGTGCTATAAATTAATCTCCCTAAGAGATTTTATTAGACAAACTAGTGAATGATTTTCCCTGTGCTCTTCAATAAAGCTGTAATTAGGGGTGTATATTCCAAAAGACTTTCAATGACATGCCAAATACTCCAATAACGCAAAAGTTAGTTGTTCAAAACAGGACAATTTCTTTTTTTTTTAGTAAAATCTTTGGCTAACTCCAAAAACTTTTTTCCATCCTATATATTTTAGATTACTTGTGTTGGGAGAGGTGACTGAAGAGAATTACAGTGTAAGAAATTAACAAGATTAGTGAAGCCCTCATCCTGTTTTGTGGTCATTTAGTGAAAGGAGCTGCTGCAATTCTTCTCTTTTACATTTATAGATGTGCAATGCAGATTCTTCACATAAAAGGAATGCTCTTTTCATGAAAGAATGAATAAGACAACTTTTTCCTTCACAGCTAAAGAAAAAAAAAATAGGATTTGGAGAATTTCAGATGTTCTAGAATACTGTAAGTATTTTAACCTACCATTTTTTGAAATGACCAGCTTCTAGAAGGACAATTGGTGCACCTCTAATGAAAGAGGCTCACCACAGTGAACCATTTTACTCAGCTACAAGTATGAGGGCTGCTCCAAAAGCAAGGCCTCCTTTTTTGTTCTGTAGGCCCACAACCTCAGAAACAGATGTTGGCTGTAAGGCAGTAGAGGTTGAAGCTTCCCACCACTACCCTGTTACATTTTGTTGCCATGTGACAGATGGTCACAAAGGGGCAGTCTGACAGAATGGCATCTGACATTCCTCCATGCAGAAATAATTGCACCCACTGACATTCACTGGCACTTGCTGGATGACCACTGACTTAATGGTGACCAAAGAGTGAATGTGAGCATAGCAAGGCAGTGGGCGGTGTGTTTCAGCAGAGCTGACAGTGACATGAAAGACAAGCCACGTTCTGCACTACCTTGCAGTTTCACAAGTGCAGCATACAGGCTCAGTGCAAATGCATAGCTCATGGTGGTAACTACACTGGAAAAGAGTGTTTTGTAGCTGAGAACTTGCTCTCTCAAACTGTGTTATTATGCTGTTTGCATCTGTTGTAGTTTCTACAGAAATAAATAAGAGGCATTACTTTCGGAGCAACCTACACAGATCGAAGACATATGCTGGCTGACTTCCAAGTCCAGTTCTGAGCACTAGAAGAATGCTTTTGCAGCCTGGAAAAATTCCATCCCATATGCAGACAAAAATATGAGTTATTCAAAGTGCTACCTGTAATATTTCTAATGAAGACTGCAGATGCTTTATTTCAAAAGGTGTTCTAATGTTGTTTTTAATCTCCAGTAGAGTCCAGTTCTTCGAGCAAAGTATTTAATGCACATTTGTCAACAAAACGTGACAAATTTAATTTTTTCAGTAAAATTCAGCAAAAAAATTATTTTCAACTATGTATAAATTTGAACATTTCCTAATAGAAATCCAGTCCGTAAATATAAAACATATTTCCTCTGAAATGTTCAAAATTAAATGAAACATTATCTTTTGAATGAAAAAAAAATTGACGCATTTTACTTCTGAATTCATCAAAAGCATTGAATATTTTTGGGCCTTGTTCAACCTGAGGTTGCATTTTCATTATTTTGATGAATTACTGGTGAGATGAAGAACTTAAGTAGCCATCAGCAAAGACCTTTAACGCAAGTATTCAAGCTTAAAATTCAAATCTAATACTATCTGATGTCATTAGTCAAGAATATGAGTACATACTAAAGTATTTGGATGAATAAACTCTCTTCTTTACTGACTCAAAGTTTCAATAGTAAAAGCATAAATAAAAGAAAAACAGATTTTTTTTCTCCTGTCCACACTGCACTGGACAGTAACACACTACAGGAATTATTTCCTTGATACTTGGCACTGTAGCAAGAACATACACAGATTAATTTACTAGTACCTATAATAAGAAAATGTGTCCACTATTTCTACACCTTAGCAACAGTATTCTATGATGAAATAAAAGGTTCAGGGGATTTAATCTTTTTTTTTTTTTTAATATAAAAAGCTGTAAGAACTGAACCACTCTGAATGGTACCGATTAGAATTGTATTGGCATTCAGAGCATTTATTGTTAACGGCATTACAGAGTGACATTAACGTAACCAGGCATGGCGGGCCAAGCTCACTCTGGAGACTGGAAAAATGGTAATTGGGAGCACAGATTGTCAGCAATACATGATCTCAGTGTGAGAAGCCAACTGTATGCTCCATCACACCGACCTTTAGAAAAGGAAAGATTGGGAAGGCATTTGGGAATAGCCTCAGGTCTGCTATTTAACTACTCTAGAAACGTTCTCGTTAAGCCACGACAACACCTTCAATAAATTCATAGTGGGACTCCCTAGTTTATGGTACTACTATTTCATTTATTTCGTCTTAGTTTCCTCTCTGTTATTGTTCAGTGCAGCACTCATCTAAGGAACGATAGAGTTCTCTGCTGAGCCACGCTCAGGCAGTGACAGCAGCAGCAATAAGGAATGCTGGAGAAAAGAATTTCCTACATATACCCCCTAGCTCTATTCAAGAGGTGTTACTTTCATGGTGAACTTTATAGACAAAGAAAACGTACCATCAAAGATCTGGGCAAACGTCACACACGTTTCAGTTGCTGGGACAGCACCCAACAGGGTTATAAAGGAGTATAAAACTCTGTACATCAAGCACAGCCTCTTGTCTCAGTGCTTTCGTGCTTAACATTGCCCAAAACATTACCTCTCATTTGTCTTTCCCTCATTCCACACTTTGGGATAAAGCAGCAGAACATCTGAGAGCACCAGCTTGCGCACTGAAGAACAGCCACCCTTCGCCAGGCTGTTCCTTCCTGGGGATTAAGGGCCCCACAAAGGCACATATGCAAAGAGATACTGCTGCTTTATTGTGTTGGCTTTTTTTCTTTCTAGTCTTCTGTTGAAATTGTTCCTTTTTATGGCTTTCGGTGGCATAACCTTGAAGAGTCTCTTCATCTTTAAGCTGATTAAAAATATTTTTCACACCCAGTAAGCAAAATGCGACTTCATGCTATGTGTACTTAATGGAAGAAATATGCTTTACATGCTTCATTAAGTTATTTGTGAAATTGCATTAGTGCCATTCCATTAGTATACCTCTCTCAGCTACATCTGTGGCCTGTTTTTGACAGGCAAATTACCAGTTTCATAAGTCTATTTTGAGTTAGTAATGATCTTCTAATATGTTGAAAAATATCCATCTTAACAGGAATTGGAAAAGAAAATAATAATGTATTTTTCAATACAATGGCAGTGAAATTACCTGCTGTAGGACAAGATAATTATCAAATTTCTAAGGTTTTCTAAGAAACTAAGGATTGTTTGGGATATTTCGTTATAACCTGATGCAATACAGGAACATTAATCTTGAAATAAGACGTCACAGTAAAGTTAATATTGTTAGAAGAAGTGAAAGGAAAGCATTTACTTCATTAAAATCTTTTAAGATATCTGGAAGGATATTAAAATGATAAAAATGATGATAGGTTGACTATGCCTAAATTGTGAGAAAATGTTAATATACCCTTTTACTCTGCTTAGTAGGAATTACTTTAAAAGAAGTGAAACATTACTGATCTCAATGTGGGCACTAATAAAAGCTGAAATTTAACACAACAGTATTTTTCTTTTCTTTTCTTTTTTTTTTCATTTTCAAGCCACTTTCATTCAGAGATCAGCTTTTAAATCATACCAAGACGAGGGCATGAAGTGCTATTCTTCAACTACCTTCTAAGATTAATGATAATGTACTGTCTGTGTTCAGTTAGTTCTTCACAACTTAGGATCAAGGTCTCATTATCTTTAGCATCATAAATATAAACAAAAGAAGTTATGGCCTGGAGAAATTACAGTCAAAGGCTCTAAAATAGTACTCATCTACACCACACTCACCTGCTGTGCTGATGCAGAATTAACTGTGCACAATATGCATTTCCAAACTGCGATTAAATATACTGCATGGGGCAACAACCTGCCAGAGTGAACAAGGATAAGAAGAGGTGGACAGCAGGCAAATTAATTTAAAGTACCTTTTGATAGCTCTTTATCATCTGGAGGGATAGTTTCAAATGAAGAAGTAAACACCTATATTTGCTGTTAATCTGCCCAAGCTACTGACTCTTCCTGTCCCTTCTTTGAGTTGGCCACTGACTTTCAAGATCAAGAGGCCTTGTATCAGGCTTTAATTCAGTTGCAATTTAGGTGTGTTAAGATACCGTGCAGACAGTAGCTGTTTCACTAGCAAAGATTACCTGAAGGGGAAAAGAAGCACTGAAATCATCACTGAAATCGGTAAAGCTCATGATTATATAATGATCCTGTAAGATAAAGGAGTAGAAATATACACACTTCATAATTTCTTGAGAGTTTCCTGATGTCAAAGTAATAGAGATTGAGGGCAAAGCCAGAGGTGAAATATCAATTACTGAAACAACACCAAGGATTACAGCATCACCAGAAGGGCAGCTGCCTCCAAGTATTCCGACTTTAAAATGAAAGACTTTTAGCAGGATTCTGTCAATGACAAAAATATACCAACTTGGATGGCTTGTTTGGAGCACTAAATAGCAAAGCAGGGCAATCAGCATCTCCGTGATTAAAATTGAACAGTAAACAGTTCAAGCTTGTTTCACAATTTCTCTGAACACTTCAGTGCCGCACTTAAATGGCTAAAAGTACATAAAGTTGAGAAGTTCCTCATCTCACACCGACTCTTCATTTCTTACATCCTTTTCTTCATCATAAAAAAAAAGTATAAGATGTCTCATACTGGCGAAAGAATATAAATAGCCTTGTTAAGCTGAGCATATAGTACATCAGTACTTAAAAACATCTTATTCATTTTATCTCAAAATATGATAGCTGGGCCAACTATATTTAGTTTCATGGACTTTCCAAACCCTGAAGCAAATAAGGCTGATCTAAACCAGAAAGTTGTGGCTTTTCATTATTTTCCTTTAAGATATGTGCTACATATTTGTGTAACAAAAATGAAACAGACTGTCATGAAAAAAATCCTTTATAGACATTGCAGTAACCTTCAGCTTCTGCTTGCTTCACCAGGTCCCAGGTACAAGGGAAGCCCTGCTAATTAAGGTTAGGAGTTCTGAAGAACTGCCATTCTCTAGATTTTCACTTCAAAAAGTTTGTAAGCTTTCAATATCTTGGGTGGATATCACTTGCTTTTACTCATAAAATTAAAGGCAGACATCTGAAATTGCATATCTAAAACATTACAAGCACGAACCATGCCCAAAGATTCACACAGCTTGAGCAGCTTTAAAGAACTGCCATTAAAATCAAGGGCATTGCTACTGCGAATTTTGTCACGTAATGCCATATGTCATGTTCATTAGTATATTTGCTTCTGCCATTTACAAGAACAACTGTAAATTGCACTCTTCCTACCCTCGCAGATTTCAGAGAATATTGACACAGGAGCACTCCAGCCCCAATTACAGCTCACAAAAGTCAAAGCTACAAGACTCATAAACACCTGGGACAAATGAACCACAGTGAAAGAAAAGCACAGTTCAAGAAAGCCTGGAAATAAGGACTATTAATAGCTGTGGACCCATGGGACTAGGAGAGCAGCACACATGGGTAGACAACAGTGCCCTACATTCACAAAAAGGTCACAGAGAGCACCAGCAGGCCATGAATCACACACACAAACAGAAGGACTGCTCCACAAATAAGCTGTCTTAACTTCCTTGTGATAAAAATGTTGTTTTTGCTCTTCCTATATTGAACCTAAGTATGCTACATCTTGCCTCCAAGAGAAATACAGGCACAAGAAGAACAAGACTAACCTGACTGCTTTCATATAGAATGTAAAAAAATCAGTACATAAATAAGGCATTAACTTACAGACAGCGGATAACATTTCATTCATTCTTAAACTCCCTAGACATGGAAACCTCATGAAAACAGATCATTTTTATATCAAATAAGCTCACAATCCAGTAAGCATTTCTTTTTCTGTATGCACCTAAGACCATACCTGTCCATATGGCATTTTTTACTGCACAAAAGACCCACTAATGCTGCTAGCTCTTTATTCTATGCTTTAAAGGACAAATGCACAGGTTAACGAGGCATTACTCTGATCACATCACGCTCAGGTCACAAATAGACAAAAAGACATATGAAGATGGATTGTGCTGTGCCTCTGCTAAGCAAGGTGGCTGGTTTTCAAGCATGGTATTTTGGTTTTACCCCCTCAAAGACTGAAGCAGACTGGTGTCAAAGGAGCGTGAATTATTGAAATTGCTGCTAATGTAAAGTATATTTTAATGTTTCAGGTCCAGTCATATGCTAGAATGTGTGTATTTATAGAAGCACTTTTAGGGACCAGAGATTTGGATTTTGGCATATGTGACCAAAGTAATTCTGTAAAGAGGTGCCAAAGCCAGAATTTGTTGACCTTTGTTTGTGAAAGCTGTTGATTCAATAAAGGTCAAGATGTGTGACAAAATTCAAGCCTGTCTGAGCCAATTAATGACAAGTAACCAGACCATTAAAAATCTCATTTATGCTGAGCAGTCAAGTGGGTTATATGAGGGCAGTCTGTACCTTAGGCATCAGTTATAGGCTCACAACAAAAAAATAAAGGACACAAGAAGGCAGAACGAGACAATGCTTAGTCTTAAGAGGAATAAGAAAATCTTTCTAGGTCTACCAGCAAAGAAAGGTACATACAAAGAAAAAAAGAAATGTTAATGATGCAGTAGTGTTTATTTCATTGTAGATATTGGTATTTCTGAAGACAAATTTAGGAAAATATTGAATATTAAAAATTCATGGATATATTGCCTATAAAAATACTAATGAAATTCATGGGAATATACTCTTCAATATGGCTATATATATAGATCATCAAATAGCAGTGATACTCAGCAATAAGGTAATAAAGAAATAGTCTGGAAGTGCCAAACTGCTCAGGGATCTTTTCTGAAACTCTAGAAAACTGAAGAAATAAAGTATGGCACTGATCATGAGGGGAAAAAAGAAAAATGAGAACCTGGAATATGATATTAGTGTCCAGTAAATCTAATTTTAGTCCCTAAAAAAAAGTGTGCTTTTTTGTTTGTTGTTGTTTGTTTGCATTTAAGGTCTATTGAAACCAAACATGCAGCAGATTTCTTCAGACACCTTGGATTTTATGATAACAACAAAAAGATTTCATTGTTTTAGACTGCAGTTCTGCCTGATAGTAGCAGTAATCCTTAGTTTGTAAAAATGTAAGAAATCTTGCTTTGTTAGCTAAGGTGTGTTGCTAGCAAAAAGAATATGTCCAAATATAAAAGCCAGCTTGTACATATTTCCTTTTAAAGAGCGACATATAAACTATGGCTTTTATTTCAGCTTACATATAACTCTTTGTTAAAGCCAACACTAAATACTCCAAAGTATCAGTTGTATTTCTAGTCAAATTGCGTTCACAATAGTCACAATAAAAAATTACATCCACCACCATCTCTGCAGCTAAAACCCTACGCTGGGTCTAACTGCAGAGGAGAAGAAACTCATGGTGGTCACGTTGGCAGACAGCACCAAACAGCACTGCCTAAGGAACAACACTTACCGGCTTTCATTCCTGCATTGCTGCATGGACACTGGCTTAAAATTCAGTAGAAGAGAGCTTCTGCCAAAGTCTGGCAAGGTGGAGCTGGAAGGGGAGATGAGGCATGCCCCCGTGCTGATAGATCAGCTTGGAGGCCAGATATCCAAGAGAAAGAGCACAAGGGACCGTGCAGTGGGGCAGAGTGGATTAAACAGAGAAAATGCCTCAGGTTGGCTATGTAGGACAGCCACCCTCTCCTGTCAGAGCAGCCACCTCAGAGGCAGGAAAATGGCACCCACCCTCTTGCCCTCTGAGGGGTATAAAAAAATAACTGCATTTGTAGTGCCTTCCTCAAGGTTGTTAAAATTATCTGACAGCGGCCTTTCTTCTACAGGCTCATCGTAATTCCCCTGACGGCGTTTTGCCTGTTTAGTAAATTTCAATTTGCAGTACGCTGTTTTTGAAACAGTCTGACAGACACCTTCGCAGATTACCCGTCAGGATCAGCAGATTTCAATTTTTATGCAGCAGAGAAGTTTCACTTTCTTAATTGAACACTGCAAATCACACAGAGCATGCCTCTGCCACAAGACAAGGCAAGGTAACGGAGCTGTCCCCAGGCCCAAAATGGCTGCCACCACAGGCACAGCCTCCTGCATCGATGGTCCTATGCTATGCATCTGCTTGGCTTCTACTTCTCACAACATGCAAACTTAAGCACATATCAGTCTCTAACAATTCAAATACATAACGTATAGGACACACATACTGAGATTCATCTTCAGCTCTGCCTGGAAAAGCCTTTTAAACAAAACTCAGGTCAATGCTGAGGGAAACACATTTACCTCAGGCTTGCCCGCTGTCATCACACATCTCCAGAGCTGATTTAGTACTAATTCAGCAGCTCTTACATCACAGCATGTGCCCAAGACAATACTTGGCCTCCACCCCTGCAGCCTTCCCTCCACCCAACTGGGCTCTTACACTCCTGGAACGTCCCTTTGTCCTTGCACCTCTCCTGTCCCTCAGACAGGCAGCCATGCCTGGCTGCAACGTTCTGGGCACAGGTGAGTCAAGGAAGACCCCACACCTTGTTCAGCCAAAGGAAGTGAATCTCTCTGCTTCCCCCCCACAACACCTTACTGCCAGGACTCATGCATCACCTTGCTTATTCCAGAGCTCTCTGTTGACAGTGCTTGGTGCAGTACAGGCTGCTGGAGGTTTGAGGGGGAAAACCTTATTTCTGTTTCAAAAAAGAACAATGCAAAGATGCTAGTAAAAGTAATAAACATGAAGATTCACCACTGAGGTTTTTGTGACATGGCACACAACAGCAGTGTCTGTGCAGTGCACCCACTGCATCACAACAGGGGTGAGACACAGTGGTCACAACACCAGCATTAGTAAGTGTGGATAAAAATCGTACGCTTATATGCATTTAACATATTTCTGTGTTTTGCCAAATTAGTATTTTAACCTTCATGCCTTATTCTTCTGACTAATGAAGTGAGGAGGATGTTAACATTTCCCCACTTTCCTATAGGTGAATCAGTGGGACTTAATGTCCCAGCAAAATTTTCACTTCCAGGATGTGTAAAACGATATTGAATTCTGCATTCCATCTGTGACAGCAAAGCAAGTTATAAGAAAAATTTGCTCATCCAAAATGAAGGAATTTGAAGCAGGCTCATGAAATACTTAGTTCCCTCACAAACATTATTTTTGTGAGTGCTGCTGGAAATGTGATGTACCTAAACAGAACATCTTCTCATAGCCTGCTGCTAGACTGCAGCCTGCCTCTCAATAAGACCAAGCAGAGGAGTACATATAAATATACTCAAGAATGAGATGCAGCTCTGGAGCGAACTATTCTTCTATTTCAGCCTTTACCAGGGAAACTCAGGGCAAATTATAAACCCAAGCAATTGGCCATGTTCAGGTTTGTTTGCTGTTTGAAACTAGAAGAATTTGCAAATTATATCTATAAGATCTTACGTGCCTGCTTTGTGCAGTAGTGATCACCCATGACATTCATGAACAATGAAATACTGTTGGAAGCAAACATCTCCACATCTCCTGCAGAAATCTACAACAGCACAACAGAACCCTATTCACAATGTGCAAAATCCTGTGCTCCCAGTACTGAGACAGGCACACATCTATAGGGCAAAAAAAAAAAAAAAAAAAAAAAAAAAGCCCCTGGAAATTTAAAATCCTGAAAAACAGACATAAAATTCAGATTTTTTAATTTTCTTTTAAATTGGAGAATCTTAGACATGATACAACTGTGCTGACTTCTTTTTAGCATTTTTATTATTGTTATTTTAGAAAATCAGACAGAAGTCATGTTGGCTACTAAAGAATGTGCAGCATCTAAACTGGAAACTGCAGAAAGCTAGTCCCTTCAAAAAAACCTCGATTTGTACTTTCTCAGCATTTAGCTTCCTCTGAATACTACAGTTAAAGAATTCAAAAAATCTCCAATCGTATTTCTGTAATGCGATTAAAAACACAAGCCCTCTCTCCTTTTTGCAGGTATTTGATAGTACAATTGCCCTTCACACTGCATGGAGTTGAAGGAATAGCTTTTCAAATAGATATAAAGGTTGAGCATCTCAAAGCGAAAGGTGATAACTACTTCTTTCCAATCCTAATTCTTAAACTCATCTATCTACAGCATGACTGAGGAACAAACAAGCTGCAGGTAAACTGGCAGGCTTTCAATTTATGGCAGGTTCTGTATACTTTACCTTAGCCTGCATTTTATTTTGCTGACAGTATCTTTTAACAGAATCCAGTTTAATTATGCTCACCAGGTCTTAACTTCTGTGAAACTTTGATTTTTGATCACTAAATATATTAAATCTAAATACAGCTAACTTTACTATTTGCAATGCTTAATTTAATAGCTCATGTTACATTGTGTTTATACTCAAAAGCAATCTCAAAATTATTTTTAAATGGTCACAAGTTGTTCTTGTAGTGAGAACTAGCAAAAAATGACTCTGCAGTTTCCATATCCTGGAAATCAGTGCATATTTTATGAACTCCCTGTAAATCTGTGTCAGTCTGCAATTTCTGTTTTGATGGCACAGTTCATCACAGTTCATCCCTCCTCCTGAAACACAGTTCAAAAGTATGATGGATGAGGGTCATCAGCACAGGGAGGACAGTTAGGTAACTTTCTTTTTTAAAGGATGCACACTTGGATGTTTCTCATCATACACAAATCTGTTTGCTAGTGGGTTTTTGTTTGTTTGTTTCTCTCAAATTTGCGTTCTGTGTGGGTAGCAACTATAAACCAAAAACCACCAGGTCAAACAACCAGTGGGAAGGAAGGAGGAATAGAAAATGTCAGAGGAGAAAAGAAATAAGCCTTGTGAATCAAGGAGTCTCTTGGTAGAAAGCCAGGCTGACCAGCAGCAAAAGGAGCCAGACAAGGCTCCAGCTGTCCAGCTTTAGCAGGGGGGAGTTGAAGTAGATGATCTCCAGTGGTCCCTTCTAACCCTTATGATTCTGGGATTCTCTCTAATAGAAATCAGCCAACCTTTCCACACGTTGCCTGCCATTTTCCATGTGCAGAAACTGAAAAACACCTCATCTGCTTTGCTCTGAGTATAATTGCTACAAATTGAAAATAACAGCATTTCTTTTCTGCATTGTTTCAGCCTCAATAGCTGCACAGACACCCAAGATTGAAATCAAGAGTTGGAGATGAGAAATTTAGATATAATTGAGTGTGAAGCATCTCATTTCAGATGAATTGTTTCTCTTTAATATGTACGAGTGTATGGGTAAAAGATGTTTTGAATTGCAAAATCCAATCAATGAAAGTGTAAAAGAAATTAGTTACATTTTGCAAAACACAGAAAAAAATGTTTTTCAATTGAAGTAAAAAGAACATTTCCTTTCTCATGAAATAGGAGTCATTTTAGTAACCATTCTATGGTACATAAATCACATTCATCCTAAAAGTATAGGCATTAAAGAATTTCAGAAGCTGCTCATTCTTACCTGTGTTGAAAAGCTAATTAGAGCAGCCATTTATCATTCAAAAAGTCTTAGACAAGTGAAAAGAAAAGAAAACAAAAGAGATGACAAATACATTTGGTAGCTGGACAACTGAATAAGCTCTGTTCTTGGCTCTGTTCTTGGCTGTGGGTCTCAAACTTTTGATCAACAGAAATGAAGTGAAAACATCCTTGAAGGGAAATTCTGCATTGTGGCAAAGGTGGTGCAAGCAACCTCTTGGGCAACAATCTCTGTCCCAAGCCATAGTCATATTGCAGAGTTTTACATCTACCATGTTAGGACTAGCATGAATTTGTGGTAAGCTGAAGAAATAACACTATTTACTTAGGGCTCATTTCTTCTTAGATAACTATCCATTTAAAGAAAGAGCTCTGTGACTCGTAGTTTGTAACAGTGGGGTTTTACAGAACTGCCTTAATCTGGATAGCATATTCCTTTCCAATATTTTACTGAAGACCTATAGAGTTACTAATCCTAGAGTGCAATAACAAACACAAAAGAAAACATTTATTGGCTTGAACCATAAATTTCTCCACCTCGCTTTCTATGTTCTTCTATGTAAGAATTATCATCCAGAGTATTTTTTGGGACAGCTTGCTGTGCAAGTTTCTTCAGGTTTGATATGTAGTGAAATCACAGCCAGCTCATAAATACCCATCTTTGAGGTGCTCTAAACCCCCATCTCTCTGTACAGTTCCCAGTGCAGACAAAAGGGAAACAGGAGGGAAGTGGTTAATATGCAAAGCACTGGGGAAAAAAATCAGAATTCAGGAGCAAGTAAATAAAATGGAAATGAGTCAAAGAGCTAAGAAAGGAAAGACAAAGAAAAGTTCAGGTAGGTCAACAAAGGCAGCACCCCATTTCATTTCAAATGAGAGCCAAGATCACCCTGTCCTATTCCTCATTTCTAAGAAAGTGTTCTGGTGTGTGTTGATACCAATGGAGAGCACTGATCAACCTTTACAATGTGCACTGTGTTAAATTGTACTCTGTAATGGCATCCGTTATAAAAATACATGCATCTAACTACGTCTTACAGGAAAAGGTGGTAACAAGGATTTTATTAAGTAAAATCAGTAACACGCACAACTGGAACTTGCTAGAGCAACAAAACCCATTGCAATGAAACTGGAGACGAGATGAGAAGTTACATGTTTCTAATCCATACAAAATGATAGAGTTGCATCAGCCATTTGTATGGTATCGTAATATTATACTAAGAACTGTTCTTTGAAGTCTTTTCTATAGAAAAAGACTAATTTATTGGGTGTGCAAGTAACAAATCAATATAGCACCACATATAAAGCTAACAATATATTTTGTAAATCTACTGCATGGAAACATATTTTTTGAAACATATTTATGATATTTTGGCTCTGAAGTGAAAATCAGACCATGACAGTTGGCTTTGCAAATATAAAATCTTATGTGGTCTGCCAGGTTTTATGTATTATTCCTTAAAATTGACCAGATAACTTGTTAGATTCATCTTTAGGGGAAAATCTTCATATAACTTCTGCCCATAATTTGACACCATTTAGCAGTTTCTGCTTATTGAAGCTGAATTAATTTGCACAGTAGGTGACTTACAGCACTTGTTACTTGAACAGAATATGTGCCCACATGACTGCTGTTGAGGTCAGTGAAGGGACACTAGCAGTGACTATAAAATATCAGTCTGCACAGAAAGGTTCCTAGTTCAGCTGCTTTAGCCCCTTGAGCGTAAGTATCTGAATCACATGGAAATAAAAATGAGAACCTGAAATATAAGAATCAAGGTAAGATGCTCTCAGATTTTCAGAAATGAAGACACAGATGCTTTTGATAGAATATAGAATTATTTTAGGCTAGATTATTCACTATGAACGTCATAATAATTTTTGGATGCATGAATACCCATGGCTAACATTTGTTAGTCATCATTTGTTCAAGTGCATGTTTCTAAACTATGAAATTCTCATCACCTGCAAGTGGCTGTACTTGCTTTTTATTTCTCCATTTAGCATAAATTCTGAAGCTGGTCCTTCCAGATACATGAAGTGGTGATCCACTAAATGTTTAGTCCTGTTTTTCAGTGTGTTTCTGAAAGCACTGGACAGACTCCACACATCCCTTTCATGGTTGTTCAGCACAAATCAGAGCAACAAGCCACTATTACACTAGAGAATTATAAATTCAAGATCTGTCTGAGCATGAGAAAATCCCTCTTTGTTGATACATTTTTTTCTATCCTCTCCTTTAATATAAGCCTGAATCACAGCATGCATGGAAAGAACATCCTTCATCAAGTATACAATATCTTTGTACAACAATAGGATGTGGCAGGGTACAATAGCATCCCCTTAGAGAATGCCACTTTAGAACAGATTCCTGCTCAATTCTACATACTATTTAATATCTTTTTGCTAAAATCTCAGTGTGAGACATTTAATACTACTTTTGGCTATTTAAAATATTGTTTAAATGAAGCACAAAGCAGATTTCTGTGACTAATCTTCCCACTCTTGAGAAGCTTTCTCCGTAGTTGGAAATTTTTTTAGATTAAGTAAACTGTTGCATCAGTGAAAAAGAGCATTGTGAACTGAAGATATTTTTGTTAGGGTATATAGATGACTCTTCTTTCATTAATATATTGTCCCTGAGTGTATAGATCAGCACCTGCACATATTGACATGCCAGTCAGAGTGAAAGGAGAACAAGAAAAGAGTACAATAGATGCAGATATCTTGTCAGCTAAGAGACGATGCCACAAAAAGAGGGAACAGGATGCTCTCTTCCCAAGTGACAACTGAGGCAAGATCAATGTGTTTCTCATAGTACTGAAACTTTTTATGAAAATGAAAAAATACCATCAACACATATCCTGGGAAAATTCCAAATAAAACCTCTCTACAGCATAACTCATACTCAGTTGAAACAACTGCTGCATCATATCCCTGAGGCAATAGGAAGTCAGAGAAGATAAAACAATTCTTTGTACAGTGTATATTTTTGCCACAGGCTCAAAGATCCTGCTGCCTACGAGGTATTTGAGGAATTAAAGCTGCTATCTTGATCATAATTGTTATGAATATTTTTGATCAAACAGCAACTCTTTAATCAACAAACATGGTTACTTCCCTGTAGATCTGGCCCAGTAATCATTCTGTGGTTTTGAAATTAATTTAAAATAAATATTAAAACCAAAGGAGATTCACATTTTCCTGGATACTGCAAAATTCCAGATTTCAGATTCAGATGCATCATTTTAGGCACAAACTATCTTTTCTGTAATGACACCATGAGTAGCAACAGTGTGAGAAGCACTTTGAAATCCAAGTTGTTATAACTTAAAAGCAAGTAATGGCCTTGGGCTGGTACTATCAGGAGAGAGACCATGGCCTAGGAAGAATATTTAAAATAAAAATCAAACCTCTGGGCAGCTCTAGAACGTTAGAAGTAATATAAAACCTGTGAAGTCTTCTAGATCTCTAGTTTGTGCAGTGGAGTGCTAGGACAGAAGAGGACATCACTAGATGCAGAAGGGGAGTTTTAACTGGTTAAGAAGTTGCCTAAAATACTCAGTATGAAAATTACTGAGATCCTTGACCAAGGAAAAAAAAAACAAGGCAGACATCACTTGATTTTAGGGCTGAGATTCTCACATGATGAAAGGCCAGCAGTAAGGTGCAGTCATGGAAATGGGCATTCAAGCAATGCTAGCAATTTGATAGGAACTCAAAGATACCGCAACAGAGCTCCAACATTTTGTGCCCTACTTTTATTAGGCACAGCAAAACTGTGATTCCCACGTCTTTCAGGAACAGCTGTGCTATCAGTCATTGAGTGAAGATGAACTGGTGCTTGCACTCCCCTCCATGGAGTTAAAATTACCCTACACCTGTCTGGTGGTTTTTTGCATTCCTTTCTGTCTAGTTGTTGAATGAATGAGGATCCCTGTATCTGGAAATATTCCCAGATTTTTAACACAACATTAATTGAATCCTATTCCATGCCGAGAGCACTCTCAGTCCTCTGTTATGCATGTTATGCATCTCCATGTGAGATCTTTCTTCCTCTATTTCAGATAGTTGCTGATGAACAAGGCATCTTAGAGCTACTGCAAAGGCTCCGTTTTGAGTATATAGCCTGTTATATAGCACAAAATCTTGTGCAAAATCTGAGACTTTGCAATAAAAATTACCTGGGGAGCTTTCATTGGTCTTGATGCAACTCCTGCTACACTATTGTCTTTATTTAAAAGAATACTAGAGGGAAAGGGAAATTAAACTTCTTGCAGCTCTGGCACTTAGGCCATCAGAAACATAACAGGCTCCCCTTCATCTCTGATACATCCTTTTTTCTTTGTATTGACTGTAGCTCTTAATTAAAGCATTGCACCAGGTTACCAGATGATAATAATCCCCTCTACTATGCAGGTACAATGCAGTAATTGAAGAACAAGGAAAATTCTTAATACATTTCCATATTATTTCCCAGAACTATTTAATCCCAAACTGAGGTCTTTAATTTGCATGCCAAGCTCAGAAGCATGTGGTTCACCCCGACTGCTTAATAAACCTCAGTAAAGCCCAATTGCTTTTATGCTGAAAGATCTATACAGGCTTCAAAGCATATTTTTCTGAGTGTATTTAATGACAGTGAGCATACAGTAATGAGCAAGAGCCAATGTGCACTCCACCTTTCTTCGTGTTGTGCCTTGTTTTGAATTTGGAAATCCTTGCTACACAGAAGTTAAAAAATATATAATAAGTTCCACCTAAAATATTGTTTGCATGTTTTTAAGACTCAGACTCAGCCACATTTTGAACAAAATGAAGCCTCCAGCAGCAGTAGGAGAAGATTATGATCCTCTTCATCTACATCCCGTGCCAGCCCTACGTATTACAAAGAAAGAGTGCTCTGAACATTCCACTCTTTTTTCTTATTAACCATTAGGTTTCAGCATGCTGATTGTATTTCTGTGCTGTCTCTAGAAATCATTAATCACTGAAGTGACAATTTAACTAAATACAGTAGCTGCCATTTTACACTGCCAGCAGGAGAGGTGAAGAAGTCAGCCTGCTGCTTCAGCATCCGTGAAATGGATAATACAGCTCAGAGAACAGACGTATAATATTTTCTGTCCATCAGTCAACTGATTTCATTTTACAGGTTTATCTGCTATCTAAAAGCTACTTGTTTACGCAGTCAGTCTTATCTTCCCTCTTTGTGAAACTTCTTTGCAATAAATAAAACGCCTTGTGTTTGCTATGCCTCCAGATCATTTTGATTTCAAATACACTCAAGATTTCATTTTGATGGCCTTTCCAAAAATGATATTTCATATTATTCTATAGCATCAAAATAGACCAATACAGGATATCATTTCTGGCTTTTCCACCCATTTGTTTCCTTCAAAGAACTCAATACACAGAACTCAATACGTGCACACAGGTGTATAAATGTCCAAATATATGTGTATTTAGGTTTGTATCAGAGGATAGATACATACACATAGACACACATACACAAATTAAAAAAATGATTTGTGAAAATGACCATGGCATCTTCCCTGAATTAAAATGAACTGATATTCGTAGAATCACCACGGTTGGAAAAAACCTCCAAGACAGTCCCACAGTCCACCTATCACCAATACTTCCCCACTGAGCCATGTCCCTTAGTACAACATCTAAATTGTTTCTTGAACATCTCCAGGGTTGGTGGCTCACCCACCTCCCTCAGGCAGCCCATTCCATCTGATTCCATCTGACCACTCTTTTGGAGAAGAAATTTTTCCTAATATCCAGTGTGAACCTCCTCTGGAGAAACTTGAGGCCATTACCTCTCATCCTATCACTAGTTACAGAGAGCAGAGGCCAACCCCCCCCCTCACCACAACCTCCTTTCAGGGAGCTATGCTTTAAGATCTCCCCTGAGCCTCCTCCTCTCCAGACTGACCCATCCCAGCTCCCTCAGCCGTTCCCCATCAGATTCCTGCTCCAGAGCCCTCACAGCTCCACTGCCATCCCTGGACATGGAACTACATGGAACTGCTTTTTTCACTGCTTTCACAGGTAAACAGAAAGATGAGTATAAACTAAGTTGAATACTAATAACTTCCAATAAAAAAGAGAAACTATAGTACTGATTAATCTACTAGCAAGACAGGTTTTAGCAAGATTATTTTCACTGTTCACTGAACCTCATAAAATATTTAGATGATCTCAGAACTTCACCTGACAAACATGCTGATGGCAATAAGAAGAGTTTTAGCCTGATACAATGATGTTAGAAATAAAATGAAGAAGTTCCTCTATCAATAGTGTTAGAATTAGCTTCTTTCCTTGAACCTAGGAATATAATTTAGCTTTTTCCATTCACATGCAAATGTACTATTCCAAGAGCACAAAAGATATCCCAAGGAAGAAATTAAAACATTATAGATTCTAATACTAGGGTTATTACATGCCACACAAGTTTTGCGCTATGCTTTGTTTCAGGTTCTGTGTGATATGACACCTGTTTCTATTCAGATGGTATTTTAAAGGAAACGTTTTCTGTAATTTCAGCTGACTCATATTCAAACTAGCAATACTCCATTTTAAAATACCATTGAGAACATGCAAAATGTTTCTGCACTGAAGACAGCATTTACCGTTCTAATCTAATGCAAATGTTAGTTAGAATCAACAAGCCTGCACAAATGCCAATACCACTTGTCCCCCTTAAGATGATTTCACACCTAGCACAGCAACAGACAATTTGCCAGAAAACACATTAAAAAGCAGTTTAAAATGTATCACTGTATTATTATCTCTATGGTAAATAACACAGTAGGTCCCAGATGGCTCCCAGAGACCTCCTGCTCCAAACAAAGGAAAAAAACACAAAAACAGTCCTGAAACACAACAAGATCTGTGAAATAAACCGAGGTGGAACTAATACTAAGTCACTAAAAGAAGCACTGCCTGGGCATTCCTTCTAGGAAGGGACAGCAACAGGTTGTCAAGTGAACACATTTTATTTTGTAGACCAATGTCAATTTCAGAAATAAAATCGGTTTTTCCTCACTCCTGAGCAAGTCCCATCTCATTTCACTAAGAAGAAGACATATTTATGAATTGATAAAATGACTACTTATATGAAGACAAAACACGTGCAGAAGTCTCAGAGAAGGACGCAATGGCGAGATCCCTTTATCTCATCTGAAGTTGCACAAACGATATCCCCAAGCAGCACCAACAGCCTGGTCTGTGAGAAACGACCAGCAGCAAGGCTTGTTGGCTAGGTAATTTCTGCGTGTCGCATGAGCCACTGAGGGATGAGCCATATGGTAATAAGAAAATGGCAGCCATTTAGGTGGCCATAGGAGGACCATTTGTTTTGTGGGCAGTGAACAAAACTAAAAGGGAGAAAGCAGAAAGACTGAGGAAAGCACCTGGTGCTGCCAACTGGAACAGCTGATGAAATAAAACAGGTTGATGATTATGCAGATGTAATCCTTCATAAATCTGCCACAGCATATGGTGAACAGGAGAATGAAAATGGCCAAAATACCAAAGCATGCTTCCTACCAGAGGCTGCAGAAGAGCTCTAAGAACGTTACCAGAAATGAATAAGACTGGTGAACACGTGTGTGCTGAAGATGAGGATGATAAAGGCCAGAACCGTTGCTGTCAGCCACATACGGTTTTTAAGAGTGAGAGAGAAAAAGCAAACAAACTGGGGCTCTAAATCCATTTTAAAACATGAGCCTAAGCACTAACGGGATCACTTCCAGTGCCTTTGCAACCAGGATGATCATTCCTGATGTGCTGTGGTGTTCTTACTATTTGGACTGGGTTGAGAGCTATAAACCAAAATTGTGCAAAGCAGATGTGGACATATCCATCTTGCAGTGAACATTGCACAGACCCAAGCTTCACTACGCCTCTCATCTCAGCGTTCTGCAAGCCTTTTATTTTACAAGGGCAACTCCTTGCTGCTTACAAGAGTGATCCCACCTGATTACCTTCAGCTCTGCACTGCACACTGCAACAGTCTCTCCCTCAACGAATCACACATAAGTATTCATTTTGGGGCTCATGACAGGAGCTGCAAGTGAGAATGGCAAATGTGCTGGAGCCAGTGGCAGGAAAGTGAGTCACCAGCATGCCTGGGAAGTTAAGCCCTGACCAGCCCTACTGCTGGCACTTGCTCCATTTAGCAGCTTGAGTGCTGTGTGATACTGTGAAATGCTGAGCATACTAATTATACCAGCACTCACATGTCACATGGTAACCATCCAGCACTTGTACGGCATTAAACTCAAGATACTACTCAGGCAGTGTTGCCTGGGTGAAGATTTGACAAGGTGTGCTCCTATTTGTAATGTCTACCTATATACTATGCACAATAATGCCTTCTGTAAGCATTAGGCTTTGCACTCTATCCTTTCCAGGAAAAAAAGACTGTCTTACCAATAAGAAAAAATTGTACCCTACATTCAACTTCTGTATCTCCCAACTTTCTGCAGAGCATAGCAGATCACATCCTGTGGGACACAGGCATTTCCAAGGCTGTGTCAAATCCATCAGCAGCTTTGCTAATTGATAAAAGAATGTCTGAGGCTGGAAGCAGGCTCAGGATCGTGTTATGTTCCTCTCCCAGACAGTGCTGAAATTCTGTGTTGATGCTGAAAGCAGCAACAACTGGTTTCTCCTCAAAGACCTGTTGCCATCTGTTGGCAAACCACATCAGAAGAGGCTGACAAGAGTCTTCAGCCCATCAGCTTCTCATGTGCTAAGTGAAGAGAGAGGAGGCTGCAAAGGCAGTCACGTGCTGTCAACCATTTCAACAATGGATTAATTGAAACTGGCAGAAGAAATTGGGCTGATATGGCCTAATGAGAGTGAAATTACTGAATATTTAGCTAATTTGAATATGTGTGATTTTTATAGATTTTTTTGCAAGAATACTTCATGCGGCTTTACTTATCACCAAATAGATAATGTGCGGAAAACAGAGGCCAGGTGATAAAAGTACACACACAGCACAGGCATCGTTTTCATGGCAGATTCCAAAGAAGAATCCAGGACCCCCAACTCTGCATCTCTTGCTCTAAGCTGGGATCTTCATAAGGCAGCAGATCCTTCATAATGCAAGTTCAATGGCTCTAACACATTAAACAGGGAAATGTACATCCACCAAGGATTATCCTCACTGACAATGAAACTGCTACATTCTATATTCTCATTATATTTGCTTTCAGGTCAGTAGAATTTATTTTGTCATATTTTCAACTCTTATTATAGAATTTGGCTCTAGGTTGAAATTATTTCTATGTCAGCTAAAAGATACAAAGTAGTAAGAATGAAAACAGGTAGTATTAAAAAATAGGATAAATCATTATGTCATACAGCTTGCAGAAATAATCAAGTATTAAATTACTCTTGACAACTGTTTGTCCTCTCCAGCAACACAGTTCTTGACAGTCCTGCATTGGTAACAGGCACAAATTAAAGTGAGAAGCACAAAGGCATTGTCTTAAAGTGCAGAAGAAGAGCTTATAACTTCAGATTATGGCTGGACAAGAGAAAATGTCCCCTGGAACTTTCAACCTGCACCAAATAATGCCTGCTACATTGAAAGCAACGGCCAAAATGCAAAATCTTTATCCCATCTTATTAAATAGCTGTTGAATAATAGAAATGCATCAGCAATTTGCAGAATGACATTTGCAAGCAATAAAGCAAGAAGACAAGGCAGGCAATTTTTTTTCTCAAGTGTTTTACTGTAACACACACATTTTTTAGAAAGGTGCCAAGAGAGAACAGCAGGTCACTCCCAGGATTATGGTTTTGTGCCATTTCCTAACAACTCCTTTTCAAGCAGTTCCTTTTCACAAGTGTTGCCACTGCAGACTTTGGTCGTACTGCTGTGGCATTCCCTGCTGCCAAGGATGAAGCTGTAGCAAAGTGTTTCTGTGCTGTGCTGAGTTCTGGCTGCTAAATGGCTTTGTAACAAAGCTTGTTGTGAATGGCTCTTACTAAAACAATGGAATATTTTCTTTTGTTTTAGTAGCATAATTGATACAAAGGAACACAAGAAACAATGCAATACCAAAGCAACAGCAGAAAAAAGCTGATGTGTCTCAGCACCACCACAAGAGCTTCCTGGGTATTCACAAGAATTTATATTTACATTTATGTTTTCAGCTGCAGCTGACAGCAAGGAGAGCTTGAGGTGTTCCTGCTTTAGAATATAAACCAAGACCCTTCTTCCTTGCCTCAGGCATAACACAGTGTGGTGAGACCTCTCTGAAATTGCTTCCTCACTCAACATCTCCAACACCTGGATTTTCTTAGCCAGGGAATTTCCTGGAGAACACCAGAAAAGCTGAATCACTACTTGGTTCATCTTGTTTCAGACACCATTTGCACTAATCCCTATGACAAAGGCCATCTCTCTGTACAATGGGTTTATCCAATGCTAAAAAACACTGCACAACAGTAGACTTACTGCCCCACAGATAAACTTTCTGCAATAACACAACTATTCTAGCAGTTTCCTATCCCATGTTTGTCAGTCTGTTTTCTGATTTCCCTCCCTATCCTCCAAAACTCAGCAGCACACAACCTGGACATCCCATAGAGGCACAGGTCTGCCCCATCCTTAACACCTCTGCATTCTAGAGAATGTGTGCACAACAATCTGCACACAACAGAGCAAGATGTAGTTTAAATAATTTTGCAATTAACAAACAAAAAGACGTTATTAAATGTGCCGTGTATAGATGTTTTCCACAGATTATTGTTGCTGTCTTATCTTAGAAGAAAAGTGTCACAAGATGAGCATTGTTTCCTCCACCATGGCGTTGCCAAGATTTTATATTTGTATGAACAAGCAATGCAAATACTTCATAAAAGCCTTTAATAGTGTAATTCAGCTAGCAATGGCAACAGTAATCAGCATCTTGCATTCAGACACAGAACAATCTGACAGCTTTGCCTGATTGCATCTCAATATTTTCCCACAAGCAAAGACTGCTGTAAATGAGTGGATTAAAAAGTATGGTTGGACAGGTGCTTGTGGGAGACGATCATGGTCACTTGAAGCATTCATACTGTGTGAAGGAAAACCAACTGGAAAGGTGAAGAAAAATGGGCATCTTCAAATTTTGTCCATATTAAATAAGTATCAATTGTATCCACTTCAAATGAATTATATGTACTGCCACTGAGTAGATTTATGTATGCTTTGACATGGTACTGAATCATCTTCTCATTAACAAAAAGAGCTCAAACATGACAGATTGAAAAAAATTCTGATAAAGGTTCATTAATTACATCTCTTTTTGGAAAAATGGATATAGTCTCGTGTATGGGCTGGATACAGCAGAGGTGGTTACTTCACAAATGAAGTGAATAAAGTTAAGTGTCTTTTATAAGAGTGAAAGGGGCTCATTGGCAGGCTTTATCTCGGTTTGAAGGGGGAGCCAGGTGACAGTGAGACTGCCCATGACCATGTGAAAGATAGCATAACTAGGTTAGAGGGACGGAGCACTTGTAGGCCGTGCTGCCCTGAGATGTGCTGCCCACACTGCAGCACTTGAAATCTTAAAGTGAGCCAGGGCACACTGATACTACAGGAGAAGGCCACAGAGAACTCAAGGAGTTATCAAGGAATCATTCTCCAAGAAGGCAACAAGGCCAGCTGCCCCACTTGAAGTTTCTCTACACCCATGCACAACCTTTGGGAAACACGAGGAGTTGGAAGCCACTGTGCTAATAGAAAACCATGATGTAGTTTGGTGGGGTGATTCCCACGACTGCATTGTAGCCCTAACAATGGCTACAAGCTGTTCAAAAGAGAGGCAAGAAAGAAGGGGTAGAGGCGTTGCCTTCCATGCTGCAGAAGGAATGGAGTGTGAAGAGCTATCCAAAGAATTGTCATAAGCATGTGAAAAGCTTATGAGTGAGAGCTAGAGACAGAAGCAACAAAGGGAGCCTTGCAGTTGGTGTTTATTACCAGCCACCTGATCAAACAGAGCCTCTAGATGAAGACACCTTCCTCCAGTTACAGGAGGTGTCACGATTGCAGGCTCTCAGCTTGCTGGGGGACTTCAACCACTCTGACATCCACTAGAAAAGTAGCATAGCAAGCTGTAGGCAACCCAGGAGGCTCCTGGAACTCACCAAGGATAACTCCTTGAGCCAAGTAATAGACAGCCCCACCAGGGGGGTGCGATACTTGCAATACTTGACCTCATAAATGCAAATGAACCAATTAGTGAAATCAGGATTGGATGCTGCCTGGGCTGCAGTAATTGTGCAGTGGTGGAGTTCATGCTCCTGAGGGATATCAGACAAAGACTGAAATCAGGACGCTAAGTTTTAGAAAAGCCAAATTCCAGCTCTACAGGGAGTTAGTCAACAACTCCTCTTGGGAAACAGACCTCAAAGGACCAGGCAACAGAGTGGAGCTGGCTGATCTTTAAGGAAACTTTCTGCAGAGCAGTAGAGCTCCCTACCTGAAGTGTAGGAAATCAGGAAAGGAAGGCAATAGATTAGCATAGTTGAACCAAGACATGCTGGTCAAGCTGGAGAGCAAGAAGAAGATGGACTGGCAGTGGAAGCAGGGTCCAGGTACCCTGGGAGGAGTATAGGAATGCTATGAAGCTGTGTATGGATGGCCTCAGGAAGGACAAGGCCCCTTTCCAACTCAAATGATTCCATGATTCTAAATGCCCAAACTTTTTTTTCTCGCTTAGTTATGCTTCCTCTGTATTTAGGAAGGTATAACCCTAAAATGTTTTCACAAAATATCTCTTATGTTTTCTTAACATAATGCTTCACCAGCTCCATGACACCCCTTGATTGTAATTATACTTCCTTTGGAACTGCACCCTAAATAGAAATTGAACTATCCATGCTGTAAATTGAAATTCTTCAATGCAAAGCCATATAAATAACATGCATTAGCACTAACCTTCTCCCAAAATTTGATAAGATCACTCCTGTTTCTCAGAAAGATGATACTAATTGCTGCTATTTTATCAAGTAGCATACAAACAAAAGCTTGAATGATCCAGAAATACTTCCCTTTAACCTTTGGAATATGTAGATGACCTCATGTAACAACCCACTACCCACGCAGCCAGGTTCAGAGCAGCTATCTGCATATGGGAGCTAACAGAGTGGTAGCTGGCAGCAGTTCACCCATTTACAGTCAGGATCTATGGCACTATGCACACAGCAAAACAAAACACTGAAACAAAACACTTTGAGGGTTATAAAGCAACTGAGGAAGAAGTGAAACAAGAAAATCCTCACAAGCTTTGTTAACTGACTTCCAAAGCACCCACAGACTTCAGCGTTCGTGCTAATTAGTGTCCCTGCTACCCTGCTCCAGTCCTCCCCAAGCACCCTACAAGAGCTCCCAGGATTCAGCTCCTTAGGAAGCACTTGCCCCAGCCTTTTCAGTACCGTGCCCCTTATTCAGTGCAAGGACACATACACTGACTGTTATACCGCATCATTCATCTCTTCCCTTCTACTGTCCCCATACCTTCCGTCCTGCTTTCCTGCTAGCTTGTGTCACTGCAATTCATGAAGTCACCTCTTGGGTAATGCTCAGACCTTTGTCATCTCAGGCTTCAGCACAGGCAAGACAACAGCAATCAGAAATAATAATATACAATAAATAAACTAGAAAATAAGACTGGTTAACGGTAAGCATATTTTTTTCCTAATCACTGACAAGGAGAACAGATCCTACTGCTCAGCCAATCAAGTAATTGCTAGGGATGTTACAATAGCAGGACATACAGACAGAAAATTATACTTCTGCATTTCAACACTCTCAAAGTTCCCACTGGGAAGGTCTGATCATCCATCCCACTGCATCATGTCAAAGCAGTGAGAATTTCCCGTTCTTCTCCTTGCCTCTGTTAATGTTAGAGTTGTTAACTGTTATATAAAACCATCTCTCAATAAAATCACGTGCTCTGATTTCAAGAATGCCAGAACTTAAAACAAGGGTTGTACAACAAGTTGTGCACGAATCCCAGGTAGGCTGTTCTGCAGTAACAAAAACCAGCACCTGGTTCTACAGGAACCAAGGAATGGAAAAAAAATGGGGATGCGAGAATAAACACGTCAGTTTCGCTTCTAACTTCTACAATTTCAATACAGAAGACTTTGGAATATTTACTTGGAGAAAATGTATGACTCTTCCATGAACCAGAAGGGTTGGAATTCAATTATTTCAACAACAACAACAAAAAAACTGTATTAACTTTAGTTCTTGAAATGAAGCATTAATATAACACCCTTTACACTGGGAACATTTCTGTGATTACATTCCTTTTTTTTTTTCAGTGCCAGTTCTGTGCTGAACAGACCATAAATATCCTCAGGTAATTAATTAGTAAGAGAGTCCAAGTAATTACTTACTGCAGGCCTTGTTATACATCATTACATTTGTTAAAGGGACACGGTCATGATAATGTTCACTGATCAAATTCAGAATGAGGTAGATTTGCAAGAGAACCAACCTTACATGTGAAAGGAAAATCAAGAGGACAACAACAGGGCCTTGCTTATGGGACAGAGATTACTGCCTAAGACAGGAGAAGAGCCCTACACTGCTCCAAGGGTCAGTGGAAAGATAACTGCTCCCAGTAGCAATGCAGGGGCTCTTCTTGAGCGTCAGACCTTGAATCCACCAAACCCGGAGCCAAAGAAAAGTCACCTAGCATTCAAGCATACAAACTAAAAGGCATTTCAAAAGTCGTATTTGTAGCAACTCAAGGTGTTTGTTTACAAATTGAATTCAAATCCTACATTTCCCAGCATCTGAGGGCAATGTGCCTCTGTCTGCCCACCTCAACCACAGAGCAGGAAGGAACTTGTATGGAAACAGCTAGAAACTCAACTCTTCTTCCAGGAGACAAAATCCCCAACCTCCTTCCAAATAGTTTCGGAATTAGAGATTATTTACATATCAATATAGTCGTATTAACAGTATATGTAACACGGCCTGCCTTTCATAAACCCAGCACCCCTTCCTCCAGTTCGTCCCAGGTTTTGAGGTCATCTTCTTCCCAGGTCTTTTCTCCTTTGTAAGGGACTCATTTGCAGGATTTGATGGGGAAGGTGACTCCTGGAACCAGCCCCAGGCAAGCAAGGAAGGCAGCCAGCAGCTGTGCTGGTTGAGGAAAGATGCTTCATTTTGTGTTGCCTTGCGAGGGCTTTTTTGTTGTTGTTTGAATTAATGAACAGTGCCCTGAGGAAAAGCCTGAGAGTGATTTGAGCATGTTGTTTAATCCATGCTGTCTGCTCCCTTGCCGTCTATGCTAATCATACCCGGCACCATCTGAAAACTGAAACACACAGCTGCCTTGCTGCCTTCATTACATTTATTTGCTAGAACAGTCACCTTCAAAAAGATAATAATAAAGAAAGAAAAATCTTGTATCTTAACATTACTGCAGATAAACCCTGGAAATAGAAGTATGCTGCAGTGATACAAATATTTCCAAGTTAGATCTGTTCTCTTTAATTAATTAAGCAAAATATTAAGAACAAGAACAAAAGAGCAGAAACCAATGCCTGTGGAAATGAGCTCACACTACCTTTCCTGTCAGTTGTAAAACTGAATTTTAATAGCTCACCCTGCTACTCTCCTTGCTTGAGTTTCAAAATCATGTTACAGGCAAATACATTGCAAGTTTAGCATCTTCAGTGGTCCTTCTCAATTCGTTTTTCTAGAAGTAGCATCTGTGAATCTGACTGCCATCCTAACCCTTGTGTTACTTCACATCAGCTGTGAAACTGCTTATGCTAACAGGGGATAACAGAACATTTCCCTGTGGGTTTGAGAGCCTAAACTCAATGTGCTCTCTATGGACACTTTGCACCTGGTCTCCTTTGTGAGCCATTCTATATCAAGTCATGGGAATAACAAGAGGATCCAGAAAAAATCTTAAATATTGCATAAAACCCTGCACAGCCAACACAGGGATACTTCACTCTTTGAAGGGCATCACTAACGCCATTCAGAAAAAGGAAAATACCTGAAACATTCTTAACAAGGCTACAGTGTTCACGTGCTCAGAGATGGGATGTATGGAAAGAATCATTTTCATTTATTACGTTACAAAGCCGTTCTGCAGCAGCAGGAGGATCTACCATCACGTGCATCTGGCACCCTAAACCTAACAAATGGCCACTGCCAGCAAGAGGATACATACTAATAAGTAAAGATGCTTCAACTAGAAAGGGCTGAAGACAAACAGAAAACAGTCAAAAAAGGCAGAGACTGGGCGCACACAACAAAACCACCCAGATGACAGCCCTACGGCTGGGTGCTAAAAAACAGGGACAGACGAGCATCTCTGCAGGAACTGTCTGCCTCGAGTCGCTCTCCGGACAGCAGCAATTGAGATGAAACTTTAATGGTGGACAGACTCTCCTCGCCCTACATGCAGGGGTCAAGCACGGGCTGTTCTGCAGGCTGCAGAGCAGTCATCGACCAGGCTCCTGCCAGCCTCCCCAGGGAGCGTGAGTCAGCAGCCCAGTTCTTCAGCCCTCCCCTGCACCGTTCCCTGTCCCACTTCTGCTCCCAGCCCTCTGCTTAGGGCAGAGAAATACAGTTTTATCTGCTGTGCTGAGAAGCCTTGAACTGCTCTGAGAACTACTACCAAATTGTTGTAACTTCCACTGAAACTTCTGGGCCATTTGCGCATTTGCAGATGTAGGAGCAAAATGCAAATGCAATCTATGGCAGAAAGTATAGATGGTGCAGCTCCATAGTTACCTGGGCTACGAGTGCATTTACCAGCTAGGAGTCTTGTCCAACAGCTACCACATCATGAACAAGTAACCAAAAAGATAACACACAACTGATCCTAAAACCTATCACAACCCTTAGAGGAGCCCAGCTGGTCCAGGATTCCCATCTTTATCTTCACCCGGCCCTTACCCGCTCCCTGCATGCATGGGGCAGACCCAGATGGAAAGGCCAAAAGCCAGAAATCACCAGGGACAAAATCCACCATCCCAGTTCAGCAGTCATATTTCTCATTGCAAATTATGTTGTAATACCAAAATAGCTTTCTACCACATAATCCTAACACACATTTGAGCTGCAAGAATGTCAGTCTTGTCTCAAGAGTAAAAGTCATTATTATGCATCATAAAAAGTAGTTTATAACTTCTGTGTAGCACTTACAGGCTTATTTAATGATGTATTATACCATCTCATATTTTCTTTTTGATTAAAGAAATAATTTTCATTACTTGTGGGTTTAAAAGACAATAAATAGGAATTAACATTTTGAGAGAATCCATCCACTGATAATAAGATAGTCTTCCAAAGAAAGAACCAAAGTTACAACGAATGAATTCAAAGCCTACCTTTTTTTCCCCTACTCTCAAGCGGACAATACCATGGCTTTCTTCTCTTGATTACCACTGCAGGCACCTGAATCCACCTGAAAAATGGAAGCATACAGATTTTTTGGAAAGTCAGATGAGACTAGTTAACAATTTATCCTTTAACTAATAATTGAAATCCACTTGCAAGTTTGGTCTTTTGTTGTTTTTGGGGTGTTATGTTTTTTTTTTACGTAATTTAATTCAGTGGAGACAATAACATGTAGAAATACGTTGCCAATGAATAGAAACTACATTTTGTGTCTCTTTATTATCTTGTATTTTACCAGGTTGTCAAGAAACAGATTCACAATAGAATGGCTAAATATAGAATAGTAGAATGCAAAATCAAAGGATCATAGAATGCTAAATGTGAATAGATCTGGAGTCCAAACATTTCTGGATGGCACAACAGTGAGCATTTGTAAGAAATTGCTGATAATTTGCATATATAAGGCTCAGTTTTGACAACCAAGCCTCTATATGAATTCTTTTGCACCGGACAACCATTTTACTATTTTGTGCAAGCACAATAATTTCTCTATTTACAATGGCTTGGTTTTAATGAGTCCTACATTCCATTTTTTTTTTTTTTTTAACAGTCCAAATTTCATGGGGAAAAAAATCACACTACAGGATATAAATGCATCCACCAGAATGTGTAACTGTACATTATTTTAAATCAAATAGTACAACATTTTGGCTTCAGTCAGCAATGTCAAAAAGAATGGAAAGCATCATGCTTGCACATCAAGCCCTCTGTATCACGTGTCATACCTAGAGGTGCCCAGCCACCACGGGTTCTCAGACAAGCAGGCTCATTGCTGGGTGTACCACTGCTCTCTGTCACTATGAAAATGTCACAGTTTTGATCTTACTGTTAGTGGATTTGTGCTGCTATACAGTCTTTCCTATGTCTGAGCTCTTTGAATAGCTTCTTTGAATGGTTTTTTTCCCATGAATGGTTTCTGGTTTGAAAACAGATGCCACTCTTTGAAATAATTGGTATTAGTTAGGACATTAACCCCTCAGACTACTCTGATGACTCAGGACAACGTAGAGAAAGGCACCAGATGACTTCATTCACTGCCTTTCATCTCCTAGAAACTCAGGTAAAATTACAGTTAAGAATGCATTTTAGCATTATTTTGTCTCTATTAAAAAATGACAATGACAATGATGTATGTGCTAAAGGAAAATAATGAGATCAGAAAGGCAGATACCTCACCAACTGGGACCAAGCCTCTGGTCTAATTAATAATATTCTGTTATAAATTACCACCACAAAGAATAAAGTGTTTGTAAGGCAGTAATTAGGTATTAGTATTTGTTTTCACGAAGCATCTGGGAACAGTACCAATATTACATCCTCTTTAAAATACCTGATGAAAAGAAATACAACACAGCAGAAAATCACTTTTTCATTAGATTATTAAGCATGCATCAAACATTTTTTGGCTTTTGAGGCAAAATTGATGCATATAGGAAAAGACCAGAAGTCTGTTATTAGAGGGTTCTACTGAAAGGAGCAGAACTACATATGGTATTTGATCTGCAATTTGAGATATACACAGTAATAAAATAAGATGCTGCCCTGGAGTAAACACCACATTTTCAACACATAGCAGAAAGATGATTATAAAGGTCTCTTCAGTGTCTGCATAAGCAGACATTTGGATGGAAGTGTGATTGACTCTTCTTGCAGGCCATGAACTGACAATGAAGAACTGAAAAGTAATCTTGAGTACAGAATGCTGAACATGCAGATGAGATGCTCAGAAATACACACCACAAATACTATGATGGTCCAACAGTGCTTAGAAAGCCAATTTGTAAACAGCCTTTGCTGGCTCTCTGTTACATCACATAATAAATCACTGCCGTACATCCTCACACCAACATCCAAGTTTCCTTGAAGAGCCCAGAACAGACAAAGCACAGAAGAATGGAAGGGCAGATCTCCCCAACCATGGAGAAAACACCTGCAGGCAGGGAGTCTGTAAAATGACAAATCATTCTATTTAAGACACCTCTTTTGCCTACTTTTCTAAACTCTTAAAGGACTGCATCACCACAAACTACTTTCTGAGTCAATTCTTTCCCAGGTCCCTTCTCAAAGTGAGGAAATGAGTTCAAGTTACCAGGTAGGTGTAATGAGAACGGTTCGGGGCAATATGACCCATAATGTGCTCTGCAAGAAAAGAAATTCGAGTGTTTCACATCACACCTCACAACTGTCTCTCTGAGCATCTGATCTTCCTATGTGCTAAAAAATCTCACTTCCTGAAGCCTACAGGATAGGAGAGCACTTATAACTAAGGAGAGCCCCTCGACATTTAAAGCTCTGCAGAAAGGAAAAACTAAATTCAGCTCTCCTAAACACAGCTTGAAAAAGAGGAAAGGAGAGGGCCATGCCTCACATCAAACCCCAGTGCAGCAAAGCTATGAATTCAGCTGACTGGTCTCAGGTGTGCTAGAAGGAGAGCACAGCCCCAGCAGGTGAGCAGGAGCTGGCATGGGGGATCCCAGCTTCCCTGCCTCTTCAGGGAAATGGGCACAGCATCTCAGTGACAGAGAGCAAGGGGAGGATGCAAGCGCTCTGGACGAAGTTGGCCCAGACACAGAAAAATGGCAGGAAGGGAGAGCAGAGGAGAAGCAGAGCCCCCAGCATGCAGCATCACTAAGGGGTTCCTTTTCATGGGAGGTGCTGTGGCTTTTCCCTTTGCATACTGACCTGGGTATTTACCAAGCAGAAAATAACTGTGCTTAACACCTCACAACATAACACTATTCAAATGCTACTAATCACCAGAGAAAAGTGTCCTCCAAAATCAGCTCAGCATAAATCAAAGGACCTCCTTGCAATGCATGAATGAGGCCCAGCTCCGAACAAACTTCTGATCCTTACAAGAAAAAAAAAAAGTCCTTTCCCTGTTTCTCCAGTAGGTGGAAAATGTTTTGGCTTTCCATTTTTTCAGAATGCCTCTTTCCCTGTGAATGCAGACACGCAGCTAGCCGAGAGCTGCTGCACAGAGCAGTGCTGCTCCTCCTCCCGCATGGCTACGGAGTGCCGCAGCACGGCTGCAGAGCAGGCAGGTATCCTTCTCATGGTTATGGCTCCCTCTGGACACAGCCGTGCCAAGCAGATGAAGAGAAAAGGGACCAGGATTTATTGCATAAACACACCGTCTGCTTCTCTTTATCAATTTCCCCTCCACTTGGTGCTGATTCCCTCCGCAGGCTTGCAAAGCCCACAGCCCAGCAGGACCAGCACCTCCACAGCCAAAGACAGAAATGGGAGGTGGCATGAGGAAAGAGGGGTGAGATGATCTGAGTCAGAAATGTAAGTTGCTAACTGCGGTGTCGACTCATTTGAACACTTCACAGCTCTGTTCCTTTAAAAAAATAATAAATCAGTTGATCTTTCCTGGTTGCACTCCTAGAAGTTATTTTTCTAAAGACAGACCAGTTCTTGCCACTTAGAAACCTTCAAGGCATTTGATTGATAACTACACATTCTGTTTGCACTTTAGTCCATCTCTTTAGCAGCCAAGAGGCTCTGATACACACACAGCAATGCACTTATGCAGCTTGACACAGGGACTTGCAGCTTTTACGCTTCATTAGACAGCAGAGAGCTTGGGTCTGTATGAGGGATCTCTGGATGGAAATTGGAACCCACTTGTTTCTCCAATCCTTTCTCCAGCACCTCCTGCTGGAAACGGACCACATGTTGTCAGGCCAAAGTGCACTTCTGGATGGAAACCACAGAAATGGGAGAGAAAGCGAGCTGAAAAGAGAGCTGACCCACGATGGTGGGACAGAGCCAGTGGGCGCCCAGCAACCCCAGCCTTCCCTCTGCACAACCACACAGCTCTCAGGTCTGTTGGTCACAGAGCATTTCTCACTGTCCATTTTTCTCCAGGAGCCCATAGGTGAGGTGTCCCAAACTCCATCTGGACATCAGCACTCTGTAGAACTATACAGAGAAGCACAATATTGCAGTTTCCTAAAAGAGTTTTCACACACTGGTTTGGTGCAAATTCTCACAAGCACTTTCATGTTTCTCATAGCTGGTTCACATCTGCAGGCTGGCATTCCACTTCCAGTTATTCAGTGTACAAAATTCCCCCCTTGTAGGCTTACATCTGCTCCACAGTTTTCCCTGGCTGCAGGCTTGGGCAGAAATAAGACACAAAGAGCTTGCAGCATTTTTCCCACTGCGTTCTGTATTTTCTTGCAACATCTCATCAAGTGCTGCACACGTTTTATTGTCAAAGGCAGATGGTCAAATTGGTGACATGAAAAATCTCCCAACTGCCATTGCCTGAGAGTGTCCCCGACACACTGGGGACAATTGAAATGAAATTTCACATCAGACTAGGGAAGCCTCTAAATTCACCCAAGTGTAAACTGTTTACAGAAACCTCTGCAAAAAGGCCAGTAATGCTTCCAGCTTTGTTCAAAGTCACTGTGATGCCCCCAGGCCTATTTTATCCTCTGCACATTCTTTCAAATGCTGAGAAATTTTACAGTCATTCCATTTCCTTCTTACTCTCACTGGGTTTCAGGAGGAAAACTGAATTTGCTCACCCTCAGGATGAGCTGAAGTTGGCATGGAGATCAGGGGACCAAATGTATTTCTCCTCTTTTGCATCCCTAACAGATGGGCAGCTATTCTCCTATTTATGAATCTCATGTTTCAACAAGGAAATATGAGCCAAACCCTTGAGGGAATTGGGACTGAGGTTGTTTTCATAATTTTGGATGAGCCCAGGTGGATGGAAAATGAACTTGCCCCTCTGCATTCAACCTGATTGCAGTCAGCCATAGCCTTTGAAACAAATGTCCTCAACAGGAGATGCTAAAATTCATCTCCTCCCACAGTGCTGCAGCACGAGACCACTCGCTGCCCAGACCCCTTCCTGCAGGAATGCCCCTGTAGTCAGTGCTGGCTCCTCTGCCCTGCCTTGTGAGATACAACTTTCATCCCAAATTTTCCTCATTTCATCCCATGTCACAGGACACCGCAAACGGCTCAGTGGATGCTCAGAGAGAAATGAACAGGACTCTTATCCCCACAGAATCAGTTCCCACACACCCACCCCCATTCACTGCCTCTTTTTGGGGCCAAAAGCAGAGATGCTGCAGAGGGGAAAAAATGATGAGCTTGGAAATTCCCCTAAGCCACAGCAACAATCCCACCTACCAGTTCAGCTCCCCATCTGCCAGACGGGCTAAAGAGCAGCCAAATTGATTAGTTTACCACATCAATCCCTGACCACCCATGTCTCTTGCCACTTACATTCTGACTGTAGAAAGAGAGAAGCTAGGAGCCCTACATCAGGAAATTAGAATAGAACAGTGCTTCAATATTAAGGTCTTTCTCCAACCAGGGCTACAACTTGCAGCAGTTCAGGATCGTGCAAATTCATGCAAGTGCACAGTTCCTGCCATCAGCACTGCTATTAGGCTGAAGGGAACAAATGTTACTCTTCTTTCTAAAAGATACATGCCAAGGTCAAAGCTTATGTCATCACAAACCCAACACATGAGAAGCCTATACATTGCTTTCAGCACGAGTTCACTTTGCTGACGTGCAGTTTTCTCTTCATTTAGGCCATTTCTGTCTAAGATTAAAAGCCAGAGGGTACATTCTGTGCTGACCTTCCTCCAACAATTAAAAAGAACTCAAAATCTTCAGGCTTCAGGGGGAAAAAAGTTGATGCCAATTTAGTCTTAGATAATGCAGCATCAATGAGCCCAATCGATATCAAACACAAGGCAGTCAGCAATTTCAGTATCTTGTTGCATTTCTTTTTGAGGGTACACATAACTAGCAAAAGGGAAAAAAAAAGCTCTAAGGATCAAAGCGTTGTAGAGAAAAGCTGATAACTGACTGCAATTGCCGTTCCATCTTATATTACTGAAAAGATACTACTGGAGCAATTTGCAGCATTTGCCAAGACTGATTTCATCCACTGAGACCTCAAACAAATATTCTTCATTTTTTGTTAGCTATTAATTGGAGTGGAAACTTTTATTCATCCTGAAGGATAAAAAAGCCAGCTGAAGATGAGTTTAATAAATATTTAGATCCAAAGAAAAAGCATGGCTCTGTTTAGGAGCACAGCTAGGCTGGCTGCATTGTGTTAGTCTCAAATCCAAGTTCAACAGATCAGCTTTCCCAGACTGCACAGAATAAAAGGGACAGAAATTGGAAGTACATTTAAGGCCCTATAAATCATTATGTGTAAGGCAAATGCACATGATTACCCCATATTAGAGGCATTTTATTTTATTATGTTTCAATTTCAGCACATTCGGTTTTTCTCCTCTTCAGAAACATAAGCTGTGATTCATCACAATTAAGGTGGCTGTGTTCTGACCTCAGCTTGAACAATCCATGTTGGCTGCCGGGTCAGCTCGTCTAGAGCACAGCTCTTTTTATTCTTTGCTGCAAAAGGTCCCCAGTGTCAAGAACATTCAGTCTGAGCACAGAGGGGGCATATGTCACAACTCTCCCCTTGCATCCCTGAGTGACCTTCTACAGCAGAGCTCTGGCTGGCCGAATTTTCAAATGCTGGTTTGCCTGTCCCCAACAAGCTGGCCTCCAGCAAGTTCCTTTTTAGCTAACTGGAAATTATTGTGCCAGGCCTTGAGCTACACTTTAAAATAAAACTTTTAAGCAGTGGCCTTTCCCTGATGTGACAAGCCCTTCTCAAATGAATGATTGCAGTAGTTCTACAGAGTATACGATGCTTGATACTTGAAAAAATCTTCGTATTTACAGAAAATGTTGAGCTGTAATGAACAGCTCAAAATGAGCCACCTACCAGGGAGGAAGGTGCAGCAGTCCCAGTTCCAACAGCCGGGGTTTGCCAGGAGCTGTCACTATCTAACTGAGCGTTCATCAGCCACCACTACCTGCTCCTCGAAAAGCACAGTGCCCAGTAATTACCTGTTGGCAAAGCACAGCAAATAGCAGCATGGCTGCCAGATTCTTTTGGGCGTGCACCTCTGATGTTTGTAAGATCCCGTCTGCATCGCATGCACACACAAGACCAGTTTATCCGTCACATAGTCGCTGCCATGGAATTAAATTTGGAAAAGTTAATAATGAAGTGACATAGGTTATGGAGTAAAATAAATGGCTACTTTCTTTCTAACAGGTTGTAACAAGACAAAAGTAAGCTTTCCCTTTTATGCAGACCAATGGCATATTAAGGAGCTAATTCACACTGAGCAACACGAATTTATGACCTCCATTAAAAAAAAAAAAAGTACAAGACACAAATATCTGTGACGGCGTACTTGAGAAACAATTGAGAGCTGGATGGCAAACATCAGGCTCCCGCCATGCGTTTCAAGTAAACATTGATTGGAAATGTCAAAGAATCAAAACCTCATTAACAGGAATTTACCCTGTATTGATCTGACCCTCTGTCCAGTCAGCAGGAGCATTGTGCTGTGCTTCTGCAGCACAGAAATGCCACAAAGGGATGGTCAGGCAGAAGAGAAAAGCATATGAGTTTGAGAGACAGTTTGTGCCCTTGTGTGATCCTGCTCTGATTACTTCATTACTAAAAGTTTCATTAGGGTGGTGTGCTGGAGATTTTTGTTTGTAGGAACATGATTTATTAATTTGTTACACAGTCCCCACCACAAACTGAGGAGGTTTGGGGCCTGAATCTGCTCCCACTCAGATAAATCTGTGGAGTTTCCCTGACATGACACAGAGGTGAAATATAAGGAGAATCAGCCCTTTTGGTTACGCTCACCAACATATTTCCCCTAAGTCAGAATTTTACATATGGCACCTCAGCAACGGGCGAGTAGCCTAGGAGGTTTCAAAACACAGGAGCATCTTTAAATATTTGATAAATAAAAAGCAGCTCATGCAAATTCACATAACTCCTCCGATCTCACTTCAGTGGAAATGTCACCCTTTTTTTTTTTTTTTTCCAAAAAGAGACATATGTTGAACAGCCAATGATACACTGCAAATTGCAGCTTAAAGGAAATTTTCAATCTCCCAAAACTTGTGAACTCAATAATTTCATGACATGAAAAAGAACTGAAGCACAGAATTTCTCAGCTCTCAGTCCAGGCACAGTTGTGGCACTAGACCTTGCAGATGTACCATTCCCTCCACTGCCTTAAAAAACTGTCTCTCATTTTCTCCCTCCCATTCCCCAACCAATGGACTCAAGTCTCCCCAAAAGCCTCAGTTTGCTTTATTCAAAGGAGACATCTGCATGACTTCTCTCAGAGACAGCCTCAACTGCAGCTTCCCTGCATTCCTGCAGGCACTGCCTTTTCGCACTGCCATACCACCTCTCCCCATTCCCACTCCTTTTAGTACAACTCACACTTGTCTTCCTACAGCCTGTCTCTCAGAACCCTGGGCAGCCATGCTCCCTTCATAATATTTTATCCATTCCTCTGCTCCAGAGTGTCTTCTAGGTTATCTTCTCCATCTGAGAAAACCACCTGTTGTACAGCTTTTAGTAAACAGTATGCACCTGTGCTGAAACCATTCAACTGGATAACCACTCAGATACCTCAGTCTTCCCAACACTGAGGAGATGCAACTGCTAGGGCAAAACCATCATTTAAAAGCACCACATTGAAAGTACAGCAACATTCTGCTGCTCATTTCTAGAACGCCTCCCACATCTCCTTTGAGAAACCATTTTATTGTCTTACCCTTCCTAATTCTATCCCTCATTCCATCCTAAGTGATAATTTCTTGCTTACTGCTTACACGCTTAAAAGAGATCTCTGGTAAAATGTCTCAGACCATTCACAGTTACTTAGTTAAACCAAACGTCACAGACTCTTCCTCATTCCAAGTTTGAATTGTATTCCCAAATAAGTTTGATTTTAAAACTGACCCTATGCAGGAATGAATGCCACGTAATGATAGCGCTGTCTACCAAAAACTGTCTGATGCTACTTCCCAGAAGTTAAAAATGACACAAGAGAAAACATGTTTTTGTGTTGTGTTTGTTTGTTTTGACAAACAGACAAAGCAAACCAGGTGTCAAATTAACATTGCACAACCTTGTGAATTTGTGCCCTCCAAAAAACAGAAAAAATATTTGCACTTTTTCTTTCTGCTGCTCTCAGGAATTTCTGCTCACATTTGTTGTCAAGCACCAGCTGATTGCTGATCTCCACTGACTGTTTCCTTGATTTCTCAGCACCCCAAGCCAGAAAGTTTGTAATATATTCAAATGTATTTATTGTGGTTTAACCTGGCAGGTGGCTCATTGGTGTGTTATCAACACTGTTTTCCTCCTAGAATCAAAAACACCGAATCTTAGCACTCACTCTGCAGAAAGTAATTCCATTTCAGCTGTAACTAAGACAAGATGGTAATATGTCAAAGATTTTACAGCAATAAATCAAAAAGCATAAAGAGTGAGATAAAACATGCACCCTCATCCTTACAAACAGCAGAGACATTCCAGTGACCTAACCAGGGGCCGAGCAACCTGCACAGCAATGCGACAATTGATTTTATTACAGACTTCTTATACGAACGCAGACAAGCCCAGAGAGCCTGTTGACTATTCTCGTTATAAACAGAGAAATAATAGGACTTCCCTCTGTCACAAGGGTGTTCTGAGTATAACTACATTAAAGATTACCAGGTGCTCAAAAACTATTGCAATGGACCGATATAAAATCTGAAAATAATGACAGAACATAAGGAATAATACCTAACATATTCATTTTGAAAATGTGACCTTTCACTGTCAATCCTTCTTAAGCTAGAAAGGGCAGATATGGATTTTTCAATTTACAAGCCTGAAAATTGCAAATTGAAAAGAATTCACTTCTGCCCTCTACTGTAAGATAGCTAAAGCATGACTGACAAGTAGACATATCCTAAATATAACAACTTTAATTTCTTTCATTTTTGCGAACGATTAATTTCTTTCAAGAATCATTCGCAAAAATTCCTGTTTTCTCCAGTACTTCTCTCCGCAGTGACAAGTTCTCAATTGCAATACAAAGATGATGAGTAGGCCTGTGTTTCCATCAAACATTCTTTGAATATGGTGTTTTGTAACAAAGGACTCGTTTAGCAATTTTGCGAATCAATGAGCCAAAATAGAATAATTAGCATCAGTGGTAGATGAGGAACCCTTAGCAGTAGTCAGAGACTAATTGCCATTAAAACACGCTACAGCACCTAATGATTTTGGTTTAAAACAGCTCCTATAATGCATGGAGTTATTTGCATTCTCTACATGTCAGGAAACTGTTGATGGCAAGACCTTTGTTCTGATGCAGGATCATAGATTCACAGAATCTTTTCAATTGGAAGGGACCTTTAAAAGTCATCAAGCCCAACTCATCTGCAATGAATAGGGACCCCCCTCCAGCTCCACCAGGTGCTCAGAGCCCAGTCCAGCTTGACCTTGAATGTCTTCGAGGATGGGACATCACCATCTCCAGGCAACCTGCACCAGTGCCTCGCTGCCCTCACTGTAAAAAACTTCTTCCTTATATCCAGACTAAATCTCTCCTCTTTAGTTTGAAGCCATTTCCCCTTGTCCTATCACAACAGACTCTGCTAACAAACCTATCGCCTTCCATCTCACAGCCCCTCTAGATACTGACAGGCCACTCTCAGCTCTCCCCACAGCCTTCCCTTCTCCGTGCTGCACAGCCCAGCTCTCAGCCTGTCCTCGCAGGGAGGTGTTCCATCCCTCAGATCATTTTGGTGGCCCTCCTCTGGATGCGCTCCAGCAGCTCCGTGTCTCTCCTGTGCTGAGCACTCCCCATCTGGACGCAGCGCTCCAGGTGAGGTCTCACAGCACAGAGCAGAAGGGCAGATCCCCTCCTCGCCCTGCTGGCTGTGCTGCTTTGGATGCACCCAGGATCCGGTTGGCTTTCTGGGCTGCAAGGGCACAGTGCTGCCTCATGTCCGATTGCCATCCACCACTACCCCAGGTTCTTTTCAGCAGGGCTGTGTTCCATCCTTCCATCCCCCAGCCTGTATTGGTTGTGGGAGTAGCCACAACCTAGATGCCAGACCTTGCACTCACATTTATTGAACCTCATGAGGTTCTCCTGGGCCCATTGCTAGTCTGTCTGGGTCTCTCTGGATGGCATCCTGTCCCTTGAACAGGTTGACTGCACCACAGCTGCACAGCTTGGTGTCATCTGCAAACTGCTGAGGGTGCACTCAATCCAACTGCTGATATCAGGAATAAAGTGGTTATAAAACACCAGCCCATGCACTGACCTCTGAGTGACACCACAGCCACCAATCTCCATCCAGACACTGAGCCATTGACCACCACTCTCTGGGTATGATCTCACAACCAGTTCCTCATCCATCAAACAGTCCACCCATCATACCTGTATCTTTCCAATTTGGAGAGTAGGATGTTGTGGAGCGCTGTGTCAAAGGCCTTACTGAAGTTCAGATATATAACATCAATAGCTCTTTCTTCGTCCACTGATGCAGCTACATTGTCATAAAAGGCCACAGGGTTGGTCAGGAAGGACCAGCCCTTGGTGAAGCCATGTCATGCATCACCTCACTCTCCACGTGCCTTAGCACAGACTCTGGGACCATCTGCTCCATGATCTTTCCCAGCTCTGAGGTTGGTATTTCCCTGACTTGTCCTTTTCACCCTTCCAAAAAATGGGTCCAACACTATCTTTTTTCCAGCCACCTGGGACTTCACCTGACTTCCGTGACTTTTCAAATATTATCGAGAGTGGCTTAATGACATCAGCCAATTTCCTGAGGATTCTGGGATGCATCTCATTGGGACCCACAGACTTTTGGATGTCCAGGTTCCTAGAGTGGTTGCAAACCTGATCTTAGCTCACAGCAGGAAGGACGTTGCTCCCCCAGTCCCCATCTTCTGACCCACTGACTTCAGGGATGTGTGAAGAACAGTTGCCAGTGAAGACTGAGACAAAGTACCTCAGCCTTCTCCTTGTCCGTTGTTACCAACCTGGCTGTATTGCTCACTAGGAGGAAATGCACCTTCTTGGACTTTCCTTCTCTGTTTGGTGTACCTGTAGAAGCCTTATTTGTTCTTCTTTGCAGCCTTTGCCAAGTCCAGTTCCAGTTGGGCCTTGGCCTAACTTACCCCATCCCCACACTGTCCACAGTGACTCCCACTCTTTCCAACCAACAGCCTCTTCTCTAATACCAGCTCCTTGTTCTGTACTCCAGGTATTCATGATAGTGCACACATGTAGCACTGTCATCCTATGATGATAATTTCATTCAGGTCAATGAGACTTCACATTGTCTTGAATGGAGGATAAAAAGGAAACATCCTCCGCACTGCCAATAAGGTATGCAAATTCCTGTGTGTTTAGATATTGTTTGGCATATAGTAAGTTATTCTTTGTTACAAGACTGTACACAGCACATATAGATACCCAAGGTAGGTCTCAACAGCAACATTAAGTCCTTGGAGCTTACATCCATGTCAGCATCCCCTCTTGGCTATCAGTGCCATGTCAGGTATCATAAGAAATACAAATCTGTTTTTACTTTTGCTAGTACACATGGGCACATGTGAAGTGATGCAGAATGAACATACAAATCAGCCTTCTATGAACAATGATTTCATTCACCAGACATAAGGATCATACTGAGACATACGAAGCAATGCAAATGCAAAACCCAGCTTTGGTGTTGCTAACATCAGAAAACCAGCAAAGACAGAACCTTGTTTCCAAAGCATAGAGAAAAAAAGTGAGCTTTCTGTTTATTCTTGAAGAGTGCAGAGCACGTGATACATGTTTGCTCAGTTGTACACTTTAGACAGGGTAAAAGTTCACATGCACACAAAATGGTTCATCACACTACATTTAATAATTTTAAAGTGTTCATATCTCTAATGTGCATGTTTCTGAAGTAACAGCAGCTGTTTGACTGTAATTAAACGTAGGACTTTCAACAAACTGAAGAATGAGAAGGGCAAAGGCAAACAGAACAAATCTGTAGGTCATTAGCAAGATCAAACACAAAACTTTCAGCATTTATGCACTTGGGGTTAGCAATGAAAAATAACAGACTTGAGCAAATGGCAGCATTATCGTTGTTAAGGTCACTGCTTGGAAAAAAAGTCCTCACAGAAAGCCAGTGCATTTCCTAGTAAAGTGCTACCCACACCAGATTAATATATGTAGGTCCCTCTTTAAATAATGCCTCCTAAACAACTACAGATACAAGGATACAATAACACTATTTGATAGAACAAATTCTCAGCTACTCTGAGAACAGCTCTTCAACGCTGTCACCACCACTAGCTCTGCATTTTCACCAGTGATGAACAAGAGCTTGCATACCATGCTTGTAAGAATCTGCACAAGTAGAGGTGACCACTGTTGCTGTCATCACTGCTGAAATGCACCACCCAGACCTCACTGTGCTCACATTTGCTGTTTGGTCTCCATCAACATTCAGCAACCATCAATGAATGCCAACAAGAGCTGTTTCTGCATGGAGGAATTCAATGACACCCCTATGCTCCATACGCACTTCCATGTCAGATGTCGTTCTGTCATCACCCCTCTGCTTCCATCTGTCACACAGCCACAAAATGTAATGAATGGGATATCAGTGGGAAGGTTCAGCCTCTACTGCCATGCCACCATCTGTCCCTGATGTCATGGGACAACATCATAACATAGGAGGCATTACTTTCAGAGCGGCCCTTGCAGTAAGACAGATACTTAACTGCTTTTCCACCACCTTTCTTCTCTTTCCATTAACACTAACATACGGGGCAGGCAAGTGCCTCAACTTTACTGCATGGATTTCTTAGTAGACCCAACTGATAACAGCACATCACAGCTTGCAGCCCAAACTGGACACAAAGCCCAAGTTTCACTTCTACCTTTCAGACTCTCTAAGTCAAGTAACATAGGACTCAAGAATGACTTACTTAAACCTGCTGGGGAAGCAGCTCCTGAATGCACACAGTGCTCTTTGCTGGGACATGGGTGCAGGCAGGTGGCTGCCCTTGCAGTGGCAAATGAGCCAGGAGCCAAGGGTGCCGTCACACCAAGTGCCGAGCAGGAAGAGCAGAGGAGGCCCATCAAGCCAAGGCATCAAGTCAAAAACACCAACGTACCTGGTAGGGCAAAATACCTAGAAGCATATCTCGGGCAAGGCACAGAGGTGAGACATTGGAGCTTACAAACATCTCCTGGAGCACAGGGCCTGGCTCTGCATGAATGAAGTTTCTCCTCATTCTTCTCAGCAGTGAAAGTGCTGGACGTGGGCTTCTGCAGCCAAACGCCACACAGGGTTGGGACGTGCAAAACCTTTTGATATAGTGGGGCCCTCAGAGTGTATTGGCACACTGACACTCAAAGCATTCTCATATAAATTGTTAATCTTTCCAAAGAAAAAACACCCTCCTGATACATTTTTCTTGTGTTCATCCCATTAATCTTCCTACCTGTCACGAGCACTCACAGAACTGAGCCAAAAGCATCCATCCTTTTGTCACGGACCGCCCCTGGGATCAGCACAAACACCCATTTATAGCACAAGGCCACACTGGAATTTGCAGAACACCAACCTGTGCACTCATAACTCCCCTGCTACTTCTACCCCTTCTTTCAGAAACACAACGGGGAATTTGGCACAAGGGATGCCCTTTATATATACAAAGTGTTTTGGGAAAGCACGGGCTATTTTCCTTTCTCCATTCATGTCCTTCTGCTATTTGAAATCTATAGCGGCAGTTAATCTTTCTTTATGGGAATTGTTGCCACGTCTTATTTTTATGCTATCGATCATTGTAATGTCTCTGTGGAACAGAGTTAATGCAACAGAACTCACTTATCAGAAGTATTAACTCATCTGGGAAGCCTCCAAATGTTTTGAGAAGAACCTTGTCCCAAAAAAATGAAAAACAAAATAGAAAAGAAGGAGAAATGAGAGAAGAACACAAAAGATTTTCAGGTATTCATCCTGATTGCTTCCCAAAGACCTCGAATAAGACCTGGAGAGATGAAAGCAATACATGATCCAGTAAAGACAAAACTGGCTCTTAACTGAGACACGCGGCAGCAGCCTGATGTCAGAAGCCATGTTGTAACTAGTTATCTCCCATTTGGTCTCGAGTAACTCCCTTTACCTCAATTCCCCTCCCACCTTTGCCTGCTCTTTTTTATTTCAAAATCAGTGCTTTCCAGGGAAAAAAGGAAAAAAGAAAAAGCTTTAGGATCCAAGCTCTTACTGCAGTGGTAGGTAGCACCACGTTAGCAGGATGTATTTACTTATTATAAGACACCTAAGGCAAACACTACTTATGAGTACACCACCATCCTGGGAAAGCAGCCACAGCAGAATAGGAGCCTGTGTAACTGTGGCTTTTTCAGACCATTTTCAATACATTTGTAGTAAAGAAAAAAATCAACTATAAAGACACAGGAAATAGGTCCTATTTGAGGACATTTTTCCCCCTCCTTCATGGGTTCAAGAATAGCCTAAGAAATATTCTTTAAAATTGTTTCAAGACTGATTAAACCAGACAAGGGATTTCAAGACAAGGAAAACCTCCAAAACTCTTGGAGTTTATCAAAGTCTGTGTACATTGAATTTTAAATCAATAATCCTGCATGATCTACAGCATAACTGCCTGCCTCCTCTCTTGCAGCAACAAAATCACATTTGGGAGGCTCCTGTCTAGATCTATCTAGCATAAGCAATAACAGCAGAACCATAAGGCATCTCCCGCTTCAGCAAATGCATGTAAACAATATGTACCAAAACTGTTAACCATCAGTACTGAACAGCCACCAGTGCCAATGAATCTATGTTGCACTTTAGGCCAACTCCAAACTGGAAGCCAGGGAAGAGCTTATGTATCCCTAACTGCACACAGAGCCATTATTCTGCTTTCACTCAATCTTGACAATTTGTTACCTTCCCCATCACTGCTGACCACACAAAAGGCATCTGAGAACTGTCTCCTGGAACTCCTATTTCTCCAGCTGTATAGTTCCTTAGGCCCCAGCTCTCCCTTTTACAAGATTGAAGCTGGCTTGTCTCATCATTCCTTTCTTTCCCAATTATGTGCTTTTAACAAAGACTTCTCCATTCTGACTTAGTTGAAAATGCAGGCAACGGGAAACGTTCTCCTGATTTCTATGATACAATCACTTCTCCTGTACCAATAATAAAAGTCTACTGGATATGAAAATCCATATATTTTCCCACTTCGCTATAGTAAGAAGGAAAGGAAAATGTACTCTAAATCTATAATGTTGCAAAGATAACCCGACGGAGTAGATTATTTTTAAAGTCTTTTATTTGACTGACTTGCTACTAGCACCTTCTGTACAAAGCTTTTATCGGTTGGTGTGAGAACAACAACAATGATGAAGGCTTGGAAAGTCCCATCAGCTGAACTTTGCACTTATAGACACATTCAGTTTCCACCCTCAGAAATCAGTGACGTTGGATAGTAAAGTTTGCCTGACCAGGAAAATACGGTTAAGCAGATTTACACCAGTGTGTCCCAACATATTTTTCAACTAAAGTAGTTTTAATTGGGTTAAATTCAGGATTAAGACAGCAAGTGGGAATGGAAAGCTGGACATGAGGTCAGAAGAAATGATACTCCTTCTCTGACCCCAAAGCCATTTAGCAATATATTTACATTGATATCAGCAAGATGACCTACCATCACAAGGTCATGAAAGAAATGATTGTTTTAACTATAATGCATATTATTTAGTAGGAGACCTGGTGTGTTTCTCTCAGTAATGGTAGGCATAAAACTCCTGTGATAAGAGAGCTTTTTTCTGCTTTCACTGCCTCTATGCACATGTGCAAGAATGTCACAAAGGGTTGGGGTGAAAGCAACACTACACCAGAAAGAAATGAAGAAAAAGCAATCAATACATAGAGTCTACATCTTTCCTCATCTACGTAGACACAAGGTAAAAGAATTAGAGTTAAATAGAGAAGTTAACCATCCTATACAACAGAGCAAATCCCATATCATAACCTTCAGTCTCATCCTGGTCAAGCAGCATACAGGACAAAGACTCTCGGTGCCCTTTCCCCATGTCACCCCTTGGTGTTTTCTTCCCTTGATATGGGGCAAGGGGCTCACACACCTCAGGGGGGGAGTGGGGAGATGACAACTCCCAGGGAGAATTTTAGAACTGGCAAGAGAGGATGAAAGAGATGTTGACCTAATAAAGACTCTCCCTCTGAGCTGGGAGCTTGCTGTCACTAAGGGGACTGTCAGAGACTACACAGCATGCAACTGAAAGAGGACAAAATGAAAAATAATGTAGTCTTACATTTCTGCCAGAGCCCAGAAGAATATATGGCTCTGAGTACAGAAAGTGCTCCTTGCTTGTGGAGGAAACATATCATTATGTCACTATAATACGCATTACAATATGGAGCCCGCTACGGAAGAGTGAGTGATATTTGATTTGGCACAAAATGGAGACAGCAGAAAGATACAGAAGTCAAACCTGCACAAAGCCACTCTTAGTGAACCCATCAAAGCACTCAGAACACCTGCAAGATAGAAAAGCTGCCTTAAATTCATGCTCTATACCACACATTTATGGTGTTTCTCAAAGGCTTGCAAATAGACTTCTCAGAGATGGGATTTATCATATCACAAGCTTTACTGTATTAAATAGTCATAACTCCTTTGACAGTCAAGATTTGTAAATAATGGGTTCACTCTTGCAGACCTTGGATTAATCTTTAAGTGAAAGCAGTAATAAGCACCCGAGGCCTCTTCTGCCCATACACTGCAGCCACACGTTATTCACACCTGTCACTGCAGGATAGCCACACCTGAGTTGTCCCTTTTCCATTCCTTTGTCATCTGCACTCTTCCTTGTTTTAACTCATGAATGCTCAATAATACTCTCAGAGTTTCAGGAGCTCCTCACCACGTGTGTAACTTTTACAGTCCTTTCTGTAAAATTAAAAGAAAACAAAAACTTTTGCAGAAGGACCATGAGTCACTCCCAGGGGGAATACCTGAGAAACAGTATCCAAATATTCACAGTGCTTTTGTCTTTGGTTTGTTCACGTGAATTAGAGTTATCTCAACCAGATGCTTGCAAATAAGTGATTAAAACGGTATGCAATATCAGCAAATCAAATCAGCAGGTTTTATTCACAAGAACATTCTCAAATGCTTTATTGCCACATTCAGTCAATTCCAATTAGAGCTTCTGCAACTCTACTTCTTTCTTCCAGCAACTTCTCTTCCTCTTGGTACCTTTTAACAAATTTCTTGAAGTTTCACTGCTGCTGCAAGTCTTACTCTTCATGTTAAATCTGTTTCTGTGTTAATTACACACTTAACGTGCCAGCACAGCAGCAGCTACAAGTCAAGCTTTTCTCCTTTTCTTCACTTACCTCTATAGGGAACACTACGAAGGACTTGGGAGAATTCACATCTTGAAACCAGCAAAGAACAAAATAGTGTGCAAATATGAATCCAAGAATGCTTTTCAATAACACTGCATTGCACTTTGAGATTTGAGTGCATGTAAAGCACTCCTGATCTTTTGCAGTACAAAACCGAACGTTCTGCAGCTGAGTTTCAGTTTTTCCCTTTTCCACAGTATCATGTTTGTTCAAACAAACCCAACTTCAGAGGTGGGGGGAAGGATGGAACCATGAAATGTTATCAAGAAAAAACAGCAAAGCTTCCATCTCTGGATTCTTATCTAACAGAATAAAACTAAGGACACCAATTAGGGTTTCTGTGATGGGACGCAGGAAGGATCTTCTGCAGGTTATAGCTGGAGAGGAGATGCTCTTACAATAGGCCAGCTCTTTCCTGAGCATCAGTAATATAAATCAGGTGCTCAGTGTGGCTGTTGCTGACTTTCTAGCACAGTATTCAATGAAACAACATTAAAATAGAGTCAGTGTAATGCTGCAGTACAGTACAGACAATGCCCCAAAATCCACTTCACTTTTGTGAGATAAAAAACTCGTTTCTATCCCTGTCCCTTAAATAGAGAAAACTCACCCACTTCTCAGCTCCCTAAGAAGAAGCCCATGGTTCCACTCCCCCAGCCCTCTCTTACTACTTTGCGTTCCTTCAGCTTTACCTGTTGCCCCATCAAAGTCTCCAGCAGTAACCTAGGGCTATAGGTTTCCATTGTCATTCCTTTTTTTTTTTTTTTTTTTTTAAACATCTTTCTGGTTCAAGAATTTTGTTTCTAGAAAACAATTTTTTAAAAACTCTTCCAGGCCATGGGAAAAGCAAACAATCCTAAAATCACCAAGGTTGGAAAAGACCTCCAAGACCATCTAGTCCAGATATCCACCTGTCACCAGTACTGCCCACTAAGCCATGTCCCTCAGCACACACCTACGTGATTCTTGAACACCTCCAGGGTCAGTGACTCCATCACACCCCTGGGCAGCACACTCCAGCACCTGACCATTTTTTCAGAGACTAAATTGTCCCTAATATCCTACATGAACCTCACCTAGTGTAACTTGAGGCCATTCCCTCTCATCCAAAGTCACATAAGAGGCATGTTAATAACACTAGTGGTTTTTTTGAGGATAGCAGTTTTGTGGCAGCATTTTGAGAAAGGATTTATACAGGACAAGGGAGCGCTAGGAAAAGGCAGTAATAGCTGAACAAGCTTGGTAATTTTGTATACAGCATTTTCTAGAAGAGCATACACCAAAGAGGGAAAAAAACAACATAAAAAGGAAGGACAGAAAAATCTCACATTGTTTTCTTCCCACTATGGACCTTTAATGCATTGATGTAGTATTTGCACCAGTTTTGCTCACAGCTTATTTGCAGTAGCAGCACATTGCAAGAACACGGGCAGCTCTTAACAACTTAGAAGCTTGCAAGGTGCTGCACCTCAAACAACATAACATGTCAGAGTCCCCCGAGCAGCTTTTGTTCTTTAAAAGGCAATTTTATAAAGATTTGGTTTGTGGTTTAAAGTTCAGAAACACTGGAAATTAATGATTTGTAACCAAAATGAAATCTATGTCTCTCATCGATTTTGTTTTAGTTACTTGGAAACAATATTGATTCCCAAGAGATGCATATAAAGACCAAGTCTGGGGCCTAAAGAATTTCCATACCATTGATTAGTAGATATTATCTGCCACTTTCACTTTTAATGAGTCGTTTTCTCTTCAATGAGATACTGTGTTCTATTGAAAGGTCAAAAGTGGATTTCGTACAAGAGAGAAACATTAACACGCAATCAGCCTCAACTTCAAAACAGCTCAGTTCTTTGTGGCTTTAATTAAGCCACAAACATTTGTTTTCCTTCCTGTCCCTCAAAAGTTACTTTCTTAACATGTTTTGTTCTTTTTATAGTCAGTTCCGTTGACATTTTACCTACACTTTGGTTGGCTCTTCTTTAAAACTCAAACTGTTTTTGCCCTGTGGATTTATAAGGCACAGTGAAAACCTACATGATCAGGTCAGTGCATTACGAATAACAATGACCCTCGTTAAAGAAATCCCCGTTACTCTTTGAGGCATCCTTCTTCTGGGCCAAATGCCACTATCTGTGCAACCCTCTTAAACAACACCAGCAAAACTGGAAGCGACAGGTGATACAAAGCCATTCATAAGGGGAAGACAATTTGCAATGATATTCACCATCCCACTGGGAAATACACATCACTAGGAATTCAGCAAGCAATACAAGTGCTTATTATACAGTCAGCTTGGTAAATAACAAGAAAATTTCACCCAGGCCACAGAGAGAAGAGTTTTATATAAATCCTAACAGAGTAATGACATTTTCAGCGTTACTCAGCAGCATGCAGGAAGATTCAAAACAGGGAATTTGCATCTACAGAAGTCCAGGGTAGAGGGGCAAAAGGGCACAGAACCATCAGCCGGATGCAAACCCACGGCTGGAGGCAGCAGAGCCCTCATCCCAAACCTGACAGGAGATTCAGGTTGAAATAATTCAGGTTGAAAGGGCCTTTGAGAGGTCTCTACCCCAAGGGTCTGCTGCCTCTCACCCTCACACACAGCCCTCTCCAAGAGGAGCTCATCACAACCCCCCACACTCCTTCCCTTTCAGTGGCTTAAGATAAGCATCCCTCAGCAGTAACCCCAGCTGCCCAGCACCCCCTGGACAGGACACTGCTCTGTGCTGTGCCCACCGAAGGCTGTTCCCAGGGCACAAGCAAACAACAGCTACTTCAGAAAACATTGCTTCTGTGGCACAGCAGAGCACGTTGGCACCTCTGTGTGCATACATGAAGACTCCGCTTTAAGAAGCGGGGTAACCTGGTGCTCAGCAGCTGAGCAAATCACGACTAGAATATGGTGATCTAATGACTGGAATGTATTGATTCAAGGGATTTTGTTTTATCATTTTTCAACAGTTAATTAGAGCTAGTTATGCTTAAAGCAGCTTAAATTTCAAACATGCATTTTTTTCTTTATAGTCATCAGCTTCAATGTGTTGCAAAAATATTAATCGATGCCTAAAGTTCCTGGATTCCCACTGAAACAAATTAACAAATTAAATGCTAATCTTTGCAATTATATGCTATTGACAAAGTTCATGAAAAAAAATGAGGTGAGGGAGTCACTGTTTGAGCCTCTGAGCTGCAGTTTCATTATGTAATAAACCAAGCTTTGACGTTTTAGCTACTTCTCCAACAAGTTCCAAGAATATATTCTCCTTTGTTCCATTTCTCCTCTCCTTCTGTCTAATTCAGTTCAATACGTATTTTTTTCTCAAGTAAAGGAGCAGCTAGAATTCAAAGAATCAGAATTTTTCTCTTTCCTTATCTGTTAATTGAAACAACTTTGGGAATCTGGGATCTCCAGAACAAGATTTTTGACCAGAAGTCAGCTGAATTCAGACTGCTCTGTCTTTAATGCACCAGCACTAGATGACACATTATAGGAAAATAGGAAATATACTTCTGTTACATTTTTCCTCGTTATGCAGTGCATATACTGTTGATTTACTTTAAAGTACCATTTTTCTGCATAAGTTTAATTCCAACTTCTATTTCAAAGCCAGACAAACCTTGGGCAAAATGAACGCAGTGAGCAAAGAAGAGTTATTACGGCACAGATAGCAAAGCCTACTGAGCAGGCACAAGGCAGGGCTGGAGGAGCTGGGGACAGCCCTCACATATACAAACACCACCTCTCCCAGCAGCACCAGTGCTCGTAGCCACGGGCTGTGCAAAGTTGGAGCCTTTAATGGCATAGCGCAGAGCTGTAGGGAGCGTTCTGCCTCCCAGTTCTCTGGGCACAAGAACCAGGCAGCCTTGTGCCACACATCATCTGTATTAAATGCCTCTGCGCTGAACGGCAGCCAGCAGTAATTCCTTCAGTCTATCCATTAGTCTTCAGGGACTGGAGGATGAGATGCTGACTGCATACCACACTGCACAGAACCTCTTTTATTGCTAAGAAGTTTGGCACTTTCTTATCGCATCATAAATCAGCACTGAGAGAATAAGCACATACATTTTCCAAACAGTACGTTAAATCAGTTGTCACCAGGAAAATAACAAGTGTGGTAATGACATGAACAATTGTATCCTGCCTAGAAGACAGAGAATATAAGCTGTTTCTTTAATTGTGTTTTGGCAGTCCCATTCACACTGATACAATCAGGTTGCATCAGCAATTCTATTGTTATCTCCCTTTAAAGATTTACAGTCCCTCTCCAGAAAGGCTTCCTTGGTATGTGAGGCCCACGTTAGCATCTCGGAACATCAAGAAGAAACATGGAGTGTCCAAACTCAAGCTCTCCTCTTGCTAAAGCATGGCGGCGCATTTTTTTTTTGTTTGTTTTCCAGTGCAATTCTTTTGCAGCTTCACAAACTCGGGGAAATAGCTGGAAAGAGAAAATCATCAACCAAACCAGCGACAGCTAATCAGCCTGTGAACGCCTGCTCCCTCCTGCTGCTGCAGCTAGAGGGAAGCATGGCTGTGCTGCACAGCTGAGGCCCAGTTAAGCACTGCTGGTCCCAGGTGCTGGGAGGTAAGCACTTCACCAACAGCAGCCCAGACAAATCCAATTACTCCCAAACTCTTAAGATGGGAACGATCATATTTTATAATGGTTATTATGGTTTTAGGGTAATTGTTAATCTAAATAAAGTCTCCCAGATCAAAATAAATGGTTTTCCAGGAACTGGTGTTAAAAAGAAAAATAAATGCTTTAATGAAATATTCTTCTTGAAAGCAGTTTAAAGGTCTTTTCTTACATAAGTTCACCCTTGCTTCTTCCACTTGCCTGCATACCAAAGTCCAGACCCTGTAAAATGCAGGGATGGATCCAAGACACAACAGTGACAAGGTGCTCACCCAAAGTCATCATGAACGAACACCAGTTACCAGCAGCAGACATTTCCACTAGACACAGGCACACAAGATGAGCTGTTCTTGTCTTACAGCAGCACGCTAATGACAAAATGCTCATTTTGCTCTGCAACAGATGAAGCAGCTGAGATTAGCCAACAAAAAAACCTTCATGCACTACTATAAAGGTAATTAAAGCTGAAGTTCTCTCTCTGCATTGGGGAAACCTGCAATTAAGGAAACCACCTGGAATCAGGGAACCAACTAGCAGCATTCCAGGCACACCTACTTGGGAGGAAAGCTCCATAAACTAGGTAATTTATGAAGAAATTACATGTTCTTGCTTCCTGTTTCGAGATACAGATGTTCAGAATCTATGCTTTCAAAAAACACACTTTGGGAGCAAAAACATAGAGGGAAGCAAATCTGTTTCAGAGCAGGAACTATCAAGCTTTAGAAAGATGTGAATTTCAGAAGTGCTAAATGAGTATCAGTGGCACGATCTTTAATTTTCCCCACAAATTCAAACAAAACCGAGCCATCTACACTACTGTTGTGAAAGTACATAATAATTTCCATGGATGTATTAACCCAGATCTACACACGAGACAACCTGGTTGGTAGAGCAAGCTAAACACTGTGACATTTCAGCATTCACAATTCTGTCAAGTGTCTACAGCTTTTAGTAGGTCCTTCTGGTATATAAAGAGAACAAGAGGAGAAGAGATGTGCTTTGGGAAGTCCCAGCAACCTCCTGTAACAACAGGGCCAGTGTTCTCCAGTGAGTGTGACAGGGGATGCCAGCTCTTAGACACCAGGGAGGTGGTTGGCCACTCTCAGCAAATGAGATGAGCGAGGGCAAAGGAGAATTCTTCCTGTTTAGCACAGACCTAACATCTTTCACTCTTTATTCCATCACAAGAATGTTGGTTTTGCAAGTAACATTTACTCCACAACCCTTAGCACAGGTTAGGGTATCCCAGGCCATTTAGTGATCCACCAAACTACAGCACTGGAGCCAATTTTCAGTAACCAGCCCCCAGTTAACCACAGTGCCTGAAGAAAGGAGGGTTCACTTCTTAAACAACCTGCATTCATAAGGCACAGATGTGAGAGGCAGAATCATAGCTCAAGGGGGCAATGCCAGGCAGCAAAGCAGACACACAAGGTGGGAAGGAGGCAGGGCTCTTCACAGGCTGCTCTGCTCCCAGTAAACTCAGAGCAGAGATTCAGCAGAAAACACTTGTCCCTTCCTAGCATCCAAGCATTTGAGTGCAGTGTGCTGTGAATGCTACAAGTGCCTGGACACAGAGCGCTGCACCATCCTCACCCCACCCATCTGCTGGGTTGACAGCATGACACCAACCTGGCCCAACGCTTCTGAACTCCCATCTGAAGAAATAAGCTGTTCCAAGGAGCAAGGATGCCCGTAACACTGCCTATGCTAACAGAGAAAAAACATTAAAGAGGTGCTCAGATATAAGCACTTCCTTCAAGTGCTCTGTAGTTCCAATAGATGTAATGCAAGCCTGAATAAGCTAGCAGGTTCCCACAAACATTGATGGGATTTGGGTTTGGTCTTTGATGAAAAAACTTACCACAGCATCTAAAAGAACTCTGGTAAATGTAGCTATAACTGCATCACAAGGCTGGCAAGCAAAATCATTACCTGTAATACATTCTCTCCCAAGAGAACTTCTCTTTAAGAATGCACAGATATGCGACAGAGAACATTATCACCCTTTTCACCCTGAATCCTGGCAGAATAAAACATGCCAGGAAAAAAAGAAGAGAATACAAAATTGATTTCCACTCAAAGAATAAAAGAATGACTCATCAGATGGCTCTTCTGAATAAGAAGTTCACATTCACAAGCAAGTGAAGAAATCCTACTCTGGGCTTTGGTGTTACACGGGGAGGAAAACAGAATTTCAAGTGATCCATAATAAATTGATTAGATACGTCAGAGAAATGAAATCCTGCTCAAAGGTTTAAGCAAAAAAAAAAAAAAAAAAAAGATTTGGGAACAGATTTTACATTGTTTAAGGACTTTCGTTTGACTTTTTTTTATATATATTTTCGCACTTTTTAATATTAAAAAAAAAAAAACCTTGTCAGAATTAAAATATCCAAAACCTGCCGTTGCAGAAGAGCAATGTCCTTGAGGTGCTTGGGACTGAGATGTAATTGAAACACTGCAGCCATTCCCACTTGCAGGAAGCAGAGCTCTAGGCAGACACCAAGCAGCAACAGATTTTAGAGAAATGGAGTATGAGAAAAGAGACATAAATATTGCTAGAATAATATCTCATCGGGTTTGTCTTTCTATACAGCGCTCCAGCATGATAGATGTGCTGCTGACATCTCCTGTTATATTGGTTGCCACTTTTGAAGACGGTGTTTTCACTCTGAAGTGCAGAAACAACTACATTGTAGGCAATAACAAAGTGGGTCTTCGACAGACATGGAAAGGTGAGAAGTTTAGACATGTACTGCTAAGTTAAATTAAATCCAAAACTTGAGGGTTATGAAAACCTTAACAAAAGCTAACACAATCAGGAAGTTCCCAGAGTATTATTCCTTTTCATTTGGATAAAATCAATGAACAAGTGGCATTCTCTCACATAACTCCTGGAACTCTCTACTCCAAGAAGGATGCTAATAAAAATGGCGATGCACTAACAAATGACTTCTATCATACAGTTAGTATCGAGGGCAGGCTGGGCCTACAATGGCATTTGCATAGACAGAAACCAAAGCTTCAACATCTCCACAGAAGTAACCCATGCTTCTATTTCTACCACTATGCACAGCCCTCGTATCACCACAGCCCTGGGCCAGATACAGAGGTGTTTTGCAGGTAGTGGATTCCCAATACCATAAAACCCCCTAACTCAGATGAGGCTTCTGCCTTACTGTAACGTACCAGCCATGCTATGAAGTGAATTGAACAAAGCTCGTGGATAGGCAGAGGAAGAGAAGGAATGCCTGTGGTCCCTCCCAGGGTTATACATTTGTGCCAAAAATTGAAAGACCTCTGCTGAAAATATTTTGTGATACTGCGCATTTGACAGAAAGAACATTCTGATACTTATCTAGCAACGGTTGTGGGCTGTTTAGATGGATGGAAAATAAAAAGACCATGAGTCAAGGCCATAGACCTTCTGATTTATAAAGACATGTCACTGTATTACTAAAAAGGAAATTCAGAAAGCTTTGAAGAAAGTGGGAATTAGAACTAAATAAGAAGAAACGGGTTGTGCATATTTATGTACTCCGCATCAAACAATGACATTACAAAACATCCAGTTTTGCAAATGGTCCGATATTCACAATAAATTCTGAATGACTATTTTGGAGGCAGATTGCAAATGTATTTTACTAAATACTGTTGTCTTCACTGAACCCTTGGTGATTTTTCTCCCTCAGAAACCATCACTCTGTGGCTACCTGTGAGTAACCCAGCGTGCCTGCTGCTTGCAGCTCAGGGGGAGCAGTAGTCGGCCCATGAGATGGCTGCACCAGCATGGAGATGCGCAGGTAAGGAAAGCAAGCACTTGCAACAAGCAGAAAACCAACCCATGAAATTGCAGGGGCACCTCAGTGAACACAGTTAAGCCTACAACAACCTGATTTCACATGATTATCCACCATTAGGACACGCTGAGATTCCTTGCAGGATGTGAGATTTCCCCAATGCTCATTCACTTAAGCTACATCTTTAACCTCACCTCACTGGACTAAAGGAGAACCTGCAGCAGAGGTGCTTGCTGATTGGCATCCATGCCCCTTCTATCCACATGCTCCCTATCACCCCTCAGGAGTCAGCAGAGCAGCAGGAGACATGGAAGCCACCAAGAGAAAGAAGGCACATGCACCACTCACCAGCATGGCAACCCCACTGCTCTCCTCATGGGGCTTTGTGCCCTGAGAGCACCCTGCAGCAACCTGGGGCTGAGCGTAGCTGCCCCAGCACACAGCCCAGCAACCACGAGATCAATTCTTCCAGGGTAACATACCATTAGCTACAAAGATTAATGTGATTCGTGCTGTGAGGGATCTCATCTCATTCCTCCAAGTTAACATATTTCTACTTTACAGACAGCAACACCAGCTTTTCAAGGGATCTCCAAAGAACAGTTATATAACTGTATGCCTGATAGTTTCTTAGCAGTGCCAGCCCAAGCATCCACAGCAAAAAATGAGGTTGAAAATCCAGCCAGACATCAATAGTTATGAAGGTACTCCTAACTTGTTTTGAATGAGAACTGTAGCCATGTAACATGATGGACAGACCCCAGAGGCAGCGTGGGAGGCGTAGGTTCTGCTCCTACACCTGCTGTTGGTTGGGCAACCTTGTGCCACTCCATTCACTGCAGCATCGTGTTCATAAAACTGAACCAGCCCAGCTGACCTCCTTCAGAAAAGTGTTGAGATCTGTCAGTGAAAGGTACTGAGGAAGAGCATGGAGGTATTGCGTTATTACTGCACAGATACATCAGCTCAATTCTACACGAATCAGCTTACAGCACAGACAGACAAAATAGGAGATACTCCTAGTTAATAAGGGCTTACAGAACTGTTATAGAAAAAATGCCAGAAATGACAGTTTTTGAGAATTTACCTATAACATCCAGCCAGTGATGAAGGTTTTTCAGACACAGCAAAAATTACTGAATCCTGAAGTCTGGAGTGCTGGGCAAGGTTTGAAAGAACTGAGGAGAATCACAGCTCAAACTGAATGGAAATGATCACTGATTTTATTATTGTTTTCTGCTGGTGCTGAAGGCTTTGTTCTGATGGTTTTAACCCTTTCCTGTAAGGCTTCTTCATTTCTGCCAAACATACCATGCTTCTGACTTGTTCATCTACTCCTGTATTAAAGAAACATCATTACAAAGCAATGGGTTCTTCAAGACAAAGCAGACATGGGATGCTAAAATCAATGATTCATCTCAAGAATACATATTTGACTATTCTGACTTATGATTAAACAAGGCCAAAGCCTCAGGCAGGAATATATCCAGGTGGACAGTGCCAGCAATCAATGAAACAGATCCAAGAAATGATATCCATATCTTTTTCCAGAGCTAGTATATTGAATAAGGAACTGGTTTGTTCACACTTATTTAAATGGCTTTTGCAAGCCTCTGAAGTCTCACCTCATTTTAAGTTATTACTTATTTTAGAGATCAAAGTAAGATTCTAGAAATAATTAAAAAACTGGAATGGGTCAAGACATTTTGCCTGCAACTCATAGCAGAAAGGTACTGATAAAGTGGATATTAAAGAGAAGGGCGATTTTACCATGTCTTTTTTTTTTTTTTATATCCACATTGGATTACATATTGGTCATATTAGCAATGTTTTAAGCTAACATAAACAAAATTCCAACTTTCTTCTTTTTTGCTTTTAAATAAACACTACCATTCCCTTCAGATAAGATACCATCACCAGACCAACACGGATAAGGACCAGAGCATTCAGTGCTCTCGCAGCCATGCTGCTCAGGTAGGACCAATACCTAGAGGTATTGAAAACAAGCAGACCAGTAGCAGTCAACAACATTTAACTTAAGGTCTTATAAGTAAGTGAGTTAAGATGAGCTGTGTGCAAGCCTATTATTCTCCTGCTAGGTAATTACTTCGTCATTAACTGGTACACCTGTGATTCCAGCTGTTTTCCTGTGAGCACAGGGCTGAAGCAACACAGAGCTGTATAAATGGGAATGCCAGGGCTTTTTTTGTTTTTATTTTGATAGAGGAAAACCATTCCTTTCCAGGAAGGGCCAATACTGCTCCTGCTGATGGAGGGTTTCTTCCCTTTCCAGGAGCTCTGGGATCATGCTAAGGAATCAACGTGGGTTACTGTTTTTCTGTGCATTTGTTTTTTCACTCTTTCAGCCAATTACCACAGCAGTGTGCATTATCTGCCAACAGTGCCATAAGTGCCAATTTGTCCAAAGGTGAAAGACAAGCCACAACTTTCCCATGGGCTTTGTAGCTTTCAGGCACTGCTGGGATCTGGTCAGGTGATTTTCCTGCTATTTTTACAATCTGTAATGACAGGGTCAGATTGCCACTGCTTTTCAAGTTTTTACATCCACCCATTTCCACAGATAATTGGTAAAACGGGAATCTAACAATTTTCCTTTTAATCACATCCAGTTTGGGGGAAAAAGATTACAACCTATTGTATAAGGTTTTTCTGTCACTGTACTCATTCACAAGAAAAAAAAAAAAACTTTCAAAAGATCTTTCATAAAGTTCAACCTTTTACACTGAACATTGTCAGACATCTGATACACCAGTACCTGCTCTTCCTTGTTATGCACCTGAGAATTTGTACATGGCAGTCCAATTACCTGCCCTCACAGCCTCCATGTGAACACAAAAAGCAGCCAGAGCTCCCAAAATAGCAATAACCTCAAGCCTTCTGATATTTGCCTGTTTGAAGAGATGTCTTGCTGTTTTGGTCAGCTGATAAAGTATCCAAAAGCCCCTAAAGCAGACCTGTGCTGAAATTCCTGGCAATGGGAATTCCGGCCAAGTAATGCTGCAAACAGAAGGTAGTTGGGAAAGGCTCACGCTCAGTGTGAGAGGTTTGAGCTGTCAAGAACTTCTGTCAGGTGTTTTTCCTTGACGGTATTATCATGGAATAGAGGAGCACTGGTACCACCCCAATGGGGCTGAGCATCTCCAGATCAGGCTCCATCCAAAAGATGACAGCTTAGTGGACATGGTAGTGGGCAGGGTGGTGATGGATTGATGGTTGGACTTGATGATCTTAGAGCTCTTTCCCAACCTTAATTCTATGATAACTGCAGAATGCTTGAAAACACTGCTCCTGTTTGTGGCCAGTCCATTTGTTTGGTGTTACAAGAGAGAAAATTTGCTGTTGAAAGCTATTTGCATTAAAAACCTGCTCAGCAGATATGAAATTAATTTGACGCTATAACCAAATTTTTTGAGAAAATGCAGGGAGAGACAAGTGTGAAAATTGCTGTTATTTATATTCAGACAAATAGCCGACAGGACTGCACAACAGCCCAGTAGCAAAATAGCAACAGCTCAGAGTGAAACAAATTAGCCTGGCATTTTTAATTAAAAATTTTCAGCTTCCTGGAATGCACCAATTTTCACTGCTTTCTCCACGTCACATTAACAAACTATCCTTTAACTGCTTTTGCATAACAAAGCATTCTTATATTAAATATAGAAAACACTAAACTGAGTTAGTTTATCCTTCAGAGATTTTCCCTGGGCACACATGCTATAGGCAAACTTATTTTTTTAGTGATGTATCCTAAGGGAAATTAGAGGCAGTGAACCTAGAAGCAGACTGCTAAATGAAGAACAGTTGTTTGCTTCATTATTTTTAGGGTCTGGATGGTCTACCTCTCTTACATCACACTATGGAGCTCAGATAATCCCACATTATCCCCCTGACCACAAATCAGTGGTTTGTTGCTGAACGACTTGACGTTCACATGTAGCACAGTGCTTTAACTTGTGCCATTTCTTGTGGGTTTTTTCCTCCATGCTGAACCCCCAAGAGACTCTTAATTTTCATTGTTTTGTACATTTTTCTAAAGAAATGTGGCTTTAGGTAACCACTAAATAGCCCAAAATTGGAAAGCAATTTAAAAACTTTTCCATTCCCTTAAAGCCTAACCACATAATGTGATTCTATTGGGGCCTGATGCAGGACTGCACCAATTGGGTTTGGCAACATTTTCGCTCTAGTCCAGTGACCTCCTAAACTTATCACAAATGCTCACATCTCACTGAACCTGCACGGGTCTAAGAACAAACTTCTGCACTGAAGGACATAGGGCTAAATAGAAGAGTTGTCCAAACATCCTTAAGTTCCTATTTTCTATCTGCGACACCATAGACAACTTAAAAACCAAAGTAGAGGCCAAGAATCTGACCTCTGCCAGAGGACTTTGCCTCTGTCCCAGAGTGCCACTTTTGCCAGCCCCAGGGCACTGTGTGGAGCAATGCCACATTGGAGGACATCTGCTGGAGCATCAGGTTTGTTACCCATAGGGTATGTGATTTCTGAGCATACAGGAGAGAGAAGAAATTATCCTCTTCCTTCCTCTTTCTCCTGTTCTCTTGAATAATGCAAATAAATGCTAGAAAGCCTCATTCTGTGCAAAATTGTAATTGTTAGGTACTCGCATTCTCCTGCCACAAATTAGGCAATTATTTCTCCATTTAGAGAAATACTCACCTGCCATTTCTGTTCATTTTTGTTTAAACGCAGGCCTCAAGGGACTTAATAAATTGAAGCAGTGTACAATCATTGCCAAGACATGAAATGTGTTTATTTTTCAGCATCACGTGTTGAAACAGGGGAAATGAAGCAGCAGTATAATCGCTGTGAAGTCAGATAGGTTTCCAGTTCTAAGTCAAATGGTAGTCCTGAAAAATATTGCAGCTGGTATTTCTTATGTACTAATACAAAATAAAATAAAATAAAAATACAGCCGAAAGAAACGGTGCATTCTTTTCTCCCTATTTTAATGGAATCTAAACTCCTGGGTTTAAGGTGCATAACGTGTCTGGGGATAAGTGTGCTTCACAGAATCATAGAATGGCCTGGGTTGAAAAGGACCACGATGATCATCTAGTTCCAACCCCCTGCTATGTGCAGGGTCACCAACCACCAGACCAGGCTGCCCAGAGCCACATCCAGCCTGGCCTTGAATGCCTCCAGGTTTGGGGCATGCACAACCTCCTTGGGGAACCTGTTCCAGTGCCTCACCAGCCTCTGTGTGAAAAACTTCCTCCTAATATCCAACCTAAACCTCCCGTGTCAGTTTAAGACCATTCCCCCTTGTCCTATCACCATCCACCCTCGTAAACAGGGTACTTGCATGATCTGGGACTGTATGAGTAAACATATTAGTTAAACTAAGCGATTCAAGTTTAATTAATTTAAAGAAATTTAGCACATGTTGGCCTTTTTTATATCTCAAATGAATAACAGAAATGCTTCTAACCTTAAGAGGATAAACAATATCCATCGTTGTGACGTACTGTTCTTAAAGGATAACCGTCCACTCATCTTGTTGGAAAACTGGCATATTTCCTCCCAGTTTCCAGCAGCGTTTGGAAAATATGCTCATGTCCCTATCTATACCCCCAGAGAATGTCTCCCCATCATCCTCCCAGTGTAAGCAAGAGGATGGGACAGACCCAGTGCAGAGTACTGCTCACTGGCCAGAAGAGAGCATAAAAATGTTTCAACTTTTGCAAAGTGCGTGACTATAGGAAACCTGGTGCTAAATTTGTAGGTGACCTGATTCTGCAGCACTTGCCTTGTAAAGAGAGGCCAAGCATGATAGGCTTGCTCAGTTTTGAAAGAGACTCAGGAGCTCAGTGTCAGCCACCTCATCCTCACATGGAGCCTATCAAAGAGACCGAGCCAGGCTCTTACAGCAGAGCACATGGGGAGGACGAAAGATGACAGAAAGAAACTGAAACAAGAGGTTCACATGAGATTTAAGGAAAGACATTTTCCCCCTTGAGGTCATTTGAGCAGTGGAATAGGGACCCTTCTTGGAGGTTTTCAAAACCCAACTGGATAAAACTCTAGGTTGATCTCAGAATTATTTCTGCTTTGAGCAGGAGTTGGACCAGAGAGCTCCTTACAATCTGGATTATCCTACATTCCAGGAAGAGTTTTAGTTTTCTTAAGGAAAGTTGGCATTTTCTTGAAAACTTCCCCATAATCACATCCTCCCAGAAATTCTTTAAGCAAATCTCTTCCCCACATGCCAGAAACATAGCACAACCCAGACCTTCTGAGGTCAGAGGAAGGGACTATCCTGATTATAATAGACTGAAAATCTAAGGGCTCACCCTGTAAAAGTACAGTGTCTCAAACCCTCACTGTGGACAAGTTCTTATCAGCACAATCTTAAATATTCTGCTCTTCTATTCCTACAGAAGGGTGGAAACAAGCTGTCCCAATAGAATGCACCTTTACCAATTCCTGTTAGGGGTTACTTTCATAGAGTATATCAACCAGAAGCTATACTCACAAACATCACAGACATACAGATGAGAAAAGCATGCATTTGTCTTGCTTGAAGAAGCATGAAAAGGACAAAAAACAAAAGAGGGGGCAAAGACTGCCTTTAAATTCCATACAGCCAATTACTGCTGAGAAACAAGATGACTTTGATAAGCTCACAACAGTGACCAACCATGCCAGAGCATCACCAAGACTGCTGACAGCCTTGTGCTTTCACAAGCAGGGGATGCTTCCAAATGCATGGGTATAAGGCCACTCTTTGGGTGGGGAGAGGGAAGAGAGACTGTGTGCTGCTCTGTGACACTTGATCTTAGCTCTAGAAAGAGGCCCACCCCTATTTTGTTCACTACTACTTCTGCTTTAATCACTGCTACAAATAAAGGACGGATGCACTGTAGAGAAATTGTAAGTTCTGAGCACTCTATTTTCTATCCTATTTGTGGTCAGAATTTTTCTTCACCAATTGGAAAAATGATTAAAGAGGCATGCAAAATAAATGCAACGCACATATGAGGTTACGCTGTAACATTTGACTTCCTCCTTACCATGAACTCGTATTGCTGCTAACCTCTTCCAAGCTTGTTTCCCATCATCCAGCAAAGTGCAAATCTTAGATAACTTTTGCTTATAAAGAATTTGCATTTACAAGAATTTTGCTGCCATTCACGTGGTGAAGTCTGCACCATGATTTGCATGTAAGACTCCTAGGAACTGTATAACATAGCTCCTGATGTCATTTTATCTCCTGGATCCAGCCTTCAACCTAACTCACGTTAGATGAAAACAAATCTTGAAATATTCTATCCAGCACCAGCACAGCATCTTTAAGCAGCACCACCTTTCTATCACACTTTATTTCTCCTCGCATTTAAGGCAGGGCTGTCAGTAATCACTGAACGTTTTTCCTCATTCCAGCCTCTTCCCAAAAAACACAAACCCAGCAAATTAATTAGAAATGGAGTTGCCAGGAATGAAGCAGTCGAAATAGTGAACTTGCCAAATAAACCATTACATATTTAATCAGATGAAAACCATTGATAGAACCTACACGTTACGTGTGCTGTATCACTTCATAGCAAATGAAAATCTCCATATGCTAGCATTTATGCAGTTGTATCTTTGATGAAAATCAAGGAAGTGACAGCTATAGAAGTTAGACATTGTTAAAGTTAAAAACAGAGAAACAAATAAATTCTCCTATACAGTGCTCTCCAAAAGGCATCTGAAGTCCTTTGGGAGCAAAACATCTTTATCTTTCCAGTGCTTCATTCCAAACAGTCTGAAAGCAGCACCAGAGACAGGTTTTACAGAGATGGTCCCAGATGGCAAGTTTCCAGTTTGAATGTGGGTGTATTCAAATTCATAGCTTTGGCTTATGTTAATAAGCATTTTAACACTTATGCCTCCTGTCAAAGGAGGAAAAAATAACCGTAGGCTGAGCTATTGCCTGAGAAACAGGAACAAAAGATAAAGAACAGTAAAACCAAGCCTATCTCAAAAGAACTTTCTGGTCAGAGAGAGATGATAATTCTTATTACCCTAATACAGATTTCCTTGCAGAGCTTAATGATGCCTTCACCAATCTGACAAAGACTACTTAACTGACTGAAAACTAATAAAACTCCCTCTTCGTTTGCTGGCTGAGAGCTACCTTACAGAATAAATATATATCTTTCCAGTTTATGTTAAGTTCTGCATTTTACAACAGTAAATTAAGGCTTGAAATATTGGGAAGTGTTCCCACACACACTAAAGTGCATCATGGTAAATTGAGAAGCAAAAAGACTTCATATTAACCTCCAAAATCAGATGAGGATTGATGACACCTTTGATTCTAACAAGGCTTAGGAAAGGCAGTCGTACTCTGTTAAGAATGGCATTAAACTGCCTTTCCACCCAGATAAGTGACAGCAGCACGAGTGCTCAGGAATAAAGTGCCACAGTTTGATTAATATGCAATCCTTTAGATCTTCTTTAGCTTACACCCAAGGTTTCAGCTCGTTCTGGGATGGTTTCTATTAATTTATCTCCATCCTCAGTAAAAGCATTTTTCCCACACTGACACAACATTGCCTTTATAAACAATACCTGATTCAGCAAGAGGTGCAAACATACGTAAGCACGACCTGCACAATCAGAAAGTGACTCATTTGTAATCGGTGTTAATCGCATCCCACTTGCAGATGCCTTTCAAACCCCAACTGTCTTTCCCTCCTCCCCCTTTGTTAATATTCTTCACAGTTTTTACATTAGCTGTACTCGTCCAGAGCACGAGACGAGGGGAAAAAATATACCATGGATCAAAGCATTGGCTTGAGAAACTCCGCATCACCAGCAATCTTAAGCCTAAGAGTTATGCTAAGGGTTTAATGAAAGGCTACAAACGCTGTACAAGACAAATAGCCGTCTCTTACAAGCCTCTTTACCGCACAAGGTCCCCATTATCATTCTCCAGCAGCAATAAATTTCCACGGGAATTAAGCACCTCTCAAACCACCCCATCAATCAATATAACACTGTTAGACGCCGCTGAGCACCGCCTCAAGTTTCCCAAGCCTTGCAATCACTGGGAATAGGAGAAAGCCAGCAGTTCCAAGGAAGAGCAATCTTTCAGCAGAGCTGCTCTGCCTCAGTGCTGTATTATCTCACTCTGTATTAGAAGCAGCAGCGAGAGTTGATCCTTTCTCTCAGTGCCTTTTCCCCCCTTTCTATGGTATTGGTGACCTCGTACACTTCACCAATTTGTTAAACGTTATCAGTTAACAGCTCAAGAGAGGCTGTTACCACTTGAATACCAGGAAGTCCAGAAGCAAACCCTCAGTAGAGCAGCTTTTCTCTTATGCTTCAGTATCCTGAATTCAGTAACTCAGTTATCAGAGACCACTGAGACCTTCAGGGATTGCTCAGCATTACCCTAAAAATCCCATTTCTCTTCTAAAACAAGAAATGGGTGAGCCCAGCTGGACTTCTGCTGCCCAAATTTGACTTCAGTATTTACCACTGCAGACAACAAAGACAAACAAAGTGGCAAACACTTCCAAGCACAACTGGATTTTCTTCACTGTTTTTAATGTAGCTCTTGGAGTCAGATATTCTCATTCCAAAGACTAGCACAGATCGTTAAAGAAAGAGCTCGTTTACTCCTAAGGAGACTGCAGAAAACTTTCTCCCCAGTATGCAGCCCTTATCTCCTCCTCCTCCCTTCTTCCATAATCACTATTTGTAATTTACTATGTGTGTCTAATTAAACGTGGGATGCAGCAGATCTTAAGTCCCAAACTTTGAACTTATCTTGGTATTTGCGCAAGATGTTCTCATTTTATAAATTAATTGACCTGCAGCATGGAAAAAAAAATACTAAATCTTCTGGTGGTTAGTACAGACTAATATAACCACTGTGCTATTCACCCTTGTGTAACAGGCTCATTTCCAACATAAAGCAACACAAAGAAACAAAGTGAAAGAAAGCAGCTGAGCTGCTTGCCTTCCAACAAGCCATGTAAGCTACAGCAATTTGGAAAAGAAAAAAAAAATTGCTAGCAAATTCTGTTTAGATAAGAAACAATGTATCAAGTGGCCAACTTCTTTGTATGTTGCATCTCACTGCAGGGTGGGTAGGCAAAACAAGAAAAACAGTATTTTTCCATGCCCTCTTTCTCTTCTGTGCAACTTCCCTACATCATTTATTACGCACAGAGGCTTTGAAGGAACACACAAAAGGTTGTTTATCCAAAATTCAACATTGGGTTGATGGGAAACGAAAAAGGTAAACAAAGGTATCTAGTATATATCTAGGAAATTGCTTAGAAGGCTCTCTTGAGAAAATACCTGTGAAATCAAATAAAAGAGGCAGAGGGGTTGTTATCTTACTGCGTTCACAGCTTCTGCTTTGTTGTATTTCATTAAGCACGCCAGATATGCAACATGGGATTTCTGAGTCTGGTACCTTCAGAAAGCAAAGGTTTAGGAACAATTTGTTCTTCATGTTTCTCTGTTCTTAGGAGGTGGAGTGAGCACTGGGGAAACAGGCACTGGAAACAGACTTCCACCCCTCTGGCCAGCACCCTGCTCCTCCCAGACCAGCAGGCTGTGCTTTGTGCTCCTGGTGGCACCCCGAGGAATGGTCTGAGCTCACACACTCATAAAAGGCATAGGACACGGTTTGCAGCACCCAGGGAGGGGGCTGAACCCAAATTCCATATTGGTTGGAATGTGCTTTAACCAGGAAGTGAGTGGGGAGCGCTTCCAGCTAGAAAGCCCAGCCATCAGGCAGCTGTGCACACAGATATGAATGCTGCACTGCTGCATTAGGAGAGCACAGTGTGCTCATGATACCCAAACACCACTGTCTGGGAGACGTCCCCAGTTACAGGCTACAGAAACTTGCTGCAGATTTGTGCAGAAACACAGTGTTGGGCACAGAGCAACATACCAGCAATGCAGAGCAGCTGACGGGCCACTAAAACACTCGAGCAATCAGGTGCTGCTTGGCAGCTAAACTTGGTTTAAAGGAAAGACCAACGGGGATTTGTCTTTTTTAGAATCTGGCCTCTAGTTCTGGAGAGGTCAAATCAGGCTTAGAAGCGCGTTGTGCCTGTGGCACTGGGGCTGGAAGAACATGCAAGAACACACTTCTCATCCCGAGATTGTCAGCTGCTCTGGTGGCCCCACAGAGAAAAAAAAACACAAGAACAACCAAGGCAGACAAGAAAAGAAAATAAATAATAATAGAGATATTGTCTCCAAGCAGATGAGCTAGCAGGCTTTGGAAGGGCAGTAATTATTCATTGGCTGCTCCCAAGCACATCCTCAGAGAGCACACGTGCTCCAGTGTCTGGCTAAGGAGTAGAGAAATCCTTCATCCAGCAGTGTAAATGTCAGGAGCACACGCTGGCTGCCAGTTAGCCACACGCTATTGTTTTATCAGCTGTGAGTTATTCCATCAGGGCCAAAGTGCATTCCTGGCAGGGTACGTGGCAGCCCATGGCTCTCACTGCCATAAACCACAGCAAGCCCCAGAGCCCACAGTGCAGCCTGACCACAGTGTACATGGCAAGGGCTGTGCCCAACCCACAGCACCGCCTGTGCAAGGAGCAGGGAAACCAAGCAGGGAAAAGACTCCTGAAATATAGTAGCCATACACAGATATACCATAGGGAGACAAAGCAGCATTCTCCTCCAACTTCAGCCAAAATATCTGCAATCGTATTGAGAGCCGATTCCATTTTTGCTTTGCGTTCTCTGGGCTGTAGAATACCCAGAGTTGTTCCTGAAGCTGGATTTAAGTTGCAGACCACACGATGACAGATGCTGATATAAATATGAGAATCTGGGAACTGACATGTTTATTTCTTAGTAATACATGATTATTGTTATATTCATTTGGGGTTTTAGTTGTTCTGGGCCTTTTTTGTGGGCTTTTTAGGTTTTAAATGACACATAGCCTCACAGATTTCAATAGTGGTTGGAAGAATTACAGTGCAGATAAGTAAAAGCCGTACTTGTCTCACAAGTAATAATATATCACAACCTCGAAGACTACTCAGAAGCTCACAAAGTGGTTGTCTGCTTATTTTGTAGAATCTCAAGAATTATTACACAAATTCCCTGAAGTTTTCCCTACCTCACAATTTTCTTCTGAGTGCTCTTAAGGGAGATCATTTTTATCTGCACGATATTAATCCTTAAAGCTCTACCCAATTGGAACAGGTTCCTGGGGGGGCAGGGAAGAATCGCACAGAACCCGCTCTACAAGAAGAATATATTCAGAGATGCTGTTAATCCTGCATTTTTCTGAGTATGTAAGATGGAATAAAATAAAGTAAGTCAAGAAGTAACACCAGGTCTGTGCGGCCTGAAAACATCCCTGATCCTCACTATCTCTCACGCTGAAACCCACAAGCTGGAGTTGGATTTAACCACGGGCAAGCTTTGAGCCTTGGTGTAAGTAAATGAAGGGAGAAAAAAACTGCTGCATATTCCTGCTCTAAGCTTGTATTATTGTACTTGTAAGCACCAGGGAAATGCTCCTTGCGATTTGAATTCACCAGCATTTCAAAGGCAGCCATCGGTTACGAGACAAACACGAGTTTACCTTTGTGGGAAAAGCTTGCAGAGCAGAACTATTCACAGTGAACCCAAAGCAAGGAAAAGAGCTGGTGAATGCTGTTGGCTCAACAGAATGTCAGCAGAATCTCTTCCCTGTTTGCAGCTGGAAAAAATCATTCCTACTCTCTGCGCTGATTTACTTCTTTTGAACCCACTTGATGGGGAAACTTGAGGTGACCATTTTATTCATTACCCTCCTGCTCTGACAGCACAGATTGAGCTGATTTAGAACAGCAGCAGCAGCATTACATAGAAATCAAGACTGTAGCACAAAAAACGGTCAATTTGTTTTATCTTTCTCTAGTAATCTATGAAAAAAGACAAGCTATCTTTATGATTGAAATCTACTTTCCCCCTCTAAAAGTAATGCCACCAGTTTCAACTAGCAAGAACTATGTGTCTGGTACAGATCTTGTATGTTCTGGTTCAGAGGAAATCATCTCAATGCTTCAGTAATTGCCTCCAACATAACTCCACTAAAATACCTCCACCTAAGAATCCACTAGCAACTACTCTAAAGGAATAACTTATTTTGCCTGGATGATTTTCCATTTGGATTCTGCTTCTGCCTGCATTGTTTTTCTTCCACTTACCACTCTAAGCATAGAATTGCTCAGGTTGGAAAAGACCTTAAAGATCATCAAGCCCAACCACAACCTGACCATACTCCCCTAACTCTAACAACCCTCTGCTAAATCACATCTCTGAGCACCACATCCATATGGTTTTTAAACACATCCAGGGATGGTGACTCAACCACCTCCCTGGGCAGCCCATTCCAGTGCTTAACCACCCTTTCTGTAAAGAAGTGTTTCCTGATATCCAACTTAAACTCACCCTGTCGCAACTTGAGGCCATTTCCCCTCATCCTGTCACCAGTGAGAAGAGACCAACCCCGCTCTCACTGCAGTCACCTTTCAGGTATTGGAAGAGAGCAATAAGGTTTCCCCTCAGCCTCCTCTTCCCCAGACCAAACAGCCCCAGTTCCTTCAGTCTCTCCTCATAGGCCACATTCTCCAAGCCCTTCCCCAGCCTTGTTGCCCTTCTTTGGACCTGCTCCAGCACCTCCATGTCCTTTCTGTACTGAGGTGCCCAAAACTGAGCACAGCACTCGAGGTGAGGCCTCACCAGTGCCGAGTAGAGGGGCAGGATGACTTCCCTGGTCCTGCTCACCACAGCATTCCTGATACAAGCCAGGATGCAAATATAGCAAGTACAGTTTTAGAGGGAATCAGGCCACCTCCTAATCCTTCTCCTTTCAGGATTGCTCCAAAATTCAGTTGCTGAGAAGAATATATCCCAATATTGATTCCCAAACAAGACTACATGGCTCATTACTGCGATGTTGTGAGTGGAAGGATAAATAAGGTCAGATGTCAGTCTAGAGAAACATGACCTAACGTTCTTCCCAACCACATTGTTTCAGTGAGACATCTTCACAGCTGCTTTAAGAGCAGCAGCAGAGCAGTGGCAGAGGCACCTGTATAGAAGTTTTATCTTTACTGTCTCTCCTCTAATTTATAAACAATTAATTTAAGCAGCTTGATAATTGTTGGTAATTAGAAGGTACCATCAATCAACTAATCTCCTGCTGGGGAGGAGAGAGAAACATTTTGATTTTGCTTTCCTGGATGCCCACGTTGATGATGAGCACTGTGCCCCAGCCCAGCTACCAGCACACCAGCCCCAGGTCCTGCTGCAGGAATCCCAGGCTGGGGTACCACTAACCCCATCCACAATGTACCCAGGCTCTTAGGAACATCCAGGTCCTCCCAGAGAAAAGGGACAGAACACGGCTGAGCATAGAATGATAGATTCTGGCTTTTTACAGTAGGGATTCTAAGGGGTTGTTTGTTTGTTTGTTTGTTTCTTCAAACTAAGGAAGCAGTGTCAACAGAGCGGGGAATTGATGCCAGCCATCTGCTATGCAACCATTGCTTAGGTCCCAAGCATTGCTTTTCCCAGGCTTTCCTCAGGCCGAGGAAAACAAACAGCCTGGGCAGAACAGGGATGCACAGCTGATGTGGTGCCACTCTATTTTCCTTTGCATGTTTGAAGCACATTTGCTTGAGCAAGATTTCATCTGTTCTTTCAGCTCTTTAAAACACAGCAATTGGCAGAGAGAAGAGAAACATTAAGAACAGAAAGCACAGGCCTACTGGAAGAAAAAATTAACACTACTGTGTTCTTCCTTCCTTTTAGGTATAAATATGAAATCTACTGTTAAGTTTTACAAGCTTTGACAAATTCCTGCCTTCCTCATCAGTCTTGATGTACATAATGCCTGCCTTACTGTGCTGGGAAAGGGTCCAGAAGTGCTTTGTTTGGCACATTAAAATTTGAGCTATAAAGCATTAATTTAATATCAATTTAAGTTTAACTACACTACTTTGTAGCAACAACAAAAATTCAAATGAATAAAACAGAGGGGAGAAAGATCACACAGGTTCACTTGAGTTCAAAACCATTCCCTACTTCTATAGAACAGAGAAGAATTTATCATTCGAGTGATTTAATTTATTAGTGTGACATTTCTATTTGGAATTTGTTTTGGGTTAGCTCCTTCCCTGGAGAAGACACAGGAATCCCTCACCTTAAAAAAATGTTTTACTTGTAATAGCACACCATAGCTTGAATCTACGATGACTTTATTAATTATACATTGTTCTCAATGCATAATTATGTAAAGTGCAACAAATTCAGCCTGATTTAGTTTTCCCTTCTGTGGCAAAAGCACATTCATATTTAATAAAGCTACAATAACAAAAGTGAAAGTCTAAACTCCCTGCACTGCCCATGGTTATGAAGACCATAAATTAAAGCTTCTGTCGGGGTCCTTTGAGGGAAATGCAGCAATTTAAAAAAAGTATCCAAAATAGACTTTTTTTTTTTTTTTTTAAGTGAGGGAATGAAAAACTAAACATTATGCTCCAACAGTTTTACTACAAAGCCAGTGTTATTTTCACTCAAAGTCACATCAATGACATTTATTATACATAAGCTTTCAGAAGAAACACTAAAAACATAATATTGTTTTAGCCTGCTAGCACAACAAGCCATGTATTTTTTAAAAGTATTCTACTTAAGGTTTCCAAGCATTCTTTAATGGCATCTCAGCTCTGCTTTCCCCTCCCATTTTAAACGTATTCAGATTTTTTCTAAATCACAGAATGGCAGGGATTGGAAGGGGTGTCTAGAAATCAAGTCCAACCCCCTGCTAGAAAAGGTTCCCTACAGCAGGTGGCACAGGTGGGCGTCCAGATGGATCCTGAATATCTCCATAGAAGGAGACTCCACCAGCGATGTGGATAGCCTGCTCCAGTGCTCTGTCACCCTTACTGTAAAGAAGTTCTTCTGCATGTTTCTATGGAACTTCCTTTGTTCAAGATTTTGCTCCCTGTTCTACTGCTACACACCACCAAGCAGAGCCTGGCTTCATTCATTTGCCTCCCTTTTCCTTTTAGATATTTATAAACATTAATCAGATTCCCCTCTTCAGTCTTCTTTTCCCCAGGCTGAACAGCCCCAGGTCTCTCAGCCTTTCCTCACACAGGAAACCCTCCAGGCCTTTCATCATCCCTCCAATAGACTTCTAGGAGGTCACTGTCTTTCTTTTATACATACATATATATATATATCTTTATATAAATCTCCTAAATCACTTTACTTAAGCTCTCAGTTTGTCAGTTCTACAGGTTTAGTCACTGTTTAATACAAAAAAATTCCCAAAACAGAAAAACTTGTCTGTCTAGACCAAAGACAGCAGGAAAAGGGCTGATGGGGAACTCACGTGGTCACTCTTTTGAGATGGAAAAGAGGGAGAAGAAAGAAGAGCAAACACTGGGAATGACCAGCAAATTCACTGCAGGCAGCACAGCTGGAGCAGCATTTATGGAGACAGAGGTGCAGCCCAAGGACTGTGGTGACGACCCAAGTTATTTTGTGACACCTTAAGGGAGATTCAGAGGTGTCAAGCTGGATAGGAAGAAAATCCAGCAGCACACTGAGAAATTTATGTAGGAAAGATGTGCTGTGAGGATTCACACTGCAGATGTGCTGGAGGGCTGCGACAAGAAGCTTAAATCTGAGGCAAGGAAAGACAGAGGGGACAGCAACGTGACCAAATAAAAGGAGAGCAAACTACGTGATAAATTTCCCAACTAAGATTCTCCTCCTCCCCCCCGTAACTTTTGAGTAAAATCACACTGCTCCCTCTGCAAAACCTCACACTGCAGCTTATGAGAAGAACCCCTCACCCACATTAGCCTTGGCAAGCTTTATTCTGGGGGCAAAGCTCATATACCAAAACACTGCTGGAAGAAATCAAGCTTTCAAAACAAAGGTAATAACAATGCAAGTCTACAACTACAGCACATGACAACCTGCACAGCCAGGGAGTTTAAAAACAAAAATCTTCTCAGTGCTAGCACTTAGGTCTTGCCTGAATGTTCCTAAGGACAGTCAGAGAGTTTGGGAAGCTGAAAACTTCTGCAGCTCATTCTCCAAAAAGGAGCTCAAAAACCTAAAATAGCCTATCTGATCTCATAGCCTTCTCTCTGGCTTCTTAAGGGGTTTGCTGACATCCCTCAAACCGTTTGAGAGCTCATACCATGTCAGTTTTCTACGAAAATGGATATCCATCTTGAAAATACCCCAAAGGCGGGGCAGAGGATTTTGATGGCTCATTTCCACCAGGCTTGCTGGCACCTAGCTCACAGAGAAAGCTGGGCTGGTCTAAGTGCCCACACATGAGATCACTGTGAGACTTGGCTTTTTCTTTCTGGATCTCTTATATTTTTTCCATATCCAGTATCTTCATAGGAACAAGTTTAGCAATAGCAGACTGACGATAGTGTAAATCTGCACATTTTGTTAAAGTCAGCCTAAACACATCAGACCAAAGCCAAAAATAACAGCCCACTTCAGTACATGTTGCTTTGATGTCGTATCCCACTCATGCTTTTCTCTACCTCTTCCTAAAGTACAAGTTCCTTCTACTTTCGCAAGAAAAGGAAAGTTCTCTAGATCTTCTTCTTCCCTTATGATCCTCATTTTGAGCACTGCTGATCGCATGAAATTTGGCACACAAAATACAGATCAGAGCAAAATAGTCTTCACAGCCCTCAACATAAAAATCAAAGCTAATTAATATTTATATCTGTAAAAAGAGTGCCAAAGATTACGCATAAGAAAAACACAGAAGGAACCTGGAAACATCTAAAAAATTAAAACCATTTATCTGAAGCAAAAGATAAGCTGAAGGAGTTTACAAAAGACAGTGATGAATGTAGCAATTTGGAAAGTGAGAAAGAAAGCAAGCTTGAGAAGTTCTGGAGGAGGAGAGCAGGGAGGACTAATAGGAGAGACTTTGGAGGGAGCAGAAGAAAGGAAGGTAGCTGAGTGCAAACTGTTTTCTATGGCAATAAAACAGAAGGGAGCATCCTCATCCCTCATCTGACTTCTGTGACCTCAGTATAGTTAAAAGGATCGAAGGGACTGTAAAATATTAAGCTGAAGTCTCGGCACTAAAATCCTCTCAACCCATAGTATAAACAGCTTGTCTCCTTCATGGGATTTTTAGTTCCAGTATCTAAAGGCAACTGACAGATTTACAGCTTTGAAGGAAGGCAATCTGGACTGCTTGGGAAATCAAGGGCTGCCCACGGACCTCTGGGCTGCAGAGAGGAGCTGAGGATTGCTGCTTCCCCACTGCAGCAATTGGCATAAAGCAGCTGAAGCTTTCCGGTCTTTGTCCTAAACAACTTCATTTTTTGCATAAGTGCATTGGCTATTGAGTGACCTCCTCACAGCAATTAAGGACTCTTGCAAGAGGGGCTGTTGCTGTGAAACTATCTCAATTCAACACCTGCTGTATAGACTGGATGTGGTGACCCATGTGTTCCCTGCCTATCCCATGATTTCCATCATGTATTTTCTGCTGAAGGGTATGAAGATATAAAAATGTAGTTCTAAGAGAGGAAAACAATGAGACGCATAAAGGACAGAAGTCTATTGAACAAGATGATGCACAGAACATACAATAAAGAATTTCTTTAAATTGCAAGGTTCGTTATCGCCACAGGAAGCTTTACTACATCAAAAATTAATTGCCCAGCTTTAACATCTGTTATATCGGTGATTTTCAATGTTCATTATCATATTAAGAAACTAGCTAGATACTTAAACAACCCTGACACCATATGAGCATTACCCCATAAAAGTCATTTAAATTCAGCTAAAGTGATCTTGAGCACTTGTATTACATCTCTGGATTGCTGATGGCTATGTCCAGCCTCTTCCCATCCAATCAAGATGCATTTTCCTGCCATTTTGCAGATGAGTTGGCTATTCATCCCAGGATTCTTGAGCAAATGGCAAAAGAAATGCACTGCTGGAAGTATTTTAGCTTTGCAAGAGACTGAACAGCACTGAAACGCTTTGCAAATTATTCTATTCAGCTTCTTACATCTATAGTTCTAATTTCTCAGTGCCTTTGAATAGCACATTGTTGGTTTTTTTCCCTTTCATACAACTTCTCTGTACTGCTTATCCTGCACACTTCCTACACAAACCACCTACGTTCTTCCACGCTAGCCTGTACACACCGTGTGTTCTAGCACTTAACAGGAAAATACAATCTCTTCATGCCATCAAATCGGACAAGCCACCTTCAAAAATAAAGTGCAATCCAAAAATAAAGGCTGCCAATCCAAACCAACGATGCTCTGGCCCCTTGCTTTCACCAGACACAGGAAAAACAGCTGCTCAGCCCCAGCTGGAACTCCAGAACAGTGCCATAACATTTTAAGGCAATACCATATTTTATCTCTTTATTCATAAATGAAGATAACTTTCTTTCCATGCTCTCATTACTGTTTTTGAGCTTCCTTCAAAACCTCCATTGTGCTCACCATTTTCAGTGATTTAATGGTCATCTTTCATCTCTTACACACAGGTTTTTCAAATAACATTCAATATTTCTGGCAACAATCTGAGAGAACTGCCTGATGGTAAATGTCTGTCCGCATTGCCTCAGTGAAAATGTAATCAATTAGAAGCCACAAAGGGACTTCAGCTTACCCAGATAAAATACAAGTTCATAGAAAACAAAACCAAAGCTAAGAGACAAAGCACTTTTGAGGTTTAGGGAAAAACATACAAGAAATACAGCAGCAGCACAATATGTGAGCCCTATGATTACTTCCATTTCTTTTGTTCCAAGTGAAAACGTTTAAGCAGCTGCATGGTGAAGCCAGCAGGGCCAGGGGATGCAGGGTGCCCCAGGATCCCTGCTGCATGGCCAAGCTGCTGGCACAGAGCAGCCAGGGGACAGGCTTCAGTCAGGAGGACACTGCTGACAGCCACCCTAGCCATAGAGCTTGTGTTGTGTATTTTTTCCAGTATTCCACTTGCAGTTTTGCTACCTGTCTGCTCATATCTACAAGCAATAGATAGCTCAGGCAAGAGAACCTTCAGACCACTGTTTTTCCCCAGCCCATGCCAGTATTAACCACAAGGCACTTGGGAAGCAGCACCTGAGATGAGATTGGCTGCCTCAGCCCTGGGCCCAGCAAGCAAAAGTCTCCTCTGCAACTGGCATGAACAAGTCCCTCACCAGAAACCTGCAAAGGTTTTAAACATAGCACTGAATTCAATCCATCAATTACATTCCTGATTGTGTCCGCTTTTTGTGCAAGAGAATTCTGACCCATCCATCATCTCACAGTTGGGAACAGAATGAAGGCATCTCTGTTTGGAGTGAACAGATAAACACGTGAAACTTAGAAAACATTTTCCCTCCTTGCGTACCAAGGGAATTTTTATAAATAGCTTGGATTCCAAATGCAGTGAACACTCAGACCACTTGCTTAGAACACATGCTGCTTCCTCCAGCTGCTGCTGGCTGAGGGAAAACAAGTCCTTTCGGCCCATCCACGTTTGTGCCACATTTTGAGCGCTTGGTGGAGCAAAGAGTTGACAGAGCGTCAACATGAAGATGCCAATTAGCACACTGCCATGACAGCACTGCATCTTCCAAGGAAACCAGGGATGATTTTACATCTTCTCTAGGAATCAAGTTGCTCATAAACTCTGCAGGTTCTCATTCCTTTTGAGAAAAGCTTGTTATTCTTCCACAATAAAAGTAGTAAAGGACGAATTTAAAAGTGAGCGGAAAAGCTATTTTAATGAGGTGGGACAAAAATTAGGAGTGATCACAGGCCAAATTAAGTCATACTGTTGGGAATTACCTTATTAATAAAGAACTCCACTGCTTGTCACTTTTTTTTTTTAAAAGGATCAGCAATATTTTTTCTGCAATCTATTTGTGATTGACAATCACTTCCCTGTAATTTGCCTCTCTGTGAAGAAAAATCACATGAATATTTAAGCAACAGCAGAGGCAATGTGTTACTCTTACCAACCGTAAATACCAGAGATGCTGCAAAGAGCAACCCTGATATGGACTGAATGCCCCCAGTCCCTGGGACAATTTCTTTCCCACCTTGCCAAGATCTAGAACCCATAGAACATTTTAAGACGGAAAACAGTACTTTGGAAAACACAGATGCTCACTTACACCTTCATGTTAAAAGAACAGCATGGAACTGAATGGCTGAAGGGAATGCAACAGACATTTCTCTACAGTTTATACCAAATGATTGAAAGTGTTCTGACTTGTGGTCCCCACTCTGAGACTATCAAGAGACGAGGTAAGCACCCTCAGGTCTGCTCTGAGCCCAAGGCAGCTTCACCAGGAATTACTCCATTCAATCACAAGGCCTCAGCCCAGCTCACGGGGACTTCAACAGCCTTCTGTTTTTTTCTGGACTAGCATAAAATGCATTCTGATACTTCCAACATAAATAAAACATGAAAATGTGAAGGTGCTTTCAAAAATCAATCAGCATACTGACTTTTCATAGTGCCTCCTGTGAAAAAGTCTTCTAGCATTCAGTGGGACAGAGAAACACCTTGAGAACCCTACAGACAGGAAGAACCATCAGTTATCATTAAGCATCTATTAAATTCTATACAACTTTCCTATAATGGATATTCTGCTTCTAGTTGAATGGATTGAAAATTTCATCATAGCCTGAGGCAGAAGGAGCACAGCAGTCCATTGTGTCTTGAAATCATTATAACAAGAATTACTAATTTTTGAGGCAGTTCTATTTAATAGCATCCATTGCAGCTCTTCACCACTTCTCAGGTGCCATCGCAGCACAGTGTTCAAAGGCAGGAAATCTGAAGGATAAGACTCCAAAGGCAGCGGTAACTCCTGCCCTACAACAGTGATTAGCACCAGAAAAGTCTAAGTTTAAAATGAGTTTCTGCTGTTTTGTTTCATATGAGCAATTTTGGACTAATAGCTGTCCCTTCTGTTATTAGTGTTGAGGAGTAGGTCATGCTGCAGAAGTCCTGCAAGGTATGCCTGGCGATGATTTCAGCTGCTGCTACCAGTATCTTCGGGCATTCCTTCTGAACAAGCAGAGGAACATCATTTACATTACAGTTAGAAAGCAGATAGATACCCCGTTCTGATGGCCTTCGTGTAACATATTTCTAGGAGTCACAGTTTGCACTCAGCCAAACGGTTGAGTGCCCAGGAGACTCTTACCACTTAATTCAGAGCAATCTAAACAAATGTTCCTATTCTAATCATTTAATACTTCTCAAAGGCCTCAGCCATGCAGTCACAGATCAACAATTTCAAGGTAGATGCAAAGAAGAGACTGTTTTCTTGCTTATCAATTTGCATGTTTAAAGCAATAATATTCTTCCTTACAGTTACAAACGAGGTGCTCGATTTACTGCTAATGTTTTTAGAAGCTGACACTTGCAATTCACTGAATTCAAATCAAAATGTAAAGGATGGCATTATGACTTACAGCAGAGAGGCTTCCAGCACTACTGGAGGGAGCATCTTTCCATCCTAAATAATCACATCAAGAGTAGGCTCCATTCTGACTTCATCCTGATGCATGTGACTTTATGATGAGCTCGGGCTCACCCAGAATTTATTTTATTTTACTTCAAGCAGAGAACATTTACACCTCCATATCACCAGACAAGATAATGACAAGGGTTGTTACAGTCTGCTTTTTTTCCCTCTTAAGCTTTCCAAAGAGGACTCTCCCTCTCAGAAATTATTACACCCAGAAAAATGATATTCATTAAATATAAGCAGTCAATGCTAATATTGAGGACAGCATTGAGCCTTTATCCTTTCATTCAAAAAGTAGAGATTTTTATGGTAATCCTAGTCGCAAGGAGAGATCAGTCTAAAGTTTTAAATCCTAAAGCACTAAATATATTTATATGTGTGGTTCTCTGCCCCTGTTATTTCTTCCAGACTAAGGTTTATCTTTCAGATTTTACACTCTCCACTGAACGCAAATGTGCATATCTGCCAAGAACATGATTCCCAGGCCCAACAAGTACCTATGCAACATCCACTCAGTACAGATATTTCTGTACTGAAATACCCAATGAGATGAATTCTACTCCTCCTATTTGCCATTTTTGGCTTATCTGTTTAAGCACAGCTCTATCTCCAGTGAAACATCTGGAATGTATTAGCTAAGTTTTTGTGAACAGAAAATTAGAATGACTTAATTACAGAAAAGTTCTTGAGATACTAAGAGACACAAACAACACAGCCAAAGCTGAACTGAGGCATCAAAGTTCTTCGACTCCTTAAGATCCATGCAATATTATTTGCAACTTTGAATGTGATGTCACTTCTCTATGAATCCAATAGCTGCATTAAACTGATAACATGTCAATATATCTTAGGGAAAAGTAATAAACCCTGCTGTGAAACACTATTTCCGTAGAATCTTGGAGGAAAGATAACTTCTTACACAAACTCATTTTTCATTTCCATGGCATTGTCTTCTTTCTCCAACAGGATATAAGATGATTCCACAAAAAACTTCAAAAATAAGTGCTTATTCAAGCTCACTCTTTACACAAAAGCTGCCCATCTAAAGAAATTAATAAAAATAGAAATGTATTGTATTCCTCCAGAAAGAGAACACTCGAGATCAGCAGAGCTAAACTATTTCAAGCTCTTTTCAAGGCAGAGGCATCACCTTCCACCAGTTAAAAGGATAGTTTAGTTGAAATAGAGCATTTTTACAATAGGAATCACTTTTCCTGTGAGGGTGGGGGGAAAAAAAAAGAAAAAAAAAAGTAATTTGAAATGTTTTAACTGCTTAGTCCAAGGAACTCAGCAATGGCCATTTTCCACCTTTGCCTGAATTAGTTGCCTTTGCAGTGCACTCAGACATCACTTATACTATATTTTCTTCACTTTGTCTATAAGTCTTTTGTGCATAGGTGGTATGGTAGAGAGGTATAGGCATCAGCTTCCATACAGCAAGAAAATCTTCAACAAGGACTAGGTTCTCCAGCCCTCTTAATGTTGTTATGTGCACTATCAAGGACCACAAGGACATCATTTACCATACTTCTGTAACTTCCTTCTAATTTAATTTCCCATTGAAGATCTCTTTGAAAGATTAGCAGTACTGTCATTAGACAAAGTCATTGTAACTCTTCTGGAACAGAGCAGCTCAGAGTTTCTTGCTTCTAGCACTGTAGTAGCAGAGTTAACACCACTCTTCTGCTGGGGCAGGGGAAGAAGCAGAGGTGCCTGACCCAACAGCCCACCCCAACTCTGCTCCTGCACAGCAGGAGAAGCAACTGGCTTGGTTTGGACTCCAGCAGAATTAACAGTATAGTTCTCTCTGGCCTGGCACTACTCTCCAACTTAGCACCTGAGAAGCAAGGTCAGCCATACCACCTGCACATGGGGCATGCATGCCCTTGGCTTCAGTACAGCCCTTTGTCAGCCCAGGGCACGTGCCATCACCATACCTGTGTGCTCCCAGCAAGAAACTCCTTTTTCCAACCACAGCTGCTCTCTAGCTGCACTTAGCAATGCTGATGCATCTTGAATGCTGGCCAACCAGCAGGTATTTTGCTGATTGTCATTTTAATAATAATTTTAGGACTCCTTTCCTGCACAGTGCTGCAGATGCTGACCCTGATCTAACAAAACCACTTTCAGTTATACAAGAAATATCCCCTACCATGAGGTACTCAAAGGGTGAGCCGTAAGAATGTGCTTAAAGGCAATTCAACACTGTGGAGTTAAGTTACTCATTAGCTGGTCACCTGCTGGCACCATTCAAGCTAAGTTCCTGGCCCCTACTCTGCTTGGAATTTCAGAATCTTAAGGAATTTGCATCATTCTTCATACAATTTTCAAAAACAAAACAGTACTTCAGAACAAGACAAGATGTAACCAGGAAAGAAAAAGGCAGTTTTAGCATGACAGCTTCTTTCAGATGGATAGTCCAATGGCTTGGGAAGGGGGCCACAGCTCCCTAGGACAGCTGATAGTGGGCAGACCCAAAGAGTTTCAGTGGTATATAATGAAACATTACTAACTTTCAAACTTCCATCTCCAAACAATAAAAAAGCGCAACGTGAATTTGTAAGGTAAGTCTGCTGCAGGAAGCTTCACAAGAATATCCAAATATTGCAGTAAAAACATACCTTAACCACTTCTGCACAGTAAAACAGGAATAAGTTAGAGGGTATGACGTGGTTTTTAGGATATGGCAAAAAAGCTTCTACTTGTTGAGTTGGTTTTTACGTGTGCTTTCCCTTCCTAAACCCTCCACAGGATATCTCCCCTCCTCCCCCCCCCCAAAAAAAAGAAAAAAAAACTAAAGAAAACAAGCTCAGAAAAAGATTGGGTGGTGTTTCTAGAATTCTCCATCAGTGAGATAATTCTACTGCCTTGTTTCCAAAGCAGCTGCAAGCAGGGAGGACTGGAGTTAAATAGTTTCTGTGCTATCTCCCATTGTTCTCTTTCAAATTAGTTTTCTTTGAGAATGGGACACACTATGCTTTTGTTGTCTGGTACAAGTAATTATCAGCCCCTGTCCACGTTTATGGTAACCAGCTCATGCAGAAGAATATGTCACTGTCTGTACTGGGACAAGGAAGGTAGGTCAATCAAGTCACATTGCATTTTGCACCTGACAGCACCAGATAATGACTACATCAGGAAAAAAAATCCCCATCATACACTTACTATATGTGAAATGATGCAACTAATGGGAAGTTCCCACACAGCTCCCACAGGGATTGTTTTAAGAGCTAGTTGGCGAGACTGGTTTTCAATTATCTTAACCTGTACAAATAGGACCGTTTGCATTTGTCACTGTATGTTCACAATGACATTTATGGAAATCCACCATCATTGACTACTGCATTCTTTACGTAGACACCAAAGGTTTCTCAGTGGCAAACAGGGCAGTGAGAATGGCATTGCCACATCAAAAGGTTTAATAGTAATTCCTCTACTCAATGTATCTCAAGCCAGGGGGATTTGTTCCCTTCTCTCCCACACCGAGCTGGTATCAGTCAGCTCAAGCAAGTGCATTTCTTGGGCTGATTTGGCTGCAGTTACAGTGCTCAGATCCCAGAGGTGCTGATTAAATCACCAAAGGCACACAATCAGACCTCCACATACAGAAGCAAAACAATAAATAACCATGCCTGAGAGAGGGCCACAGCCTGGAGCATGGGAAGGGCTGGGATAGCATGTGCAGCACTGCTGTCTTAGGGCTGAGCCTGCTGCCTCTGGCTCTATCCAACTCTCTTCTAACCTTCAGACACAGCACGGCGGAGAGCTGAACGTGCCCCACCAACCTTCCCCGCAGCAAGGAGCTCCTGCCATCACTACCAGTTTGGAGGCTGGGGTTTGGGGGGGGTTGTTCAGGCAGCCAGTAAGTGTCAGGCTGATTGCCAGGGCATTTCTGTGCACTCAGTGAGGGGAAGGAGGAAGGCTTTAAAAGAGATCTCCAAGGAGTAAAGACAGTAAAGTCCTAGAATAATTGTTTTACAAGATAGCAAAACAACTTTTGAACATCAGTCTTGCACAACCCAGTAAGTGATACTACCTCCAGTTATCAGTGCCAGCCACAGACAGCACTCCTTTAGAGCTGAGATGCTTTTTATTTATAAGTGTTTACCGCAGGCAAGATACAAAGATAAGGCATGACATACAGCCAGTACATGATAGACCACAGGTTTAAGTGTGCTTCCCACTAAGATTTAATTTACACAAAGAAGAGAAGCTCCAGCAGCAGAGGCTGAGACCAAAACCCCAGGGAATCCTGAATGACAGACCCCATGCCTACCTCAAGGCTGCTCTGTTGCTGATGCAGGGTAGAAAGCTCATACTTCAAAACTTGATTTTTTTTTTCCTCTTCTGAAAAAGCAGTGCAGCTTTGCACTTCAAATCAGCATTTTCAGGAAGAAAGAGCATTCACAGCAACGTGTTCCCTCAGCTCTAGCTGAAGTTCAATGGCAGAAATACAAGAGCACCTTCAACTGTTTACATATATCACCCTGAGAATAGACTGCAGTGAAACGTTTTGCATCAATAAAATCATTTAAGTTCATCTTTGTCAGGTCTTCTCACAATTTGTAAGATACCGCTGCATGTCATTAGGAAGTCAACCAAATTTGAAGGAGAGCTTAAAAATCAGAAGAAATTAGGTTTAGAGTTGCACAAAAACAAGAGCACATCCAGATGGAAAAAAATAAAATCCTATTCCACAGTGTATTACTATATGTAACAAAATTTGCTCATAATGTATTGAAATTATTTTCCTCATAACTTCTACCAGTATGAAATTTTATTTGCTCTGCATTTATTTTTCCATTACAGAAAGTAGGCTGCTGAAATGATTTCTCTAAGTCATTGAATCACATTTACAGGAAAAATTCTCTGCTTTGGAATACTCCATACCGTGAGGTGCCAGCTTTCTGCTGCAGCTAGATCATAAAACTCTACAGAACTATGGGTAGAGAATATTTCTGGCTCACAAAATAGCACACAGCTAGGTAACAGCTGTAGGGAAGATGACCAGAATGCCTGATTTCACACCACAAAGACCGCTTGCCCATACTACTAGCATTCCATTGATGATACTCATCAGACTTTGGTATCTGCTTGCTGTGCTTGGAGTGCTCATTTAGCCAACTCCTATTATTCACCACACACCATAATGAGTCAGGCCAAGCACTTCAAAACCCTGTGCCTGCATCACCAGGTACATGGGTTCCAAAATCCCACATACAAGGCCACAGCAGTACTACCAGGAAGCCCAATTAAAGCATCAGAAGATGGTGTATCCCCCATTTCTCTGCTTCATTTATTTTTCCTGCCAGACTCCTTCCTTCTCTTAAGTTGAAGAAAATATCAATTAGTTTCTAATTAGTGCTTAGTCAAAAATATGTCACCTGAAAGGATATCATGTAATAAATTAATATAGAGTTGTACTATATTTTCACAGATAGAATAAAGAGTAGGCTGCATAAATATTGCTAAATTTCCAGTTTAGAATGTTACTTTTATTTCAGCTTCCTGAGCAGCAAGTTAAGTAGGTCACTCAAAGTTACACCAACATACCAAAAATTTCCAGGTGTTCAATTCCTGCACCGCTGTGAAAGAGGCAACAGGCTGCCCTTTCGGAGGACAGAACAAACTATGAGGAGCAACATTTCAACTCCACCATCAAAGACAACAGATAAAAGGAACAACTTCTCTCACCATAGGCACAAACAAGTTGACTGAGCAGCAGGAATACAGCATCAGAGAAAAGCCTACAAAAGGTTTTAGCAATAAATTACTTCTTGTTTTTAACAGTCTTCTTAGGTGCCATTTCAATCGACGTAGCTGGCATTCCCAAAGCAAGCACCAATAAACATAGTTAAGCCAGTTATTACAGCAGTCAGAAATGTCACATCAATAGTAATCCTCAGCTCATCAACACATGTTCCATCACAAAGTGGGCACTTGGTTGTTGCTAAATTAATCCTTCCGATACTGTTTTGTTTGCGTTGTTAATTACTGTGTTTCACGTACATCCCCTAATAAACCAGAGCTTACCACATAATCACTGCACAACAGGGTAACACACGGATGAGAGTCATTGTTCAAAGCCACGTCAGAAACGTACTGACAAGTAAATGCTGTTGTATTTGCTTTCTTGTCAAAAGTGAAACAAATGAACTGGAAGCACGTCCTGCAAGTCTGCTTTCACAGCAGGAGCACAGAGCCCACCCTACATAGGTCAAAATACCATTATTTGTTTGGAAAAGCATTACGCAGAAATGTCATGGTTTTACTGGAATATAAGAGAGCAGTGCGATATTTACCTGCACAAACATTGCCAAGCAGCAGCAAATCTTGAAGAAATGGTCAAGTCATATCAAAAGTCATAATCAAAAAGTTATCAATAAAAAAAAGACAAAAATCTCAGAGGGAAAAAAAAAATGATAAAGAGCTTCATCTTTCACAAGGTGCCAGGAAACACCTATTTTCCAGAGGAACAAAGAAGAACTTCCCAAAGATTTCAGACTCAGATCTGTAGCACTGATTCAACTTCCATAATTTTTTTGGAGTTACATTCAAATATTGCTTTCTCTGAGAAAACTGCCAAAAACATCCTGAGATTCATCAGTTAGCAAGCTACAGAAACGTATGCTCATGCAACCTATACACATGAGTGACTCAAGTTTGGAGCACAGAATAAGTGATATCCCTTATTTCCAGTAAGCAAAATAGTTGTATTTTTTGTCAGGAACTTTACACACAATTTGTTTACTTTCAGGGAGGTAACAAAACTCAGCTGCTTATTTTTCTCTTAAAGTAATGCTGAGGCAAATAGAAAGAGCTCTGTGGAAGTAAGCATGATTCTTTTTTTCAGCTACGCATACAGATTTGCTTAATTTCATTTATGCATTCGCAAAGTATCAGCCGCACACTGTCCTTGATCAGGTACTGACCATGGGCAACTACAGCCAGCTCACAGATCCACCTGGGTGAAAGCACATGTAACAGAGGGACCTGACAGCACTTCAAGTATTTGCAGACGACGCTGAGCTGAGGGGTGCAGTCAACATGTCCAAGGGACAGGATGCCATCTGGAGAGACCCAGTCAGGCTAAGCAGTGGACCCAGGAGAACCACAAGAGGTTCAACAAAGCCAACTGCAAGGTCTGGCACCTGGGTCGTGGCAACCCCACTATCAAGAGATGCTGGGGGATGGAAGGATTGAGCGCAGACCTGCCGAAAAGGGCTTGGGGTGGTTGCCTGGTGGATGGCAGCTGGACATGAAGCAGCACTGTGCCCTCGCAGCCCAGAAAGCCAACCGGATCTTGGGTGCATCCAAAGCAGCACAGCCAGCAGGGCGAGGAGGGGATCTGCCCTTCTGCTCTGTGCTGTGAGACCTCACCTGGAGCGCTGCGTCCAGATGGGGAGTGCTCAGCACAGGAGAGACACGGAGCTGCTGGAGCGCATCCAGAGGAGGGCCACCAAAATGATCTGAGGGATGGAACACCTCCCTGCGAGGACAGGCTGAGAGCTGGGCTGTGCAGCACGGAGAAGGGAAGGCTGTGGGGAGAGCTGAGAGCGGCCTGTCAGTATCTAGAGGGGCTGTGAGATGGAAGAGAACAGGCTCATGAGCAGGGTCTGTTGTGACAGAACAAGGAGAAATAGTTTCAAGTTAAAAGAGGGGAGATTTAGACTGGATATTTAGTCAGCACGTGTTTGTTATCTCTCTCACTGCTGACAGCTTCCCTGCCTGTGTCACAGGCTGCTCTCTGTTCTTCAAGCAGCCACTTGCCCAGAGCCTGCAACATCGGCAGCTCTGCACCACTGCCAAGATGAAAAGCTTTCCTGCTGCCTGCCTGAATCCATGCATTTACTTCTCACCAGCAAAATAGACATACAGAAAAGGTAACATCCACTTGTGTTTTAATATATTCTTGGTTGATAGATGAGCTCCAAGCTTCAGCTTCTGCCAAGACCTTTCTCATGTCGTCCAGAAAGTGAAAGCAGCACAGCTGAAAGGCAGGCAATAATGTGTGCAAATGTGACCTGATGCAGATCAGTAAGCATGTAGTTTGGGGCAATTAAGTTCCAGCTCTTGCCAATACTAAGTCTGCATTAGAATTACTTATTTTCATATTAGCAATGCTGGCAACCAACTGTTCCAAATGATAGCTTATCAGACACACATTTTTTATCCTCTCGGTTCTTTTTGCTTATAAACATAGCACACAAAAAAAAATGCAGTACGAAGGTAGGTAAGCCTGCTGCATAAGGATAAGAATACATTTCAAAGTAAACCTGCATCTCTACTAACTGTAAAAGAAAATTTACGTATATGCTATGAAAAAGAAGAGCAGCCTACCATGAAAAAAGGTGAATTTGACGGGAAGAGAGAAAAATGCATCTAAATGCCAGCCAAGAGGTCATGCTAACAAACAGCTGTGAGACAAGTTTGAAGTAGTCATTAAGAAGTGATGAGCTCTGATGCACTGGTCCCACTGACTTGTGCACAGAGCCATTTGTGTAAAGCCTTGGCAATGCCTCCAAAGGATGCACACGCTGCTGGTGCATACACAAGCCCATAGTCCACCCAAATTCCTGCAACAGGGTATCACTGGGGAAGTGAGCTCAAAAACCATCTGCAAAAACCTGCTCTACCAATGTGACAGAGCACAGCGTTGCTTCCTTCCAGAGGGCCAAGGAAAACAACCCAACGAGCTCACCCTCTGCAGCTGCGATGCACCAAAGGCGCACACACTGCGCTTCCTCCTCGCTTTCCTCTGCAAACTTTGCAAAACAAGGAAAGCCAACCACAACCAGAGAGTTTAAGTGTGTCAGGTAGGTAAAATACAACCCACTAAAAACTGCATCGGGCTGTAGTGAAGATAAAAAAAAAAAAACTCCCCTTACAGGTGAAATATCACACTGGAAAAGCCAGCTAGCAACTCAATAACCTCTTCTGAAAATATATGATGGCCATAATGCCTTGGATGGACAGAACTGTACTGAAAAGGAGGAAAAGTTGATGGCTATTTGCAGTCTGCCTGGAAAGCACACAGTGCGACCTGCAGCTGTTTAGACTCAACTGGTGCCACCAGATGCAATACTTGTGTGAAAGCAGCACTACAATACAACAAAGAGCCCACCAAAGCAGTGCAGACAGAGGGCATAAAATGCATCCAACAACACCAGTCCTGCATTAATGCTGCTGAGATTGCAGGGGAGAACGGGTCTGTCATGTGTCACATCCAGTTTCGCAAGGTTTTGTTCTCAGTGCACCTGAAAATCTGCAGAGGAAGATGCAGGGAGCGCCCAACACTCAGCATTGTCCCCTCTTCACAAACAGAGGCAATTGCCCAGTCCAGACCTGAGGTAAGAGCTTGATCATACCAAACAGCTACACCAACAGGAGCTTAAGGCATTCTTATTCAACAGCAAATCTCTGCAGAAACAGAGCAGCCTTGGGCTGAGGGACCTCACCTTACCTTGCCATAAATGATCAGAAGTAAAAATGCCTTCCTGCTTTAAATACTGATGAAGAAATTCCTACCTGAGGAGAGACAGGGCATCCTCCTTCCACATCACCCAACTCTAAGCACTGCTGCCCAGCTGTGAGACAAGGAAGGGATGCAGGCAGCACACACCATCTGCAAAGCCCTATGAGCAGCAATGGAGACAGACTGTGCCTCTGCACTCCAATGCAGTACCCTGCTCCTAGCCAGGCTCTGAGCTGAGCCCTTGGGGATTCAAGACCACACTGCTGACTAACAACAGAGGTATAACCATTACACCAAGAAGAGACCTCGCTGAATGCTCACTTTTTAGTGTTTTTTCCCCTGTTGAGTCATTTAAGTCATTTAAGCAGTTTACAAGGTAAACTATACAGCTAATTTGGCTGAGAACACAAGGTGCTTGCTTTATGCTCACAGACGTCAGCAAACACTTTGTTCAGATTGAGAGCAGGTTCTACGCACTGCAGCTACAATGACTATCACAAGCTTAGTTTAGCACCTAGAAGAGAGAAGCTTGACTGTGTTCATACTAGTCTCCTAATAATATCATCCCTCAGAAGGAAATGTGAGGGGGGAAAGACTGACGTCATTTCTGTGCTTGCTTGACTATCTGTACAGTTGGCCTCCATTATAACTCATCGCCAGCGATTTCATATCCTGCTGCATCTATGGTGGTGCAGAAGAGCAACTCCACTCCTGAACAGTTCTCAGTCCTCAAATAAATTAAACTTGAAGGACTATCCACGTATTATGCAGCATCTCAACTGCCACTACTTGATCTGGAAAATTTCACATCCTAACAATAAGCCCACCACCTCTACTCACACAAGACAACACAACTTTTCTTAGACTTCAGAACTTCAAAGAGGAATTCACATGAGAGGAAATCTAGGAAATTGCAGCCTAGCCTGCAGAAACAGCACTAAATTTTGTATGACAAAACACCGGATGGAAAACTGACTTTCCACTTCTTTCATAAAACATGAAACTGACTTCTTACTAAGCACTACGCAACTACAAATTAGTAGTAGTGTTATGGGTACAATAGCACAAAATAAGAAGAATTTGTGATTTGTTTGCCACACCAGAAAAACAAATAGGCTTAAAATGGAACAGGGGAAAGGCAGATCATAGACTAAGAAAGATACACTGAACACTGTGCAAAATTGACAAAAATAAAGCTAAGAGAGGCTCTTTTAAATGCTTGAAACACAAGGAGATTACCGCAAGGGCTGATCTAGGAGCTGTGTCATCCAATCCATTGCAAGGCAGGGAGAGGTCAGATGGACCACCAGGAGATGTTCAATCAGATGGTCCCTAACAGTTTTATAGCCTATAGTTTAAAACATACCAGAAGTGATAGAAATCATTTTGCTTCTATTCCCATCTGTCACTAGCTCCTTCATAGACTGAAGAGCTTCAGAATCCCTTTCCAAATGCAAGCACTTTTGTTCTCAGGCGTGTAGGAAACACGACGTAATAAATCCTGTAAGCCTTAAGTTCACCTCCACAAAGCACTTTGAAATATGTCAGAATCCTTGAAAAAGAAACATTAAAAATACAATACCAAAAACTTGTGAAATTTTAACAGCATTGCAGCCAAAGGCAATTGTGGTTGGAATCCACAAGCTCGAGGTAAGCGTGCCTTTTAAAGTCACCAAAGAGGCAGAAAATGAGTTACTAGATTTAGATGTTAACAAACATTCATTTTTCAGAGTCCTGGCTACTCTGGCTTCCCTATAGCTTTTAGCAGCCACATTGTGCTCCACTCCCCTCTTTCACTGCTTACCAGGCAGAGCAAGCAGTCCATCTGTACCACCAACACTGCTCAGTCAGAAACTAACAGCCATAAGCACACCAGCGATCTAACATACCCCACATGGCTCGTTTCTTACTGCTAACCACATTAGCAGTAAGAACTAACACCATCTCCCAGCTTCTCAGCTCACAGCTCCCCTTCCATAGCTTCAGCTGTTGACACTTAGTAGAAAACATAAAAGGTTAGAGATCCCTGTCTGAGGAGCACATTACAGGAAGGGAGATGCCAAAGCAAAGAGGTCACTAAGGATGAACAGGTAACACAGTCCTGTAAAGTTATCTGCATCCGCTCAAGTTAGGTTAGAGAGAGCAATCAGCTTTATCCAAATGGACTGTACATGGGTTAGGTGCACAGGAGATCCGTACGGAAATGGTGACCCTGCCTCTTACATCCCCAAAGCCCCAGATGACTACAGGTGCAGTCTAATCAGTTCCTGTGCAAGTGGGATGTTTAAGAAAAGAGACAGTACCACCAATAGGAATCCTAACCTGTTATTTTAAAGGAAGCCATCATCTTCAAAATACAGGTCTTATTCATTGTATGTCCAGCAATATATCTGCTATATCTCCTCAGCTTATAAGGACATTCTTCTCCTCTTTCCCATCTACTGCATTCTGAATTCCCTTCTTCACAACAACTACTGGGACCAGGCTATTAGCAGCACTACACAATCCATTCTCCCAGCGTTACTGTCCTATTTTCATCCAGATTGAGCTCCCTGACCTATGACAGAGCTTTCCACTATGATCAGCTTCATCAAGGCTCCCTGTGCCTCGCTGTCTAATAAGCTCAAAAGAATTCTGAACATCTTGTCATGGTTTCATTTTAACAGATTATTTTTCCTTAACTGAGATAGGCAGGAGCTAGTAGCTTCCAGAGCTCCCTTCAGATACCAAAGCTGAGCTGCAGAGTTCTAAAACAAGGTTGGGTTGTTTCCACTCTCTTCCATTTTACTCTTTCTTTTGACATGTTTGAGGGCTCTGTAAACAGACAAGAAATAGTTTTCCAGCTGGCCAGCTAAAGACTCCTAAATAGAACACCACAATAACAATGGTGGATTACATGAAGGAAGATGGGTTTTGCTCATCTGTAGCCACGCTCTGCCCCCAAGGGACAATTTTTATAAATACAGTAACGTTATTCAAATGGTTCCCCTCAATTCTAGACTCACCTCTTTATCAGTGGCAGGTAGCGTTGTCAAATATAAACGTGCCATCACAGTAATCCAGGAGCAAAGAGCAGATTGGAAAGCTCAAGATTGTCAAGCTATTTGCATTTCTGTTGTGAACAGCTTGCACTGCAGCTCCAAAGCAGGCCTTACATAAGCAGTAAGCTTCCTATTCTTTTCCATAAAATTCTAGCTGTTAACATGGCAGAAGTGTTAACAGCCAGTCAAACGCAAAATGATTTTACAGGTTTCCAGAGATGATGTCATTTGGGAACAATGTACTGCATTTACACATCACGTCTTAAAAAACACGGTCAAATGCAAATCAGAAATCAGAAATATAGTCAGTGTTTTACAATTTTGTAAATTTAAGGTTATGGATATAGAGGGAAGAAAGTTTGAATTTAGCACCGTAATTTGTGGACACAAAGATTCAACTTCACAATATTTAGTATGTACGCAAAAATAAGCTGCAGCAGAAGCAAATATATAGGGCACTAAAACAGCACTAACTAAAAATATTTCATTATTGTTGCTTCACTGCCCAAGTTCATAGACAGTCTCAACATAACAGTGCATATCAACGAGAGATGCTGCGAGAACAGACAGCCCGTGCGCCGCGCCAGCATATGCTCTAACTTGATCATTACATAAAGGGTTTTGTTCCTCCTCCCTTCTCTTTTCCCCTCAAGAACAATCCAGAAGAATGAGTGCACAACAGACTGGGTCCTATCCTGATTCACAGCTGCTGTATTCTTAATAACTGTATAGTTCTCAACAGTCTATCAAGACAGATGATGTTCAAATACATAATGGCCTAAGTTTGCTCAGCATTCACCCACAGCCAGGAATCTCACAGTGACAGAGTGAAGAAAGTGCATTTTAAAGAAAAGCAAAAAAAAAAAAAAAAAAAAAAAACCCACCATGCACTACAACCTGTGTAGTTTTAGATGCCTATTTTTAAGCCAAACATGACCCCTTCTCCCCAGCTACATCCGTCTGTTCTGCAGCACAACATCTCAGCGTGCCAACAGCTGAAAGCGATGTCAGCCATGCTTCAGTGGGGCAGAAAAGTACCTTCTGTTGGAGGGAACAGGACAGCAGAGTAATCCTAACAGGCAAAATTTAACGCTACGCTGCCCACCAACTTCTGGGGTGACACGTATGATCACGCACTTGGAAAAACACAGCAAATTATGGTAAAGGCTCAGATATTATTTGTGCCTGAGACACTGCCACAGAGCTCCTCACACAGACAGAGAAAAGTCCAGTCACGTACAGTTATTCCACTCTATTTCCTAGTCTTCCATCTCAGTCCCACACAAACAGCCACATCACCACTATTTTCACTCGGTTTTTAAAAGGTCATTTACTATCCTTTGCATTACAATGCCTGATTAGCACTACTTAGACAATAATAATAGCTTATATAGAAAGCCTTCCATCAGTAGATCACTGAGCTAGGCAGTCTGCATCATCCCCTTTTTTAGAGGGAAAGAAGAAAAAAATTTTTTTTATTTTGTGTATATAATATAAATACATAAATATATAATATCTGCTCACAGAGATCCTAGAGAATAAAGTGACTCCTGCACCATTCAGCAAAACCAGATATGGAGACCCAGCACCACCAGTGCCCCAAGAACTGACTCCACAGTGAAGCCACAGCTTGCTTTCTGTTCTCACAACTCAGGCAATGCCAGGAGGAGCTTTCTCTGCAGCTCAGTCTTGTTTCAGCCACTGCTGCTGTATAATATGCTCCAGTCCAGGCTCCTATTCACTCTGAAAAAACAATTCACGTAAGTAGCTTAAGAGATAGTTTAGGATCAAAAAATGAAGTTATAATATAAAGCACATATTGACATAAACTACAGCTGGGATCTTCAATCTAAGAGGGAGAAAGAAGGGCAGGAAAAGTAAATGCCTTGAGCTCAAGGTACAATAAAATATACTTCTACATTACAAATTCCACAGGCCTCTCAACGAAGGAAGGTGCCAAACCATCACCCTCTCTACTTCAAGCACACTCTCACTTGCAGGAGCAACCTGTTACAGAAATTTAGTGCAACACATTCAACACTATTGTAGTTAAAATTACATGTTTGGATTCAATAATCAGACTGATGAGTCACAGCTCTCATTTAGCATCTATTAAAAAAAAAAAAAAAGCTTTGGAAGCCTCTAGCACCACAAAGAAAATTCAAAGGGAGGGTGAATTCAAGCATCTATAAGAAATGAGAGGTGCATTAATCAGCAGGTTCAACCTCCCAACGGCAGGAAAAAAATTTATTGCTCGTCTCAGGCATTCTTCAATCTGACCTGCAAAGCAAGCAGATTTCAAGTAACACCCAGTACCTCACCAAGGCTGTGAGCCAAAGCAGCCCCCATTATTTGCATTTCCCCCCCACACACACAGACAAGTGTCTTAACCACATCAAGGTCATTCAATACCAAGACAATTAAATTAAGTTTTCCTCTAAAATGAGGTCTTCATTATCAAGACTAATTAAAGGATGACAAAACCTTCTGAACAATTCCAATCCTCAGCAAAGGCTTATTCATGACTACAGCATTCTTTAGAAATGAAGTTAATTAAAATTATTAAAAGCTATTTTAGCCTGTGTTAAAGGTCACCTGACTATCAACACTAGAACTGTATAAAACTGCAATGATACAGATTTTTCTATTTGCACTATTAACACGTGCTTCTTTATTGATCTTCTGGACTCACTAGCTCCCTGGTTTTGGCAATTATCCATCCATGTCTGGAAATCACAGTAGGTGGAGAGAAAAAAAAAAAAAAAACAGGATGTAATGTTTCACTTAATTGAGGAAATGCTGGTTCCAGGGGGCCAGGTCATACCACCTATAGGAGTTTATTCCTGCCATTAACATTCTGGGTTTTTGGCTGAAGTACATCAAAACACGTTGATTTTTTCTCAGTGTTGGGACAGAGGTGAGCTCATTTCACAGCAGTTCACATAGTTCATTTTCACCACGCAGCACCCGACTGGAGCAATGCTTTGCAAACATCCAATATCTGAATCTCCATTCCAAGATGCCCAATACTTAGCAAGTTGCACAGATACAAGGTGGAATATCAGAAGGCCTACACTACTCCCCATGGGCAACTTCTGCGGGTCACAGACCTCCAGAAGAGAATTCTAATACCAAACTTGTAGCCTCTGCGCAGGACAATTTTCTCTTATCCGTAGCTTCCGTCAGCTCTACTTTCTCCTCTTTCTTCTCAGAATCCATTATGCAGCTTTAAAAAGATTTATATTATGTGCTTGAAATAAGATTGAGAGCCCTAGACTGCAAAATCATATTCAAGACACAAAATGGCTAAGAAACTGATTATTTAGGTAAAATTCTTAAGACCCACGAGTGTTCTTTTTCATCGTGAAAACGGATTACGTGGGTGAGAAGCTTCCTTTGGTGCTGCTGCAATTAACAAGGAACTTCCCAAATCCCGTTTGCCTGGACAACAAAGAGGAGCCAGCTCTCTCCTAACTCAGCTATGCGCTCAGTCTATGCCACAAGCCCTAGGCCCTGGAGAAGCTCCATCTCTGCGCTCACCACTCTGAGCCTCCTTATCCTTCAGCTTGACTCACACAGAAAATGCAGTCCCTAGGCTGCTGCCGTTAGGCTTTCCAGTTGAATTTCATTGGCCTTGCCTATATATCCTCAGGCCCAAAGTAGTTCTTGAAGCTTCCTACTGTTTCCACAACACATAGGGTGAAATGGCCTCATCCATCCAGCCTGAAGCAGGAAGGGCCATCACGTCCATCTGCTTTAACCAGCTCTTTGATTGGTGGCTGCCATTAACACCTTCTTCCTGCACACCAGGTGTCATTATTGCCAGCAGGACTATTGCTTATTGCCTCTCAGCAGGAAACAGATGAAACATCCACACAGCTCACAAGTGTTTCCATGCTACACCCATAGGGAAGCTGAAAGCTGCTGAAAATCTTGAAAGAAAAGATTTCATGCTGCAAACATTTCTCAAACACGTACCAAAGGGATGGAGTTGGTCTATTTTCTGTAATTTTGATGTTCCCGTTCCCATAGATGTGCCTGGACAAGAACTCATGGATAAATCAATTTAATACCTGGAAATAAAAGCACACTTTTTTTTTTTTTTTTTTTTTAACCAGAAATTGTGTCAGAGCAGGAGCAATGGGATTCCAAGCACCAAACATGCCAATCTGCATGGAAAATGCTGGAGAAGGGAAGCTAACCCAAAACAGCAGGCACAGGGATATTGAGGAGCAGACCATCCAAACCCCTGAAAATAAAGAGTACGAAGCTTCTAACAAGAGCTTTTTCTACTTGTTCTTTGAGGAGACTTGGTTCTAAGACTGGAAAGAGACTTCTTAGGGCTCTGAACAACATGGGACAACCCACCTAACTCTAGACTACCACCTGGCATGTGGTAATTAAATTGATAAGTTAGCCACCCAGAATACTTCTCATACAATGCACTTTGCTTTAATAGGTGGTTTTACTTCATCTTTTTTTCTTTTCTTCTGCTCTGCTGCATCTCTTTCAACCTCACATAAGCCTCTCTCTGCCTGTCCCTAGGCTTTAGTCTTTTGATGAAACTCTTTCTATCTCTTTGCCTAGCACTGTCCTGTTTTTATCCCTTGCAGAAAAACGTCCCATAGAGCTATAATATAAAGTAAAAAAGAGGAAAGTAATGTGTTGTCACTGTGAAATGTATTTACCCCATTCTCTGTACTCTACATCAAAAAGTCACTCCAAATGCAAGTCATCAATCATTTCTCCATTATTGCAAAACATTATAATCCACTTGTATGCTTTGGTAATTTTAAGATTAAAATTATACTGTCAAGACATTTTTATGGCTCTTAATTTTTTATTATTATTTTTTTTAAACTTGTGTTTTAATACCTTCTCACTAGCTTGAAAAGCGAATGTCTCTCTCTACTGATTCTATTCTTCCCCTTTGGCAAACATCGATTTCCCCTCCCTCCTGAGTTATGAATAAATCAAAAATTAACGTGTCTGTTCTGCTCCATGACAACAATTATTCTGTACCATTTGTGCCCCCATTCCAGCTTGCCAGAAACTTCATCATTCATGACTCAGCACTGCAAACAGTGACTGAACACCCTTCACAAAGCTACTTTCACTCGAGATATAGAACAAACCAAACATTTGAGAGGGTACCATACTGTTTGCTTCAATTACAAGTCTGATTATCTAAGGGACAAAGAAGGTCTTTTCAAAGACTAGGTGAGCTCCCCAAAGGTAGCTGTGTGACCTAGGAGTACTCCATCCCTGGTTTGCAAACCCCACCTGACACTGTTCCTCCACATTAAGATGGAATACGGAAGCACTACGCTGATCTGTTTGGTGCACGTGGGACAGCACGATTGCACAGAACAGTATATATGTGTATTTCTTACTGGGTCACATCCCCATCTCTGAAGTGACTGCAGCCACCCAGCACTGAGTTCATCTGAGAGCACCCCACAGCATTGCAGGTGAAGTGCCCCACGATCCTTGTGGACCAGAAGGGCTTTTGCTAAGGTTACCTATAGAAGACTCTGGGCAGCAAAAAGAAAAGGCCAAGCTAGTAATTAATTTGCAACCATTAATTTTCTACCTTTGTTATGCAATTTTCTTCCTGGTTACATGAGGATCTGCAATTCTTTGTTACTGTGGGAAATAACTGGCTAGTGAGGAAGCTGGTGAAGTTTTTAGAAGTACCTGGATAAGGCAGCAGATCCTTTATGATAAAAATAAGTCATTTTGTCATCAGTTGAGTGCTATCTTTTGGACACCTGGAAGACCCAAACAGATAAGACTTGAAAGAAAAGGAATAAGCAAAGGAAGCAGACACTAAAGATAAACAAGGAAAAGTCTCTGGACAGTATCTCAAGATACGCATGCTCTTTACCACAGTAGACAGCTGTGACTTCCCTTGGAAGAGGCTGGAGGTGCAGCTATTGAGAAGAATAATTATACCCAGAACATCCAAAGAGATCCACATGGAAGCTTTTGACTGGGAGAGAGTCACAGCTGACAGCAGGGGTGAACTCACCAGGAGCAAGAATCAGAAAAAGGACTCCTCTGAAAGCATTCCTATCATCGGGTGGCAACAGTTCAAAAATAAACCAGCACACTGGGGTTGCACGAGTACAGCTGTAAACTAAGCCAAGCACAAGGCAAGGCAGCACAGGGAGGAAGCTGAAATACTGCCAGGAAGAAGAGGAGGTAGGAATAATGCTACAAACTTTTTCTCTTGTTCTAAAGCAGATCGCTTACTGTGAACTAAAGTACCAGATAACTGCTCAAAAGTAAGTTGTGTGCAGACACGGCAGTTCTGCTGACAGTGTCTATATGACACAATCTGAGGTGCTAATGCTGTCCCACGTGTACACAACAATTAGATATTAACCAAAAGAAAGAGACATCAGAGCAAGTATTGCTGCAAGGGATGCTGTAGCAAGTAGAAGGAAGCCTGAGCTTTATACACAAGCCAACCTGAGTTGGACTGTTATGGACTAAGATGCAAGTTATGTTCCCAACTATGCAACAGCATCAAGACCTCAATAGTTCCTGCTTCCCAGCATCCGGGTCAGAAACAAGAGATAAAGGAAACACCACAGCCTTCCTAGTTTGGCAGGAGCTGAGCAGGAATTTTAAAGAGCTAAATGGTGAACTTGAATGGCTAATGCATGACTTTGGCAAACCAATTTTCACTACCAAGTATTTGGAGGAGACTGATTCCACACACATAAGTTAAAGCCTACCCAGACCAAACAGTGCATCCATCAGGCACTTACATTTCAGGGTGAGCTTCACCTGTTACAACACTATTCAACAACAGCCTAAATCCTATCTGAAACATCACAGTGACTTGCTCTGCCTAGTCTTCCCCAGACTGCCCACTGCCCAACATGGGAAACATCATATCCATCTGTAACTACCTGCAGCCAGGTGAAAACAGTATGGAGTGCACAGCTAAGCACAATGCAATGATAATTCGGAGAAAAAAGTGCTTGAATTGGACGCTGCATGAGTATTCCTTTATCTTCAATCCAACTCAGACTGCCAAAGCAGGTCTGCCGTGGAGCCCAGAATCTTTTCAGGAAAATATTAGGCAGGCATTCAGCAATGCTTTATACAACATTTATACAACACTTCACATTGTCTTGAGGTAGGAGACAATGCCAGCACTAATGATTTTTAGAAGATGAACAGAAAAAAACAAAACGCTGGAGGGAACAAGAACAATGCCTGCTGACCAATCACTGGTCAGCAGCTTGCCTGCTCTTAAAGTCAAAAAAGACAACATTCACAGTTTGTGCTGAACTTTACCTCTCTTGGGGATTTCTGCGCATTTCAATCCTGGGAGCAGCTGGGATTTTGAGGTGTTCTACATCGGTATTTTCACATTCTATTTCTTAAGCTGCTTTCACTAAAAACAATGTTTTTCATCATCCGTAGCAGCTCAGCTAGGAAATTCTTCACATAAGTAACTGCTGACACATCACTGAAAAGCCAAGGAGAAGGAACAGAAAAGTATTTGGAAAAGAGTCTTGAAGGGCGAAGTATTGGACAAACATAAAGAATAGTGAAAAAAGCCAATTAAACACTAGTTGTGAACTTCATTTTAGACTTGAAGTATAAACGGTGTTCAATTAATGCCCCGGTGTTTCAGTAAAACAAAGATCTTCCTCATAAAACACAAGGGCAGGTTTCACACAGTCTCAGTCCGTAGGATAAAGTACCACAAATCAGACAAAAGCCAATGAGCTCCCTTTCCAGCTAAGCTCACCACAAGCAGGCGTGCCCTTACACACCTACACCATGGAGTGAAAGAGCTGCAAAGGAAGGACTGTACGAAGAATAAGGAGATAAGAGCATCTGGGCAAAAGTAACAGCAAAGCCAGAGATCATCAGGGCAAACTCAGGACTTGAGTAGCCCTGACAGACACCCCTCACAATAACCATTCCCAGCAAAGCCCACACAAGCCTCCTTTAAATTACACTGGGTTGATGTGAGGCTTTAAGTGAAAGCATCATCTTGGCTCCTGAGACTCTCTCTGCTGGCATAGTCACATGTAAACCTATTCCCTGACAGCATTCCACCTGGACATAGTTCTCCAAGGGCACCAAATCTTTTTTCACTACTAGATTGTCTATTTTTCATGAAGTTTGAAAGATGCTATGGTGAACAGAGAGTATAAGACAGAGTGAGCTCAGCCCTTATCCATCGTAGAATCACAAAATGGCCCGGGTTGGAAGGGATCATCAAGCTCCAACCCCCCTGCCACAGGCAGGGCCACCAACATCTGTGTCTAATACCAGACCAGGTTGTCCAGGGCCCCATCCAACCTGGCTTTGAACACCTCCAGGATGGATGAGGCATCCACAGCCTCTCTGGGCAGCTGTTCCAGCACCTCATCACTCTCGTAAGTAAAGAACTTCCCACTGACATCCAACTTAAATCTTCCCTCCCTCAACTTCAAACCATTTCCCCTTGTCCTGCCATTATCTACCCTTGTAAAGAGTTGACTTCTCTCCTGTTTGTAGGCTCAAACATCTTTTTACTACCTCCTGGTAGGTCTGCATACAACTAGCAAAGACAGCAGTCAGAGCAAATAAAGAGAGCCTGCAATGTACAGGTGAGGCATGACAGTCCAGCAGTTCCAGCAATGGGGGAAACACACACCCGAGCTCACAGAGACCCCTGGGAATACTCCTTTGTGGGTAGGATTTCAGTCACATCAGGCACAATACTGTTTCTGAGAAGGGCTACTTTAACAGGAAGCAGTCTGAGAAAGTCCAAAACTTCACAAACTTGAATCGAGTTTGGGAGGATATGGGATGTTCTTCACATTCTTACTCCTTTGGGTAGGACAAGGCTCTTTTCTCAGAATTCTTATAAATGCATTCAGCAAGCACACACATCCCACTGTTCTGACAACGAGCACAGCAGAGAGGCCAGCAAGTCGGAAGGCTATCACCTTCAGGCCAGATCAGTGCTACACACATCCTCCTGGAAATCCTTCTGTAGCAGAAACACAGCTGCTAAATCTGACTAACATCCAGTGGGTGGGAGAGATTCATTTTGTGTGCCTAATTGCAGAAAATCTCTCTCAATTTTTTTCCATTAGATGTGAGAAATTCCACCTCTTTTTTTCTTGTACGCGGTTGTGAATCCTCCAGAGCTCAGTGTTATGAGCTCAGCTAAAGCTCTTCCCTTGACCATAATATTCTCTCCTTAACTCATCTTCACTTGTTGCAAATTCTCTGGTGCCTTATAAAGCTCCATCTCACTACGATGGCTTCAGAATAATTTGGTTACAAAGAGAATCCACCATGAGTCACAAAGCCATAGGAAAAGTTTTCATTAGTTCTGCTAATCACAAAAGTACTTGTTTATTATTACAGAAGCAGCTGGAATATATTTGGTTTCTCCACAATGTCTCACATTTCACTCCTCAAACCAGGAACAGCTGGGACATCAGATTACTGATGATTGCCTGTAACATTATTAAATAGGGATAGCAGCACAAGATAAAGCCCCAGTCTGCTGAGGAAGAGCACGCTTGGCTGAGGCAAGGAATACGCCAAAAAGCAGGTTGCATTTCTGTAATCCTCACTGGTTATCAAGAAAAAGGAATAAGGACATTTTAATGAAAGCAGGCAGGTGATGAGAGCCAGAAGCACGCTGTCGATGACAAAAATCCAGGGGAATCTAACAGCAAAACAAGGAAAATGCAAGAAAACATCAAGTTAGCACTAATCTTAAAAAAGAAAATAGCTCCCTTTAACCTAGCTCTCCATAATGTATGTGTTAAATAGTTAGGTTTGCATGCAAGAACATATACACTAACATCTGGAAAGAGCCTGTTCTACAGCAAAGCATAATACAGTGAGATGCAAGAGGTTTCCAACCCCTTGCATAAGCCTGACGCATCAGCAATTTAGCCAGGCAGAGTACAGGCAAAAGCAAAAACTTTACTACCAGACAGTCAAAAAACTTGGCTTTGTGAGAACAGGCCGAGTCGATATAGAAAATAGCTCAGCAAGGGCTGTCAAGGCCATCACATTTTATTACATTGCAATAGGATTACCCAAACTTAAAAGAAAAAAAAATGCCTGGGGAATTTGTTTTTCCTTTTTCCGTTTTATTTTTTATAACTGGGAAGTACAAGCTAGTATTCATCTTCAACCAACAGATGCTAATAATCACAGAGCTTAAGCAGGGAGGCTGTTCTTCGTGCTGCTTGTCTTCTCTGAAGAACAATGTTGTTTTCCTCTGCCAAAAGTGTATGCTAAATTAATGATTTTTTATGGGATGATCCTATAGAATCAAACCAGTAAGGAAAGGAGAAGCCTTGAAAAACACAGCTACACAGCTCTCCTAAAAAGTCTTGGATGGCCTCATGTCTATGGAGCCCCAGCAGCGCATAGCTACAAATGGACTTTCTTTTCCTATATCACATGAGACACTGCAAGGCAGTGATTGCTTCCCTTTTACAGATGAGAAGTGAAGCGGTGACTTATTCCTAGAGGGACTAGTGAGAGCTCCTACCTGAAATGCATTTTGCTGCAGGGCAGTCTGGCAGGACTGAAGAACAGGAGAAAAAAAATAAAGCCATCAATCTGAAAAATCCTCTGAGCTCACAACAATGACATGGAATAACTCAGCAAACCTGAGGATAACAGGCAGAATGAGGCAGAGCTGAGAACTAGAAGGGGACAGAGGTTGGGACCAGGAGCAGCTAAAGCTTACAGGCCCCAGAGTTCGGACTTTTGAAGAACAGCAGCACTGGGTTTGCACAGTGTTAAAGTCACTCCTCTACCTCATTCCACAGAAAAAGGAGTGGCTGTTTGTACCTGTGCATCATTCCTTCCACTAGCAGTCACTGTCCTTGTCTCAGCAGGAGTTCATGTACTGGAAACAGGCTAGAAATCTCTTTCACACATTCAGCCAATCTTAAGACAGGAATTAATCTTAAGGAACAGGAATTAAGGACAGTAAAATCGGGATTCCTGTAAGTGTCAATAAATCATTTATCCTCAGTTTGGGCAGTAACAACTACCTCCATTTATGACTGACTGACCTACTCTTGTAGTTTATGATTGGACCTCTATCCTCACTGAACAGAAAGCATAGTACCTATAAAGCCCTTCTATGATAGTTAATGCACAATAAATACAAGGGGTCTGCCTGGAGAATACGGACTTTGTAGGTTATGTGAGCAACACACATTCAGTATGCCAGAGCATCAGGCTCTGAGGATAACTGTGTGGCTTGAAGTCGCTGATGTCCCTTGGCCAGGCAGGGTGACATCCCTCACTGCTGGGCCAGATGTCTCATCCACAGCTCTCAGCTTCCACACGTGCGTTACAGAGGAAAAGCTCCCAAGCAATTCTGTCACAGCGTGTTGCCTCAGGTTCAGTTTAGCATTTTTCTGCCTTCTCCTCCCTTCCCTGCTTCAAAAAAGACCTGCAAGTTTGCAGTCGAATTCTGTGTCTTTCAGACAAAGAGGAAACTTAATTGCAGTCTTCAGGAGACTGAATTTCTATTGAATGAGATAATGAAGCATAACCAATTGCATTTCAGTGCCAGGGCTCAGAAGGCAATTTGCTAAGAAGCAGAGGTGTGGAGCAGAGTGATTCACTGAAACACAGCAACTGTCAGGCAGAGAACAGCCGCTGGTGGGCGAGTGCCACGGATGTCATTGTGAGTAGCTGGGAAAAGGCTCCAGCTCAGGCAAATTGGCAAAGACATAGGTCATCAGTGACCAGCTAATGAATAAAAATTATTACTAGAATTAGTAATGTACATATATAAGAATGCTGTAGCAAAAATATTTACCGTTAACATAAAGCCCTTGCATTAGTCATCAGGCTTTTAAGTATCTCCCTGCTGTCAGCAGTGCCTGGATTCAACAATACAAGATGCTGCCCAGGACAAAAACGTATAACTCTAGCCCCGAATAAATGGATTTTTAAAATGCTTACTAAATCACTACACAATAACTAGCGCTATATCACATGAAGCCTCATTTTCTTCTGCTAGAAAGGACCAGCCAAACAGTTTTATTTTTCAGTGTATTTTTGGAATGTGTTTCTATGATGCTGAAATGGCAGTGTTGAGTCATAAGCTCTGGTATTCATCTATCCAGATCCTGTACAGGTATCTGGAATGCAAAAGGCTGGGAAAGAGAGATATGAGCTTCTGGTCCTTTATCAACTCGGTATGTCCCATATTCCACCAAGTACTTCCCTTCTCCAGAAGCAACTTATAGAACAACTTCAGCAAGCAATAAAAACACCTCTAATTCAAGTATTGCCATACAAATGTCTGACCATCATGGAAAACAAGCTACATTTTGAGAAGACATCTTATCTACCATTACAGGAATCTTTTAATCACTGATGAAGGAAGTTCAGCTCTCCATTTAACACAGTTCACTCTGAAACACAAGGAGTAGGCAGCTCTGCCACTCAGAATCACATGCTCACTGAAATCCCAGACCAGCCAGAATTCTGGAGACCCAGGGCAGAACCGCTGCTGGCAAACTTGTACAAGCACATAAAGAACCATTCAGCCTGCTACCTAAGTGAGATGCTTGTCACTCTAAGAATACCCATCCCACTTTGAGTCATCCCCCCAAAGCATTGAATGAAAGTAGACTAGAATATAGCCAAAAAATTCACATACTTCTAGGGAACATGTAGGTAGCACTGGGTTGCAAACCCTTCTTCAAGCAATACAGAGGGGGAAGAGGAGCAAAAAGCAACACCTAAATATATTTTCTGTCCTCTGTTCCAATATTTCAGACATTTCCTTATATATGAGAGCTTGACAAAGCACAGTCTCAACCACAAACTCTTTGTACTGACATGATCTAGAAAAAACTTAGACAAGAAAGGAAGCTTACAGCCTTGATCTCATCTGTGAGCCTTCAAACAGTGTCCATCATCTATCAAAGAGAACATATAAAATGTGATTTCAGTGAATATCAGCAAGAAAAGGCTTGGGATTTGTAGTGAGAGCCCAGACAGGTCCCATCTAGGCTCTCTAGGCGTCTGAAATCACAGCCAGAAAAGAGAGCCTGGCCACAACACCTAGAACAAAATGCATGCAGCAAAATATCACCTTCCTGCTCCTGCTGGCAGCACTATTTGTGACACAGACCAGGATGCCATTGGCTGCCTTGGCCACCTGGGCACAACGCTGGCTCATGCTCAGCTGCCACCTCACACCCCAGATCCTTTCCCTCTGTGCAGCCTGCCAGCCGCTCTGCCCCACGCCTGTAGCGTTGCCTGGGGTTGTTGTGACCAAAGATCAGGACTCAGTGCTTGGTCTCCTTGAAGCTCTTCCCTGCGATCAGCCTGTCCAGATCCCTCTGCAGGGCCTTGCTGCCCCCAGGCAGGTCAACACTTCCACCCAACTCGGTGTTATCGCAAACTTAGTACAAACTTATTCAATCTCCTCATCCAGATCGTCAATAAAACTACTAAACAGAACATATCTCAATACTCCTGGGTCTGGGGAAATTTCCGATACATATCTTGGCAGTTTCAGCTGTACAGAGTTAGTGCAAGGCAGCTACTCACAGCACAAAATGGATAAAGACCACACATTGCTGTCATTAGCAATTTCCCAGGCAGTTCAACACCTCCACTCTTTCTAGAATGTTTACAGGATGCTTTTTTCAAGTCATGCTGATCAGAAACTGTTCTACATGTATGTCAAAGATTTTCAGTTTTTTAAATGATTTGGAAAGACAGAGAAGTTACTGTCACCAATACTTTGCACACTACCAGGGCTAACTACCTTCACAGGCTATGCAACGCCACATTCTTGCAAGAGTGTTCAAGGAGCACTGAAACATGCCAAATTCCATTATCATGGGTGAAAAGTGACATTAACAAGAACTGAGAGTTTGTATCTTTGCACCCACGTCTCATCTGCAGACAAACATTGCAAATACTGAACATGTTGCTGCCTTGGCACAAAAGCCTCCCTTTGCCCTGCAAGTGGCCATGGGCCAAAGCCAGCCTTCAAAGGCCCTCCAGCGCCGAACTGTGCTCCCAATGATACCAAGGGGAATTTCCTCACTAAACTAATGAGGATACCCTGGCCAACACCAGTCCCATCTGTACCAAGTGTAATCCATCATTCTAACAAAGTAGAAAACTCATTCATGCACAAAAACAAATGAATATGCAACACTGATATACACAATACTGGAGTCCAGTAGCATTTTCAGCTGTAATACAGTCGTCAGCAGAGAAAGCAGCATTCTTGCAAGCCTACACTGAATTTAAACAGGCAAGGAGCACATTTATTACGTCTCAGCCACCTAATCCCTTGATAGGTGCTTCTAGATTCTGCATTTCTAAAAGATTTCAGTTAGTGTTTATCTGTCATCCCCAGCTGCCAAAACACCAGTTTGCATCCCTAGATTTGACAGAGTTTTGCAACTCCTAATGTTACTTCTCAAAGCTCATTTTCTAATTGGATAGCTCACTTTTCAGCATAGTTATCTGACAGGGAACCAAAGCATAATTCAACCTGTCAGGTTCCTAAAGATATATTAAAGAACCTCTGCTTTCCCAGAGGGTCAAAATCCTGAAGTATTGATTGCTGAAAGTATCTGCAGTAGCCAGAAGACTAGAGTATATTCACTTTGTTCCATTTATCCTTTCTCAATGCATCATCTTTTGGACACAGAGACAAAATAGTGCTCAATGGGAAATAAGACCAGCATGGAAATACTTTTTTTCTTTCCAACAAGGAATCTGAAATGAAATGTAAAACTTGTGTGCTCACTTACTACTACTCTTCTGCAATAAGATGCCCCCTCTCTTATTTTATCCTTTCAATCTGTTCATAGGTGCTGTATTTTCCATTCAAAGTAATCAAGAGGGAATTATTGTTACATTCATAAACCTAAATGATATTTTAAGACCACAAGGCAAACATCAGAAAACAATGAATCTGCCCAAACCAGTTGTCTATTCCTTCTTCCAGTAAAATGAGTGTAACAGTTCATCTACAGCATTCGGAAAAGAAGTATCAATACGGCTATTCCCTTTCTCCATTCTCAAGCTCCCTTTACCTAAACAAGTAGTGGACAACAAAGTGCAAAGTCTCAAATCTGTCCAAATATCTCTAGGAAATCTCTATGAGAGGTGCCATCAGTGCCTGTCAACTCTCACCATTTCATGGCCAATAACTGCTTCAGCAAGAAATTCTCAGTCATGCAACATCACCTTTCATCCTGGCCAAGTTTCCTTCACTGTCCTTACAGCTGCTGAACCTGCCTCACCTTTTCAGAATATATTTATATCAAGTGCCAGAAAGGTAGCAGATCTTGCCACGTGAGTGAGATGAAGCACTGCAGTATGAATATTTTTTGGAATATAAAAGGAAAAAAGATTTTTCCAGGGGGGAAAAAAAAAAAAAACCTACAAGAAAATCCTTGTGGATGGGTAAATCAAAGCAAGTTTTTAGTTGTTTATGCAAGGCAGTGATACACCCACAGTACACTTTTGCTAACAGCACTGCAAGGACATTAAGATGGTGAGCACACAGTAGCAGGCCTGCATACCAACAACAGAAGCCTGGGACAGACAAAGCCCTTTTATTCCTCTCAACAGTGAGAATTAATGAAAGGATAAGCAACAGATGGACTCAAAGCATCAAGTTCAGGAAGGTGACTGCAGTCAGCTAAGGGGATTGCTTTCCCCAACACACCAACATGGAAGTTATGTTAGCATCTGCAGTAACCTGAAGACAACAGAGACAGCAGTGCTCACACCATCACTCCCCCCACATTCGTACCAGACCCACTCAGTTTTCCCTCAACAGAGATGGTCCTAACTCAGTTTTCCTTCTGATACCACCTGAGGAAAATCAGGAAGGCCTCCAAAAGGAGCACAGCCCAGGATCTGCAGCTGGCACTGAGCTGGGGATCCCAACAGCACCTCACCTCAGCTCCCATTGCCTCCTACCCCAGGCTCCAGACACAAAGTAAGCTGTCGTTCACTCTGGTTGGCCCAAATGACGGTCCTACCCTTCCTAGATCTCCCACCAAGTTACACCCTTTGCTGGAATATACCAGAAAACCATTGTAGGGCCCTGCTACCCACTTGTGCACCAGTGGTGCTCCAGTCAGGACAAGGGCTGCAACACAGACACGTGTGACAGGGATGCACATGCAGAGCAGCCTGACCATGCAGAACAGACTTTGCTCTTCTTCCTCTCCATATGAGAGCACTAACAGATGAAGTGTGTCCATACTAGCCCTGGACAGTGTTCTTCCTGGTCACCTTCCTGGTTGAACAGCATTAACACAAGCACACACACACAGCCATTCTGAATAAGGGGAAAACCAGCTGATTTTCCACTGACACACAGACACTGCCCCAACCAGAAGCCATGCCAGCTTTCACTGAGGACATCTGAAGTCAGCCTAGCTACACTGTATTCCTCACAGGCAGGAAGTGCTTGGTCAAACCTAGGTATCACTACCAAAACTATATAATCACAAGGACTTGTTACAGCAGCAACCTATGCATAGGCTCAGAAAACCCTCTGAAAATGGTCTTGCCCTCTTTTAGCCTTTCATCCTTAAAAGGACACTTTATCTGTTTCTTATATCCAAATCCATTGGGTACGAGTCCCTTTCACAAAGCTGTTTTGCTTTGCAACTCTTCCTTTCCTATCCTTGTCTCAGGACGTAGAACAGTGAAAGCCTATTTCCTGTTATTAACATGCCTTATCACAGAATCAGAGAATGGCCAGGGTTGGAAGGAACCTCAAGGATCATGACTCTCAAACTCTCCCACCACAGGCAGGGCCACCAACCTCCACATTTAACACCAGACCAGGCTGCCCAGGACCCCATCCAATCTGGCCTTGAACACCTCCAGGGATGGAGACGGGGCATCCACAGCCTCTCTGGGCAGCTGTTCCAGCACCTCACCACTTTCACTTCCCCTGACATCCAACCTAAATCTTCCCTCCCTCAACTTCAAACCACTTCCCCTTGTCCTGCTGTTATCTCCCCTTTCAAAGAGTTGATTCCCCTCTTGTTTGTAGGCTCCCTTTAGGTACTGAAGGCTGCAATTAGGTCACCCTACAGCCTTCTCTTCTCCAGGCTGAACAAGCCCAGCTCCCTCAGCCTGTCTTTGTGAGGGAGGTGCTCCAGTCCCCTGATCATCTTTGTGGCTCTCCTCTGGACCCTCTTCAACAGCTCTCCGTCTTTCTGGGGGCTCCAGACCTGGACACAGTGCTGCAGATGGGGCCTCACAAGAGCAGAGTAGAAGGGGACAATCACCTCCCTGTCCCTGCTGGCCACCCCTCTTCTGATGGAGCCCAGGACACCATTTGCTTTCCGAGCTGCAAGAGCACACTGCTGGCTCATGTTCAGTTTTTCATCTATCAAGACCCCCAGGTCCTTCTCTGCAGTGCTGCTCTCAAGGACTGCTCCTTCCAAATCTGTATGGATGCTTGGGATTCCTCCAGCCCAAATGCAAAACTCTGCACTTTGCCTCATTATGTTCACCCGGGCACACTTTTCAAGCTTGTCAAGGTCCCTCTGAATGGCTTCCCTTCCTTTCACCGTGACAACCGCACCACTCAGCTTGGTGTTGTCAGCAAACTTGCTGAGGGTGCACTCGGTTCCATCATTGATGTCACTGATAAAGATGTTACAGAGCACCGGTCCCAAGACAGGGCCCTGGGGGACACAGCTCGTTACTGGCCTCCACCTGGACACAGAGCCATTGATCACCACCCTCTGTCTGCAGCCTATCAACTAATTCCTTATCCACCGAGCAGTCCACCCATCAAATCCACGTCCCTCCAATTTGGAGATAAGGATGTGGTGGGGGACTATGTCAAAGGCCCTGCTCATGTCCAGGTACACTGTACCTAAATAAGGTACAATGTAAGCCAACCAATTGGTTAAGCACAATAAGAAAAGACATCTGATCAAAGTCTCAGCAACAAAGATCAGAAAGTAGGAGGGAAAACTAACTGCCATGAGGCACCCAGTAGATGATGGCCTCATTGCTGCAGCTGGACATTTTCCAGTTTCCCCCATTCCTCCAGTGCACACAAAGCACACTGCACAGCTCACCACAGCAGCCAGTACGATCATAAATTTTGTTCCTCAACTGTATCACCCATTTTAAAAATTGATGCTCAATAGAAAAGAGCTCCTCTACTCAGCTCTTGTGAGACCCCATCTGCAGTACTGCAACCAGACCTGGGGCCCCCAGCACAAGAAGGATGTGGAGCTCTTGGTCCACAGAGGAGGACACTAAGATGATCGATCAGAGGGCTGGAGCACCCCTCCTATGAGGAAAGATTGAGGGAACTGGGCTTGTTTAGCTTGGAGAAGAGAAAGCTTCGAGGAGACCTCACTGGGGCCTTCCAATACTTGAAGGGAGTGTATAAATAGGAGGGGGAACGGCTGTTTATGAGGGTGGATAGTGATAGGACAAGGAGAATGGTTTTAATCTGAGACAGGGGAGGTTTAGGTTGGATATTAGGAGGAAGTTTTTCACCCAGAGGGTGGTGAGGCACTGGAACAGGTTGCCCAAGGAGGCTGTGGATGCCCCATCCCTGGAGGCATTCAAGGCCAGGCTGGATGTGACTCTGGGCAGCCTGGTCTGCTGGTTGGCCACCTACACATAGCAGGGAGGTTGAACTAGGTGACCCTTGAGGTCCTTTTCAACCCAGGCCACTCTATGATTCTATGAAAATGGGTTAAATAGTAACTTATTAGCTTAAGTACATATTTTGGCTGATGGTGTGCAATGAATTAGAGATGGGAAAAGGCATCTATTATGCTTAATGATCACATCTGTGTATTTAGCAGAGCTAAAAACAATTCAAGTTGGCATAAAAATGTAAATACCGAGATCTAATTCTTTACTATATCTTTGCCTAGATGAAACCAAACCTCACAATAATGAAACTGACCCTCAGGCAGCAAAGAACGCAAGTGATTCTTGTCTTACAATTCAGAGCATCCTTAACTAATGCTTCTCTGTCTGATGGTTTATGGACCTATAGCAGAAATGCTCTTAAGGGAAAAGCAGCAAGCCAAACCTTCCCAAGGGGGCAATCAGAAAATCCCCACATTGGATTTTCTAAGTCATCCATCTGCAAAGAATACTTTGTCCCACTCAAGTCACACACTGCCCTCTTGAAGCAGCTAATGGAGAATCTCCCTTTGGCAGGGCAGTTCTCTTGCTGAAAACCCACAGAGGAGGTAGCCGCCTATTTTGGGCAGCAAGAAGTATCAGATCTGTGGTGGATGAAATAGCATTTTGCTAATGGAAAAGTCACTTATGAACCAGTAAAAAAAACTGCTCCTGACAGCTTAAATACACAGCATGGAAAAGGGAAACAGCTCGACATCCCTGCACAACCTCCCCTTGCCATGCCAGCAGCACAGCTCTCTTCCAGCATACCACAGTCCTGCTGCTCTACATCTCAGCCACACGTTCAAGTACACTTACATTTTTCTTGCACAGACGTGACCCCAGCAAGCCCTATGAGGAAACAGTTTTGATGAGCACTACCCACTCAGTCATTAGGAGATCTCAAACATTTTGCCATTTAAACCAAACAGTAAGAGCTTGATCTTGAAGTTCAAAACCAGTTAGCCTTGCATCTCAAGGAGAGAGGTAGAAAAGACCTCACTAAGGATGCCTCACTGAGGATCATTCAGCACATACTTTTCCCTTCTGCTTCCCTTCTGTCTACCAATTGCACTGCCTAATGTCAATTGGAGTTACGTTACCTTGGTTTTCCATTGTTTTGTTTGTCTTCATTGGCTGCAGTGTTAATAACCAACAAAAATAAGCAGGTCATCTGCTTATTTCATAAGTGTTCTTCTAAGATCTGTCAGTTATGTGAGACAAAATTGGCTATAAAAATACGGTGAAAAACACATTGATATGCAGTGTAAATTTTTCTTTGTCCTAAAACACAGGGACTGAACCGTAGGTAAGCAATCAATTCTATGGAAATATTTCCCACATTACCAAGAAAGATTCACCATCTTATTACTAATAATCCCAAAGAATAATTCATGTACATATTCACATATCTGCCAGGAATATTCAGCTATTCTTTAATAAAAAAAGTCATTCCACTGCTCCTGCTTTTATCCCTAATTATGAAAAATGTGGTTCCTCGAATTCAGAATTATAATAAAAGCACCACCCAGGGCTGTTCGAGATTTTCTCATTTCACACTGGAGCCATCCTTGAACAAACGCAAAGTAGCAATGCATCAACTTGTGAGAAATCTTCACAGATAAGCACCTAGAGAACAGATCTGCCCATGTCCTTGAAGCATACCTTAATGTTATACTTCAGAGAGAATTTATGCATGCAACCTTTCCTAATGAAGTATAAAGCATTTTTATACAAATTCTGCCCCATTCACTCTTCTTTAGTATGAGCAGGAAATATCCATTACAGATATTCTTGTTTTGCCCACTCTGAAGCATTTAACTTCTTTGTATAAGCTGCACTGCGTTAGGGGAACATTACAAGTCTGCAGTCACTCTTATCGCAGCCTGTTGTTGAAAAAGCTGTTTACACTAAATGACTTCCAAAGCACAGAGAGGTTCATACCACAGCTGCTTTGCATCAAGCAGAGCCTCACAGTTGGCATTCATCTATACCACTACAAGCCACAGCACCAGCCTGAAAGATTGATGAGTTCTACATCCACGACTGAACATTGTGGTCTTTCCTCCAAAGGATAAAAAAAGTTATACACGCATTTAGTTCTAGGCAACTAAAGCTGTTGCTAAATTCAAGCTCACTGCACTTCATAGCACTTGCTTTCAGAGAGCCTGAAGGGTTTGACCTGATGATGCCGAACTCATCTGCAGGAAGAAGCACCACTGCCATGAAGGACAAGTCAAAGCAGCAAACATACCTATGAAGTGGAAATCCCCCAGGTCACCACAGCTGCCAGTGAAGTGCAGCTATATCAGGGAGAGGAGGGATGAAGAAGGGAAAGAGAAAAATATGGTAAGCAATTACCAAGAGAGAAAAAAATAAATACTGTAGATGTACTGAACTGCACAGAAGTCATTTCTCTAAGAAGGGATAAAGTGTCAGTTCTTGGAGGATCTACTGCACCAGTTTAATGAGACACCAGTGGGAAAAACCTTATGCTGCACAGCTGTTCCACCAGTAAGATGCCAAAGTCACCTTGTGCTGGCTTGCACAATACTAGGAAACCTATTCCAGGGCAAGTCCCATCCAGGCCAATATCTACTAGAACACATCCAATATATTGGTTTGGGATATATCCAGGGGATATTCACTTGACACTGAATAGGTCCAAGATGGCTAAAACAAATACATGAATCACCCCCATTCATTACTGAATCCAAGTGCTCTAGATTCTTGCCAAAATAAAAGCATTTTTCAGCCTCTCAACAGGATTTCAGTTCAGCTTCAGCCCGGTACCTGCCACAGCCATGTGACTTCTGGCGCAGAGCCCAGAGGGAGCTTCCATCCTCCACAGGTAATCTTCTGCAGTCACTCTCCCACAGTACATTTATCAGCACAGTTTGCATGTCATGAAAACAATTCTTCAGCTCACGCTGCTTTAACTTCCCCTTGTATCTTCCAGATATGCTCTGCTAGAGCTGGAGAGGCGAGTCATCTTCCCCTGCCTGGTTCCTTCCCCAGTGATCTCTGCAACATGGACTCAGTGTTATCATAGAGAGGAAAGGGGGCACCTGAATAGCCATTACCTTCTGCAACAAGCTACTTAATTCTACAAAGGCTCCAATACAACTGCTAAACTGTATGACTTTGCTCTGTTTGTCAAATCAGAGGCAGGACCATAGAGCTCCAGGCTCTGAGGGGTTTGGATTTTTGCTTGGGTCATTACTGACGTGAGTTCACACTCACAGAATCAGGTAATTTCAGAAGACCTTCTACTAGATAGTAAGTAAACACGTTATAGTTCTGCATGAAGAAATTGCAATATATACCGAAAATCAGTATTAGCATAATTCTGAGGGCAGTAACTTTAGGATGCAATTTACTTCAATATCTGATGCATTTACATGCTCTCACTGGGTACCAACAACAGATTAACAGCAGTCAGTTTGAATGCAGCTCTGCTGAGAGTATTTACACTTGACAGAAAGCACACTGTTAAGGCAGCTTTGATCTATTCACTGCATGGCCCGTCCTTATTTTCTATTTAGAGAACAAAGACTGGAGTCATAATGATCGACGATTACTGTTAACAGATTTGAAAATACCATCAAACTGTGGGACAGCGGGCAAGAAGCCTTTAGCCAGCAGAGAAAGGCAGTACCTTCAAAAAGTCACTTGATTCTCCCCTTTCTGCTTCAGTGCCCACGATGGAGCACCCCCAGACCAACAGCAACCCTGTAGTGTGTTAAGTGGATAGCTTCCTGTCTTAGGACCACATATCAGCAGCTAAAGTCAGTCACTTTTCCCCACACGGCATTTGCTTTAAGTATCTTTAATTCCAAGCCAGATTCAAAAGCTTTGTCTTCAGTTTGAAAGATGCTCAAGCAGCAGAAGATGTTGTACACAGCTCTTGCAGCTTACTAGGGGGAATCTACCTGTCAGCCATCACTCACAGCAGATGCTACTCAGACACAGCAGTGAAAATCCCTCCACAGGGCCGAAGGACTGTTTCTTTGTTGGGTTCTCTTGGTAGTAGTAGTGGATTTTTTTGTTGTTGTTGTTTGGGTTTGCTCTCCCTCAAGCCTGAAGATAAACTGATGGGCTTTACTGTGATGTGAACTAAGTGAAGGTTAATGCAAAACGTTACACATATTCACTGCAGCTGACTGAAGAACCAATAGCACTCTCTGGAGTTACAGCCCAGTTTTCCATCAGAGCATGCATCTACATGGCTCAACCCACAGCATATTTGACAGGATTAATTCACAAAGCCTTGAAATCAAAGGAATTCTGATATGTGGAGGGTGGGGGGAACATGATGGATAAGCCAACATTTTTTAAAAGCTTTGGTTGAAAGCACATCATTTTCCTCTAAAGTGAAGAACTGTGGCCAACTTTCACATTCTTCTAACAGAAAACAGCTGCTGCCACCACATAAGTTTTGCACATAAGCCTTTGAAATCTCCTTGTTTGGCATCTGAATACCAAGCAATTTTAAGTATCTCATCAGCTTAGAAATACAGGTGGCAAAAGAGGGCTGATTGAGAACAGAGATTGAACTGTAACTCCGAGCGGCTTCTCCTGTGAAGGAGACAGAAGAACAAATTGCAATACAGTTCACATGAGTGAAGCTGTATAATTGCAAAATGCAATCTCTCTAAGGATGAGAATGAACTTTCTCTATCAATATTTATAAGCTTGGTATTTCAGAATCTCATTAGAATATGTCTGATATCTCCCAGGTTATGTAGAAAGTAAAAAATAATGGCATATTTGCCACATCTCCTGACAAATGTCAGCTTCCTTTTAAACAAACACCATTCTGCATCCAGTATGCATCCAGTACCCTGTGCTCACCGAGTGCTCCATCCGATGTTCTGCTTCAGGAAGCCTTTGTTCCTGTGTGTGGCAGTGCATGTCACTGCAGAGTTTATACCTGGAGAAAGTCGAGCCAGTCTAACGTATGTTGTTCTCCAGCCTACTAGAAATGAATATTTTAGCTTCTCCTCTTCTGCAGCCAGGTTGATGTTTTCCTTCTGTTTCGAGCCATAGCCTTTTCCTTTGGACCTCTTTCTCATTTACAGAACATGATAGAAGAAATTATTCCAAAGAATTTTGCTTTGAATAAGGAGCTTGGCTAGAAATTCCTTCCCTTTAAGGAAAAATCTAAAGCCCCCAGAGCAGCTGAAACAAGAATCCAAGTATTTATGCAACCAAAACAAAAGAAAAAACAGCCACTCTTCAAATCTGCAGAATCTTCAGACGACAGATATACAAATGTACACATGGCTCCACACGTGCAAGCCAACAGAACAGGATCAGAATACCTTACCTTACATATTTGCATTAATTCAAGTGCAAATATAATGACTAGTAACACAGACAAGTAATGATTTGTGCATGCAATTGGTCTTTCTCCCTTATTATTTTCTTCACAGCAAAATCATTGTTAAAGCTCAATTTCTGAGTCAAAAGAAGTTGCACCAGAGGTAAGATCAAAGCCACCAAAGGAAATTTAGTTTGACTGTTGTATTACATATCAATGTTCTTATATCATCTCAGCGTCCTTAGAAAATGAAAATAAAAGGAGTAATACCCAATAATGCTACATAAAGGCCCAGCATTTTCCCACTTCCTCACAGCAGAAAACGAGAACGTTCCCAAGCTGGGAGCCAGCAGGAAACAGCATCCTTCCCAGTACCAAGAGCTCTGATCTTGTTCAGTACCACCAAAACCAAATGTGCAAGTCAAAATCATCTCCCCCTCAAGAAAACCCTGAAAATTCCATTTTACCTCCACTCTTTATAACGGCATCTTTGACATTCTCAAATCAGCTTTAAACATTCTCTGCACCAAGTTTCAAAGGGCAAAAGGTTTGTGTTTCTTACCCTTATGTAAGAAGGCTTAAGCAGGTTCACAGTGAAACAGCAGGAGCTAGCAATGCTAACTCAATTCTTACTTTTGGGCAATTATTTTAATAAGATACCTCTGTAGAGCACCCCACACAGGTACTCTGAGCAAACATGATGGAAGTGCCACCAAGAACAAACATTTGCTGGCAGCAAGACTGCCCATGAGTTTAGGGGCAGTTTATGAGCAAATTTCAGACCTGGCACTAGGAGGATGAACAATTCTTTTCCAGTTTGCTTCAAATTTGGGAGGAAACCTGGTGTGAAGGTATAGTAGCATCAGAATTCAGTGATGAAAGTAAATCGCAGAATTCAGTGATGAAAGTAAATCTCAAAGCCTATCTGGTTTATAGAAATAGTGTTGAACTTGCATAAGCATTACCAAATCAAACCCTCAAGCTGGACTTCACTGCTGTACTCAGCACTCTGAAAGAGGACTCTTTTGGGCTCTTGCAAGAGCTCCAGGGGGACAACGAAGTGGGCAGACCAGACCTGCTGAGAAGCTGCCAGCAGGAGAGGGACTGAGCCTAGCTCACGGATCAGCCATGTTGAGAAATAAGCAAAAATACTCACCTTCCCCACAGGAGCAAGGATTAATTACCACAAATATTTGTACAGCACTGTAAACATGTACAGCACAAAATATCATCATCTGTATCACACTCAGGGAGCTGAAATCTCTATGGATGCCCTGCTTTGAGAGCACACCACTGCTGCTCATCCATAACTCTCAGTCTTCATGTGCTTTGTCACTGCAGATCCAGATGCTGACTCTTTGTTGAGAATAAGACTGCTAATAAGACTAATAGGACTTCACATATTGCTATTTTTGAGAGTATTCATTTCCTTGGACAAATTAGCCTGAAAACATGTGCAGGGGTCCAAACTACTGTTTTTTCACTGCCAGGCTTGAAAACTGAGATCTTGAATGCGTAGTAGGTGCACTAAACCAATCTTCTTGAAAAGCATAATACAAGCCTGCATGCTCTAACGTCTTAATTCACATTTAATAAAGACGACCTGGCATCAAAAAGTTTCTGGGCTTGAGCACAAACAGTTCTTCCAAAACAAAAAAACCTAAAACAAAACAAAAAAAAACCAAAACAAAACAAAAAAAAGCCCTCATCTCACAGCACACTGGTGAGAACATGCCAATCTCTGCATTTGGCACAGCTCTGGGTATTGGAAAAATACTATTTTTAATGGCATAAGTAACAACCTAGCTATTGAGAACATACAGCTATAGTTGAAATTCAACTCCTTCTGAAGACCAAAAGAAATTAATGATGAAATTCCTCTTGAGAGAAAATAGCTCAAATTACTGCTACTGAGCACAGACCACACCGGTGCATCTGTAACGCATTGCCAGAATTCTTTTCACATCTGATATGAAAACAGCATACAACAATAGCACATTCTTCTCCTTTGACTCAAGCACTTGCATTTGGAAGTCCTTAAAAGGCATGACAGAAATTCGAAGCTATTTAAGAACAGGAAAATGAGATGTGAAAAATAAACTGTCATTTTAACACGAGCTTTCCTAATTAGGAGTAAACAGTGAAATCTTATGGAAGAAAACGGCCAATATTCTCTGTTAGTTCTGCAGAAATTGAGCTGTAACAGGAACATTTGAATAACACACCAGCTCTGCTCTGTCCTCCCACAGATTGCTGCAGACAGCAATTAATGCTACCAAGAGGTATTCACTGTATTTCACTTGTGAAGTCTCATCATCCATCCTCTTCTGGAGCCTCAGGAGACACCTCAGCACTACAAGTCAGAGATCCATAGCAATCAGAGATCAAAACCCCCCCACGCTGAACAAAACGTAGCTCTGCTAGGAGTAAGGTGCACTTCTACATTCACTTCTGCACAAAGGATTGAAGCAATGCTATAATCGCAGCACACTCAGATGTTATGCTAATACATCGTTTAGTATTTAATACAAAAGCCATCCCTCAGGAGACATGCGTGTGTGTAAGGAAGATATCTGCACCAGGAGTTAAGCACCATTTACCTGCTTTCCTATTCTTAGCCTCTGAACCTAGACCAAATGACAATCCATTATCACTGGGTCAAGAAGCAAATCTGAAACACTGTCTCAACATTTCCCTCAAAAAATAGCACTGTCTTATGATATAGGTTATGCATTTTCAACATTACCCATCTCAACACACAAAACAATAGGATGCACGTATCTAATGCAATGTGAGGACCACAGGGATGCTGCGCCCTGAGACAGACCCAAAGATGCAAAGGATAAGGCAGCGAAGCCCCCAGGGCTCAGAGAAGCCACTGAGCAAAGAAAGCTCTTTTAAAATGGCTTTGATACTTTTTTTTTTTTTTCCCTCCAGAAGTTGTGCAGACCTGTTACTGAGGTCCAGCAGTGACCAAAGAATAATTAACCACCTGTGCTGCTGCAAAACCTGGGCCTGGCAGCACAGCAAGGAGCACGGATGACACACGCTTCCAGCACTAACCTACTGGGAGCCCCACACTCAAGATCTATTTAACGAGGGCCTGCTGGTGGCACCCTGAGCTGAGCGAGCTTCTGTGCAGCACTGGTTCTCTCCTGGGGCCATCAGCAGCACCATCCCTCACAGCGACAGCCAGATAAACGCGCTGCACACTGAAGAAATTCAATACTGTGTCAACAGGGAGCAGCAGCTGCAAGGATGGATGCTGGAACAAGTCAGGAGGTGGTGTTTCACGAAGACGCCTTTCATCCTGAAGGCCAGAATTTTAAAGAGGGCTGGAGCCACAGTTCTCAGCATTTATTCCTTTTAACCTTTTTCATTATGCACACACTGAGTCATCCCCAGACTGGCTCCTCAGCGCGTAAGGCTTGCAGTAGAAATGACTTTGTCCCAAAGGTTTAGAGAGGCACAAGAGCAGGAGAAAGTTCATCACAAGCTGCATTTTTACTCTAAAACAAGTATGCTCAGTCCTTGGGTGCTGGAAAGTGAATTCAGCACTGGATTTGCAGCACTGTAACAAGAATCACGGGAGGTGCCCCTTACACCGTAACCCATGGACACCGAGCTCCTCCAAGGCTTCCACGTGCTTGCATTTCTCACAGCCCTGTAGCAGTTATTTCCAAGCCAGGAACTTACCAGGTATTGTCCTCCCATCTTGAATACTTGCAGGCAGTTGTCCTACAGCAACTGTACAAATGAACAGCTTTTCAGGGAATAAACTACCTCAGCATCTTTTTAGGCTGAAAAGTCAGATATTTACCCCAAATTTAAGGGGCTTATCCATGCAAATAAACATCCTGCTCATTGGTGCATGCCATCAGACACATCAGAAGCAGCTACAGAGATAAACTTTCTGTTCCAAGCGTCACTAGAAAAAGGCTATCAAGAGCACAGCAGGTTTTTGTCTAGGTGCTCTGCAATGCGCTCTACTGGAACAGCTGAATTCTTACACAAAGGAGGACTCAGCAGTTGCGGACTGCAGCTTCAGGCTGGACACAGCAGCAGTCCTGCATGGTACACAGCCCTCAGACCACCACAGATAAAGTGGTGGGAGCTATTTCTACACCCTGAACGCAGCCCAGCAGGCTGACAGTCATGCTCGCTGCTCCCTGCTCGTCTCTGCATGCCCAGGGCCAGCAAGCAGTAAGGCTTCCAGCTTGTGCATTCAGCTACACTGCCTTCATGTCACCTAAGGATACAACCTTACGCTGAAGAAATCTCCAGACAGGGAATAAATCAACTTTCCAGATGCTTTTGCTTCCACAGGTGAATACAGAGCATCTGCTGGGGTGTCTGGCGGGGAGATTCCAGCAATAGGGCACACCCTGCTCCTGTGCAGGAGTCCCAGCCATTGGGGTACAGTCACTGATGTATTTGCCCCCAACACCAGTGGTAGCAGAAGAGGGCACACCAGAGAAACAAGCACCTCATTCTGCTTGTATCACATGGCTAACAAGACAAAGCAACAAGCGGATCAGAGTGAGCTCTTCTACAGTGCTCAAGCAGGGGACTTTTGCCATGCTGTGCTTCCCTGCATTTAAGGGGCATTTTATACAACTCTAAGGATTAAAACTAATATTTCCTCAACTCTCTATGAAAGTCACTGAAGCTATTTTGCATGATGCAAAATGACCCACCATCAATTCAAATGGTTGGCACGGAAGAAAAAAAAAAGAAAGAAAAAAAAAGGAAAAGAAAATCTTGGAGGTATTCTAACTACTTAACAAATTTTTGACAATCAGGGCTCAGTCTTAACTTTTCCATTGACTGTTACAAAGGAAAGCCTACAATTCACTCTTTCACAGGCAACAGTTGGGCCCTGCATAACCCACCTCCTGCTGGGCCATTTTACTGTCCAGCTGGGCTTTCACTACTATGACTTCCCACACTATATCTACCACGATCCTTGCGATGCCTTTTCCAACACACAATTTCATTTCAACAACCTCCATTGCAGTCTATCTTCAAAGCTACTTCTTTGTAATCATGAAGAAACACAAGCTGGGCAGAGGAGATAGCACCACAGTTCACAGAATCCCAGAACCATACGGGGTGGAAGGGACCTTTGGAGCAAGCCTAGTCCAACCCCTCCAAAGCAGTTCCCTACAGCAGTGGCACAAGAAAGTAGGGCTGAGAATCTCCATAGAAGGAGGCTCCACCACCTCTCAGGGCAGCTGGTTTCAATGCTCTATAACCTTTAAAGAATTTCTTTGTTGTGTTCATATGGAACTTCCTGTTCCAGTTTGTGCTCATTGCTCCTTGTTCTGTCGCTGGGCACCACTGAAAAGAGCCCAGCCCCAGCCATTTGACTCCCACCCTTTAGATAGTACCAATAAGATTCTCCTCAATCTCCTCCAGACTGAACAGTGCCAGGTCTCTCAGCCGTTCCCCAAAAGAGAGATGCTCCAGTCCCCCAGACATGCAAACACTTCCATACTGACCAGAAACTTGGTACTTCTATTAATTCAGATATTAGAACTGTAGGAATCAATAGTATTTCTTTCAAGAACTGCACATGAGATAACAAGTCTCCGAGACAGAATCTTTCACAGCAATTTTCAGTCTTTTTCATAATACACAGTATTAGCTTACGTGGTCAGAGATAGAAATTCCCTGATTGTATTTTTTTTTTCCTGTCCCCACAATACCATGCACACCAGCCAACAGCCACCAACAGACTCAAAAGAACATGTCTGCATTCAAATTAATGCTCAGTCACATCCAAGTTGAACTATTCCATATGCACATCATCCTCCACACTGATTATATCAGCATTTGTTCTCACTCACCACAGCTGTCATTAGAATACCAACAATTACCAACACGTATCGCATCCATTGCCAGCTATAAATGTGAAGGAAAAAGTATCTTGTATAACTGCAGCCTATGGTAAGATTTGTGTTTGTGATGCCTGAGCAAAAAGAGTCCTGTATAGAGTTTATTTTCTATCATTCTGAATAACATTCTAACAGAAGGCACAAACCTCAATCTGTTTCAATTAACACTTACAGGGCTTTATACTGAGTGCAATATATTTGGAATTATTATCCTCAAAAAAGCTCGTCAGCAAGAAAGCATTACTGATCTTATGGAAAGAAAGACTACATATCCCTAGGATTACTGCAAGCAAATCTAATAACATCAAATATGTGTACAATGTAGAAAAAACTCTAGGGTCAGAGCAAGCCATGTGAAACTGCTAACTTTCTTGTCTAAGCTCAAAGAAATATTACAGACAGAATCAGTAACCAAATCAACAAGTTATTTCTGCAGTTATCAGTTCTTTTTATGCAAATTAGCATATCTTTGAAGTTATCCACCAGTCCAACTTTTAGTGTTACTTATTGTTCAGATTTTTAGGAACCTGGGGAGATTTTGTGAATAATACAAGACTTACTGGACTAATGCCTCCTTGATCTTCACACAGCTCTTTAATAAAATAGCATTTAATAAAGCAGACATTTACCTTCACTGAAACAGAAACATGTTCACCGAAACCAGTTGTAGGATTTGTCTGGGGCTTGGGGTAGAGAGGTTGCTTTCTCAAGTGGAAGATATACACTGTCCAGGCTTGGCTGAGACAAAAATGTTATGTGAAGTCAAGTCAATACCACTTTTCATCATGCTTAGCAGAGTTGACATGGCAATTTAAGTAAACGTAAGGCTGTATTTGGGTCCTGTCCCTGTCACCTGGAAAGGGCAGGAGGATTTACAATTCCAATACATTCCCAGCCACTTTAAGTGCCATATGCTCCATCTGTCCAAGAAAGCATGACACAATCGTAGAGCTTTTCTTGTTACATTTGCTCAGGTTCATTACAAATACCTGCACTGGGGCTCAGAGTTCAAACTCAACACACCAGCAGCTATCAGAACCTTTCAGAACATCCCTGAAGTTACACAGGCACCATCCCCACAAGACGTACAAGGAACCACTAAATTAGAGATGAGATCTCAGCAGAGAGATGCTAACAAAGGTCAAGGAGGAAAAAAAAAAAAAAAAAAAATCAGATTCAAGGTATTCAACTATATGAAAGTCATCCTAAAACAGGAGGTAGTAGTTACAAGTATCAACAGGCTATCTAGCTATCTTCACTCTAAGCTTTGTCACTACTTTTGGTGTTGGTACTGTTCCTGGTAGCAAAGAAACACTCCATAGGTGTGAGCAAGAGAGTCTTCTACAATGATGGTCACAGGTCATAGTATTTGAATTGGTATATTAACAAGTTTAGATGCGAACTCAAAATACACATTTGAGATCAGAATGAGAAGCACAAGTAATTAAAGAAGCCCATTGTTGCCATGTTCACTTACACAAGCTGTCCTGGAGACTCAGAGACAATTTCAGAAGCAAAAGCTTCTCCCAGGTGCAAGATGTGCAGTGTTAAGGATAACTCAAACAACGGCACAACTTCACTGCACACAAAACCTGCAGACAAATATCTGTTGAGCCGCTCCCAGAACGCAGGTACCTCAAGCAGCCGGTATAAGCAGGCAGCCTGCGTGCCATTGCTGCTGTCACCAGGTCAGGATGAAGTCCTTCATTGCAGATGCAGATAAGCACAACATCAAGACATTTGAGCGTGCTTGTTACAAGAGATAGTACCCGAGCACTAAAAGACCAATTTCAGAGGCTTGTCTGCCCACCTTCAGGCCTACTGTACTCCAATCAATTAACAGAGAACTCAAAACACATACCAAGAACGAATTTCCTGCAGGCACTCTGCTGCTGCTGGTCACACACTTATTCGCTCCCAAACTTCTAAAGGTTGAAGCCATTCTGAAGATGTGTTTTATATTTGCATGCTGCCTTTTGCCTGAGGATCTTACACGGGGAAGAACCTAGCAGTCATTAAGCTTGTCCATCACATGCAGCAAGTCCATCACAACCAAGGAACACAGCAGCAACGCTACGAAGCTGAGTGTAACACGTCTACCAGTTCCCTGACAGGGCCTCAAAGGCTTGTCCTGAATACTGTTTACACACTGACTGGATATTGAAAGATCACAATTATGCTGTTCTGTGAAAGCTTATTTTCACTAACATTGCAGAAGCGTCTAGAGGTGTGAACCAAGAGTACACGCTCCTCCTGCTGGAGGTCACAAAATAACAGACAGTTCTTGCCAGGAAAGCACTCTGTTCTGATAGCAAGGATAGAGAAGATAGAAAAAGAAACAGAAGCAAGGGGAAGAAATTGCCCAAGGTCACTTGGATGCTTGTACTAATGAAAAGCTTACAACTAGATCTAATTTCCAGTTCCGTGGTAGCCTGTAAGCTGTAGTGTTGCATTCTGCTGAGCGTGCTACTGCCATTCTTTACAGGTCCTGAGGATTAGCAGTGCTGTTCCCAGGCATTCTGACCACCTCAAACACTGAAAAGCCTTTCTTAAGAAACCTTGAGGAAGCCCTACACATCAAGCCTTTGACAGAAAAGGCCCCAGCAGTGGTGTATTTTAATCAAGGGAACCACATACAGCCCACCGTTCTGTCACAGCTCCCATTGCCAATTGTATATGCACACATGCGCATGGAAATAAGCTGCAGCACACAGCTTACTGTCTTGGTCCAAGCAGATGATCTCACCTGCTTGAGTAGCCACATCATGTAACCTCCATGGTTGTACTTCAACGCTACAGGTAGAGGCTGATGCAAACTATTCCAGTTACTAATAGGGCTGTTCTTACAAGCCTGCTGGATGCGAGTTAGGATGACTACAGCTTCAGCATGCAGATCCAGGAGTTTGACTCAAACTGCGTGGTGTGCGGCATGTGGCAAGAAAACCTGTGATGTATCAGCAAGTGCCGGAACCAGTAATTGAGTTTTCATATTCTGAACTAACCCTGCCTGAGGATTTTAATACTCTGCAATTACACAACCTTCCCTCTTCTCCCCAGAACCCAGGGACTTGACACAATTTAAATCAAGTTAAAGGAAACACTCTGCCCAGCATGACCCCAAGCCCCACATAAACTGATAGGGATCGTAATTTAGAACTTGCCACATACAGGCTCAGTGAGTCACAAGATTTCCCCCCCACTCATACCCACTGCCAGAGCATTTGATGCTATTTCATCTAACAGCACAGCTCCGAGCCTCAACTCAGTGCTATGTCACCAGTTTCTACCACCCACAGTAACATTCTGTTTTGCTATAAGGAAGTAAAAGGAACAAAAGGTGGGCAGTACATCAGAGGGAAATATGCAAATCCTCATGCTGCATATGCAAATTCAGGCAGAGGTTTTCCTGTAACACCGCCCTGATGTCAGACAAAGGCTGACTGATAGAAAAGCCTTATCTGGTGGATCCGAAGGAATTCTGGCATTAACGTCAAGGGCAGCACAGTTCTACCTGAAGAGCAGGGTGTCGGGAGAAAGGAAGCACATTCTACAGAGTGCTCCAGCACGAGAGCATTTCTCTTTCACCAGAAATGCCAATCTTGGCTTTTCACTGAGCATCTCACCAGTTAGAAATGACCACAAGGAGCCTGGCTTCCCAGGACAACCGTTTGAGTTGCTTATTTTAGGACTGTTCCAAAATCGGGTTTGGCTTGTTGGAATGTTTGTTTCTGAAGTGGATTAAGGAAATATTAACATCCTATTTTGAGCTATAGTGTAACTTACGCCAATAGTGCCAAGATACACACAAGTCTTAACTGCAAGTCACAAAGTTATAAAGAATGGCTGTCTACTGGCAATTTATGTGTATTTCATGGGATTATTTTTTTGGCACTGAATGAATTAGTGGATCAAAGTGGTACTTCACTATCAGCTTTAAAGGAGCTCAGGTTTGTCTGCTCTGACAAGTAACATAGTACCATGGAGGCAGACGTACAGAGTAATGCAACTGGTGCTGAAGGGACAATATTTGCGTTACATGTATTTGAGAGATCCACTTTCAGGCAAAATCCAGATAACCCCACAGACCAAAGTGTCCTTCGATAACTGGAGTATATTGAATGCAATTCTAGATCCAATTCATAGATGCAATTCATCCATCATCAGTTTCATCCAAAGTGAACCCTGATTATACACTCCAAGACTGTCCCATGAGATAAACAAATGTACTTAATCCAAGCTGAAATGTTGATGTAGAAACCCCTGGAGCATTATTTTTCCCCGTTGCAAACTCTTCATAAAAATGCAGCCTGCTTGGGCTTGGAATGCCAATTCCTGTAAGAGGCAGGAAAAGCGCAGAGCTCAGTGGATTTCTGAACCTCCAGGTTCCCTGGGAGGCACACGCTTTGAATTTCACCACGTTCCTTCCAAGTGACGGAAGCTCTAAGATCAGCTAGCAGGCAGTCAAAGGGAATGTGCAAGCAGAGAGACCTGACCAGGTTTGGTTGTAGGAGGTGCTGGTGATTCACAAACACAGAACAAATTCGCCAACACAAATAGGATGCAGTTAATGTTTTTGGATTTTGATATATTTTTCAGCAATACAGTTACTTTGGCAATGCCTTCACAAAGCAAAAAAGCTATTCTATTCGATGCTGAAGAATGGAAAGACCTCAAGCTACAGCTAAACTTCAGTCCAATAAGGAAAACTGGACACATTCTTCCTGTGGGGAACTGGAGCACTGTACCTCCTAAGTTTGACTATAATCCAGATAAATCTTCCCAGAGGGAAACTTCTCCTCTTTATTGCTCTTTGCTCTGAAGCATTTCTCCTGAGAGCTGCTCAGTGCAAAGCTTTAAGTCAGTTTTCAATTTAAAGGGCTCCCAGTGACAGAACCTGGCGCAGGCAGATCTTGTGCAGGGCAAGACACTCCAGTTAAACCACTGGCAATTAGTGGCATGGAAAGGGAATAGCCTCTGTGTAGTGTTAAAAGCCTGTGGGTCTTCCACACTCCCCATTTTGAGCCACATGCAATGCATCTGTTTCAGGAACCCTTGTTCTGCCCACATTTAGACAGCAAGATTGGGGTCTATACGTTTATTCTTTCACTTTTATGTATTTCTATAGAGGTACATAAAATAATAAAAAAATCTCTCCTGGTAGCAGATTTAATTAAGAGTTTTACATTAATAAAGCCTCAGGCTTTTATTGATGTAAGTAGCATTTCCTAACATGCATTTGAACAAAAGAGTTCAGAAACAATGGAAATTAATATTTGAATTTAAGAAATCTTGCTAGCCATTTAGTTATTTCCCACAGCACACTGTAAAATCTTTTTATAAATTAGGAAACACTGCTTTTTATGCCCAACTTGTACAGTGACAGTTGAACTGATTTGAGAGGATTTTAGAGACCAGCTAAGCCAGCAGCAGCTGCCTTTGGATGTAATCAAATGAATGCAACTTTGCAATAAAGGAAAACAGCCTGCACCTCACATTAATGGAGATAGATGTGGCAGTCTGAGCACCTTTAACAACCACCTGGACTCTGGCAAAACCCACTGCACTGTTCCCAGCTTTTCTCTCCAACATACTTTGCTCAGAGATCTCGTTAGTTTATGTCCATTTCCAATACCAGTTTGCTTTTTTTTTTTTTCTTTACAGAAATGTTACTTATCAGAAGAGTGAAAAATTGGACTCTGCTGGAACTAAGCTTATTCACCCAAAATATGAGACGCCAAGTTGAAGATCGAGCCCAGATCAGGCTGGCCAACAGCTGAACCTACAGTATGCCTTTGGGGGTTCAACCATTCTGCATTTCTCTGATTGACAACTGGGTTATTGTTATTTCCAGCTCTACCCCAGAGCCTTCCCATAGTCCAGAAAACCCTCTGAGTTTAGATTTGATTAGAAGTGGCAGGCTGCCACAAAACAAACAATGAGAAATCCTTCTGTTAAAAGGTTCTGTAAAAGCTTTACTCTGACATCTGCGTGGGCAAACCCTCCTGCCTGTGGCAAGCTCCATTGGAGCCCATAAGCATTAACAGAAACATGAGTACAGGATCCAGCCACAAGATTCCCATCCGGAAGGTCCTTTAGCATCATGGCCAGTGTGCTCTCTTCTTCCAAGAGACTCTCTTCAGTCTTTTACAGTGAGGGTGGTGAGGCACTGGAACAGGTTGCCTCGGGATGTAGTTGATGCCCCATCCCTGGAGACTTTCAAGGCAAGGTTGGACCAGGCCCCGGGCAACCTGATCTAGCTGTGGTGCCCTTCTTCGTTGCAGGAGAGTTGGACTGGACAGCATTTAAAGATCCCTTCCAACTTTAAGGATTCTGTGATAACCTGCTCTAAGGAATCACCTCTTCTTCTGCCAGCCCTTAGGCTGTCAATCACCACCTTCGGTACAGTGCTGTGTCTTCCAGCACTCCCATAGGAGGGCTGTATCAGGGCCTCCCCTTCTGTGGGCAAGAAAAGCACAGGCATATTATGGCCCTGCCCTTGTGCCAGGAACAGCCCGTACTAAGATCTTAATCTTAAAGTGGCCTCCAGCTGGAGCTTTCTCCTTGCTTCATATTTATCTCCTTGATGTATTTATAAGCAAACGTTTCCCCTTTTGGCCTTTGTTATACTACACTAAGCAAGCCAGCCAACCTCTTCCAGTCTCCTCTCTTAAAATAAACTCTATTCTCCTTACCACACTAGCAGGCTTCCTTTGCAACAGTTTATTTTCCTCAGACACAGGTCATCAGAACTGCACACACTGGTTCAGAAGAGATCAATTCAGGTCCTTGTTAAGCAGCATCCATGCTCCCAGCTGGGAGCAGCCCTTGCCGAAACACACTCATTCTCTTTCCGCTTCCCACCAGTCCTCTTGCAGGAGCCCCATTCCCCATCTTCTTTCCTCCTCTCCCCCCAACATTCTTTCACAAAAATCTTCCCTTTGATTTCTCATTGGAATTCATTCTCTCCTCCAACTGCACCTGATGCTGTTTGTCTGTTTAAATTTTAGCTGGAGTGCTGGAGAAGCACTTTAATGTATATAGCAGAAAGAGCTCTGCAGGGTTTACTTCTGGCACCAGACATTCAGAGCACACTGAACTCAAGTCCTATTTACACATCATTCTCTTAGCTGAAAGATGTCATGGGTGATGATGGATGCACTTGCCTGGAAGGCCCTTATAATAAGCAGTGCCTGTTACGCTGGAAATCAGGCACAGGAGCATAAATTAACCTGTCGTGTCGCAATATATTCAACATACCTACAATAATATATACTTGCTAAGTTTGCTTTTTTATCTGTAACCTTCACATAGCATGAAATTCAGCTCCACAGTTTGTCAGATGCTCCAAAATCTGGGTAATTTCCCCCCCACTTTCATTTTTCAAAACAATAATACAAAGGATCAGTGCCCTTCAAATCAAGCATAAGAATCAGGACTTCAGATTATACAATCAAGACAGTAAAAACTGCATATATTGTGTAAAAAATTGCTGAGTTAAGCAATTACAGACTTCGGCCACAACAGAAGCCTTCAAGCTGACCCAGTAGGCTTCAGCCATCCCATTAAAAACATGACTCAAACAATACAAGTCTAGGCTGAAAATCCTTAATAAAAATTTGGAATGTGCTGAAAAACATGCAGAACTATTTTATGCTTCTCATGAATAACATTTGGCACCAGTGTATGGCATCCTATCACATGGAGAAAAAACACAGCTTGCAATCAACAGCACATATTTACAAGTCTAATTCAGACTTCTTTTTTTTGAGGCAAGATGCAAGGTCGCTGTGGGAATTTTGTTATGAATGAGGGAAAAAGGCTTTTGAATCTTGAATCAAGTGCCATTTCATTGAAGGAGACTGCTCTTTTCAGGTACCGAGTCCCAGATTGAAAGAACATTTTTCCCCACTGCAGCAAAGAGTCAGAATCAAATGTTGACTTAAATTAATGCAGCAGAACAGTCAGGAACACTGCACTAGTTAAACACTGACATCTACAGTCGTATCTTGGGAAAAAGACTGGAGCAGGATCCACCACCAGCACCCTCTGCAAAGCACTGCCCCTTCCTCACACTCAGTAGGCAAAACCCACCGTGCAAATTAAGGATTCCACCATGATATCAGACTGGCCAGAATTACTATTCATGATTAACCATGAAAGAATATAACCTGCAGAACTACTGCTATCCAAAAGGTAGGAAAAAAAATACACGACTCAGCGCCAGGTCCATGAGTTGATATTTTCAGTGCCAGCTGAACATCTATAATTTCAATGAAGCTTACTCTGTGCTGGCACTCTTACAAGAAGAAACACCTTGCTGTTTCTGCTGTTCCCAATGGGTAGTAGAATTTTATTGTACTATTAATTAGACCAGTAATTATAATGGAAAGGGAAAAAAAGTTAATTTGATAACTTACACAGTAACTGAGCCACAGAGTGCCAACGAACAGAACTGGATGACAGCTGTACATTTAATAAGATCTCATACCGGAGAAAGAAAGAAGGAAAGAAATGACACTCATAGCCAAAGTGCATATTTAAATTAGATTATGATTAACACTCTCCTGGACTTGAATTTCCTGTAGGTGAGACTAGAGGCCCACATCTGCACAAATCCTTCCAAGCCACTCATCTTCTGTTCTACAGAACAACCTCTCAAATTAAAATATATACATATATACATTCACACACATCCAGGATATCTGCATGCATACATACATATATCTAATTATCTCCAGGAAAAATAAAACTCTAGGGACAAAGCAGCAGCTAGTGCCAGCTTCTCTAGGTACAGCTGATGCAGAACCTTCACATTGGATCCTACTCCTCCAGCACACTGCTGGAAGGGTCCTGGACCTCAGATTCACCCCAGCTGAACTCTAGTCAATGACACCATACTGCTGCTCACCCCTGGTTTGCTAACAGCCAAGCCTTCTCTTCATTCATATATCATAAGATAGATTTTGTTAATAAATACCCACTCACACTGAAAGGATCAGCCACGTTAATTTTAAGCAGTCAGAGATGCACTGTCTCCAAGGGACCCAAGCTCACTCTTATGCTCTCAGCAATATTCCTCTAAAAAGAAAAGAGAGCACATACAGCATGAGACTCCAGCCACAGGCAGAGGGATGCACTCAACGAACAACAGTTACTAACAGAAGAAGGAACAAATATCACACCATATAATAGAGTATTTCCTGGCTGAAAAGGACTAAGCAGTAATTCTGGTGTGGAACCCTGACAACATAAGAGATCATGGGACAAGCATGAAGGCCAGGAGAAGAGGGACACACAGGTGGATGGAGAGAATTGAGTAAGCTGTTACTGTTATCAACAGCCTCCTACCAGGAGGAGTTTAAGCTTTTACATTCTGCTGAATGAAAGGTACTCTTCTACTCTCAGGTAATATTCACCTCATTACAGAAGATTATTAGAAACCTTTCTGTGTTCCCTCTCGTCTGCTAATCAGACATGGTCGTTGCCTTCGTTTCCTCTCAGTAGAAGTGGTAGGCTAGATTTGCCAGAATAAAACAGCCAGGAAATCCTTCTTCCAGCCTTTCTTCATACCAGTGTCCCAGGCTGCTGTATAATGTACCTGTTGCCCCCTTATAATTATCGACTAGACACAGGATGACCGCTACTCTCACAGCAATTTGCACCCTTCTTTAGCAGAGGAAGCCACAGTCAAGCAAGCACCAAAAACATCTAGGTGATTCTGTCTGGTGCAAGCTCTTTCCTTCCTCAGAGGTGCTTATCCTTGCAACCTCTGGCAGGGTTTGCTATCATTTATCCAGTTACCCTTTCATTATCTGGCGATAGAATTGCATTCACAAATAACTTGCCTGAAAGCTGTCTTTTAAGTTCAGCAACTGTACATTCGTGGTTTATGCTTAAAACCAAAGGTCTTCATAGATGTCATGCAAGATGATTATACCCTTTCCAATCATATATTTTGTGTCCTGTATTACACCAGCTTTACACAAGTGCCATTTTAAACACTGCTCTGGGATTGCTCCTTTCTTCTGCACAGGGGAAGAGGCACACCAGGCCCCCTGAGATCAGAAAGGGGCAGACCAGGCTGTTTGTGCCATGCTTTAGGATTAAGTCAGAACAAGAATGCAGAGTAGAGCTCAAGTTTCAGCTTGCTTCCAGTCTTCGTCTCAATAAAAAATAGTTTTCCTCATGTTTTACTTAGAATATTGCAGACTGGAAAGATGAGAAAAGGGGAACCGAATTGGGAAACAGAACCTCTAATTTCCTTGCAACACACTGTGACTTCCTACTCCTGCGCCAGCCCTGACCCCGCACACACCAATCCTCTCCCACTGAAACACACCTGTAAGCGGAGAAGTCACTTATGCAAAGACCTTAAGGATCTATAGCTCCTCAGCCTCCCTGTTCTTCCACCCTCAAAGGAGATGCAGCAGGTCTGTTTCCACATATAAAACGCAAAGGTAAAGGATGATGCAAATTGCTGCCTGTGAAATCCAATTATGGCAGCACTGAAGAGCTTTTATGCAAGTTTTCTGGCTTGCAAGGAAATCAGATGAGTGCTTTTAAACTACCAGTTACAGAGTACTTGGGTTGAAAAACAACTGTTTTGTTTATGCATTTAAATTGTAATGTTTGGAACGTTCAATTCTTCAAAGTCTTATGCTGAGTTCATTTTATTAAAGTAGTACTGCAACTTGCTTAGAAAAGTAGTTGAAAAACACATTTATTTTTTCTTTTCAGCTGTATTACTACCAAACTGTATCCTGTCACAGAGAAAGCTATTTCTCAGAGTTTCTCCTTGAAAACAAAGATGGGCAATTAATGCCAGCAGAAAGGAGCACCATCAAATGATGAAAGAAGGGAAAAGTCCTAATAGCACGTTCCCAGACCAGCTCTTTCACCCTACCATAACTTCCAGAGAAAAGAAACGTGTATCTCCCTGTTTCTATAGCACTATAATTTACTGAGGGGTGGAGATGAGAGGGGGGTGGCAAATTCACACTTTTCATCCTAATTATACAATGTTGTATTACTCTTCAGAGAAAGTATATACAAGAAGTTTCAAGGAACCATTACAGAGCTTGAATCAGCTCATAGCTAGCAATCCCAAGCCTGTTATTACATCTCCCCTCCCGCGTTTTTCCCAACAACACTCCATGTGAGCCATGAAAACACTTGTTCCCTCTAATGAAAACAAGGAAAACAAAAAAAAAAAGATAGGATGTAGTGTTTTACCCTGCAGAAAAATGTGGATACTGTCCCTCACCTACTCACCAGAAAAACAACAGGAAAAAAGCATTTGAGCTTTTATTGATTAAAGAAGTTCCTGATAGATTTTAAAGGAAAAAAAGCCTTGAGCTCCCTATATTTTACTACAACTCATGTTTAATTATCTTTCAATTAGTTGCCAAAAATCGAGCGCTTTCAAAAAGGTCAGTATTCACACAAATTAACACAAGATTGCAGGAGATTTTCCAAACCAAGTTCTCCCAGCATTTTCATAAACTGTAATTGTCTTAATCAACTCTAAAAGCTAAAAAAAGAAATCATGCTAGATGGAGGTGTATTATTAAGTATTATTTTACTACATTATATTGAAGGCCTTAGTACTAAGAGAAAAAAAAAAATCTCAGGCTGCTCTGCCCATCTCCCTCAGGTATACTGCCATTCACACTTGTGTACTGGGGCAGGATTGGGACTGGGCTATAGGTTTAACTGATTTTGAGTTTTCCCTCTCTATTTTTTAACCTCCATCTCTGTTAATTGATTTTTCTTTTTAATCCCTTCTCACCAGGGGTCCTTCCCCTGCCTTGGAATTTTTCAGAGCCCAGCACTGGGCACCCCCAGCAGCACTTAAAGGTACCCAGTGAGCAGGAAACACACATCTCCTTGCACAGATCAAACAAATGAGGTTTACTGGGAAAGATCTGCTAGCAGTCTTTTGCATTTCATTTGCAAGACTTGTATCACTGAACCTCTCAGCACATGAAGAATGAACCAGTTGCTCAGTCTCAGCTGGAACGGGAGCAATGGTGCCCAGCCCTAACACTGCAGCAATGCAGAAGTTGTACCTGTACCCCAGAGAAAATTATCCTATTGCCTGAGTAGAGGAATACCACAGAAAGTAGAAAAGCGGGGAGAAAGCAACACAACATTAAAACAGGTTTTTAAAATAGCATTTTATCACTTAAAAAAAAAAAAAAGGAAAAAGCTGAGATGGATGGCACGCTGGATAAGATACCTGGGATACTTCCAGAATACAGACTATTTGCATCAGCTCTGGATAGGACACACTTGTAACAGATGTGGCAAAAACCATCATCGCCTCTGTATTAACACACCATCATGATCTGTCAGTAGATGGATAATACTTCCATTAAGACTTGACAGGATATTTTACATCCCACTCTTATTCTAAAGCGTTTATTAGGTACAGAGCTCAACACTCACAAGGAAAAATATCCAGCTTCTCCTGCACGCTGTGGAATACTACTTCATTATTTCAAAGCCAAACATCCCTGTTCTTCTGGAACTCTGGTTGTTATAAACCCAGATTTCCAGGGTTCTGCAACATCCAAGCCCTCCTGCTCTCCCCAGCACCCAGCCAGAAGCTGGCTGGGCAGCTAGGCACAACACCATCTCAAGGCCTGCTCCCAGTCAGCACAAGGGTGGAAGGTCACCTGCACCCCTTCCCAAAAAGCAACAGTCATCACCATCATTCTGCTGACACGTCAGAAATAGCCTAGAAAATCATAGGCTTTTCAAGACCCAGTGCCATAAAAAGCCCATTTTTAATGCATTCACATGTATCATTAATAATTCCTCTATCTCAATTAAAGGTTTAGTTACAGTAAGCTGATGTCATGATAACGGAAATTTACCTGCTTGTTCTTATATGTATTTAAGAGATAATGGCAGGCATATTTGGGAGTAATATCCCCTATTACTATTGTCATCTTGGCTACAAATAACCAAAAGACATCTTTCAGGCTGCATCAATTTTTAGATTTCTTAATTGGCTATGAGTGTAAGAGAGTAATCCTGGAACACAGAACACATAGCTTTCTCTGATCAGCTCACCAGCCTTCCTCACCACCTCAGAACCCATTGTGCCCCACCAGTTCATATCTCCTCATTGATGATCTTGCTATACACCGGAGGTTTTCCTCTACCTCATCTGCTGAAGTTCACTGGCACCTTCCTTGGTTTCTCCTCACACTAGTATTTTATACAAAAACCCTATTCAAAACACATCTCATATTAAAGCAAAAACAACATTTTATTGTATATGTGTATCAAATCCAATTAAACATCATACAATAATCTTTCACAGGAATTATTTTAAGTCCGTGATTTTGAAATCTGTTATGAGGAAACAGACATACATCCCTAAATTTACCAAGTGTTCTTGGAATGTGTAATGATTAAGACATACATATCAATACTCTTTGAAAGATGAAGTCTCCATCCCTTATATATATATATGAGTATGTCATTTAATTTACTAAGGGCAATAATGAAATCCCTCAGAGTAGATATACAGAATATATCTACACACTTCCTTCAGTACAGAGGACAGACCACATCAAAAACCCAGACTGAACAACAAGTGAATGCCACAGTTCATAAATTAGAAGTCAGACAGAAGCACAAGGACTGCTAACTCTCCCCTCAAGCCCCATCTACTACTACTTAATTAGCTCATACTCAAGGCTCAGCATGAAATGCCTAATCCTGCTGGCCACTACCAAGAAGGCAGAAGAAGAGCAGAAGTATGACATATTTCAGAGGTTATTCATGTGTTTGTGCTTCTACTTAGCTTTTGAGCCAGATTATGTTATGAACTAGAATCACAGAATCATTAGGGTTGGAAAAGACCTCTAAGATCATCTAGTCCAACCATTCACATACCACCAATACTACCCATTAACATGTTCCTTAGTACATCTCCACAGTTCTTGAACAATTGCAGGGATGGTGACTCTACCACCTCCCCCATGCAGCCCATTCCAGCATCCGACCACTCTTTCAGAGAATAAATTTTTCCTAATATCCAACCTGAACCTCCCCTGGCGCAACTTAAAGCCATTTCCTCTAGTCCTATCTACAACAGCAGTTGTAGAGAGCAGTAAGGTCTCCCATGAGCTTCCTCTTCTCCAGATTGAACCTTCCCAGTTCCCACAGCACTCCCTGTAAGATTTGTCCTTCAGACTCCTCACAGCTCTGTTACGCTTCTCTGGACACACTCCAGGACTTCAGTGATCTTGTAGCGAGAGGCCCAAAACTGAACACAATATTCAAGATGCAGCCTCACCTGAGCTGAGTACAGAGGGACAATCATCTCCCCAGTCCAACTGGCTGCACTGTTTGTGACACAGGCCAGGATGCCATTGGCCTTATTGGCCAGCCGGGCACACTGCTGGTTCATGTTTAGCCGAGCATCAAACAACACCCTCAGGTCCTTTTCTTCCACAGTGCTCTTCCAGCCACTCCACCCCAAGCCTGTAGCGTTGCCTGGGGTTGTTGTGACCAAAGAGCAGGACTCGGCACTTGGTCTCATTGAAGCTCATCCCATTGGCCTCAGCCCAGCTATCCAGCCTGTCCAGATCCTTTTGTAGGGCCTCGCTGCCCCCAGGCAGATCGACATTTCCAGCCAACGTGGTGTCATCTGCAAATTTACTGAGGGTGCACTCAATGCCCTCATCCACATCATCAATAAAGATATCAAATTTAAGCTGCATCATTAACTGTATCATTTAAAAATCTACACAATGCTATAGCCACTTCAGTGTCTAATACTCCTTTACCAAAGTAGTAAAAATGTTTGGCAGCAGAGAGGTGTTATTCAAAGTGTCTATAATGCACAGTACATATCAATTTCTGTGATAAATCCAGTGCATGCTCTCATCATTCTCAGACCTTTAATAAATACATTTGTTAGATACATACTGAACAAATTACAACAATCAGGAAACAAACCCAAGAGAACAAAGAGATAAGAAATCTACTTCCAGATCTCGTAAGATAACCAGTAAGATACTAATCCCTCACTCTCCCCTGGCAGAAATATAGCTGCATTTAGATAATGTATTTATTTGATTTGTCAGATTTTTTATTTATGTATTTATTTATTTATTTTAAGAATAACAACTTGAAGTTCTGCTGCTTTTAAAGAGTCATAGCAACAAACTTGATCAATGCCAACTTCAGTATTTGGGCTGTGCTATCACAAGGTTGGAATCATCCTTGAGAGACCTTTTGTCCTTTATTATTCTTAATCTTAATACATAATGTAAGTATTTTTACATCCAAAGGTACTCCCAATTCCTTTATTACTCCTATAGCTCCAGTGCTAAGAAGGATGATAGGATCATAAGGAATTCCTTAAACAGAAGCAGGTTGTGGGCTTGGTTGCTTTATGACTCAGATCTTGGAGTTTCTGTTCAGAAGCATTTCCTCAGCAATGCTGTGCTGCCAAGGATCTGCAGCTCAGCTGCCACCTCCTTATCATCAAACTGGGACATCCTAGCATACAAGGGAAAGAGCAGAGCAGTATGGTGAATTGTCATCATTTGGACATCAGAAGTACCATTCCATGAAGCAAACAGACTGTACTCTGAAAAAAGCATGTAAAATAAATTCACTTTTTTGGCAAAGAAAGTGTTTCCAAAAAAGAATCAAGCTTGTATGCTCTAAGAAACATATATGGTCAGCTTAAGAGCACACAAAATTAGAATGGCAGATATTGAAGGAAAGAGCAGAGAGTAAGCTGCTATCTGAAGGCACTGACTCTTACCCTTCCCTACCCAAGTGAATGTACCTCACACCAGGACACTCCACTGGAACCCTCAGGCTCTGCAGCTCCTTCAGATGAGCATCCCATCCACCTTGCCTTGCACCCAGCCCACCCCAGCTGCTTCTTTCTTCTCACTGCCTTCCTCAGCAGGAAAGCAGTAGCTCTGCACTTTTCAGGTGTATATCATTTACCTGTGCCTGCGATCCATATACTGAAGCAGTAAGAAGTTAAGGGGAAAAAAAAAATGCAGAAAACTCTCAAGGCATATTTAGAAGGATAAGAAAAACTGCTACCATAAATAATGTAGGATCCAGGGGAGTCAGCTTTAGAAACCACTACACTCTAAGCAAGTTTCCAGATGTACAAGGAGGCCAAGCAATTATGTTCAATTCTTGACTGATTTAATTGGTGCGCACAGCAAACCCACAAGACAAACTACAGGCAAAGTTATAATTGCCCTGATTACAAAGTGCTACAAGAAGCTTTCAACAAAATAACATGCAGCACTTCTTTATTTATATCTGACACACTGAAGAACATCACGGACAATCCATTTTTAAAGCCTCCTCTAAAGAAGCTATTATCAGAAGCAAAGAATAATAAAAACAGGAGGTGGGGAAAAAAAAAGTGATGGAGTCACTACCTTGATGTATAACCTGTCTGCTTTAATGTCTCCACTTTGTTTTGTTTATGAACACTTAGCTTTAAAAAAAATGCCCTGCAGTTTAATGACAAAAATAGCAATTTATGATGTAATTCCTTGATGCCATAATGTAGCAAGTGAGGATCTTATTTGTTTCTTGAGAGAGAAAATATTGTTTTCTCTCACTAACTAGGCTCACAAAGCAGGGTTTGCAGCACAGTCATTACCGCACTGCTCGAGCTGAGCTTTCTCCACTATTGCTGACATAAGTGTCCACTTAATCAATAGGCTGCACCAAACTGCAACAGCTTTCCCCTCACCTATATTTTATCTGGCTCTTCAACAGTTAGAGAAGATGGGAGAGGAAGCTGCCTAAACAACATAATGCCAACACCACAGAAAGCATCCCCCCTCAGCCTGCAAAGAGGCAGCTCTCTCCCAGCTGTCCCTCACACAGGTGTGCAAAGGAGAGAAGGGCAGGACAGCCATGCTTTCACTCTGCCTTTGCTGGAAGCATGTGTGCTTAGGAGAGAACGTGATCCCTTGCAGCAGGGTGTTGGTGCCCTCCAGTTCAAGAAATCTAACCATACGAATTTAGATGTGCATCCGTACTCCTTTACCAACATGTTTCCCGCTTGCCAAGTGCTAAGAACCAGTCTTCTCCCACCACTTCATGCCTTGCTAACACAGCTAGCTGCTCCTCTCACCAATAGCTTTTTCCAGAGATATCTGTATTGAATCTTGAGTTGTAACTGCTGAACGCACAGTCTGTTAAATCTCTCTTCATTAAATGCCATTGCTTGTACTGCTTTGACAGACCAACCAAGGTGATACAGCCTGGTACATGTTGATCCTTTCAAAGCAGAAGAGGGCTGAATGAGACCTGGCTCAATAGACAAATTCTGACAACAGTAGCAAGGCTGAGCTGCACATACAGCTTCCCAGATGGAAGCAGGCACCCACCAGAACACAAGAAGCCAGGCTGGAATCCATGCTTCATGCACTGCTTGTGTCATCTAGACAAAGAAGGTTAGCCCAAGGATGATCTCCCTAAATGCACGTGGGGCCTGGGCAGCTCTGAACAGGTCATTCCAAAGCCATTGGCAATGTACACAAGTGTTTATGAACCTATCTGGGAAGTGGTCTGCAGAATAGCAGAACAGCCCAGAAGGATGAAAAAAAAAAACCTTTGTGTGTATACATTTTTATTATTATTATTTTCTTTTTTCCAAAGACTGAACCAGAGCCTCTATGGACACAAATCTGACACACAGTTATTTAGCATAAATATGGTCCAGCAGATTTGTTGACTCAAAGCTTGAAATAAACTGAGAAGACACCTGCAGATTCAAAGCTTCTCACGGCATCCTTGGAAGCCAGAGCAGTTATGGTAAATGGCTGTGAAAGCTACAAATGACAATAATGCATTTTTAATAAAATTGCTGTTTTAAATCATCTGCTTTTAACATCTATTTTGCAAACCTGTGTGGAAACCAAAAGCCATTTTGTGGCAGCCTCCTCATTTTTATATATTATGAAGAATCTCAAAGATCACTCCAGCTATAAATACACGTTACAAATGGAGTTTGGTATGGAAGACAATAGCTGTAAAATAATGCCTGGGGGAATGAAAAATTTACTGAGGCTTTGATATAACACTGACAGCCAGAGGCTGAGTGCATTATTTCAGAATCAAGGTAACTTTTCTGTCCCAAGGACAATATTTTACACTACTATCGCTTGAAAAAACAACCAATATTTATTTTATTACACTTGCCTGCATTTTCTCCCACACCCACATATTAAAATTGCTATAAATCCTATTTGCTCAGGGCAACGTTACCCATTTCATTTATTTGGGTGACACACTTCTGAGCACATGCTATTTTTCCTGACTTTCCAGAAAACTGTGCATATCAGGTTGTTTTAGCCAGTTAGGAGTCGGGGGAAGACAGCAGGAGCTTCTGAAACATCTGTAGCAAACTCAACCTTTTCCCCACCCCAGCCCAAATAACCTAACAGCAGCACAGTATCAAGAGTTGGCACATCCCTCAGCCACAGCTGCACATTCTGCATGTGGTGTGGGTCCAGAGTGCCAGCTGCAACCAGGCTGCTATGCAGCACATACAGGGCACAAAAGAGAGTTCTCGTCTTTTCAGGAGACACTGAGGGGCATAAGGAGATAGATAACACTTAGCATGGCACCAGAGCACTGCTGTGACTCTCCAGAAGCCAGGGCATAGAGCTGCTAGAAGCAGCTTGCTGAGGAAGCTTTTCAGGAGCACGCACAGCACTCCAGCCAAGCCAGCACTGCAAAGCTGCACCCTGAGCCCTGTTAGATAGATTCCCATAAGCAGGAGTCATTCAGACAAGCAGGATCAGCACAGCAGCACTGCCAGAAAAGCAGGGAACACCCCAGCACTTGCACCAGCAGGACACCACCAGCCCACCACTCCTTCCACTCCTAGGTGTGGGCTCCAGTTAGTTCTCCTCCTCAAGTCTCTCAGTCCAGAAGCAGAGACCCAGAGTGCTTCCCTGTCCTCCTGCAACTCAGCAACTGCAGCACAGAATTTCACAGCTCTGAGCATTTAATGTTAAGATCTATTTCCTTAGTTTCCCTTGTGCTGAAGGGCACAGAATGGCAGGGATTGGAAAGGACTTCAAGAGATCATCAAGTCCAACCTGAGGGAGTTGGCAGATGTGGTTTCCAAGCCACTCTCCATCATCCTTCAACAGTCCTGGCTAACCAGAAATGTCCCAGCAGACTGGAGACTGGCAAATATGACACCCATCTTCAAAAAGAGCCGGAAAGATGATCCTGGTAGCTACAGACCTATCAGTCTCACATCAGTGCCAGGCAAGGTTATAGAACAGAATCTCAGGAGACATCTGACCAATTAAAGGTCAACCAGAGGATCAGGCCCAGTCAGCATGGGGTTATGAATGGTAGAAACTGCTTGACAAACCTGATTTCACTCTATCACAAGGTGACCCACTTAGTGGATGAAGGTAAGGCTGCTGTGTGGTCTACCCAGACTTCAGTAAAGCCTTTGACACCGTCTCCCACAACACCCTCTTGGAGAAGCTGGCCGTCCCTGGTCTGGATGGGCACATGCTCCGCTGGGTGAAACACTGGCTGCACGGCCAGGCCCAAAGAGTTGTGGTCAATGGAGTTAAATCCAGCTGGCAGCCAGTCACAAGCAGTGCCCCTCAGGGCTCGGTACTGAGGCTGCTTCTATTTAACTTCTTCATTAATGATCTTGACAAGAGTATTGAATGCACCCTCAGTAAGTCTGCAGACAACACCAAGTTGGGAGGGAGTGCTGATCTGCTTGAGGGGAGAAAGGCACTCCAGAGGGGCCTCGATAGACTGGATCAATGGACCAAGGTGAACTGTATGAGTTTCAATAGGGCCAAATGTCGGGTCCTGCATTTTGGTCACAACAACCCCAGGCAACCCTGCAGGCTTGGGGAGGAGAGGCTGGAAAGCTGCCTGATGGAAAGGGACCTTGGTGTGCTGATGGGCAGTCGGCTGAATGTGAGCCAGCAGTGTGCCCAGGTGGCCAAGAAGGCCAATGGCATCCTGGCTTGTATCAGGAAAGCTGTGGTGAGCAGGACCAGGGAAGTCATCCTGCCCCTGTACTCAGCACTGGTGAGGCCTCACCTCGAGTGCTGTGCTCAGTTTTGGGCACCTCAGTACAGAAAGGACGTGGAGGTGCTGGAGCAGGTCCAAAGAAGGGCAACAAGGCTGGGGAAGGGCTTGGAGAATGTGGCCTATGAGGAGAGACTGAAGGAACTGGGACTGTTTGGTCTGGGAAAGAGGCGGCTGAGAGGAAACCTTATTGCTCTCTTCCAATACCTGAAAGGTGCAGTGAGAGCGGGGTTGGTCTCTTCTCACTGGTGACAGGACAAGGGGAAATGGCCACAGGTTGCGACAAGGTGAGTTTAGGTTGGATATCAGGAAACACTTCTTTACAGGAAGTGTTGTTAAGCACTGGAATGGGCTGCCCAGGGAGGTAGTTGAGTCACCATCCCTGGATGTGTTTAAAAACCTTCTGGACATGGTGCTCAGGGACATGATTTAGCGGAGGGTTGTCAGATTTAATATAGCATGGTTAGGTTGTGGCTGGACTCGATGATCTTTAAGGTCTTTTCCAACCTGAGCAATTCTATGATTGATTCTGTGATACTAAAGCAAGTTCCCTACAGCAGGTCACACAGGTAGGCATTCAGACAAGCGTCAAGTATGTCCACAGGAGGAGACTCTACCACCTCTCTCAGCAGCCTGTTTCAGTGCTCCATGAACCTTACCAGTGCCAACCATATTCCAACCAAGGAGAAAAAGCTCCCTTCACTAGGTTATGCAAAGATGATACATTTGAATTTTAGTCACTAGTTCATCATACTGTTAGCTTTAAGCCAGAACAAATCTTGTTACTGCTTGAGGACCACAGCTCCTTCAGATATCTCTGAAGAGCTCTTTGCTTCAGCAAAGTGCTTTAGTACATCATATATGTATTGCTGTCACACTTGAAAGATCAAGCCAAAGACCAGAGACTTGCAAATTAAATACTCAGAATAGAAGTAAGCAAGAAAGAACCTACATGGGTAAGCACAATGCAATAGAGATGGAGGACACATACTAAGCCTTAGAATGGTTCCTACTGCACCAGCATAGCAGCTTGGGCTCAGAACCATCACAGCACCTTTGCTCCTGATACAGCACAGAGTGTTGCCTGTTGTATGTGTGCCTTTCCTATTTTCACCACGGACATTGGAATGCCTGCCTGTCCAGGCAGAAATCATAGCAGCCCCAGTAACTGTCACCAAAACAATCCAACTTTAATTCAGGCTGAAAACTCCACCATGCGCTGGATGCTTGCAATGCCACTATAGCCAATAAAACAAACTAGGACAAGAAAGATTGATTGCTTTGTTTGATCAAATTACAAAAATAGTATCTGAAGGGACCATAGGATGCAATATCTAGACTTTTGTCAAGCATCCATGACAATACCCCACAAAAATCATTAAGATGTTTGAATGAGGTTGGCTCATACAGAAGCACTGTCAGATTGTTAAGCAAGTGGAAATCATAAACAGAATGATGACGGGCAGCAGTATTTTTGAACAGGAAAAGCATCTCTGTGTGCTTCTACAGAGATTAACATTAGACTTAATTTACATAATTTTCCTGGGAAAGCAAAGAAGTAGCACATTAAATTTGTGCATAGTAATTGCATAAAACAAAGAGAAGTCAATTGAAACTGAATGTAAGGATGGAGTACAGCTCTGCCAAAAAGGACTTGGAGACACTCAATGGCAGGCTGGACCAGGTTCTGAGCATCTGACTGAGCTGTGGGTGTCCCTATTCACTACAGCAAAGTTGGATGCGATAATTCTGACGGTCCCTTCCAACACTAAGGATTCTATGAAAGTGTGACCATGAAAGCACCTGCAGTGCAACATACTTGTTAAAACTATAGTTGCATGGGTTTGGAAGCCTCATGGTATGAAAAACAGTGGAAAAGTAGTAGAACCAGAAGAGCTGCCTTGCCATTTGGCCATCTGTTTTCTCCTCAGCAGAGCAGATAAGATCACAGGGGACATTACAGGTACTTATGAAATGAATCATCATTTGTTAAGTGCTGGCTGTCTGAAGACTAGGCAGGTTTTAAAGCCAGAAAGGTTCAAAGAAAGCTACCTATGTCACTACATCCTGGAAGGTTTTCTTCATTAATTAGAGTGATTTACCCTGAACAGTAAGGAAGATGGAATGCCATAAAAACTGACACAGACACAAGCAAGAAACACAGTCCTCCTCTCAGGCAGGGAGACAAGACAATGGATTTGAGTCTCTTGATCTGTAAACATTCCCTCTTCTCCTGCACTAGAGTAATCAGGAAATCAGTCTCCATAATACAACATTACACCATACTCAGGCTGACTTAACTGCTCCCTAATTCACCTTCCATCAAGCCCACTGCCAAAATACACAATTCTTCCCTTCACTCCTGTCTGTTCTAAATGCACCTCATACTTACCTGAAGAATCTTCATTAACTACCTGTTATCTGTTTTGCACAGTCAATCTCACAGCTGATTAAGTTTCTAGATAAAAGACATTAAACTTCAGGTCCTAATTCCCTTCATCAGCTATAAGAACACAGCTCACATTAGAAAGCAAATTTAAAAAATAACAGCCTTATAGTTAATCCTCAGTAGCCTCCAGCTTACTGGATTTACAAATTCAAGAGATTCCTGCTGTAATGTAAGGGTCCGAGCACACCAACCTGCTCTGTAACACCTCACTGGAAAAGTTAGCTGCTCAAAGCTAGCTCTGACCTAACATCGATGAGTGGGGATCCAGTTAATGGGAACAGCCACAAGAACAATGAGCTGGAAGGTCATAGCCATGGCCTCTCCCCTTGTTTCAGGTGTCTGTAAGCTGAGGGTGGTCATTACCCTCCTGGCTCATGGTCACCTGTGATTCCCAGCTCACTTTCTCTTGCAGAGCAGCCTGCCCTTGCCACTCCCCAACATCTAACTTGTTTCCCATTATCAGGAGAAGGGCATCTGGTATTCAAAGTCACAGTTCACACTAATAGGATTTAAGCAACCTCTGCTCACTTCTAATTAAAGTCCATTATCGCTAATACAAGCAATCCCCAAAGCCAGTGTTCTATAGCCAACACTGCCCCCGGGGCCATCATTAGTAGTTGAACTCATGCAGGAGACAATCAAAGCAATGAGTCAAAACAATGAGTGCTACACTGGACATTCCCTTAACATCCTGGGCACACTGCCTGCCTCATAGCTGTCCAGCATACCCTCATTCCCTGGTGTGGAGCACACAGCAAAGCAACAGCTTAGCAACACCTCACCCCAAAACAAGGAGAACATGGGAAGTGCTGCTCCTGAAACACAAGCCATGCAGCCCAGGGAACAGCCCTTCAGCACAGCACAGCTGAGCTCCAGAGGCTGCACTTGGAAACACGAGCCACAGATTATAACTAACATAAGTGGCACACGTTCTTTTTTGAAATGGAGAGGGGATAGAAAAAGCTCACCAAAGAGGAAATGCATCCAGGCACCCTGTGTGCAACACAGTAAAACATGCACGGCATCAGCTACTACCACCCTAATCCTATAAGCACACTATGACTGGTTTAAGTAAAAACCCCTAATGTTGTCATCAACTCCATCAAGTTCAATGCACCATTAGTAACATTCCTCAGAGATCAATAATGGAGCCAATGCTGCTTAATGTCTTACAATGTCTAGGATGACATTGTCAGCAGCTTGGCAAACAACAAGTTGAGGGGAACGCCCAATCCTCCAGCTAACAGCAGTGCTAGCTGAGAACCCCACTCGTACGTACCAGCAGGCTGAGGAGATGAATCAAGGAGGACATCAAAAAGTTCAGGAAATGCTAAATCTTGCATCTGGAATGAAATAACCTCAGGCAACAACACAGGCGTGCACAGATCTGGGGATCCTAACAGACAGGCTCAACAGCAACATGCCCAATGAGCAAAGGAGGACAAAACACACTGGGCTGAATCAGCACAAGTTCAGAAGAGTAAATTCACCCCTGTCACTTGTGAACACAGAATTTCTAGTTTTCAGCTTCTCACGCTCAGTCCAGGTGTGCTGGACTCAGTCAAGCACAATAGTGTCAGCATGACTGGGGGCCTGGAGCATATGCAAGCATAAGAAAAGCTTAAAAACTGAGCTCCTGAGAGAAACTAAACCACACAGGCTCTCCTTGACTGCGTTTGTTATGACAACACCTGTTGAGCTCAGTAACCACTTTCAAGACCTACACAAAGCAGGCAAGTTCTTCTCAAAAATAGGTATAAGACTTAGATCAGCTATTTTGTAACTTGAAAATACAAGGTAATAAAACTACCAGTGTCCAAAGCAAGTAACTATTTAACTAGAAGTGCATTCTCCCCCTGCATTATGGTGTCCTGAATGCTCTAGAAATTGCCTGGCCATGGAATTTGCAAGCAGACTAATTCTCAGCCTTCCACCCCTTTGCCTATACTAGTTCATTCCATTGGGATAAACTGTTGCCTGTAGATGCACTGAATCTGCAGGAATTTAGGAATAAGGCATCTTTCCTTTTGGTAATAGTTAGAAAAGAGCCAAAAAAATCCAAAACATTAATTTTAGTCATAGTGCAAGAAGTAAGGAAGGAATAAATAAGTTATAATTGGTTAAATTATTGATGGTTCACATTTAGGAATTTTCTAGTTCAGCAGATGTTTTCCTCCTCTAGCTATTTATGATAGTGTGGAGGGAGCAGAAGCAGAGGGTGATACATCTGCAGCTGAGTTTTGATTGCAGTTCTGCAGCCATCCAGGACTCTGCTGAGATCAGAAAGTTGTTGATCCTGACAGCAAATAGCTATTACAGGTTCAGCAGGAACCAGCTTTCTTAAAATCTCACTTTAAGGAGGCTTTCAGCTTATTAACGCAATACCTACTTTCAAAGTAAGTACAAAAGGATCTTGGCTTACGAAGTACGTAGCAACAATATATATATGAAGAGCCCAGGAAAATAACATCAGGAGAACTGCAGAACATTTTCTGGTTAGTTGGCATTTTGCTTTATAAGTCATTGTGGTATTAATGATTCTATTAAAGCAAGCAAGAACTAGAAAAACATTTAGGTAATTTATTCAATATGACAGATTACCCCTTAAGGATGCAGTTTAATAAAAAAATACTATAAGCTTCCCTTTTGATAGAAAAGCACCACGTTTTTCAGAATACTGAAGTTTATGCTAGGGAACAGGGAGTTACAAGGGAAAATAAGGGGGGGGCATTGCTATCTAGTAGCATTTTACAGTTATTACATTCACTCAGAATGATACACCTCAGTACTGTGAAGCAAAAGCTGCAGTAACAAAACAACTCAGCAGAGTTCTGCAGCTCCTTATGTTTTAGTTGTTGAGCCCCACAGAAGAGCATGTGGCATCTGAATTACACTCCCAGGGTCCCTCTTTGCCATACAGACACTGCCACATGCTGCAGCCCATGAGCCACGAAGGTCCACTCACCAAACAAGGAGCCCTTCAGAAGGCTCCTATAGGAACATAATTCAGTTATAGTGAGGCACGTTAAGACCAGTTGTCACTACTTGGTTCGGAGCCCAGCAGTAAAATAACACCAGCACTCCCTCCTATGCTGTTCTCTCCCTGTGGTTTATGAGTTATCTGTGACGTTCACGACTACCTGCTGTTACCCTGCTCCAGCAGGGATTAATAGTAAGGCCCAAGAACACAACAGGAGCCTCGTAAGGTTGTCAGTAGGAAACACACAGAACACAGGTTCCTCTGAAGTGCTTTTACTCTTGACTACAAAGATAGAGACCTTCCCACATACCTTGAAAAGTCTCCTAGGCTTCCTGAGCCAAGAAGAAAAAAGATTCTTCAAATGAATGCCCCTGTTTTAATACACACTTCTTTCCACTTAGTCCATGTTAAGCAGTACTTTTCCTCTGGCTATCTCTGCTACGTACAATACACAGGTATACTAGCAAAGAACACCTGCACTGCAGCCCTTCCCCACGCCTCCAGCCTCCAACATGGTATTTTACATGAGAATTCCCAATTCCTTCTTTCTCATTATGCCCAAACTCCAGCATCAGAACATCACACTCGACTTTTTCCTACCTCAACAGCCAGCTGCTCCCCACTCCCAGAGAGGAGGAAGTATAGGAGGCAGAACACTCACCACAAAGGCTGGCAAAGATCTCCAGAAACAAAAAAAAAAGGAAAGGCAGAAATAAAACCCGTGGGGAAGCAGACAGGCCCATCACAAGGCAAGATCAGCCAGGCTGCAGCCCCAGCTGGAAACTAACACACCCAGCACAGGTGTCCTTTATATATCTCTGAGTCCAAACAGCAGAACTTAAGGCACCTGTGGCACTTCAATGACAAAATGAATACACCTGTCAGCAGGGGGTTAACAGACTTGCAAGGATTTTTGAGTTTAGACTTGTTAGTCCCAATGTATCTGTCCTCTTGAGGATTTAAGCCCAAGTACAGAAAGGAGGGAAATAAGTCTTCGTTAGGCACCACTGCTCCCTTCATTCCTTAAGTATTACTCATTTAGGGTTTGGTGCAAACAAGGGTGAAAGACCAGCCCCTCAAGAAAGGCCCAGCATCAGCCTTGTCCTGTGTGCAGCGATGCTGACAACTCCACAGCACCAATTTTCAGTCAGAGATGATGGATTAATCAAGGCTGATTTGTGCCAGCTGTACTCCATCAGGGTCTTTGCTCTGATCTTCATGCTGCAGTAACTTTCTATCTTAGCTGATTCTGTGGGGTGAAGCCCTTAAGACAGCCACTGCCCTTTGTCTCCCTTCTGCCACAAATAAAGTAATTCTAAAAAAACAATTTTCACTAATACTACTAAGGTAATTTGTTACAATAGTGAGAAGACTGACAGGACCCAATTTCTGTCAAATGCTTTTGTGTGCACACATCCACGTGAGTTGAAGCTTCAGAATCTGACCTACCACACGAAGACCAGCAGACTGAGGAACAGGAGACAAACTCCTGTTGCTGCTTGTTGGCATGCTGGTTCTTTGAAGCATGCGTTCATTCCTCACACTACAAACCATTTTGCATCACGGTCTAGCCTGTCATTTAACTACTTGCCTCTCTCAAAAAACACCTGAAGTACAAGTGGCTCCCTGCTGCTCCAGCCCCACGTTACTACGTGCAGCAATGCTGCCAACAAGCTGGGCTTAGCAATCACCTCCCCGACACACGTTTAGAGAATTACCTCCTGCGTGGATCCTGGGGATCAGCAGTACTTACCAGCTACTAAATTAAAGCTGTTTGCTGGCTTCCTTGTACAGGCTCTAATTTATGCCATTCTCTGCATGGTAGCACATAAGAGTGCCAGTCCTTAAGCTGGCTGAGATGCAGCACTGTTAAAACAGCTGCAGCACTGCTGCATCCAAAAGAGCAGCATCATCAGAGGACCTCAACAACTTTCCTGAACCGAACATGCACACAGCCAACAAACTCCTGTATGTAACCCATCTTACATGTCAGCAAAGCTGCCCAAGCAGATCCACTGACAGTTTCAATACTGGCCTGCATCTATACACAAAAGAACAGCTCAGATCCTTCACAACCAACCCTTTTCAGCTTTCCAGGCTCCTCCAGAAAAACTTCAGGAGACTCAAAGAGACAAATGTTATAATAAAAATATTATGTTATAACAGTAAAACTATAAGAAGCTACTCAAACAACTTAGGTAGAGAATAATCAGGAGTATGCAACAGTGTGGAACAGACTAACACAAATCTGTTTAAATGCTACAGTCATAGAAGTTAGTTTGAAACACATGATTCTGACTATGCAACAGCTATGAAGGAGCGCCAGAAGGCTCATAATAGAAAGAAATAAAAAGCTATTAAAATGACGGCTTCCACCAGCAGAATTCAAGCTATGGGACATCACTGATCGCTTCTAAGGAACAGCTCCTTCCTTTGTGATCCCAGTACAGATCAGCAGAAAGAAATGAGGATACATATGTGACTCAACACCCATCCCCTCTGATGAGAAAAGACGTGATGTGTTCAACCTCTTCCAGAGCATTAATGTGCCTACCCTGCTCCTTTCTTGTGCCATTCGACTGGAGGTGAACCTGCTGGCATCAGTCTTCATGATAAACTTTTGAATAAGCTTATCACAGTAGAAATGGCTGCAGTCCATTTCTTTCCAATATTTGTTATTTCAGGCAGGGTGCAGGAATGAGGTATCGATTGCGTGCAGTTCACATTTTGAATAGACTTCTCAACCATAAAAGGTAGAGATGTTTTAATTTAAGCAAGACTTTAGCATGATACATTATAGTAGTTTCTAGGGAAGAAAAAAAAATTACCAAGCCACTGTACTGTATCCCAGTTTGGCCCTTGGGTCCAGTACTGTGAGCCAACACCTAGGCATATGCAGAGTCCCAGCAGACATACTGAATCCCAGCTACTCACTTAGTCATGCTGTGCCTCCATCTCCTCATGGGAATAATGCACAGCTACTTCACTGGAGTAACACAAGGCTGATTTCATTAGCATTCACAAACTGCTTTCTACTCAGCAGAGGGAAGTGTTAGGGAAATGCCAAAAATCTCTACTTCTGGGCTTCTCTCCTAACTCTTTTCGTAAGTTATTTCCTACGAGGTATGCAAAAATGTCTTAGAACCTTCTTAATCAAGAAAGCAAACATATCCTCATTTTCCAAACACAGGCTTGTAATTATGTGAGAATGAGACAGAAAAAGCACTTACATGCATTAACATTGACATGATCAAGAGATAACAGCACCATTAATATATCCTCTTGCAAAGGACCCTTTCAGACAGGCACTGGAAAATCAGGAGTGGGGCTCATTAAGCTTTTTTTTTTTTTTCCAAGGTGAATGAAACAAAAAGGATGCTTAAAGAATGCTGCAGTAACTGAAGGGAGAAAGGAGACTGTGGTCTTTTAGTGCACTGAAGGCTTCTAAACTATCCATCCAAATGGAGCCATGGCGTCAAGTATACAGAGCACCCCTCTGACAGACTGATAGGCAGCTGTAAATAGCCAGCTCACCTTGTACAAGCTCCTTCAGCTCCTTCAGGCAGAAAAAATCCCAGTCAGAAAAGACAACGAAGCACGTGCCCCACAGTAATTGATCCTAGCACTCAGAAATGGTACAGGATCAGGAAGGTGAGTGGCTTGCAGCCATTGCCTCTTGTCCCATCATCGTGCCCCTCCGAGCAGAGCTTGGCTCAGCCTCCTCCATGTTCTCCAACCAGGCAGTTGCAGACAGCAGTGACGTCTCATCAAACCGCATCTTCTTGCTCATAGCCTAGATAGTGAAAAGTTATAACTTCCAGTGCTATTTAAATTAAATGAACCTATGTGAAAGAGGGTGGAATTCTCATGTTGGACAAGATTGCAGTGTCCACAGCTCCAATATTCTAACCACAAGTGACCGTTCTCTTCCAAAAGCTTTATATTTGGGAGATCTTTCTTCCTGTGACATGTGAGACAGAGCCCTTTCATTTCAGCAAGGTTAAGATTGCATTAGGTGAAACAAATCCAAAGCATTTGGATCCTCTTCTAAAATAAATTACGGCTCCAATAAAATTTATTAGATCAGGAAAATACAGGATATTTCTCTAGACTAAATACTACATTGCTTCGCTTGTCTGTGATATTACTACAGTTCAGTTGCTCAGCCTTTGTATCAGCACCTTCTAATATCTTTCAAGTTCCAACACGTTGTAAAGTAAAGCTTTAATTATCTTTTTTTGTCATTATATCACTGTTGATCTGCTACTCTCACTGCTGTATCAAGTCACAGAACAACACGTGACGTGGGCCAATACTACTGACAGGGAGTTCTGGCAAAAAAAAAATCACCTTAGTTACATTAATAAGCTTTCCCCATAAGGCAAACTTAGCTCAAGCTGTTGCAGTCTTCATTTCTAATTTGTTTGGAATCTGTTTTGATTTTCTGTCTCCAGTTAAATATAATTCTCTTCTAGGCTCTGTTTTATGCATTGATTTTTGCAATTGCATTCATATTACACTGGGACCAAATACCCATTTCTCTAATTCAGGTAGCACAAAAGTTTAGACAAACAAAGCCTATTTTTTTTATTTATTTATTTTAATTAGAGGAATGCTTTGAACAGGGATGGGACTTGGAGTAGTTACAGCACCATTTGTTTTCACAGTGAAGGGTATACATCAGGGAGGGATGGACTGTTGACTTTTTAAGAGCGTACTAAAAAAAACCTCACTGGACTATTCTCTGCACTGGGGAAACTTAGAGTTTAATGAAGCCATCAAACTATTATTTTAAGTAGCTCTGCTCCAAAGTAGCCATCAGTGCTGCACTGAGACAGAATATAGAGAATCTCCTAAAACCTTTCCCACAGGCCCCATCTCCAATACACACAATGACTCTTTCCTCTTAAATAAGAACAAGCGGGTCTGACATTTTTATTACATGCACGGTACTTTTTCCTGATTTTTATGGCTACTGAGTTAGTTTTAACATGTATTCATCTCAAAAATACATGCAGAGAGCAGAAAGATCGGTACCACCACCACACAGAGCTGGATTCTATTCCTGGCAAGTCGTTCTGGGCTTTCGGAAAAACAGAAGTGCAGGCAGAGGTCAGCAGCCCCACTGCTGTACTCAACAGCACAGCCTCCCTATGGTTGTGTCCTCCTGCAGAACGCCTCTCCAGCCAGCCCTGCCTTCACCCAGCTGTGTAAGAAGGCAACAGCCCCGAGGACTGCAATTCAAAAGGAACTGGGCCTGAGACTGTCTCATTTGTAAGGAGCAAATATCATTAAGCACTTCTTGTTCTGCAAGCTGAAGAGGCTTAGAGCTGGTAGAAGCATCACAGGCTGTGATACAGTAGAGCTGATCGGCTCGTCTTGCATTCAGTTCAAATACATACTGTCAATCACAAGGACTACATTTATATAGGCAATCAGAATACTGCCAAGGAGAAATGTCTCCCTCCTGATCCTCTCCCACCTTTCTTCCCACACTTAATGCACCATAAGATAGAGATGCCCGTGGGACAATTCCACTCCTCTAATATGAAGAGATTTGGTTTCTTTTCTCTCAGAAAACAGACCTAGATGCCTGGTAGGTTGCCTGCCTTCAGAATAAGAAATAGCATGACAGATTTTTGGGTTTGGGTTCGGTGTGGGTTTTCTCAGGGTGTAAGCGAGAGCTTTCTTCTCATCCCTGGTACAGGCAGAGCATAGTCTGTGTGCTTTTGTGATGCACTGTTCGTTGTCTAAGTTTACTCATCACATCGATCCAGGAGCCTGTAGTCAGTTTAAGCACCCTCACTGTGTTCTCATCTTCATTTCAGAGATTGCCTTCCCTCCATCATCTCAGATGGAAGAAAGCAGAGCAGTCACCATGATGTGCTGCCCCATCCTCAGGCCGACTGATCACCCAGGAGAAGGTGTTCTGTCCATTTTTTAAGAAGATGAAGTTTTCCATTGCTCTATTACAGAGGTTCTTTTTGTGCCTCATTATTTCAGACCTTTTCCACTTCATTATAAAAACACCATTTGCTAGACTGAAGGTAAGCAGCACAATAGCACTTCAAGGCTGCACAAATTAATCAATACAGCCTCTGCAGCTGAAGCACAAGGCCATCACACCAGGGAGGTCTCATTTTGAGATGCTCTCCACCCTCCTAATTAAGCACTTTATGACTCATCTTCTTACAAAAAATAAAATATATATACATTTATATATTTAAAAAAAAAAAATCTCCCAACTATAAAGCTCTGTTAAGAAATAGACATGAATAAAACTGGAGTCAAGATGAAACAAACCATCTGTAAGAGAAAAAGAAAAAAGAGTCAAACAAGGCAGTCCCTGCTCCCACTAGGATAGGTAGCTTGGCCCAGGCACACCTGCTGTTTTCTCTACAGCATTCCCAAGCATCAGGGCCATTGGATGGACTTGGCAGGGAGAAAAGAATGAGGGCTGCAAGGTTCCCTACCTATTCTTTGCCCCCCAACACCCATTCCATTCCTGAGGAGTTCTGCTCTCATACTGGTGTGCTGGGACAGCACAGCATGGAGCCCTACACTCCCCAGAGCTCAAAGACAAAAAGCATTCTGGACAGTTCATTTCCAATACAGCTACTAATGAAAAAGGCTCCTGATGTTCCTTCAGCACCACTGGGTGACCCACGTGGGCTCTCCTTCAGGCACTTGGTCCATTAGCTGTACCTACAGCTATCTGACTTGTTCTTAAAATAGGATACTGGGTTCCATTGTGTCTCATGAATAGAGATGGTTTTCACCAGCCCTAGCACATCTAGAGTGAACCAGGTCTTTTAGAAGGTGCTGCAGAGCTGGCAGAAGAGGGACGTGTCACTGGAGAATGAGTGCTTTGAATGCAGAGGCTTTGTGCATTTGTTTTATTTATTTACTTTGTGAGAACACTTTTCATAGACAAAGACTAATATCGTGCCAAGAGCCATATGCACACAATGCTGCAGTTTATTCTTTATCATGCCAACAGTTTCCCAATTTAACGTGTGGAATTTTATCACAAGTCCTTCAACATCAGATTTCAAGCAGTCCAAATGAAATGGCCTACAGGGTCACAAGTTTAGTCCTGTGCTTGGAGGGCAACTGGAGTTAAAATACAACAGGCAGTAGAATTACCTATACCTGCACGAGGGAGAGGCTTTCAGACCACTCTTTCTCTCCCAAAGCACAACCAGCTCCTCTGGGATCAGGTTTGCTCGCATGCTGTGAAGGCTTCCAGCAGCACTACCACAGCTTGTGGGGCTTGGAGCACACTGTGGTGCTCACCTCACCAACTTTTGTTACTGAGAATGTCCTGACGCTCAACAGCACAAGAACTGCTAGGTTAAAATCCAATTTCAATCCCCTTGTTGGGTGAATCCACACAGGTGCAGGAGGAAGCTCTCCATCACTGTTGCAGATCTCATCTCATGAGACAAGGTAAAACAAGGAAATCAACAGAAGCCCTGCTACTAAACCACAGCAGAAATGGGTGCACTGGCGCTGAGTTGGTTCCCAAACTTCAGCACAGCTCCACCTGTTGTCCTGAGGCCTGTTTCATCCATCAGGCTTTCCAACCAGCACCATTTCAATGCCTGGCTGAGCTATGAAGCTTCTACTGTTCCTCTTCAGCTTCACGCAGCACTCGGGCCTCTGCACTGAATGTGTGGTGCCACATGGAGGAGGTGAATACATTTAAGTTTAATGCTCACTGCAGCTAGCAGCCATTTATGGTAACAGACACTTTTGTTTCTTGGAATTAATATTCTTTTGGGGTTTTTGTTGGGTTTTGTTGCTGTTGTTTTTGTGGCATAAATCAGGACTCTTTCCCTTATGACTTAGAACAGTCTCAGACGCTAAGAGCAGAGAAAGACAATCACAAGCAATCAAATTACCATATCCTAATGAACTACCATTTGTTAGCTGAGCCAGAATAACTATTTCCCAGCATACAGAAGGTAAACATCAGAAAGGCACAAGGAAGGTAATTAAAGCCAATGTGTTTAATTCTGCATTTGCATGAGGCTGAGAGAGTGCTGAAAGCCACTCCACGCTGCTTGTGTGAAATCTCTATCCGTTAGGAAAGTCTCTTGCCCTCACCCCACCTCCCATTTTCCTTTCAGCCTTTCTCATCCCCCAGCCAAGCACTGTGTGGCCCCAGTCCTGAGCCCCAGCTCTTTCCAGACCTCTGGCACAGGGAGGTGAGGAGATGCCCAACATCTCAGGCAGTCAGGAGGGCAGCTCTGTTCTCAGCTCTGCATGAATCTTGATGACAACTTGATGTGCATGTGACTGCAATACAGACATATTTGAAACCTTGGCTACTTAAATAACCCCTCCTTTCCCATCCAGTAAGGTGTTAAGGGCTCAAAAGGAATAGGTTTAGCAATTCTGGGTGCAATATTAGCTCAGCTACATGAGTCGAATCCATATGGTACATTAATGATTCCCAGCAAGAAAACAATTTCAGGAGCTATTCATTTAGCTTCTAATAGCTAATATCCAATAACTTTCATTTTATCCAAATACTGGAAGCAATAAAGGCTCCTATGCACCCAGTAAAATAGATGAGGAAATGGCATAGTCAGGAAATCAAGAATATGAGACAGATGTCAGAGCTCCAAGGAATAGAAGGTGATATTTTTGTTTTTCCTCCTTCCCCTTTGTGTGCATGAAGGGGCACATACAGTCTGCTTAGGCATTCAAAGCAGTATTCAAAGAGAGGAGCCCTAATTCCCCTCCATGGAAAATTGAGAGTGAGGAAAGGGGAAAATTCCAACAGGGGTAGTGATGCAGAGGACCACAAGATTCCATACGTAACATGGAGAAGGGGTGGATAAACCCCTCACCTGCACAGCAGCTGGATTTGTCTCAGCACTGCTCCTTTAGGACTCCACCAGGGCTTCAAACCTCAGCACCAAACACAAGAGGCAGCACCAAACACAAGATTGCAGTGCTCTGAGCCCCAGCCTGCACCATCCACGGCTCCATGTGCACCATGTCAATAGAGGTGGACCAAAGCCAGGGTGATGGCCAACACCCCCACTGAGACAAAGAGGCCAGTGGCCTGGAGTGGGCACCTTGTTACTGTCCCACCATCCCACTATTATAGCACACTGCACAGACTGAGGTTTTGTCCTGGCTCCATCATCTGCCTTTTGAGTAGATTTTAATACTGCAATTGCCTTTTCAAAAAGGCCAGGCTACCACAGGCAGGAATAACTTGGAATAATCTCTCTCCAGGAGGAGGTATGCAGCTTGCTGGGGAGTCATAAAAAAGCTGCATCCCAGTGCTCCAGCAAAGTCAGCTCAGTGCTTCACCTTGTTCAGCTTGCTTGTTGCTTCAGACGGAGGCAGGTACTCGGCTGCTGCTGTTTAAGGAACATATATATTCTATCTTTCCTCAAAAGGAACAGCAACAAACTTCAAATGTTCAAAAACTCCAGGGCTCTCAGGAGCCTTCAGTGCATTTGGCACAGCTGTCCAAAGGCAGCACTGCAAGTGCTCTGTCGCATCCTCTGCCCTGTCCCATCAGACGTGCCATGTCCTCACTTGAGCTGCGCTCTGAATACCAGCTACTTCAGGGATCACCTTCGGTACTTGTCTTGTGCAAGCATCTCTGCAGCAACGCTTCTCTCAGTAGCATTTCGGCCTGGCTGCAACCTAATCAAATGGAGCAGATCAGCACTGAGTTTCCCCAGAGCCTGTAGAAATAGGGCTTACTCTAAGGGAATGCTAAAGGTTCCGGAGCAAAGCCAAAGCTTCCTCTGTCATCACTTCAGGAGGGATTAACACCACTGAGCGTCCTGCAGAAATACCTTTCTGCATTCAGCCATCAAGCTGATGTGTACATTATACACAGGATTCCAATAAATTCGTTTCAGCATCTTTAAAGCTATCATTGCAGGGGAGAAAGAACATTTTATCAGAACACACCACTAGAAGTCTTTCATTTTAAAATATTCCCTCCAAATTGACAGAAATAACTACCATGCCACAAAGACCTTTCACTTTAAAGCCAATAAGCTTTTTGGCTTCCACCTTCTCTACTCTGCCCACTCCTTCACAGGATCCTTCATGCTTCCCTGTTACAGACCTGAGCCCATTCTGAGCAGCCTTTCCAGTCCAACAGCTGGGAGGGGAAAATCTTCTGTTTGCCTTTCCCCTTCCCCACCAGCAGTGCTGGAGCTGCCCAGATTGCCTGAGAAGAGCTGCTCCAAGTGACATTTTACAAAGCAGGTGACACATCCTGAACCAAAGGCAGGGGAGAGAAGAAAGGAGAACCAGCTATCCCCTCAGGACTGCACACACCTCCAGCATGAGGGAAGCCTCAAAGAACACAACCTAGCAACTTGGCAAAGGCAGAGGCAGGAGATGGGGGCAGCTGAAGGAATGTGCTGAGACTTGGGCTCTGGGCAGGGCTGGGCAATGCTGTCCCTGCTCAGGAGATGCTGTTGCTCTTGTGGGAGGCTCAGCTGACATCACCAATCACCATGGGTGGCTCATATGTGCAAGCACTTGTTACTCTATATATGCTGTTTGCAATTCTGCAGAGCCCAAAACCCAAGAAAAAAAGGCAAATGGAGGGAATTAAAACTGATTCCCCAGCTGACTTCACAACGGTACTCTTAGCACTGCGTTTTTGCTCCCAGGTCCTCCAAATTCAAATACATACAAGGCGTGCTCCATCATGCTGACACCTGACACGAGAGTCTACAAATAAAACAGACTTGGACTCTCCGGAGCAAAGGCAGCCTGCACAGCAGTGCTGATTTACGTGTGCTGCAAGTCTCTGCTCTTAGCTGATGGTTGCAGGGATGTTGTCAGTGTATTCATGTCACAAAAGCAAAAATCAAACAAAGAAAAAAGATATTGACAAAGAAAATCTCACTTTTTTGGCTGTAAGTCTCCGGCTTATCATGAGCTCTGTATCTGTTGGATGGTTCTGCTCGTAAGCACTCCCAAAGGCAGCCACTGAATGTTGTGCAATAAATCCAGTGTAGGGTTACTGCCCCCACACTGAAAGTTTTGCCCGAGTTTTAGAGGTCCTACAAAAGGTTATAGCAGAGAGAAGCAAGCCCCCTCTATCCTGCAGAGAAATATTCCCATTAAGCCAAATGATAGGGCCACCAATGACAAATGCAGCAAATCTGTATTTGCAGAGAGGTACCCTTGAGAGCAATATCACCTTCTAAAAAACTTGTACCCATAAGATGCATTGTCAGTGGGGTTAAAAGGCTTGCGCATCATAGAATCACAGAATGGCTTCGGTTGGAAGGGACCCCAAGGATCATCGAGTTCCAACACCCCTGCCACAGACAGGCCATCAACCACCAGATCTGGTACTAGCCCAGGTTGCCCAGAGCCCCATCCAGCCTGGTTCTTGTTCAGTTCCTCAGAGCCTAGTCATGCATGGTGGTGTAGCACGGAGCACAGTCAGGTCCATGGAACTCACTGGCTTGATCCTATTTCTTGCTGAATTGGGCTGTTCCTCAAAAGTTCCTCAAAAGAAGCCTGCAGGAGCCCCAGAGCTGGAGGGGCCTCGGGAGCACTGAACCTCCTTGCTTGGAGGTTCTGCCACAGGAGCTCAAACATGGCACACTCAGGTTGTAGGCTAGCAAGGCACTTTGCTTCTCATGCTCTTGGATTCAGCTTTTCAGTATGGTGCTCTGATGGTTAATTGCTTCTGCTGTGGTTTTAGGAAGTTTTATATAACACTTATTCTCTTTACAGCTCTACCTGCAAAGTAATTCAAAAGATTCTCTGTTCAGACCACCTCAGTAAACCTCCTGACTCCATAATACCAATTCAAAGCTATTCCAGGTCAAACCTTTAATCAAAGAGACCTCTTTAAGCTTCTTCTCACCCTTATTAAAGAGATTTACAAAACCGTGAAGGAGGTTGGAGAGTTAATGATGTGCCATTTTAAAAGGCTCCATTAAAATTTGGGTATTTTTATCTTCTAGAAAAAGCATTTGCAGATTGTAACTCCAAGGAGACAATTATAAGAGCATTCTGAGAGTCTTTTCACTTGATCTATAAGGAGGAGAAATGGTACAGCCGAGTACGGGAAAGAAAATACACTGCATAAGCCTTTTTCTTGAATAGGATCCTAACTAGCCATGCTGCAGCTGCAGTGAAGTGTCTCATGCTCCCGTGATTTATTACCGCAAGGGCCACATCATCTGCCAAAGTGTGCTTGTAAGAAATTAAATCGTTTCCAAAGGAAACATTAGAATAAGCCTGATTTTAGATTTGCATTTTTACCCTGATTAGTGTCTGTGGAGTTCCTTTGAAAACTTTTGTATCAAACACAAATACAAAATTATTGCCAAATGCAATTTGAATTCGGGAAGGCTTCAGGAAGGAAGGCCAGTTCCACTCAGAGAGAAAGGAGGAGGCTGTTTACAGCAAAGAGAATGAAGAAGAGTACTGAAAGAGAAAGGAAGTGGCAGTCTTCCAACATGCTGTGCCTTGGACCAAATTGCTTTCTGTCTAACATGATGAGTTGCTCTCAGGCGTGAGTTATTCTGCTAACCTCTGAGCTTGACCTTGGGCACCAGGCTTCACATCAAATGTAAGTAACAAATTAGGGGCTTGATCCTGTACTCCAGCTTCCCTTTTGCTTCAAACCGAGGAGGGGGAATGGTAGCAGAACCTGTGTTAATATCGGCATGGTGGTATTCCTGATGGACTTCCAGACAGAAAACTCCTATAATTAGTGTAACTACTGCTGACACAATTTGGGATCACAGCAGAAGATGAAAAGGCAATATATAACATCTTATAGTTCGAGCAGACTGGTGACCTAAAACAGCAGGTATTCTCTCATGAACATCCAGAAGTTTAATATGACAGGCCAAACAAGCCCCTTTTTCAGTATCAACTTGAATCACATTGAATGAAATCCTAAAATATTTGCAGTATGAAGGATGGACAGTTGTTAGCTTGAAAAGGTGGCTTGATTTTTAGATGTGTCAGGAAGCTGCTGCTGTCAAATTACCAACATCCCAATAACATGGCATCATGTGGCATAATTCCTAACTTTAGTTTTCCAGCATATAGCCCTAAAGCACAACAAGCTGCTGTTAGACACTGGGAACAAAGCAGCTGTGGTACTTAGTGCTACCAAGCAAAGATCTGCCTGGATCTCTCGAGTTTATGTGCTCTTCAGAGGGGATGTACAAAGTCCCAGGGTAACAGTAAGATAAAGGCACATCTGGAGGTACGCGGCTGATCATGTGAATTGAATCAAGTTTTACCTGGATTCTTCCTAGAAAAATCTTAGAGATTCTACAAGGGATTATCCCTGATTTGAATATATTATATTATATTATATTATATATATTATATTATATTATATTATATCATATATCACAATAATGGTTAGAGCCCATAGCTCTTGCTATACAACTTCACTGTCGCCATCCCCTCTCAAGGAGCCTGAGCTACACCCCAATCCATTTGCTTCTGCACCAACCTGCAAAAGGACAAACCACCAGTGCATCGGTCTCCTACCTGCCCCCTTTTTTCACCCCATAGTCAAAACAAGCTCTTCACCTAAACTACAGCACATTTCTTCATCTAGACAGGATCCCGTCATGATGAAGCTCATCAGATTTTAGAGCTACAGAATATAATGATCTGACCACTGAAAATCCTTCCAGGTATATGGCACCCATCCCTTCCTACACATTGCTTCTGCAATCCCATTGCAGCTACCATGTTCCTAAGCCTTTTGCTCATACAGTGAACCCAGATGACGCATGAGAGTGCACTGACCACATTTCTGTTTGATAGATGTTCGAGACATGCTACTGATGGTATACTGTAACTGCTTAGGGTTAATAACTGAAGCTGATTCGGTGCTAAGTATCCTCTAACTTTGTTCCAGTCGGGAAAAATCATGTTCAGCTACAAGATGATGGTATCATTAAAATTCTATTTCAGAGAAATACTGTTAAATGATAATTTTGCTCTTCATATTAGGAGAGGATTAATAATTGAATCCAAAGACTCAGTTATATATATTGGTAGATTTGTTTCCTAATAGGAAGAATGACTTAAACAGAGATCCATTAAATTTTTGAATATTCCCACGCTAGTTTGATTATAAGCTTTTCCATTAAGTAGCAAAGTCTTAATGGCATTAAACCACTTAAACAGCAAAAACAGCACATAATTATCATTTTGAATTCAATCTTTTTAGAGTGCGAATAGATACTGTACATCACTGACAATGCACACTCCCAAACACATTTTTCTGTTCCTTCACAGCCCCTTGTACTGATAATTGTCCCAAACATCCATCATTTGCTCTCACAAAGATTTACTCAGAATAACAGGATAACAAAATTAAGCCTAAATGAAAAAAGGCATAACAAACAGCAACTGTGTTACTCTTACATTAAGACAGATGTATAAAGATGATTGAGAAATGAGGGCATGGCCATGCATAATCCAGTAGGCCAACAAGTGAAACTACGCAGAACGCAGCAATGCCCCTTACCCTGCTACACTCACTGCCTGTCTCTCTTTAGAATAGAATCCTTGAGAGTTGGAAGGGACCTCTGAAGGCCATATAGTCCAACTCCCCTGCTATGAAGAAGGACACCACAACTAAACCAAACTGCCCAGGGCATGATCCAACCACACTTTGAAAGCCTCCAGGGATGGGGCATGTACCACATCTCCAGGCAACCTGTTCCAGAGCCTCACCACCATCACTGTAAAAGACTTTTTCCTTATATCCAACTTAGATCTACCCTTTTTAAGCTTGAAACCATTTTCCCTTCTCCTGTAACAACAGACCCTGCTTAAGAGTCTGTCCCCTTCTTCCCTGTAGCTCCCCTCTAGATACTGACAGGCCGCTCTCAGCTCTCCCCACAGCCTTCCCTTCTCCGTGCTGCACAGCCCAGCTCTCAGCCTGTCCTCGCAGGGAGGTGCTCCATCCCTCAGATCATTTTGGTGGCCCTCCTCTGGATGCGCTCCAGCAGCTCCGTGTCTCTCCTGTGCTGAGCACTCCCCATCTGGACGCAGCGCTCCAGGTGAGGTCTCACAGCACAGAGCAGAAGGGCAGATCCCCTCCTCGCCCTGCACCACCTCCCCACCTCACATACGCCATAACATCTCTTCCAGGAGGATCTGCTCTGTGATCTTCCCAAGCTCACCTGCAGCTCCCCAGGTCTTCCTTTCTCACTTTCTTAAAAATAGGAGTGATATTTCTCTTTCTCCAGTCACCAGGCCTGACAGCCACATCAGCCAGTTCCTTCAGGACCCTGATCTGTGTCATCAGGCCCCACAGACTTGTACACACTGTTTCATGAGGCAGTCTTGAACTTTCTCCTCTCTTACAGCAGGAGGGACTGTTCTCCCAACCCGGCCCAAACCCTGCCACACTGAGCATAAAGCATTTGACCATTTGCCTCTGATTTTGCACATCTCCCTCTCGATGGCACCTTTTGGACTTGTAATGATAGAAACAGGGCTATCTCCTATTGACTGGGGTGTGAGCACTACCTAGATACTGCTAGTGCAGCCATTTGAAGATGAGAACTAAATGGTAATATCATTACCTAATGCTGAAGCTGTGCCAAAGGGCTAACTCCTGAGGCCAGTGCAGAGCCTGGTCTTCAACCTTTCAAGCTCATAAAAGACTTCTGAAACAGTGGAAGCACCTTGGAGATTTCTGCCTTTCTTTCAGTTCTATTACCATCTGCAGGAATTTGTAGTTCTTTACTAGGGAAAACGTTCCAATCTGAAAAAAAAAGAAACCTGCATGTCAGTAAGGACACAGATCAGATCATAAGTTCTTTACTATGAGAGTGGTGAGGTGCTGGAACAGCTGCCCAGAGAGGCTGTGGATGCCCCATCCATCCCTGATGGATGCCAGGTTGGATGGGGCCCTGGGCAGCCTGGTGTGGTATTAAATGTGGAGGTTGGTGGCCCTGCCTATGGCAGGGGGGTTGGAGATTCATGATCCTTGAGGTCCCTTCCAACTCGGGCCATTCTGTGATTCTGTAATCAATTTTGTGGATTCTTGTTTTATGTAATTAATCTTAGAATCCACAGTTGTCATTAAAAAACGAAGTCACTGCTTGCTCTCTAGACTGAGCAATCATTTTCATCATGCATATGAAAACCATATTGCCAGATGGTAAAGAGCAAGCGAAACTCTGCCCTCATGCAATTCAAGACTACACACAGAGGTTTTTCTGTAGGGGAAGTCACAGAATTGAGAAAAAACAGCAATGCAATATATATTTAAATTGAGATTAACACAAACAGATGCCTGTACTTTGGTGGAAGTCTTTTTAGCTGTTCAGGAACAAACCTTTTATTTCAGTATGAGAAATAAGGCTCCTGCCTGCCAAAAATCAGTTTCGTGCACAGTGATGGTGAAACCCAAGCACCGGTGGGGAGGGTACAGGTAGAGAATCCATGAGTACAAATGCTTCTCTAGAACCACAGAATAGTGACTAAGAGTTTTTATTCTTGCTTTTGGCCATAAAACTACATCAAACAAGCAATAACTAACGACTGGGTCTGACACTGCCATCTTGTGAGCTTTCAAAAGTCTCCACAAGGTGGGCTCAGAGATCTTCCACTACACGCTTCTGACGTTTAAGCCACACATTGCCCGGAGGAGCCTTCTTCACTCCAAAGCACACACAGGGTTACGCTCTGGGGGTCTCCTCTGAGCTCTGCCAGCCCCGGAGCAGCTGCTCCTTTTGCTTTCTCTTCTTCATCAAAGACAAAGCTAATATAGAATGAGTCGCTGTAAATCCCAGGCCCTATTAAATCTCTCCCCACCACCATGTTTTCCTGAACAACTGCATCTGCCGAGGACACAAAGTGGGAAAAGGACCGGTGCTTTGAAAGGAAGTGCCTGAGTGCCCTGGGAAAGCAGCGGGTTTCAGACTGCAAGAACTGGAAGGAGCCACAGGAGGCTCATGCAGCTACTATGCCTCCCCCACATTCTGCCTTCAGGCTGTGGGACCTGTGTCTTGGAACCTGTGTCTTGTGAGTGACTCTCAGGCATCTCAATGCCATTTTGCCCCAGTAATCTGAGAACGGCGTTAATCAGTTCAAAGACATCATCTAGGCATTTAGCAGAGCTTTCCTCCCAGTGCTCTGGGATTTAAATTTAGCAGCACCTTGCCTGAAACACACTGTATTTCACACAAACAAAAGGAGAGGAGAAAATCACACCACATATTGACATTAAATCTCCCTTTTCAGCTAAGCAAAATTTTCTTTCAAGATTTTAGGCCATAGCTGATGCTTCTGATAAGCTTTAGGACTAGCTGTTTAAAAGCCCACACATCACAAAACTCCAGAAATAAATATATTTGTGAACTGTGGCAAAATGCTACCAGGTAATCAAACAGATCGTGTATTTCTGCATCAGCTCTTGAGCTTTCAGGGCTATATGTTTCTGTCTGCAGCAGCACTGGGCTGCCCAGCCTACACCTAATGCCCAGCCTGCAGATAATGCCAACATGCAGATAATGCCAACCTGCAAATAATGCCCACCCTGCAGATAATGACATGCTTGCTTGTATCGTCCTTGGCTGAGTCAGTGCAGGCAGACAAGATGTACCTGAGTGACCCTGCATTGCTCAAAGGCAAAACATTCAATGCACCAAGCAACGGGCCTCCATCCTTCTGTATGTGTCTTTACCTATGCTGGAAGAGAAGAAAGGGACAAACGCTTTCATGTCTTTAGCCATTAGATTAGAAAAAGCATAATTTAAAAAACAAACAAACAAACAAACAAAAAGGAAATGAGGTTCACACCAAAGAACAGGAGCCAGAAGCAAATCTTCCATGAACCATATTTTCTTTATCACAACATCAAGCAAACATTAATCCCACGCCAGTTGTTATGAGTTGTAAATATTTTTCTCCCTGCGTGATAGAGAGCAGACTAAGAGGCACACCTCAAGCCAAGAGTACTTCATTTCATATTAGTCAGAGGGTGGTGAAGCGCCGGCACAGGCTGCCTAGAGAATCAGTGGTTGCCCTGTTCTTGGAGGTGTTCACCACCAAGCTGCCTGGTGCCCTGGGCAGCCTGATACAGTGGATGGCATCCAGCCCACTGCAGGGGCCTACATGTACACAGACTTTAAGGTCCCTTCCAACCCAAGTCATTCTATGATCCTCTATGATTTTATGATTATGCTCTAAAATTTCCTTGGTCTTCAGACCTCGGATTAGATTGTAGCTGTGGCTTGATAATAAATACAGTAATATTTGATGGCCTGAAAAGATATTTGAATTCCCTCTCCAAATGCCTCCAGATCCATCTCATGTTATCGTGTGAATTCATAAGAATGAACACACTACAAAAGCAGAAGGTTCTTTTCCAGCTCTGAATAACTACATTTAACACAGACAAGAGGGCACTCGCACCCCATGACACGGTTGCCCCCAGCAGCTGTGCTAGCTCCACCCCTGGAGGTTCCTAAACTTTCACCAGGCAAAATCCCAAGCAAGTCCCAAGTGCCACGGTCTGCTCCCACAGCTGGCTCTGCCTGGAGAAGGAACGTTGGGCTGGAGACCTCTGGGCTACCAAGATGACAGCTGTTTTTACTCTTGCAGACACACAGACTTTGCAATGAGTTTGAGTTTGCAAGGGTGAGCATAGACCCATGAAAACATGGGACAGCAAGCAATGCATACATCTGGCAATTACATTTTGGCTACTGCTGACTTCTGTTCTTCACAACAGAAGCACCTGGAAAGATAGAGCCATGGGGGTGACCGTGATTGCTAGGCTGATTGCCTCTGTGCCAGCATGTTTCTTTCTCATCCGGTATCTCTTGGCGGAGATTTCAAATGCTGTCATTATTCCATGCCTGCAAGACGTGGTGGAAGTTAAGGCATGGATCTGAAAGCCACCCCAGAACTTCTGGGTCGGTAATGCTGTTGGATTGCTTGTAAACATTCTGCTGTGAGGGTTTTTCTTTGTTTGTTTGTTTGTTTGTTTTTGAGTATTCCTGTGTGATCTAAAGCTCAATACAGGGCGGTGGCTACCAAAGCTGGATCAGTGGGAGAGCTTGGACCCGGCCCCTCTATTTGCTTAGCCAGCCACTTCTAGTGCAAGCAGCTCTGTGGTGTGCTCTAACCCCTCACTCAACGCAGTTACCAGAGCCTGAAGCCTAACCAATGGCAGGTTTATTCATCTTCTTTGTGAAGGGGTTTGAGCAAGTTCTTGACCAAGTCTTGCCAGGACTTGAAGTTTAATCGTGTCTGCACGCTCTCGGCGCCACAGAGCACGCGGTACAGCTCAGTGTCTGTGCGACTCGACCTGGCGTCAGCCCTGCACTTGCGGTTGCTAGTGCCTGTAGAGTACAGGTAATGTGTCAATCGTTGGTTTGATTCCGCAGTGAGAATCATTGACAACAATGCGAAGGCGCTCCTTTCGCCAGTAACCATTGATTATACCCAAGATGCAGCGGTACCGCAGTGTCTGCCAGACAGGGTCCTGGCTTCTCAAGTGCCGGCCCCAGCCAGAGGCTGGCACACGTTGCACTCCGCACAGTTGCCTGCAGGCATGCGGATCGAAGCAGAAGGCCAGAGTTCTGTCCTAGCTGGTTTCTGGGTAAGACTGCCTGAACGTATGGTCCAGAGCCGGTTTGGGGGCTGCGTGCCATACTTTTTTCTTACTTCACCTCCAGAGCAGCGCACGTCAGGTCAGTCACATCCTCGCACTTACTGCAGGTTCTAGTAGAGGTCTTCACAGAGCCTTGCCTCTGATGATGGGATTGCCCTTACTACTCCAAATGCAAGGCAGAGTGAGGGCAGTAGCAGATTCTCCTGACCTTTGGGTAGTTTACTGGTGCACACGCGAACCAGGTGGCTTGTTGTGGGGCCTCTGCAGGCCTTCTTGCAGTGTCCTCCAGTCCGATGCATATCCAGTCGGGCACCGGCTGCACTGAGGCATGGGTGCAGACGGGCTTGTCTGAGCAGAGTGTTGCCAGCAGAGGTCTGAGTTCTGGGCTTGGTACGCCAGAACTCGAGTTGTGTCATGGCAATGGTTAGCTGTGGATGGCTGCCCAGTCTTCTGAATCCACCTGACAGATGCTTCATGCGTTGCTTAACTTCGGCATTCAGCTCGGCTCAGCAATGTTTTAAGGGACTGCACTAACCTAGAGCTGCTGGCCAATGCCGACTGCCTAGCGAGCTGTAAGGCTAGGCTGTCGGCCTATTATGAGCGCCTGTTGCTGCGATCCTCTTCTCCGATGGGTCTCACGCAGATGCGGCCCGTACGGCTGCGCACCTCCACGGATTGGGGGCCATGCCCAGTCTTGTGACCAGGCTTGGCAGTGTCGTAGGACTGCCCCTGGAGTCTCCGCAGTAGTCTGCTGACATTCTTGCATCTTAGGGCAGGCCAGCTTGCAGCATACGTCTGACTTGATACTCGGCAGTTGCCATACTTCGGCTCTCACTTTGCTCAAAGGTGCGCGGGAAATGGGATGGACAGGGGCCCTGCGCTGCCACGGCCCGGCTGCTGTTCACTTGGGGCGTTCATTGTCATGCAACACGAGCGGGATTGTTGCAGGAGAGCGCCTAGAGCCTTGGGTCGCTCGGTGTAGCTGGCACCAGTTGCGGCTTGCTTGTCTAGGTCGTGCTGTGACTCAGGTGTAAGTCACGTCCTGGCATATGGTGACGGGCATGGCTTGAGTCCCGTACGTCACAGGTCTGAGTCCGTGTTATTTGGACACATGCGGCGCAGTGTTCGAGTTGTCTAATAGCCAGGTGGAGAGTTCCTCTGTTGTTTGCTCCTGTTCGACTAAGTCTTGAGAGCAAAGGCTTAGTGAACGTTTCTAGATGAATCATGGTGGCGCGGCCAACTGTGGTGGGTTTTTCTTGTTCGCATTAGGCTGTTGTAGCCGCAACACGCGATGTGGAGTCCGGTCAGCAGGCCTGGACTTGGCTGTAGCTGGCTGCCGAGAGTGGCTGAAGCCTGCTTCGGATGTGAGTGATGTGCTGAGATAGAGAACCCTGTAGATGCATTGATTTAGGACTGCTAATTTACAAATGGTTGGTCTTTCCACGTGGTGAGGCTAAAGGTTTAAGATGACTGGGTGTTAAGGGCAGAGTCGGGGCTGTCCAGGCATCGGTTTGTGCAGTTGATCAAGTGGTCAGTGAGATTGCGGGTGCGCTCGGCTCACAGCTGCCGGAGATCTCGTGATGCTGCGCCAGCTCACATCAGTTCTTGTCTTGATGAACTGGTAGGATCTTCTGGTAGGCTAACAGCCAGGTCAGGAGCCATTTTGTTTGGAGTTGCCCACTGAGGGGGCCTGGCTTTACCAGGATTCTACTGGGACCATCGCTCTGAGCTAGATACAACTTGGGTGCCGGATTGTACTTACTGGGTTCTCTCGGTGTGTGAGCCGTTTTCTGACGGAGCTGGGTATTCTGATGCAGGGCTGTGGCGATCAGGACTAAGGGTGGTCGCTGGTGTGATTCGTGTCAGAAGCAACTATAAAGGCATGTCTGCCGAGGGCGTGTAGGGATCGTTTCTGCGCTCGGACAGACCGTAAGTCTTGTTGGCACTCTCAAGTCCACGCAGATCCGTTGACTTGTTGGTAGTGCCGGATTAAAGGACTTCCTAGTTAGTAACCAGATGTGGAGGGTTTTGCGATGGGATTATGCGCGCTAGAGAAGGAATGTTTGTTTCCTGGAGTAGCAAGGAGTCTCTGTGAGTGATGGTACAAGGGAAGGTGACAATGGGTTCGGCGGTTCGATGGCTGGCGCATGGGTTATGCAGCCGGGTCTGGGAGCGCTGGGTGACTAATACTGGGGTCTGAACGAGTCCTGATGATTGGCACCTGATGCTTTGAGGAGTGGGTGGTTGGCTAGCGTCGAGAGGGTGTTTACGCAAGCCTGTGTATGCAGTTCCATGGGGCTAGGACAGACCCACAGGGCTTGGACAGCTTAGGTGATACGTCCGGAGTACTCGAGGGTCTGGCGCAGCTTTGCGGAGGCCTTTTTTTGGACGGATGAACTTGCGTTTTGGCCAGGAGGTAGCCTCCAGTCTAAGGGCTAGGGTGGGAGCGGTCTGGGCGGGGGGTCGACCTTCATGAGGTGCAGAGCATCGGTGGTAGGCAGCCCGCGGGCGATGGCTGACGTGGGCCACGACAGCTGATTTTAGCGTGGTTTGTCCGGCTGAGGCAAAAGGCCGTCGATTGGAGACGTCGAGTGGGGTCCGGCTAAGATCGCATGGGTCCAGCTCTATGGGCCTATGTATCAGGAGGATGCAAAACGGCGTAGAGCTCTACTGCAGATAGGTGGGGAAGCCTATGTGAGGGGAGAGTGAACGCATCGGAGGAGCTGGGAGCGTGGTAAACGGTCGTGCGGGTCAGCTTGGTGTCATCGGCAATGGGAGAGACTGGACACGAAGGTCTGCCCTGTGAGCAGGGCAGGCCGGACTGCAACACGGGCAGGAGGGTGTGGTAGGAGGCTGAGCAAGGGGGGGCGCACTTTGCCAGCGTTCGTTGGTTACTAGAGGAGTGACCGCTTCGGTGAAGTTAGTAACTCGGGCCCCGCTGATCCGGTAGAGCGCAGAGGCGCCTGGGGCGTCCGTTGCCAGAGTTTGGGTGAAGCCACGATGCCGGCGCTGCACGCGACGGCGACGCGTAATAGGGCGGCTGCGGCGTCGCCCGAGGGTCTCGGCCGTAGAGGGGCCGGACTGGCCGCTGCGGGGGTTGACCGGCTTCGCTGCAGGACAATTCAGATATGCCAAGGATGGAGGTACACTCACTGCGTATTCAGCGGTGTTGCGTGGCACCAGGGCTGTTCGGGGCTCGGAAGGCTTTGCAGCATGCCTGTGGCATCTCCTCGCAGCAAGTATTTGCATGCGTGGCCTGCCTCAACAGTACGGACCGAACAGGGCTCGCCAGCGCGTTGCACCGTAAGCAGATGCTTCTTTTGTGGGCCATAGGCTTGGCTTTTGAGGAACGACTGCCGGCGGCTCACGCATGAGGGCAGCCAGAGCATCAGGCAGGCTGGGGTGCAGGCACGAGTGCAAGCAGGACAGGCAGGGTGTGGGCAGGATGCGGCGGAGCCGTGGGCGGCAGCCAGGTGCTAGCCGGCGCCAGGCACGAACGCGGCATGCCAAGGGCTTGGCTGGACTCTCAGGAGGCACACAGCCTAGCGGTGCCCCAGGCTAGCCTACGCGCGCTGCGGCCGCAGCTTCGGTGCCGACTAGCGGCAAGGCCAGTCTCGCGAGTGGGGTCCGCGCCGAAGGATGGCAGATGACAGGGGGACTGCCAGAGAGGAGGCCACTGTCACGACCATGGGCGCGAGCGGCTGCAGGGAGAGAGCGCAGAAGCCGAACAGAAGGGGCTTACATGCTGACCGGATGCACTGCGGAGAGCCCGCCCGCTGCAGCAAGCGGCGGCGGGGCAGCGAGGAAGGTGAGCTGACGGCCACCAGCGAGGCTTAGCCCGGAACTTGGCACTGGCCGGCAGTGCCAGCAGCAGAGTCAGGGAACATACGTCCAGCTCCGGAGAGACAGGAGGCACCGCCTGTCACCCGAGGGAACACCGCACGCTAACCAGAGCTTGCGGGGGCTTCCTGGCACTGGCTTCGCACGACAGTGCCTGCGCTGAGGGGCGCGGACGGGCACGCCCTGTCGCAGGTAGAGGTAGGGCCCGGGGCACGGGCTGCGCTAGGCAGCTCGCGCCAGCAGCAGAGCCAGGCTTGGAGTCGTGAGCGGCAGGACGAGCAAGCATTATTGCATGGGCGTGTAGGGACGGGACGGAGACAGCCAGTGGAGCTGGGGCGTGCGCTTTCCTCTGCCTGTGGGAGAGGCTGCGCGCCCAAGCACTGACTACAGGCCTGGAGAGCCACTTGTGGAGTGCTCTGTCTGCATCAGATTGGCATAGCTGGTCCGGAGGATAATGTTCCGCAGCCTTCACAACTGAGGGGTCCACGGGCCGTGGGCTGAGGCACAGGCAGGAATTCTTGGCAGAGTGCGTACTGTTGGGCCATTGAGAACACGAACTGTGATAGTCATTTTTACGCCTGGTTAACTGTCTGAAGAATAGCGGCTCAAATCCTGAGAAGCATGGATTGACCTCCAGGCCATGATGTCATGCTAGCATGGCAGCGAGTTCATGCTTTGGGGTGGCCTCAGCATTGCCCGGTAGCAATGAATACGCCTCAAGCAGGCACAGCAAGCCACTACTGTATCGACACTTCGCTCACACCAACTTCGCTTGGCACTTGATGAGCTTCTGCGCATGTCGCAAGGCAACCTACACGCGAGGCAGACTCCACAGTCGTGAACAGCACTATTGCCACTTTGTGCGCTGCCCAGGAAAGTGCTCGTACAACAGGATCACTCGCAGGACCTCAGCTCAGCTCCAGCGCTAACGACCAGGTGGCTGGCCCAGTTCGAGAGGCAGTGTAGCCCTGATGCTCCATCGTGACAGGAGCGTGCCTCAGAGCTGCACAATGCCGTCCGATGGTAGACGAGAGTTGCAGGGAGTGCTACGAGCAGCAAGTTTCCCGTTTGGAAGGGACACCTATCGCAACGCTCGCAAGTCCCTTTTCACAAGTGACTGATCGCACAGCGAAGCAGACATTGCACGGAGTGAGCACTCCCGAGACCATCAGACAGGAGCGTGACACAGAGCCTGACGAGCAAGCAGCCCCACATGAGAAGGCTCAGAAGGACCGAGCCTTGAGTGGCCTGAAAGTGAGCCGCGCGAAAGCAAATTGTGCACTTCAAAATGCGAAGGAGCTTTGGGTCTTCCAAACAGGAGCTGAGGGCTGGCAGGTACTGGGAGGCCGATACAGGGTCAGCAGATTGGGCAGCTGCGACCCATGACAGCTCCCACAGAGCAACACAGCAGAGCACAAGAATGGGTGCAGCATATCCCCAATTCCCCACAGTCGAGTGCAAGCGTCCCCCAAGACAGTGCGATCCTACAAGCCAGCCCAGACATAGCGCTGTCGTGCAGCCGCTGCGAGGCGGCTCAAGCAAGCAGGAGCTCTTGCAACAGCAGTACAGTGCTAGATGACACCAGGCCATCTCATGAACCAGTCAGAGGGCAGAGGGGCAGCCCCCCAGAGGACGGCTTAAGTGCAGTGGCAGGTGCCCCTGACGCGCATCTCAGCTGCCAAACAAGCCACTCGTGAAGGTAGCAGTCTCCAGCGCCCCGCAAGGCAAACGCCGATCCCCAAGCTCAGCATCGGCCCGAGTTCCTTCGGCAGAGGCAAGAGCACAACGCGGAGGAGAAACAGAGCATGACGCAGCCGCCTGGCCGAGCTTTCGCAGGCCCCCGGTTCGATCTGCACAGAGTCTTGGGGCCAGCAGCGCACCCCTGAAGGTGCGCCATCTCTGCACGTCACTTACCTGACTAACCCTCCAGACGTGCCATCGAGCACGTGCTACCGATAGCGCAAGTCAGACCGAGCTTGCTCCACGGTCGAGGATGGGAGCCACAAGAAGCTGTGAGTCTGGTCACCAGCTGCCAAACAAGGTTCCATGCGGTACAGACAACGGGTGCAGGCTTCACTCATGGTGAACAGCAAAGTGAGCAAGCATTAATGAGCAACTGACCAGATGGTTAGAGAAGCTCACACATGAGAGACTTGAACTTCCCAATTACCACAATCCTGAGAAAACACAGAGCTCTACCAAGAGCAACTTAAACGTGCAATGCACGGCAGCAGCTGGACCGGTAATACAGGACGCAATCAGCAGATGCCCAGAGGCACTGCAAAGGTCCAAATTGTGGACCAGCCACGAGGCTCTGACTGAGCGTCGGCAACAGGCCACCCCAAGCCGATCGCGCCATAGCCGCTGTGAATCAGGCGGCACCAGACTCGATCGATACAGCGGGTCGGTGATACTGACACAGAGCGATCAGGGGCTCACACCAGCCTGGGAATCACTGCGCCAGGCCAAGCTACAGCAGTCGTTGGCGTCACAGGCAGCAGTAAGGAGGCTGACACGGCCAATAGGTCTGCACTGATGGCACATGCGGAAGCTCCTCATGCCAGATCGCACTGGAGACGAGGAAAGCGCCTGAAGCACAGGCTACAGAGGTAGCGGCATAGTCATTGGCACGAGTAGAACTGGCGCAATAGTAGCTCAGAGCGTGATGCAGACGATGCAGCCCAGGCTGTGTCACTAACCTGGCTGTTCTGCACGGAGCGTTTCGAGAGACCGGCCAGCCGGTGCCACACGCCGGTGGCGAGAGCAGGTGCTGGAGCTCAGAAACTCAACATGGTGATGACTCAAACCTGAGCCCACTCGAGCCTGCCAAGGGTGTCCCAGCTGCACAGTGTCGCGAGTCATGGCCACTGGAGGCGCTAGCAGCTCACCCCATGACTGCAGGTCCGTGCACAGCCAGATGGCAAAGGCGAGCAGAAGGCCATGCCTAGCTGTGACGCACAGCCGCAGCCCTCGCAGCTGAAACCCAGAGGATGATGGACAGCGGCTGCCTGGCAGCTCATGGCAAGCCGAAGCAACAGTCTCCAGGCCAAACGACAGGAGTTGCGCGCAGCTCCCATTTGCATGCCAGGAGCCTATAAGGCTAGGAGCTGCAACCATAGTCAGAGAAAGGTCACTGTCGTTAAACTGTCATATGTCCGGATTTCACGCGTTCCTTCGAGGGCATCTGGCCTCTCATAAATGCCAGCAGTAGGAGGCCAGCGATCCAGGAACTAGCTAGACCGCCAGGAGTGAGAGTAGGTCACAGAACCCCGACAAAGACAGGCCTCTGGCAAGCTCGGGGCTAGGGTGACAGCCCCGCGCAGCAGAACTAGAGTACTGAGCAGCAGGAACGGCAACGCAGCAGTGCGGCCCACCTTGCACGCGGCACCGTGAACGCAGGACGACTGTGGAGAGCAGGTGCAGAGCAGCCACACTGCCACAACAAGGGACACAGGCAGGAGCATGCCCGAGGCCACCTTGCAACAAGTGCCGCTCCAAGCCAGCACTATGACAGGAGCCATGAATCGTGGCCAGCACAGCACAAGCCCCCCAGCGAAGACAGGACTGCGTCAAGGGGCCATCGAAGCATGATCCGGAGCCCCCAGGCTCGCGCACGCCACGTCTGACCGCAGAGCAGGCGAGCGTCTCGCTGAGCACGCAGCAATCAGCGACAGGTGCAAACGCTGAGCAGCCGTTCTGCAGACGAAGACAGCTGCCCCACTTCCCCCCCCCCTGGCCCCGAACCCACAGAATCCGCCTGCAGCGAGCAGTGATGCTAAGGGCCAGAGAGTCCTGGCCGTCCCCAGTCCGCGCACGTGCAGCCCACAGGGCGCCTGAATCAGCATCGGTGGCAGGCGTGCAAGGGCGCTCGAAGTGGGAGATCAAGCACAGGCACCTGGACACGCCAATCTAGGGCTTGCACGACAGGTGGCACGAACCCCACGGGAGTCAGCAGGGAATGCTGGCAGTGGCGCCATGCAGATGATCGCCATGGCAGCAGTCGATGGCTGCTCAGACCAGCCTGCATTCCGGAACGCCGCTGTCCCCCATCTGAGAGCAGGTGCGCTGCACTGGCCACTCAGAGCTCTGGGCCAGCCAATGCCCAACCCATCTAACATACAGAGGACAAGACGAGGAATCACGGCCAGAGGCACCAGGAATCACGACTCTGCCTTGCAGGCCTGAGACCAGACATGCCGCACACATGCACTGCCCCTCTGACACACCGCAGCGGCCCGCAGCGACCAATCTCAGCACACCTGCTCAGCGGCAGAGGAAGGGAAAAGGCCTTTGTGCCTGAAGCCCCCGGCCAACAAGAATCTCTCCCGGCTGCTGGCGGGAGTCGCGGTGAGCGCCGGCCACGGCGCAATCTGCTCAGGAGGGCGCTTGGGCGTCTGTTCAAGGTTTGCTGCTGCTGCTGCATCACAAGACAGGAAGAGTAGCGGTGTTGGGCCACCAGTATGAGACGACTTCTCAGAGCTGGTCGCTGGCCCTCAAGGAACTGTGCAGCACCCTGAGCCATCATCACAAGACATAGCAGGACAGCACACAGTATCACGGTGATGTGCCAGAAGAGACAGTGGTCGCTTCACTGGGCAAGAGTCCCATTCAGGAAGGGAAATATCCCATCCCTAAGGATTCCTGGTATACAGATGGGTCCAGCGAAGGCAACCCGAGCCAGTGAAAAGCAGTGGCATACCATCTCTCCACTGAAACATTTGGGTTTGAAGATGGGGCCACCCAGAAATGGACTACTCATGCCTGACCAGAGATGTGTGGCTAGACATACGGAATGCGGTTAAACACAGGACCATACATGTCCACCACGCACCTGGTCGCCAATCTCTACATGTGTGCTGGACAAAACACCATGTGGGCAGCTGCTAAAGCTGATATCGCCCAGGCATGCCGAGACTGCGACACTGGCTCCAAGATGAGACCAAAACCATTGCTAGAGACAACAGCCCATCTTGCTAGAGGACACAGTCCTCGCCACCGATGGCAGGTCGATTTCATCGGGCCCCTCCCTCCGTCTGAGGGGCTGGGATATGCCCTCATCTGCGTCAGGTCCCTTCCAACCCAAGCCATTCTGTAATCCCATGTGACTCTACAACTGTGCTTTAAAACTTCTCTGGTTTTCAGATCTTCGGTCAGATTGTAGTTCAGGCTTGATAATAAATTCACCAACACTTAATAGTCCAGAAAGACGTTTGAATTCTCTCGCCAACTCCTTATCTCACAAATTCATAAGAACTGGGCCTAAGAATTCATAAGAACATAAAAAGCAGACAGCTCTTTTCCAGCTCTGAATAAGGGATCCAAATTGCCTAACTACATTTAACACAGACAAGAGGGCACTCGCACCCCATGACACGGTTGCCCCCAGCAGCTGTGCTAGCTCCACCCCTGGAGGTTCCTAAACTTTCACCAGGCAAAATCCCAAGCAAGTCCCAAGTGCCACGGTCTGCTCCCACAGCTGGCTCTGCCTGGAGAAGGAACGTTGGGCTGGAGACCTCTGGGCTACCAAGATGACAGCTGTTTTTACTCTTGCAGACACACAGACTTTGCAATGAGTTTGAGTTTGCAAGGGTGAGCATAGACCCATGAAAACATGGGACAGCAAGCAATGCATACATCTGGCAATTACATTTTGGCTACTGCTGACTTCTGTTCTTCACAACAGAAGCACCTGGAAAGATAGAGCCATGGGGGTGACCGTGATTGCTAGGCTGATTGCCTCTGTGCCAGCATGTTTCTTTCTCATCCGGTATCTCTTGGCAGAGATTTCAAATGCTGTCATTATTCCATGCCTGCAAGACGTGGTGGAAGTTAAGGCATGGATCTGAAAGCCACCCCAGAACTTCTGGGTCGGTAATGCTGTTGGATTGCTTGTAAACATTCTGCTGTGAGGGTTTTTCTTTGTTTGTTTGTTTGTTTGTTTTTGAGTATTCCTGTGTGATCTAAAGCTCAATACAGGGCGGTGGCTACCAAAGCTGGATCAGTGGGAGAGCTTGGACCCGGCCCCTCTATTTGCTTAGCCAGCCACTTCTAGTGCAAGCAGCTCTGTGGTGTGCTCTAACCCCTCACTCAACGCAGTTACCAGAGCCTGAAGCCTAACCAATGGCAGGTTTATTCATCTTCTTTGTGAAGGGGTTTGAGCAAGTTCTTGACCAAGTCTTGCCAGGACTTGAAGTTTAATCCCACCCACACCCTGCTACTCAAACTGCTCAAGAGGTTTTCTTCAACGGCATTTATTGCACCAAAAGGTGGCTGTCCTGACACATTCTCTGGGGAGGATTCCCCTTAGACATCCCCCTTCAGCCAGCTGTTGCTGGCCACCTGCTCCACGCTGGGCCGGGAGCATGGTAAGAACTGCAGCAGCTGGACAATGAGGGCCTGGCAGGGCTCTGGCAGCACGGACACCCCCCTCAGGTGCAGGACCCCATCCTTCTGATGCTGGATCATGTTGCAGAGGCAGCCGTGGAAGGGCAAGCAGCCAGTCACCATGGCAAAAAGGACCACCCCCAGGCTCCAGACGTCCAACTTCTTGGCATCATGGGCGTAATGCAGCCACATCTCTGGGGCCACGTAGGCTTCTGTTCCGCAGAAGGTGGTGCTCAGTTCTGGGTAGCTGCTCATTTCCTTGCTGAAGCTAAAGTCAGCAATCTTGGCCCGGCGGCCATCAGCGCTGAGCAGTATGTTCTCACACTTGAGGTCACGATGCACGATGTTGCGGTCGTGGAGGTAGTGCACGGCTCCCACAATCTGCACAAAGATGTCCCGGGCGTCGGGGATGCAGGGCAGCTTGCCCAGCTGCTGCAGCCGCTGCTGCAGGTTGATGGCTGCCGCCTCCATCACAATGTAGACCGTACTGTTGGTCAGCTCAAAGATCTCAAAGATGAGCACGATGTTGGGATGATCGAGCTCATGCAGGATGGAGAGCTCCCGGGGCAGAAACTTCTGCACGAATTCTGGGGAGGCCCTTCGCTTGTCCACCCTCTTGATAGCTAGGGGGACCGTGTAGTTGGTGGAGGTGGCCGCCCTCACCATGGAGAACGTACCCTCTCCTAAGGTCTCACCCAGCGTGAAGCCCAGCTTGTGGAGTAGCTTCTTGTCTGCATCAGAGTTTGGCATTTTAGCTGGTCCGGATGGGATAAAAGTGTGTCCGCAGTCAGCCTTCACAAACCTGCAGTGGTTCCACGGGTGCCTGTGGGGCTGAGGGTCCACCCAGGCATCGTGATGAAGTGTGGCAGTGTCTCACTGTGACTGTGATGTCAACGTGATCCGACGGGTCTGCACTGTTCTTGGGTGTCCCAGCTTGTCATGGACACACACTGGGAGAACTTCCAGCTCTGAATATTTTCATTTTTTTTACCTGTTTCTGCTCTTGAGTTGTCAGAACAAGGATTGTCTGATGATAAGAGTTTAGATGTGAGTGTTCTGGAGCAAATAATCAAATAATCACTTTGGAGACCCACAGCTATTTTCTGCAGGATATTGATTGTATTAAAATCAGAACTACACAAAATGGCACCAGAGGGTGATTTGTACCACCACTAATTACAAGCCACTTTGGCCTGATGTCAGTATTTAGTTTTTGATGATGACAGTGCAGGAAATGGTTTTTCAAGGTGGGCTTTCAGCTTGGTGTGGTGTGGATGGGGAGCCTGGCCTTTCAGGAGAAACAGCGTTGGGAACTTCTTTGAGTTACATTCCCCTGGTTTTAAGCAAAAATGATAAAAATGATAACTGCGAGGCGTTCTCTTGTTGCAAGCTGGAGTTCACCAGGAGTGGATTCAGAAGAAAGGAGCAGGAGGCAGAGAGCAGGAGGGGAGAGGAGGCGCGGGCAGTGCCTGAGGGCTGTGCAGTCGGGCAACAGCAGTGACTTGCTTGAAAGTGGCCCCTCTGCTCAGCTTCTGCTCACAAAACACACCAAAGCCTTGGTGAGGCTGCATTTGTAGTACTTTACTGTGCTTCCACCCAGCAGTTTAAGAAGATGTCCTTTGCCTGCTTTTGGCACAAATGCTCTGCTGCTAATGGCAGAGGGCATTTCCAGGTCTGTAGGGGAGCTAAACTACACGCCGATGGTTGCCAGGAACTCCACTATTTATGGTTGTGTATTTCCTCGGTGGGAAGACAGCAGCTAATCTGTGGGTGCCCAGCCTTTTGGCTTGGCCGGGCTGCTCCCAGGGAAGAGGGGCTGCCTCGGTTTCCCACAAACCAAGGTGTCACTCGGGCTTGATGGCCATCTCAGCAGTTCTCAGGGAGCTCTCAAGGTGCTGCTCAGAGATTTTAGATCAAATTTTATTCCTGCTGTGCTTCATCCTTGAGAGCAGCTGCTCACACATGCACATGTACTGCCACGCAGCGATGGCGTGAGTAAGGAGCGACTGCGGAGCAGGGGATGTTTTTCTCTGGAAGAAGAGACCTGATCAAGTTTTTGAGTAGAACACCTGATTGCAACTCCATACGCTCTGTTCACAGGTATTGTATTTCTGTCGACTGGGCACTGAGAACCAGAGACAGGCTGTAGATACCACCTTCCAGGGTGAACACAGAAAGGGAGGGCGGACACTATGATGATTAGAGGGCTGAAGCACCTCTCCTATGAAGAAAGGTTGAGGGAACTGGGCTTGTTTAGCTTGGAGAAGGATCCAGGGAGACCTCATTGTGGCCTTCCAGTACTTGAAGGGAGTGTGCAAACAGGAGGGAGAATGGCTGTTTACGGGGCTGGATAGTGACAGGACAAGGAATGGTTTTAAACTGACACGGGGAGGTTTAGGTTAGATGTTAGGAGGAAGTTTTTCACACAGAGGGTGGTGAGGCACTGGAACAGGTTCCCCAAGGAGGTTGTGCATGCCCCAAACCTGGAGGCATTCAAGGCCAGGCTGAATGTGGCTCTGGGCAGCCGGGTCTGGTGGTTGGCGACGCTGCACATAGCAGGGGGTTGGAACTAGATGATCATCGTGGTCCTTTTCAACCCAGGCCATTCTATGATTCTTTAGCAAGAGATGGCTTGAGAAGGTGAATGCTAGTCCAAACGGGGGCAGATCCCAGGACAGTGGGAACCGGCAGCTCCAAAACAGGAATGGAGTGCCACTGGAGGCTCACTGCTGGACGAGGGCAGCACCCTGGGGATACAGGACATGCTTTAGGTGGAAAGACTTCACCAGCACGGGCGGCCCTGAGAGCGCTGTGTGCAGTCTCGGGTGCCCAGCACATGAGAGTGTCAGAGGTACGGGAGAGCCCACAGAGGACCACCGGACTGAGTAAGGAGAGGCATGGCAGAAGAACACAGCGGACCCTGCTGACCCGTGCCTTCCTGTGGGCATGTGAGCGGCTCTCCCTAGGGCAGCTGCTAGCACATGGGCCTCTGTGGGCCCACAGCCACAGCCAGGGCTTTGTGATGGTGGGCAACACCACGCCCAAAGGCCATTGTGACCTGGACGGTTAACTACAGCAACGACATCCCTGGCAGGGCCAGAGCCCTGGGGTGCTCACTCCGAGGAGAGCAGCTCTGTCAGGAGGCAGCAGCTCTTCTGGGTGCCTTTCTCTGGTCTCCGGACGAGGACATGGAGATGCCAAAGGAAGAGGAGCCTAAGGCTCACTCTCAGCCCAACAAAGGGCTGCCGAGCGTACAGGAGCAAGATGAGGTGAGGCTCAGGGAGTGAGGGAGAGACCAGCAGCATGACAAGATGGTGTGGAGAGCAGCAGGAGGAGGGATGTGGTGTTGGGGAGAGCCAACCAGCTGGCCCTGAGCACCTTACAGCCTGAGCACTTACAGCTTCCTGACACCTGGGAGCATCTCCACACAGAGCCAACGATGCCTGGGAAAGCCAAGGCCCACATGGCCCTGGAAGCTTGGAGACGAGGGGCAGAGAGCAGCTTGGCCACGCTCAGCTTTGCCATCCATGGCCAGGAGCTGCCTGGCCACACGTTGGGCCCAGGTCCGGTGGCACAGTGGGTGCTGTCAGGGCCAGTATGGGTGCCTCAATCCCTCTCCTTCTCTTCCTCACAGGTGATTCACGGGCCACCTCACACGATGACAGCGGGCAGCCAGAGCCCAGAATCCACCCTCCAAGAGGACAGGCTGCCGCCGCTGCCATCTCCGCGTGGCAGCCACCAGGCACAGGTAGGGAGCCCCAGGGAGACCAGGTGGAGCGGCTGTCTCAGCCCTGCCAGCCGCTGACAAGCAGGCAGCTGACAAACAGGCAGGACATGCTAGAGGAGACAGCGCGGCCGTCTCCATGTCAGTCTAAGCCAGGAGAGAGAGGAGCTGCCCTCTTGCCAGTCAGCTCTGTGGAGCAGGATGGCAGCGGCCCACGCAGCTGCGCCACAAGAACAGGTTGCAGGAGCATTTGCAGCAGGGCCATGGAAGGCAACACACGGAAGTGCCCAAAGTAACTCGGCCTTTCTCCTTGCCTTCTCTTGCAGGTAAATGATGTGGAACACAATGAGATGCTGTCCCACGGAAGCGTCTTGCAGGGAGACACGGCCAGCGTGCCCACCTTGCCACCTCTGCCAGAGCAGGCAGTGGCCCAGGCAGCCGCACCACAGCACGTGCCTGCAGCTGACACACCAACATCTGCCAGCGGCATCCGCGAGCTGCCTGATCTGCCAGCAGCAGCCTCTGCCTCCAGCGGCAGAGGAAGGGAAAAGGCCTTTGTGCCTGAAGCCCCGGGCCATCAGGAGCTTTGCACAACTGCTCTGGACGGCCTTGGCAAACAGGACGAAGCAGCAGGATTGGGCAAACAGAAAAGTGCTCCACCAAGCCCAGCCGTCAGTGGTGCAGCAGTGGAGAACACTGTGCAGTCCCCCCTGCCACAGGTCCAGACAGAAACTGTGTCTGATGCAGTCAGACAGCAGGACCTGACACAAGCTCAGCAAGCAGCGGGAGCAGCAGAAGCAGACGAGGCCCAGGAGGCCACAGAAGGAGTGCGCGTCACTCCTCCATCAGGGCCTGATCCCGAAGAGCTTGCAGCAGCAATCACTGCCCACAGAGAAGCTGTGCCCGCTTTCGCAGGCAGGGGCTACGCGGCAGGGCACCAGGAAGGGTCTTGGGCCGATCGGCACTCAGCAGTCCTGAAGCCGTGCATCCAGTGCCAAGTGATGGGCGCTAGGCTGTGGCTGCACCATGAGTCTCGAAGGTCATGTCGAAAGATCCTGGCACAGAACACAAAGCTTCTGACAGACATGGCTAAAAGTTGTGCGGCCTGTACCGGGCAAAGCCTGGACGACTACTGGGAAATAACTAAGCAGATGAAGAAGACAAGGAAGCAGAAAGCAGGGCAGAAACGCCCGTGTGTTCCACAGCATGAGCCACGGGACACGGCAGAGGAGGATGAGCTGGGAGAAGGTGATGACGAAGAGCCAATAATCCAAAGCCACTGGGTCAACCCCAGGACCGCAGCCTTCCGCCGGGACCCGCAGGCTTCTCCTCAACAAACGCCCGGCTCTTCCAGCATCACCGACACAGAGGTTTCGGGAGAGTCAGATGGCCAGGCACAGAGCACAGCTCTTCTTGCGTCAAGGCAGGAAGATGCCAAGGCTGGAGCTGAGACGCATGATGGCCATGGGATGCCAGCATCCACGCCAACAGTGGAAGAAGAGAATGCTCCAGCTTCATCTCTCCTGAGCGAACAGAGCACAGCTGCGAGGGATGAGAGCCAGAGGCCTTGTCTGCACGACCCAACAGCCTGTGCCATTTCTCTGCCGGACACAGCCCAGGCCATGGTGAGTCCAGCCGTCGGGAAGTGCTGGAGGAGACAGGTGGGCCGACCCCCTGTCAGACTGAGCCGCACCGAGCGTGGTCAGCTGTCGGGGCACGGTGGGGGCTGCTGCAGGGAGCCCCCAGGCTCAGCAGGTGCCACGTGAGGAGCTGCCCTCTTCCCAGCCGGCTCTGTGAAGCAGGGTGGCAGCGGCCCATGCAGCTGCGCCACAAGGACAGGTTGCAGGAGCATTTGCAGCAGGGCCACGGAGGGCAACACAGGGAAATGTCCCAACTAACTTCTTTCTTCTTGCCTTCTCTTGCAGACAGTGAACAAGCTGGAAGACAACGAGACACTGCCCGGCAATGGGGTCCCGCAGGAAGACACGGCCAGCATGCCCACCTTGCCACCTCTGCCAGAGCAGGCAGTGGCCCAGGCAGCCGCACCACAGCACGTGCCCGCAGCTGACACACCAACATCTGCCAGCGGCACCCGCGAGCTGCCTGATCTGCCAGCAGCAGCCTCTGCCTCCAGCGGCAGAGGAAGGGAAAAGGCCTTTGTGCCTGAAGCCCCCGGCCAACAAGAATCTCTCCCGGCTGCTGGCGGGAGTCGCGGTGAGCGCCGGCCACGGCGCAATCTGCTCAGGAGGGCGCTTGGGCGTCTGTTCAAGGTTTGCTGCTGCTGCTGCATCACAAGACAGGAAGAGTAGCGGTGTTGGGCCACCAGTATCAGGCGACTTCTCAGAGCTGGTCGCTGGCCCTCAAGGAACTGTGCAGCACCCTGAGCCGTCATCACAAGACATAGCAGGACAGCACACAGTATCACGGTGATGTGCCAGAAGAGACATTGGTCGCTTCACTGGGCAAGAGTCCCATTCAGGAAGGGAAATATCCCATTCCTAAAGATTCCTGGTATACAGATGGGTCCAGCGAGGGCAACCCGAGCCAGTGAAAAGCAGTGGCATACCATCTCTCCACTGAAACAGTCTGGTTTGAAGATGGGGGCACCCAGAAATGGACTACTCATGCCTGACCAGAGATGTGTGGCTAGACATATGGAATGCGGTTAAACACAGGACCATACATGTCCACCACGCTCCTGGTCGCCAATCTCTACATGTGTGCTGGACAAAACACCATGTGGGCAGCTGCTAAAGCTGATATCGCCCAGGCATGCCGAGACTGCGACACTGGCTCCAAGATGAGACCAAGACCATTGCCTGAGACAACAGCCCATCTTGCTAGAGGACACAGTCCTCGCCACCGATGGCAGGTCGATTTCATCGGGCCCCTCCCTCCGTCTGAGGGGCTGAGATATGCCCTCATCTGCGTCAGGTCCCTTCCAACCCAAGCCATTCTGTAATCCCATGTGACTCTACAACTGTGCTTTAAAACTTCTCTGGTTTTCAGATCTTCGGTCAGATTGTAGCTCAGGCTTGATAATAAATTCACCAACACTTAATAGTCCAGAAGGACGTTTGAATTCTCTCGCCAACTCCTTATCTCACAAATTCATAAGAACTGGGCCTAAGAATTCATAAGAACATAAAAAGCAGACGGCTCTTTTCCAGCTCTGAATAAGGGATCCAAATTGCCTAACTACATTTAACACAGACAAGAGGGCACTCGCACCCCATGACACGGTTGCCCCCAGCAGCTGTGCTAGCTCCACCCCTGGAGGTTCCTAAACTTTCACCAGGCAAAATCCCAACAAGTCCCAAGTGCCACTGTCTGCTCCCACAGCTGGCTCTGCCTGGAGAAGGAACGTTGGGCTGGAGACCTCTGGGCTACCAAGATGACAGCTGTTTTTACTCTTGCAGACACACAGACTTTGCAATGAGTTTGAGTTTGCAAGGGTGAGCATAGACCCATGAAAACATGGGACAGCAAGCAATGCATACATCTGGCAATTACATTTTGGCTACTGCTGACTTCTGTTCTTCACAACAGAAGCACCTGGAAAGATAGAGCCATGGGGGTGACCGTGATTGCTAGGCTGATTGCCCTCTGTGCCAGCATGTTTCTTTCTCATCCGGTATCTCTTGGCGGAGATTTCAAATGCTGTCATTATTCCATGCCTGCAAGACGTGGTGGAAGTTAAGGCATGGATCTGAAAGCCACCCCAGAACTTCTGGGTCGGTAATGCTGTTGGATTGCTTGTAAACATTCTGCTGTGAGGGTTTTTCTTTGTTTGTTTGTTTGTTTGTTTTTGAGTATTCCTGTGTGATCTAAAGCTCAATACAGGGCGGTGGCTACCAAAGCTGGATCAGTGGGAGAGCTTGGACCCGGCCCCTCTATTTGCTTAGCCAGCCACTTCTAGTGCAAGCAGCTCTGTGGTGTGCTCTAACCCCTCACTCAACGCAGTTACCAGAGCCTGAAGCCTAACCAATGGCAGGTTTATTCATCTTCTTTGTGAAGGGGTTTGAGCAAGTTCTTGACCAAGTCTTGCCAGGACTTGAAGTTTAATCCCACCCACACCCTGCTACTCAAACTGCTCAAGAGGTTTTCTTCAACGGCATTTATTGCACCAAAAGGTGGCTGTCCTGACACATTCTCTGGGAAGGATTCCCCTTAGACATCCCCCTTCAGCCAGCTGTTGCTGGCCACCTGCTCCACGCTGGGCCGGGAGCATGGTAAGAACTGCAGCAGCTGGACAATGAGGGCCTGGCAGGGCTCTGGCAGCACGGACACCCCCCTCAGGTGCAGGACCCCATCCTTCTGATGCTGGATCACGTTGCAGAGGCAGCCGTGGAAGGGCAAGCAGCCAGTCACCATGGCAAAAAGGACCACCCCCAGGCTCCAGACGTCCAACTTCTTGGCATCATGGGCGTAATGCAGCCACATCTCCGGGGCCACGTAGGCTTCTGTTCCGCAGAAGGTGGTGCTCAGTTCTGGGTAGCTGCTCATTTCCTTGCTGAAGCTAAAGTCAGCAATCTTGGCCCGGCGGCCATCAGCGCTGAGCAGTATGTTCTCACACTTGAGGTCACGATGCACGATGTTGCGGTCGTGGAGGTAGTGCACGGCTCCCACAATCTGCACAAAGATGTCCCGGGCGTCGGGGATGCAGGGCAGCTTGCCCAGCTGCTGCGGCCGCTGCTGCAGGTTGATGGCTGCCGCCTCCATCACAATGTAGACCGTACTGTTGGTCAGCTCAAAGATCTCAAAGATGAGCACGATGTTGGGATGATCGAGCTCACGCAGGATGGAGAGCTCCCGGGGCAGAAACTTCTGCACGAATTCTGGGGAGGCCCTTCGCTTGTCCACCCTCTTGATAGCTAGGGGGACCGTGTAGTTGGTGGAGGTGGCCGCCCTCACCATGGAGAACGTACCCTCTCCTAAGGTCTCACCCAGCGTGAAGCCCAGCTTGTGGAGTAGCTTCTTGTCTGCATCAGAGTTTGGCATTTTAGCTGGTCCGGATGGGATAAAAGTGTGTCCGCAGTCAGCCTTCACAAACCTGCAGTGGTTCCACGGGTGCCTGTGGGGCTGAGGGTCCACCCAGGCATCGTGATGAAGTGTGGCAGTGTCTCACTGTGACTGTGATGTCAACGTGATCCGACGGGTCTGCACTGTTCTTGGGTGTCCCAGCTTGTCATGGACACACACTGGGAGAACTTCCAGCTCTGAATATTTTCATTTTTTTTACCTGTTTCTGCTCTTGAGTTGTCAGAACAAGGATTGTCTGATGATAAGAGTTTAGATGTGAGTGTTCTGGAGCAAATAATCAAATAATCACTTTGGAGACCCACAGCTATTTTCTGCAGGATATTGATTGTATTAAAATCAGAACTACACAAAATGGCACCAGAGGGTGATTTGTACCACCACTAATTACAGGCCACTTTGGCCTGATGTCAGTATTTAGTTTTTGATGATGACAGTGCAGGAAATGGTTTTTCAAGGTGGGCTTTCAGCTTGGTGTGGTGTGGATGGGGAGCCTGGCCTTTCAGGAGAAACAGCGTTGGGAACTTCTTTGAGTTACACTCCCCTGGTTTTAAGCAAAAATGATAAAAATGATAACTGCGAGGCGTTCTCTTGTTGCAAGTTGGAGTTCACCAGGAGTGGATTCAGAAGAAAGGAGCAGGAGGCAGAGAGCAGGAGGGGAGAGGAGGCGCGGGCAGTGCCTGAGGGCTGTGCAGTCGGGCAACAGCAGTGACTTGCTTGAAAGTGGCCCCTCTGCTCAGCTTCTGCTCACAAAACACACCAAAGCCTTGGTGAGGCTGCATTTGTAGTACTTTACTGTGCTTCCACCCAGCAGTTTAAGAAGATGTCCTTTGCCTGCTTTTGGCACAAATGCTCTGCTGCTAATGGCAGAGGGCATTTCCAGGTCTGTAGGGGAGCTAAACTACACGCCGATGGTTGCCAGGAACTCCACTATTTATGGTTGTGTATTTCCTCGGTGGGAAGACAGCAGCTAATCTGTGGGTGCCCAGCCTTTTGGCTTGGCCGGGCTGCTCCCAGGGAAGAGGGGCTGCCTCGGTTTCCCACAAACCAAGGTGTCACTCGGGCTTGATGGCCATCTCAGCAGTTCTCAGGGAGCTCTCAAGGTGCTGCTCAGAGATTTTAGATCAAATTTTATTCCTGCTGTGCTTCATCCTTGAGAGCAGCTGCTCACACATGCACATGTACTGCCACGCAGCGATGGCGTGAGTAAGGAGCGACTGCAGAGCAGGGGATGTTTTTCTCTGGAAGAAGAGACCTGATCAAATTTTTGAGTAGAACACCTGATTGCAACTCCATACGCTCTGTTCACAGGTATTGTATTTCTGTCGACTGGGCACTGAGAACCAGAGACAGGCTGTAGATACCACCTTCCAGGGTGAACACAGAAAGGAAGGGCGGACACTATGATGATTAGAGGGCTGAAGCACCTCTCCTATGAAGAAAGGTTGAGGGAACTGGGCTTGTTTAGCTTGGAGAAGGATCCAGGGAGACCTCATTGTGGCCTTCCAGTACTTGAAGGGAGTGTGCAAACAGGAGGGAGAATGGCTGTTTACGGGGCTGGATAGTGACAGGACAAGGAATGGTTTTAAACTGACACGGGGAGGTTTAGGTTAGATGTTAGGAGGAAGTTTTTCACACAGAGGGTGGTGAGGCACTGGAACAGGTTCCCCAAGGAGGTTGTGCATGCCCCAAACCTGGAGGCATTCAAGGCCAGGCTGAATGTGGCTCTGGGCAGCCGGGTCTGGTGGTTGGCGACCCTGCACATAGCAGGGGGTTGGAACTAGATGATCATCGTGGTCCTTTTCAACCCAGGCCATTCTATGATTCTTTAGCAAGAGATGGCTTGAGAAGGTGAATGCTAGTCCAAACGGGGGCAGATCCCAGGACAGTGGGAACCGGCAGCTCCAAAACAGGAATGGAGTGCCACTGGAGGCTCACTGCTGGACGAGGGCAGCACCCTGGGGATACAGGACATGCTTTAGGTGGAAAGACTTCACCAGCACGGGCGGCCCTGAGAGCGCTGTGTGCAGTCTCGGGTGCCCAGCACATGAGAGTGTCAGAGGTACGGGAGAGCCCACAGAGGACCACCGGACTGAGTAAGGAGAGGCATGGCAGAAGAACACAGCGGACCCTGCTGACCCGTGCCTTCCTGTGGGCATGTGAGCGGCTCTCCCTAGGGCAGCTGCTAGCACATGGGCCTCTGTGGGCCCACAGCCACAGCCAGGGCTTTGTGATGGTGGGCAACACCACGCCCAAAGGCCATTGTGACCTGGACGGTTAACTACAGCAACGACATCCCTGGCAGGGCCAGAGCCCTGGGGTGCTCACTCCGAGGAGAGCAGCTCTGTCAGGAGGCAGCAGCTCTTCTGGGTGCCTTTCTCTGGTCTCCGGACGAGGACATGGAGATGCCAAAGGAAGAGGAGCCTAAGGCTCACTCTCAGCCCAACAAAGGGCTGCCGAGCGTACAGGAGCAAGATGAGGTGAGGCTCAGGGAGTGAGGGAGAGACCAGCAGCATGACAAGATGGTGTGGAGAGCAGCAGGAGGAGGGATGTGGTGTTGGGGAGAGCCAACCAGCTGGCCCTGAGCACCTTACAGCCTGAGCACTTACAGCTTCCTGACACCTGGGAGCATCTCCACACAGAGCCAACGATGCCTGGGAAAGCCAAGGCCCACATGGCCCTGGAAGCTTGGAGACGAGGGGCAGAGAGCAGCTTGGCCACGCTCAGCTTTGCCATCCATGGCCAGGAGCTGCCTGGCCACACGTTGGGCCCAGGTCCGGTGGCACAGTGGGTGCTGTCAGGGCCAGTATGGGTGCCTCAATCCCTCTCCTTCTCTTCCTCACAGGTGATTCACGGGCCACCTCACACGATGACAGCGGGCAGCCAGAGCCCAGAATCCACCCTCCAAGAGGACAGGCTGCCGCCGCTGCCATCTCCGCGTGGCAGCCACCAGGCACAGGTAGGGAGCCCCAGGGAGACCAGGTGGAGAGGCTGTCTCAGCCCTGCCAGCCGCTGACAAGCAGGCAGCTGACAAACAGGCAGGACATGCTAGAGGAGACAGCGCGGCCGTCTCCATGTCAGTCTAAGCCAGGAGAGAGAGGAGCTGCCCTCTTGCCAGTCAGCTCTGTGGAGCAGGATGGCAGCGGCCCACGCAGCTGCGCCACAAGAACAGGTTGCAGGAGCATTTGCAGCAGGGCCATGGAAGGCAACACACGGAAGTGCCCAAAGTAACTCGGCCTTTCTCCTTGCCTTCTCTTGCAGGTAAATGATGTGGAACACAATGAGATGCTGTCCCACGGAAGCGTCTTGCAGGGAGACACGGCCAGCGTGCCCACCTTGCCACCTCTGCCAGAGCAGGCAGTGGCCCAGGCAGCCGCACCACAGCACGTGCCTGCAGCTGACACACCAACATCTGCCAGCGGCATCCGCGAGCTGCCTGATCTGCCAGCAGCAGCCTCTGCCTCCAGCGGCAGAGGAAGGGAAAAGGCCTTTGTGCCTGAAGCCCCGGGCCATCAGGAGCTTTGCACAACTGCTCTGGACGGCCTTGGCAAACAGGACGAAGCAGCAGGATTGGGCAAACAGAAAAGTGCTCCACCAAGCCCAGCCGTCAGTGGTGCAGCAGTGGAGAACACTGTGCAGTCCCCCCTGCCACAGGTCCAGACAGAAACTGTGTCTGATGCAGTCAGACAGCAGGACCTGACACAAGCTCAGCAAGCAGCGGGAGCAGCAGAAGCAGACGAGGCCCAGGAGGCCACAGAAGGAGTGCGCGTCACTCCTCCATCAGGGCCTGATCCCGAAGAGCTTGCAGCAGCAATCACTGCCCACAGAGAAGCTGTGCCCGCTTTCGCAGGCAGGGGCTACGCGGCAGGGCACCAGGAAGGGTCTTGGGCCGATCGGCACTCAGCAGTCCTGAAGCCGTGCATCCAGTGCCAAGTGATGGGCGCTAGGCTGTGGCTGCACCATGAGTCTCGAAGGTCATGTCGAAAGATCCTGGCACAGAACACAAAGCTTCTGACAGACATGGCTAAAAGTTGTGCGGCCTGTACCGGGCAAAGCCTGGACGACTACTGGGAAATAACTAAGCAGATGAAGAAGACAAGGAAGCAGAAAGCAGGGCAGAAACGCCCGTGTGTTCCACAGCATGAGCCACGGGACACGGCAGAGGAGGATGAGCTGGGAGAAGGTGATGACGAAGAGCCAATAATCCAAAGCCACTGGGTCAACCCCAGGACCGCAGCCTTCCGCCGGGACCCGCAGGCTTCTCCTCAGCAAACGCCCGGCTCTTCCAGCATCACCGACACAGAGGTTTCGGGAGAGTCAGATGGCCAGGCACAGAGCACAGCTCTTCTTGCGTCAAGGCAGGAAGATGCCAAGGCTGGAGCTGAGACGCATGATGGCCATGGGATGCCAGCATCCACGCCAACAGTGGAAGAAGAGAATGCTCCAGCTTCATCTCTCCTGAGCGAACAGAGCACAGCTGCGAGGGATGAGAGCCAGAGGCCTTGTCTGCACGACCCAACAGCCTGTGCCATTTCTCTGCCGGACACAGCCCAGGCCATGGTGAGTCCAGCCGTCGGGAAGTGCTGGAGGAGACAGGTGGGCCGACCCCCTGTCAGACTGAGCCGCACCGAGCGTGGTCAGCTGTCGGGGCACGGTGGGGGCTGCTGCAGGGAGCCCCCAGGCTCAGCAGGTGCCACGTGAGGAGCTGCCCTCTTCCCAGCCGGCTCTGTGAAGCAGGGTGGCAGCGGCCCATGCAGCTGCGCCACAAGGACAGGTTGCAGGAGCATTTGCAGCAGGGCCACGGAGGGCAACACAGGGAAATGTCCCAACTAACTTCTTTCTTCTTGCCTTCTCTTGCAGACAGTGAACAAGCTGGAAGACAACGAGACACTGCCCGGCAATGGGGTCCCGCAGGAAGACACGGCCAGCATGCCCACCTTGCCACCTCTGCCAGAGCAGGCAGTGGCCCAGGCAGCCGCACCACAGCACGTGCCCGCAGCTGACACACCAACATCTGCCAGCGGCACCCGCGAGCTGCCTGATCTGCCAGCAGCAGCCTCTGCCTCCAGCGGCAGAGGAAGGGAAAAGGCCTTTGTGCCTGAAGCCCCCGGCCAACAAGAATCTCTCCCGGCTGCTGGCGGGAGTCGCGGTGAGCGCCGGCCACGGCGCAATCTGCTCAGGAGGGCGCTTGGGCGTCTGTTCAAGGTTTGCTGCTGCTGCTGCATCACAAGACAGGAAGAGTAGCGGTGTTGGGCCACCAGTATCAGGCGACTTCTCAGAGCTGGTCGCTGGCCCTCAAGGAACTGTGCAGCACCCTGAGCCATCATCACAAGACATAGCAGGACAGCACACAGTATCACGGTGATGTGCCAGAAGAGACAGTGGTCGCTTCACTGGGCAAGAGTCCCATTCAGGAAGGGAAATATCCCATTCCTAAAGATTCCTGGTATACAGATGGGTCCAGCGAAGGCAACCCGAGCCAGTGAAAAGCAGTGGCATACCATCTCTCCACTGAAACAGTCTGGTTTGAAGATGGGGCCACCCAGAAATGGACTACTCATGCCTGACCAGAGATGTGTGGCTAGACATACGGAATGCGGTTAAACACAGGACCATACATGTCCACCACGCTCCTGGTCGCCAATCTCTACATGTGTGCTGGACAAAACACCATGTGGGCAGCTGCTAAAGCTGATATCGCCCAGGCATGCCGAGACTGCGACACTGGCTCCAAGATGAGACCAAAACCATTGCCTGAGACAACAGCCCATCTTGCTAGAGGACACAGTCCTCGCCACCGATGGCAGGTCGATTTCATCGGGCCCCTCCCTCCGTCTGAGGGGCTGGGATATGCCCTCATCTGCGTCAGGTCCCTTCCAACCCAAGCCATTCTGTAATCCCATGTGACTCTACAACTGTGCTTTAAAACTTCTCTGGTTTTCAGATCTTCGGTCAGATTGTAGTTCAGGCTTGATAATAAATTCACCAACACTTAATAGTCCAGAAAGACGTTTGAATTCTCTCGCCAACTCCTTATCTCACAAATTCATAAGAACTGGGCCTAAGAATTCATAAGAACATAAAAAGCAGACAGCTCTTTTCCAGCTCTGAATAAGGGATCCAAATTGCCTAACTACATTTAACACAGACAAGAGGGCACTCGCACCCCATGACACGGTTGCCCCCAGCAGCTGTGCTAGCTCCACCCCTGGAGGTTCCTAAACTTTCACCAGGCAAAATCCCAAGCAAGTCCCAAGTGCCACGGTCTGCTCCCACAGCTGGCTCTGCCTGGAGAAGGAACGTTGGGCTGGAGACCTCTGGGCTACCAAGATGACAGCTGTTTTTACTCTTGCAGACACACAGACTTTGCAATGAGTTTGAGTTTGCAAGGGTGAGCATAGACCCATGAAAACATGGGACAGCAAGCAATGCATACATCTGGCAATTACATTTTGGCTACTGCTGACTTCTGTTCTTCACAACAGAAGCACCTGGAAAGATAGAGCCATGGGGGTGACCGTGATTGCTAGGCTGATTGCCTCTGTGCCAGCATGTTTCTTTCTCATCCGGTATCTCTTGGCAGAGATTTCAAATGCTGTCATTATTCCATGCCTGCAAGACGTGGTGGAAGTTAAGGCATGGATCTGAAAGCCACCCCAGAACTTCTGGGTCGGTAATGCTGTTGGATTGCTTGTAAACATTCTGCTGTGAGGGTTTTTCTTTGTTTGTTTGTTTGTTTGTTTTTGAGTATTCCTGTGTGATCTAAAGCTCAATACAGGGCGGTGGCTACCAAAGCTGGATCAGTGGGAGAGCTTGGACCCGGCCCCTCTATTTGCTTAGCCAGCCACTTCTAGTGCAAGCAGCTCTGTGGTGTGCTCTAACCCCTCACTCAACGCAGTTACCAGAGCCTGAAGCCTAACCAATGGCAGGTTTATTCATCTTCTTTGTGAAGGGGTTTGAGCAAGTTCTTGACCAAGTCTTGCCAGGACTTGAAGTTTAATCCCACCCACACCCTGCTACTCAAACTGCTCAAGAGGTTTTCTTCAACGGCATTTATTGCACCAAAAGGTGGCTGTCCTGACACATTCTCTGGGGAGGATTCCCCTTAGACATCCCCCTTCAGCCAGCTGTTGCTGGCCACCTGCTCCACGCTGGGCCGGGAGCATGGTAAGAACTGCAGCAGCTGGACAATGAGGGCCTGGCAGGGCTCTGGCAGCACGGACACCCCCCTCAGGTGCAGGACCCCATCCTTCTGATGCTGGATCATGTTGCAGAGGCAGCCGTGGAAGGGCAAGCAGCCAGTCACCATGGCAAAAAGGACCACCCCCAGGCTCCAGACGTCCAACTTCTTGGCATCATGGGCGTAATGCAGCCACATCTCTGGGGCCACGTAGGCTTCTGTTCCGCAGAAGGTGGTGCTCAGTTCTGGGTTCTGACTTCTGTTCTTCACAACAGAAGCACCTGGAAAGACAGAGCCATGGGAGTGACCGTGATTGCTAGGTGTTTTTCTTTGAGTACCAAGAGCTGTATATGGAGGTTCTTCTTCCTCTCCCTCTATCTCACCTTGCTGTCAGACACAGCAGCAAGCAACAGACTCCTCAAAAGACAGCCGTGGCATTACTTCTTTCTCCAGGCAGACACATATTCATTTCCCATGCTCCCATTCCAGTAGCAGCTCTACTACTCAGTGTGACAGGAGGCCCTGCTGGCAGAGCACCAGTCTACAGTGGTTGGCATTGATACTCCCTGTCTTGTCTCTTACATGAGGCTAGCCATGGATGCAGGAGAGGATCTCTCCTGGGACCAAGCAATTTGCAGATGGCAACACTGAGAGGAAACAGTGAGACACCCTTGCAATCAGTTTGTCTCCTGTATTTCCTAGCATCAGATAAGTATTCCTGGGGTCTCTGAAAGAAATATGCAAGCAGCTAAAAAGGAGAACACCAATGCAAGGCATAAGAAGCAGATTAACAGTCATTTTACTAATGGAAAATGCTAATCCTAAAAAGCCTACAATTGAAAATGAAGTCTGATGTTTACAAGCAAATAATCATCCAGAATGTAATAACTGTTCTATTTGGCTCCAGGAGTTTAAAATCAAAGTTTTTGGAGATCTGGCAAAGTGCAAAAACAGCACTCTCAGCCTGCAGGCTAACTGCTGTGACTGGATGCTACAATACAAGGAGTAAAACATCCTTATAGTGCCACGTATCAAACATCTCTGTGATTGTATTATGAAGGAGTTTGTTTACAGCTTGAGAAGCACTGCAAAGAAGCTGTCAGCTTGTGGGTACTTGGGTAACATCTCCCCATGCAACCTCTGATTTGACATTCCTGTATTTTTGATTCACAAAAATCTCTATTTTTGGTCAGTAAGAAAAACCTAGATGTGGCCTGTGAAAATAAAAAACTGCAAACTGTTATCTATGCAAAGGGAGTATCAGACTTTACCAAGCACCCCTGAAAACTACCAAAAGTTTACAGAGGTCATAAGCTGGGCTCACATGTACACAGGAACATGTCACATTCAGTAAAACCTGGAAGCGAGTTAAAATTAGGTCAAATTTATTTATGTGCCTAATAATATATTGAGAAGCATAGCTCATTCTGGAAGACACGCTTAGATAATAGGTTTATTTACTCACAAGCCTACAGTTACAAAATCCAGTCAGAAACCTCGCCCACCGGGCACTCCTTGTGCCCAACTCCTGTCAGTGCCCAGAGAAACCAGCACAACTCAGCTCAGCACGAAGCCCCACCCACTGCCCGCCACCCAAAGACGCCCAACAAATCCAGGGGGGGCCCTCAGCAGCACGCACTCCTCCACACTGGAACAGGTTCCCCAAGGAGGCTGTACATGCCCCAAACCTGGAGGCATTCAAGGCCAGGCTGGATGTGGCTCTGGGCAGCCTGGTCTGGTGGTTGGTGACCCTGCACATAGCAGGGGGTTGAAACTACGTGATCATTGTGGTCCTTTTCAACCCAGGCCATTCTGTGATTCTATGATACCTGCCGGCCTCATCACGGCTACACGCGTAGAAGAGCGCCAGATTTCAGAAATGCACCGGGACAAAACAACAGGGCAGATCTCGCCCACATTTTAATGAGGCCCTCCAAACCGAACGATGCGTGCGGCACCACAGCTGCCACATCAAGGACAGACGCGGTCCGGCAGTTCGGCGCGGTGAGAGCAGGGGAACGAACCGGCAGCTCGTGAGGGAGCGGTGCCACCCGCTGTTCTCACCCGCTCCGCTCCGTCCCCCCTCTTTCCCCGCGAGATGGCGACGCCGCCCAGCGACCGCCGCGAGGGGAGCCGGGAGTGGAAGGCCCGGCTGCACTTCCGCCGGAAACAGGAACAGGTTCCGGAAGGGGAACCGGAAGTGGCGGGGCGCGGCGCGTGCCCGTGTCCTGGCACGGGCGGCAGCGGTGAGTGGCGGCGGCGTCGGGCCTGGCCCGGTTACCGGCGGCGCGGGGGAGAACGAGAGCGGGCACGGCCGCGGCGGCTGAGGGCCAGGTGGGACCCACCAGCCCGGTGGGACCGCGGGTGAGAGCGCGAGGTGCGGCGGGCGCGTTATTTGCCGCCACGCTTAGTACGGAAATGGTGGGGTGCGCCTATCCCTTATCGGCACCTAAAGCGCGTCTCCTTTCCAGGAACAATGCTTTCCGAAAGCAGTTCGTTCATGAAGGGCGTGCTGCTGGGAGGAATCTTCTGCGTAGTGGTCACGCTTCTTGGACACGTTAAGATCGGCCATGGGACCAGAGCACGTCATCACGAGCACCATCACATTCAGGCTCCCAACAAAGAAGAAGTGTTAAATCTTTCGGAAGATGAACGACTGGAGCTCAGCCAGAGCATCCGCGTTTACTGCATCGTCCTCGTGAAACCCAAAGACATTGGGCACTGGGCTGCAGTGAGAGAGACATGGAGCAAGCACTGCGACAAGGCAGAGTTCTACAGCTCTGAGAACGTTAAAGTGTTTGACGCTGTAGTCCTCAACACAAATGATATGTGGACAATGATGAGAAAAGCTTACAAGTTAACCTATGAACGTTATAAAGATGAATTCAACTGGTTCTTCCTCGCCTATCCAACAACATTTGCTATTGTTGAAAATCTCAAGTATTTCTTACTGAAGAAAGACCCTGCACAACCTTATTATATAGGCCACACTATGAAATCTGGTGACCTGGAGTATGTAGATGGCGAGGGAGGAATTGTCTTAAGCATTGAATCACTAAGACGACTCTCACACGTTTTTGAAGACTCTGACAAATGTCCAGAGCAAGGCGGTATGATTTGGAAGCTCTCTGAGGACAAACAACTAGCAGTCTGCCTGAAGTATACCGGAGTGATTGCTGAAAATGCAGAGGACTCGGAAGGAAAGGATGTTTTTAACACCAAATCAGTCAATGCTCTCATTAAAGAGGCAATGGCCAGTCGGCCTGAGCAGGTGGTGGACGGCTGCTGCTCAGATATGGCCATCACTTTCAACGGGCTGTCTCCCAACCACATGCACGTGATGATGTACGGCGTTTACAGGCTGCGGCCCTACGGTCACACTTACAGCGACGCGCTCGTCTTCTTACCCCCTGCAGGTTCAGACAATGACTGACGTCTTTCAGAGAGGAGATGGGACCAAGGAGGCAGCTGTTCTCATGGCACGCATTTGTACAGACACTCAGTTTTCTTATCCGATCGTACTCGTGTACATTTTTTGCACAAAGATTTGGTAAAGCTCTTAATTTTAAAAGAGAAAGTTGAAAGTTCTTCTTCCAAAGTCTTTTATACAGGAATGATTCTGGCTTTTTGACAGTGCTGGAATGAACAATAAAGGAATTGTTTGGGATAAAAGGAAATTAAGTTTATGGGGGGGGAGGGGCAGGTATTGTATATCTTAGTATTTATTAATGAAAAGTCAAAAGAACTTTAGTCTGCTATAAATATATTTTTGCAAGATTTTGATTCAATTCTTCCAGACACTTCCGGAATGTCTTTATATCTTTTTAAGATGTATCAATAAAACTGACTACAGATTCAGTCTAAAAGTCCAACTTTTATGTGATTTCCTTTATGCTGAAGCATAGAGCAGCTTGAATTATACTGGTTAGACAGCCCATAAGTGCACCTGTTGCTTTATGTGCAATCTCCTAACTCAGAAACAAGCTAGCAGGAAGCAACTGACAGAAGAAATCTATTAAGTTAATGCAGAATAGTATCAAGCAACCTTTAGACTGCCTTTCTTAATCTCACAAAAGAACGAGATAACTACATGTGAATATTAGCATTACATAAATATTAGCATGGTCAGGTAGCCTGTTAGCACAGAAGTAATTGTTCATTTAAAGTTGTTAAATAAGAATATTAGAATAAAAGTTCTGTTAGTTTTCAGTGTTAGAGGTGCTAATAGTGTTTACACGGAAGAAGTTGGTTAGCTATGAATACAAGTTTGAAGTACAGCTCTACTTACAGACATTTCTGAACAGTAAGGTGCAGAAAGATCAACGTGCCTCCACACTCAGCCTTTCTTTGTTCACAGTGCCAAACACATTAAGTGCACAAAAAAATGGACAGAACTCTCAAACTGTGAGTGCTCTTATATGCACTTGAAATCTCTGTAAACCAGTTACAATTAAGTGGCAATAGACAGCACTTTGGTGTGTTTACTCTATTTAGAATCCACTTACCTGACCCAGACATTACCAAGACTTAAAGTGGGACCACCTCGGGCTCCACTGGTACTACATTACCTATAGAAGAGCTTAGAACACATGAGGTTAGACTGCAGAAGAAAGCTGTGCTATCTGTAATGCTTCATCTTAGCTTTAGCTGCAGCGGGGGAGGAAAGGTTGCGAACGAGCTAATCCAGAGCTGATTAGTAGCAACAGTATTTCGTTCTGAGCAACATTTTTTATTAAGAATGGCACCAAGGCAGCTACCACGGCTGTTTCAGAGGAGACGTAGGGACAGGGTGAAAGAAAAAGCAAGCCACAGGACTGAGTAGCTCATTTTATACACAAAGGAACCACTGAGGCACAAATTGATTCCCCACAGCACTAACAAATTAGTGAGGTTATGGCACAGCCTTTAAGATGTGTAATTATGTCCACTATTACTCTGAAAGGAAGGTTTGAGGTGACTCAACTTCTGGCTGCAATATAGTGGTGTAGGATACAAAAATTATGGTGGTATTACATGTATACTTTCAATATACCTTATCATTTTCAAAAGCAGTCTTGTAAACAATTTTACAGAAGTAATTTAAGAGTAGCACATGTTAATACTTCAATCTCTTGTGCTGTAATTCGACTTCAGAATTAGATTGAGAACTCTATCCTCTGCCACTATCTGCTGTAAAGGGCACAGAAATGAAACATGCAGGGCACTGCACACAAAAAAAATCAAGCCCTAATGTTGTATTAGGCGATATGCGAAGTGTCGGTTGTAACGTGACAGGGCCTCTCCCTATGCCCCTTTCCTGCTATGTGACGTTGGCAAAAGGCGGCTGCGCATGTATATGGGCGGGGACACGCGGTGCATGTATAAGCAAATGAGCGCTACCAATGAACGCCGTTCTGCCTCGTATCATGTTGGTGTAGACAAAGGGAAGATGGACCAGGCGGGGCGCAGGGCACGGGGCACAGAATGCTGGGCGCTGGGCCTGAGGGCAAGGCAGAGGGCAACAAATGGTGACCCCGACGTGATTCGGCTCACCTCGAGCCTTATAGCTACGCCCGCTGACTGCGTGACGGACGCAGGAGCCCGCCGCGGTTAGGTGGTGGAGGAGCCGGAGGGGCTGACCCTCTGGGGCTACGCAGCGCTGCAAATTATCCCACGGCCGCAGTCGCGTGTGCGTGGAAGGGCGGAGGGATGATCCCGTCATTAAGGTATTGCTTCAAGCTTGTAAGACCTATTGCGGCAAGTCCACTCCTTCTAGGAAGGACGTGGCTGCCGTCCTTATACTCCTCGAGGAGGGGCTCTTAAATTCCCCCCACGAAGTATGTGACCCTGGGAGGTGGGATTCGCTAACCACGGCGCTCTCCCAGAGAGCTATGTCAACCCAAAGGGCGGCAGAATTAAAGACTTGGGGTCTGATTTTGGGAGCCTTGAAAGCCGCGAGGGAGGAGAAAACTGCCGAGAACCTCGCGAAGGAGCTTTTAGGCCTTGGTTCAGGGGGCGATTCGCGTGAGGGGCCGGGGGGAGCGGGAGGCGCCGAGTCCGCTGGGTCCCCTAGGGCCCCACCACATGACAAGATGGCGCCCGACGGATCAGCCGCGGAAAAGAAGGAGAAACAGCCGCCGTCGCCGCCATCGGCACCACCCCCATATCCTTGCTTGTATCCTTGCGCAACCTTCGTGAGAGGGAGGGCACAACGCGGGGGGGGATGGATTGGTCGGCGGCCAAGCCGCTGCCGCTGACACCACCCCCTGCTCCCGCGCAACCCGAGATAACCCCGCCTCTCCGAATACCCCCCCCCAAGTGACCACGCCCCCCCCCCCCGACTCATCAGGGTGAATGGGAGTGTCTAACGGACAGAGGGAGAGCCCCATTTACGGATTGGGAAAAGATAAGGGAGGAGTTAGGGGCGGCGGAGCTCTTGAGCGACTGCAGAGCGTTTCCGGTGGAAATTACGGTCGTAAACAGGGATGGTACGCCAGAGAGGCCGGTGCCCATGAGGCCGTTGGTGGGCCCGGTGCCAGGGACCCTCTTGGGGAGGGATTTCCTCGACGGGCTCGGGGCGCGCATTACAAATTTATGACTAGGGCCACTGTCTACCAATTGGGGGTGTGACATGCGGTCCCCTTGCGCTGGAAACGGGGCGCTCATCCTGTTTGGGTAGATCAGTGGTCTCTCCCTTCTGGCAAACTAGCAGCGCTTAAACGATTGGTACAACGAGAGTTTCAATTAGGCCACTTGGAGCTATCACTTAGCCGTTGGAATACTCCTGTCTTCGTAATCCAAAAATCATCGGGATCATTTCGACTCCTACATGACCTCCGCACAGTTAATGCCCAGCTTATCCCCTTCGGCCCTGTCCAACAGGGTGGTCCTTTGCTCTTGGCTATACCGGAGGGATGGCCCTTGATGGTCATCGACCTCAAGGATTGCTTCTTTTCTATCCCCCTTGCGGTGCGGGACCGAGAGGCCTTTGCATTTACCGTGCCAACTCTAAACAATCGGGCCAGTGGAGAGATACCATTGGAAGGTACTCCCACAGGGCATGACGTGCTCCCCCACCATATGTCAAATTGTGGTGGGAGAAGTAATAGAACCCGTTAGGCAATCGTTACCCAATTGCAAGCTCATCCATTATATGGACGATCTGTTGCTTGCCGCCCCACACGAGGTCGAACTGCTGAAATTGGAAGAGCTAGTTACGGCTGCCCTGACGACCGCGGGTTTCGTCATCTCCCCATAAAAGATCCAAAAGGGGCCAAGGATTGAGTTTCTGGGGTATCAGTTTGGCCCCTCAGGGGTGGCCCCTGAGGGGTTGAACATAAGACCCTGTGTCAACACCCTATGGGATCTGCAGAAACTGGTCGGGGCAATACAATGGGTTCGAGTGCCACAGGCATTCCTCCGCGATTGATGAAGCCCTTCTATGAAGGGCTCAAGGGGTCCAATCCTAAGGAAGAGAGGTTGTGGACCCCAGAGATGGATGCAGCCTGGAAGGAAATCCTGCAGACCTGCACCTCTAATGTCCTCGCCCGATGGAAACCAGACCTGCCATTGGAGGGGGCAGTCACAAGATGCGAGGAGGGAACTGCGGTGATTTTGGGGCATGCCTTGAGCTCTAAGCCGCGACCCCTTTGGTGGGTTTTCTCAATACAGCCTGTTAGGGCCTTTACTCCATGGCTCGAGCAGTTAGCCCTTATGCTTCGGAAGATCAGGCTTGCGGCCGTTAGAGCCCTGGGAAGGGAACTTGATCTCATATATCTGCCAAGTGCCTTCAAGGCTACCCAGCCTCTCCCCGAGGAGATCCTGATTGCTCTTTAAGATTTCAATGGCAAGATTGTCTATTCTGATTCACTACCTATCTTCGACCTAGCTAAGCCACTTTGGGTCTCCTTGAAACTTAGAGTGCTGGATACCCCATTGGAGGGACCGACTGTGTTCACGGACGCCTCCTCTGCCACAGGTCAAGGGGCAGTTGTCTGGAGGAGCCCCGATAGCAGGTGGCAGTCCCGGGTATTAGTTGATAGGTTGGTCAGCGTCCAAATGTTAGAGGCCAAGGCGGTCACGATGGCCCTAGCTCTGTGGCCCCATACACCTTGCAATGTTGTGACAGACTCTGCCTTTGTCATCAGACTCCTGATCCGAATGGGAAAAGAGGGACTGCCGAGCACGACTGCGGCCTCCCTCTTGGAGGACGCTCTTGCGGCCAGGTCCACACCTGTGGCTGTACTTCACGTTCGCAGCCACTCCGAAGTACCAGGGTTTTTTACTATGGGAAATGCGATCGCGGACAGATTAGCAGGGACGCAGGTCTTAACCTTGCAGACGGCGTGCGATCTCCACTCCACCCTGCATATAGGAGCGCAGGCACTGGCTCACGCCTGCTCGATCCCACTACTGCTAGCGCGTGAAGTTGTTCAAGCTTGCTCGCACTGTAACTCAGCACCCACCATTGGAGCAGGGGTCAACCCCCGCGGTCTTGCCCCATTGGAAATTTGGCAAACGGATTTTACCTTAGAACCTCGCATGGCACCGAGACAGTGGCTTGCAGTTACTACCGACACGTCCTCCTTTGTCACTGTCGCCACCCAACACGCACACACTAACTCCTCTGCAGCGCAGCACCATTGGGCAACAGCTATAGCGGCGCTTGGAATGCCGCACCAAATCAAGACTGACAATGGGTCTTGCTTTGTATCACGGTCAACCCAGGAGTGGCTATTGCAATGGGGAATCTTGCACATTACGGGGATTCCTGGCAACTCACAGGGCCAAGCTATTATTGAAAGAGCTAACCGCTTCCTCTAGGACAAGATTAGTGTCCTTGGGGAGGGGGAGGGACACATGGGCAGGATTCCAATAAGCCGGCAAACAGAAATCCTGGCTCGGGCGATATTCGCATTGAATCATTTTGAGCGAGGAGAGAATAACCGGACTCCAATCCAAAAACATTGGCAACCAAAAATATTGAGCGAAGGACCCCCAGTAAAAATTAAGTCAGATAATGGTTCCTGGGAAAGAGAGTGGTCCTTACTGGTGTGGGGTCGTGGGTTTGCTGCAATCAAACACCAGGAATCAGGAAAGATCCTTTGGATTCCCTCTAGGAAAGTTTGACCAGACACTAGCAGAGACTGATTAGGCCATGAGTGATTTTATTTACAGGATCTGCTCCTCGGGAAGCCCAGGCGCCCTTCGTCTGAAAGATCTGGCTTGGCTGCTGCACCTTGCGTCCCCAGTTGCTTCAGGGGAATGATGCTTGGCAATTCGGGGCTGGAGTCCTCTCGCTCTGGGGGTCTAACAAGGGGTGAAGAGTCCGACAAACAGTTGTTGCTGCCAACGAGAAGTAATATTGGAATCTTGGGGTTGTGTCTCTGTATTATTTTATTGGACATAATCGGTGGGATAGAAGGGGCTCACCATATCCCACAGCCACTTGATGTATGGGTAGAGTGGGCCAACAGAACGGGGCAGAAGGATTTCTGCCTCAGTCTGCAAACGACGAGCTCTCCTTTTCGCACCTGCCTAATAGGGTATCCCGATATCAGACATCCTCAATGGGAGGAATACGGGGGAAATAATGCGTGTTTTAAAAGGGTCAACAAGACATTTATGAGCGTAATCAGACAAGAGGTTAAAGACCGGGCGGAAATAACCCAGTGTCTGCTTAAGACCCTCAATGTATCCCTTACTTGGGATCCCCCTGAATTAGACATACTGGGGTCCCAAGAGGTGGGGAATGAGACATGGACCTCGGCTAACAATTAGATGTTCCCAGCCGCCTGCATATCATTTGGGCATTGGCATATACCGGGTGTACGAAGAGATGCCCTGCGGTACATTTTGGGCCCAAACAACCCTTATTGGGATATTAAGCGCAACGTGACCAAACGATTTGTGCTGGTCAACCCATACAACCCCGCTTACAAGCAATGGGGGAGCTACTGTGGGTTTTCTGCCCCAATGAAGTATAATGACAAGGGTAACTACCAACAATTGCAGCTACGGGTCAGCGATCTGGTTTGCTAATGGAACTTCTCATAACTTCACGCTTCCAAATGGCAAAAATAGGACCTCACCCCCCTGCGTACGCTCGAGGGACGGCTGTTGTTTCGGCTCGATGCCACTTGATCCTCCGGTACTCTGGAATAATGACACCGCCAAGGCGTTACCCCCGGGCCTATTCCTTATTTGTGGGGACCGTGCTTGGCAGGGCATCCCCCAGAATGCTTTAGGGGGCCCATGCTATATAGGGAGACTTTCGGTACTGACCATTAATCGTACAACACTGGCCAGTATAAGTAATAATGGCTCCAAAACCGTGCGAAGAAGGCGGTCACTGCAGACGTTAGGCCCCGAGTGCGGGGATGAAGTGAGATTCTGGGGGCTTATGGCGCGCATCTTTGCGTCCGTACTTCCGTTTTTTGGGACGACGCATGCGCTCAAGGAGATCGAGCGGTTGGCGTGCTGGGCAGTGAAGCAAGCCAATGAAACATCAGACCTTTTGGCAGAACTCACAACAGATGTCGACGGAATGAGGCAGGCGGTTGTCCAAAATAGGGCTGCCATAAATTTTTTGCTTTTGGCCCAGGGTCACGGATGTCAAGACTTTAAAGGAATGTGCTGTTTCAATTTGAGTGACCATTCAGAGTCTATACATAAGAGATTACAATGGCTGAAGGCACACACCGGGAGGATAATGATACAGAACGATCCATTGTCGGACTGGCTGCGCAACCTTTTTGGCAATTGGGGCTCATGGCTAATCCCTGTGGCCGAAGGATTTTTCTTGGCGCTGATTGCAGTTTTGATTCTGCTTATGATTATCCCATGCTTTATACGATGCGTTAGCAGCTGCCTTGAAAAGATACTCGATGCCTTTAGGCAGCGTATGGAATATCATAGGATTCGTGAGGCATTATAGAATGATATTTTTAGTTAGCTTGCCGTCACGCTGTAAGGGGGCAAGGCTTTTTGGGCATGGGGAGGGGGAGATGTTGTATTAGGCGATATGCGAAGTGTCGGTTGCAACGTGACAGGGCCCCTCCCTATGCCCCCTTCCTGCTATGTGACGTTGGCAAAAGGCGGCTGCGCATGCATATGGGCGGGGACACGCGGTGTATGTGTAAGCAAATGAGCGCTACCAATGAACGCCGTTCTGCCTCACATTGTATTGGTGTGGACAAAGGGAGGATGGACCAGGCGCGGCGCGGGGCACAGAATGCTGGGCGCTGGGCCTGAGGGCAAGGCAGAGGGCAACACCCTACCATTAGTAAAATACAAGTGTTAGAAAAGAGACTTAAAATATTAATAAATACTTCCAGAGACAGAGTTATGAACAGTAGACCTTAATGTTTTCTTAGTTTATTAAATAATTCCATGGCACAGTCTGTTTTTCCATAGACACAGCTTTGGGTATGCAGTCACTGAACAAAGCGGTGGATTACTCAGACAAACAGTGCTCTATAACCACCTGTGCAGGTGTACCTGTGTAGCAGTTCCAGAAGTCCCTTTGATCCTTTCTGAAGCTCCACTTGGCTCTAGAGCTACGTTTTGCTATCGTGCCTTTGTTAGTGATTTTATTTCTGCTCCTAAAGTAAGGTGCAAACGGGGAGCAGTGCATCAGGCACCAACTGGCACGTACTGCATTTGGAGTATGACTACCACTGCTGTAAATGCCACTGTAAGGAGAGCGATATCAGGTAAGTTGAAAATTTGAGCTTATATATATATTCTTAAGTTATGATCTAAGATAGAAGAATTTATAGTCCACATATGACTTTATGTTCTTTAATCCTATAGATAAATGCTTCTTCAAAAGAAGTGTTCCTGAAGTAAAATACTAAAGTTAATGCTGTTAATAAATAAAGTTTAAAAAAAAAAAAAAAAACACATATTTCCACATTCAATAAACAGATAGGCCAGTGAGATGTTAAATCAGAAGCAAAAAATTCTGAAGCGTTTTGGAGGTTTTAGAAACTATACTAATTATAGTTCACATACAGTTTACATTACTGCTTTAGAGGAGCACAAAAATGTAAACATTCCTTGGCTTTTTCCTCCTTTTCCTTTGAAATTTTACTCACAGTCCATGCAGGATCTTTCCCACCAGATACCTTCAGTGACTGAAGACTTGGGTTTAAGACAAACCAATTAAAAACTGTAATAAAAAGAAATCTAGAAAACTATAGTAGCCTATCAGTACTTTTGCATTCACTTGTTTTATTTAGCATTGCCACAGAACAAAATAATTTGTACATTCAGTCACATTAAAAACGAGGAATTACAAAGCAGTCCACATTTAATCTAAGTGCATTCCCTTGGAGTAACACAGTTCCTTTTGTTTCACTTGTATGTCTTCATATGCCAAAGACCATCATTTAAATAGTGGATATTTTCAATACCAATCCCTTTGTTGACCTTCTCACTGTTGAAGAACAAAAGCACAGAAGTGTTTGGTTAATGTTAGGGCAGTGCAAAACACCACACTGGAAGTACAAACTGTGCCTGTAAGTGCAGGATGGGCTGACAGGAAACACAGGATACAGAATACAGAATTTGACCTCATGCTTCCAAGTCTGTCACAGAATCAAATGCAGGTGAGCTGCTTTGCTTCTAGTTGCAAGACAGCTACCTATTAATAAAGGACTACAAATCCTAAAAGAACGTGACAAGGACTTGCAGCATTTTATATACAGATTTTTCCTATATAATGGGAGTCAAGTGAGCTCTTAAAAATGGTGGTTTTGTACATCTGCATTGGTTTTGTGCTCATCTTTCTTTCCAGTTGGTGAATTCCATGGAAAAAAGATCTAATTTTTATCACAACGAACAAGACAAAACTAATCATTCCAGGGCAGAAAAGTTTAAATCCCCTGGGAATCAAGAAGGAAAATACCTCTGTGTTAATTCCACTAATGCATCATGTATTGTAATGTAAAATGATCTAAATAGTAACTGTTTCTCAGTTTTCTGTTTTAGACACTATCACAGAAAACAGCACATAGCTGCACAGAGCAACATCATTTCCTTTTCCTCTCCAGTTTATGTTACTTCCCACAGGAATACAATATTCAAGTGAATTTGAAGTCAGGATTAGGAATACCTAGGCTTTCAATGATCACAGCAGATCTCTGCAGATGTAGGATGGGACATAGGTAGTTACATCTTCTCTCAACCTTTTCCTCGAGTCCATCAAAGGCACCACAAATAATTCAGAGAAGTAATTATCCACCAAGTACAGATCCAGGCTGCTGTAGGGCCATTCTACCCCTGTTCATTGGAACACACCCCACCTTCCCCCTGCGTTTTCATTACTGCTTGTAGCAGCACAGTGACACAGTACAGAAGATGACAATCCAGCTGAGAACTATCCCCACAAAAAGAGTGATTTGTTTTCATCAGAACCAGCTTTGTCACCCACACTACAGCTGGGTGGGGCTGGAACCGAAGCAGCCCAGACTTGCGTGGGCTGCTTTGTAAGATGGCTGCAAAATCATCACGCTGCAAGACGTCACAGAAATTAAGATGACAAAAAAGTATCATCTCCTAATTCTGGATTATCAGAATGCTAAGAATGATCTACATTCTTTTCAATGTTATGCCTCCTTTTCATTTCACCCATTGTTTACCCCCAATCAGATCTCTGTAACTCACAAGAAGCTTAGCTACAAGGATTTTAGACAGGAATGCTGCATGTGGGTCCAAGGCAAAAAAAAAAAAAAAATAGAGAAAAAAGAGACCAGCTCGTCAGCCGAGTACCAGCAGGATTTCAGTTTCTGCTGCCCTTACGTGAAAATAAATAAATAAAATCACTTGAACAATTTCAGCCTGCTCAGATCCAAATGCCATCTCTTGCCCAGCACAGGCAGAAAATACTCAGAGGTATTTCTTTGTTCAGCAAAATCTCTGAGAAAGTACTATCGGAGCATAAGAAATATTGACATTCAGAGACACCACTGAAGTTGTTTGTCTTAAAAATCTATATTCACATAAAGTAACTTTTTTGACTCCATTTGGTGAATAAATTACTAGGAAAGACACTCCTTGCCTCCTTCTCCCAGCTTAATGTTAATCAAAAAAATGAAAGTTTAAATAAATGCTACACATAAAAGAAACACATTGCAACAGTGATTCAATAACCTTGACAGTAGAGCTTAAATTACAAACTAAAAAAGAAATTACAATATGGGAAAAGCTAGACTTCATTTTTTACAACACTTACATGTCATCAGCTGACATCTTCATGACTCCCACGCATAATGCATGTTGTTTTCCCTCTGCCATTATTGCCTAAAAATTACCACTAAGGAAAACAGCGTGGTTTTTGTTTGTTTTTTTTAGAGTTATTTCTAAAAAGTAAAAGCAGTAACAAGAAATTGGAGGAAATCACTTTACAGAAAAAAGCATCAAACTCCCCAGTTGAACTTTTGGCCCTTCAGTAATTGTAGGGCACTGGCTCTTGAAGGTAAGCAAAATTAACAGCTGAATCACAGTGCACAGAATGTGAAGCACATATTTATGAACTTCAAATAACAATTACAAAACAATCTCCCAACACCACTCTCCAGATTTCTCTTTACACCTAACACTGGTCAGTCTCTCCCGTTTTGGAAAAATGCTGCAGCTACACATGGGGCCATTTTACATCACACTGCACAGAAGAACAGAGGCTTATCTGAAGAAATCTAGAAGATAATGGAATCAGACACCCTTCTCAAAGCTTGTCAGCGTGTAATACTGAGTGTGCATCTTCTCCAATCACATCTGAATAGCAACAACAGCTGTAGAGGTTGGCATTGATGCTGAATTTGATAGAATCATAGAATGGTGGGACCACAATGATCATCTAGTTCCAACCCCCTGCTATGTGCAGGTCGCCAACCACCAGACCAGGCTGCCCAGAGCCACATCCAGCCTGGCCTTGAATGCCTCCAGGTTTGGGGCATGCACAACCTCCTTGGGGAACCTGTTCCAGTGCCTCACCACCCTCTGTGTGAAAAACTTCCTCCTAACATCTAACCTAAACCTCCCCGTGTCAGTTTAAGACCATTCCCCTTGTCCTATCACCATCCACCCTCATAAAATACGCTCCTTTCAAATGTTAGAAGGCCACAATGAGGTCTCCCCGGAGCCTTCTCTCCCAAGCTAAATAAACCCAGTTCCCTCAACCTTTCTTCATAGGAGAGGTGCTCTGATCATAGAACCACAGAACAGCCCGGGTTGAAAAGGACCACAATAATCATCTAGTTCCTTTCTCAGTAATGCATTCATTCCCTCAGAAATGAACTGTGTTCTTCTATAACTAAAGGAGATAATTGTTTTAAGGAGGCAGGGCAAAAAATTAGTTTGTACTTCATCTCGTTCTGCCTAACACCAGGAGTTCCTATTTCCCACCTAACCGAGCAGAGCAAGAACAGTTAATTTTGGGGTGGCTCTGAAACATCACAACAGGAAAAAAGAATTAAGAACAACCTGAATCTTTCCAAATAACATTCAAAGCTTGGCAAATCTTCTCAAGTTACTAGTTATTCCACAAAATAATATTCAACACCAAAGTAATTAAGTTTGTGACCAACTGAACATACACATACAAATTTAACTCAGCAAGAAGTAATTCCTAATTAAAGAAGGATACAACAACAGTGTCAGCAGCAGCAGGGTAAAGTTTTGCTCCAGGAGATGTCAGGCCAGGACACATTATATTAGCTCCACTTAGTACAAATTTAATGGCTCCTTTATCAACCTGCTGATGTGGTAGAATAAATGGATCTAAGAGGGGAAAGATACAGCATTACAATTAATACATTAAGATAACAATATGAATCATTCATTACCAAGCTGGGGGAATTAGGTGCATAATGTGCTGCATAGGCAGGAAGTTAGAAATAATTAGTAGCACTCCTGCTGGGCAGCACTGTCCTGAAAAAACACAGCTACTGTTTTTCCTGATTAAATCTTTGTTCTGAGAACCAAAGGCTGGGAATCTCAGAACCAAACACAGGCCTATCCTTCCTGCATGTGCACACAGCCCTTATAAAAACTATACCAAGCTTCCCCAAAGAAAACCATCACTGAAGTGACTCTAGAAATAAACACTTCAGAAGTAACAGGACAAAATATGCAAAGGCAGACAAAGTTCATTGAATGTCAGCTCTCAAAGGTATTCTCCAAGTTTGTGCAACAGCACACGGTTGTTCAAACATGGTTTTCAAATCCAGATCAACATTTTATGGACAGCCAAAGCCATCCAAAGCAGTAACAGAATGGAGCAGAACAGTAAGAGCAGAGATAAAGTAATGCAAAGTATTATAATTTAAGAAGTAAAAACCATGCAGTGTAAATTCTAGAAGGAGATGAGCATCAATTGCATCGTTGAACTGCTGGTTAAAGACTACTTTTGCAGTAAGAACCTACAAGTATTTTAAGGCAGCAAGAGGGGTTTAAAAAAAAAAAAAAAAGGCTTGAAACAACAGATAGAGTAACAGGATTAACAACAAGAAATGTAGGCTCCAATAAAAATCACTCTGCACAAAGCCCCACAAGAATTCTGCAACATAATACCTAAAAATCAAAGGTCAGATTACTTAACATAGAGAATTACATTTATTCTGGAGAAAACAAGCCACAGAGATACCTGAGACAGCAATGCAAGTGCAGCTGGAAATGCAGAATGCATCTTTAAGATCTGTAACGTGCATGTGCACTACATAAATACTCAGTTGTACAGAAGTCTGCTTGATTCCCACACTCCCCCCTCTGCTCCCACCACCACCCTCCTCAGGGAACTTACACTTGTGAAGTAACCTTAGCGTTGGGTAAAAAATCCCTTCTCTTTGTCTGAAGAACAGCAATTCTCCATTCACAGTGAGGATTTCTATATGTTCATGACTGCAAGATAAAAGAAATGTAACTTTAATAACTGCTTAGCTCTTTTGTAAATTAAATGCATCACGTATTCTGGTCTATCTTGGCAACTGAGGATAATTAAGGCAGTCAATTATCAGGAAAATTTAAAACTAAAATTATCAGATGCTTTCTTCTTCAATAATGGCTTCATGCTATTCCCTCTCCTTAAAAGTTCTGCAGACAGACAAACAGACAGCTGGTCACAAAAGCCAGCAAAAAAATCCTATCCTCTATTAAAAAAGTAAACCAAACAATATATGGAAATCCAAAATCAGTAGTAGTAATAAAAACAACTTGGAAGCTATTTAAACAAGTTTGATTTTCTGAAGCCATAAAAGCTGAATGCTTTCCTTCCACAACAAGGTAATCCCAAGCGAGTCACCATACAGGTCAGATGTTTGCCACCAGGCATTCTCATTTTCCCCCAGCACCCTACAAGCACGCTTTCAACAGCATGATGAGCACACACAGAATTTCTGGCTCAGTTATAACATGCACTGCTATCTACAAGAATGGACGTATGCTTCTTAAAACCCCTGGGCCATTCTCCCATAGAAAGTAAACATGTACACGAAGCAACCCAAGCACGTTGGAAACAGAGGTTAAAGAAAAAGAAACTTACCATCTTACTATTTTGACAGGGTCTTTCTTTGGCATAATTTGGTTTAGCCATGGTTCAATAACAGGAAATTGGTCTATCAGTTGGTTCTTAATACCTTTAATAACTGAAGTCTTCAGTTGGATACAGTTTGATACGTTCTCCTTTTCATCAAATCTGCCAAGCAAAACCATTTCACAAACACAGAATCCGCTGCCCGACAACGCAGCACTCACAGGGCATTCTTCAGTAAGTATATGCCTGCCCAGCTTTGAGGCACGGGCTTACAAAGGCCGGGAGGCCGGCCCTGAGCGGGGCAGGCAGGGTTACCCCAGCAGCGTGAGAGTGCCCACGGGGCCCCCAGGGCCCCACAGCGCCACTCACCGCCTCGCGGGGCGGCTTTCGCTGACAGCAGCACCGCTTACAGCCCCGGCCAGCCGCGTTCTCACAGAATCACAGAATGGCCCAGATCGGAAGGGGCCTCAAGGATCACGAATCTCCAACCCCCTGCCACATGCAGGGCCACCAACCTCCCCATTTCATACCAGACCAGGCTGCCCAGGGCCGCATCCAATCTGCTCCCGCCCGCGCTCTGCGTTATCACAAAGTTTCGACAACGCAACGCCCCAAATTGCTTTTTTCTTTTTCTTTTTTTCCCCCCTTTCCTCTGACACCAAGGGTTGGAAGGCGGAGCGCAGGATGAGGCTGAGGTCGCACACAACGCGGCCGCAGGGACCGGGGGGGAGCGCGGCGGGCCTCTCCCGCACCGCCCAGCCTCAACGCTGCGGCGGACGGAGCGCCGGGCCCGGCCGAGCGGACCCGCCGGGCCGATACCGCGATCCTACGGCCGGCCCCACCCCGGCCCGACTCACTTCTTGAACATCCTGGGGCGGTGGGCGCCGGGCGAGCGAGAGCCTGGGCCGGGCGTGGACCGGCGGGCGCGGGGCGGGCTGCCGGGCCTCCGCGCTCCCTCACACGAGGTCCCGGCCCTCCCCTCCGCGCCAGCCGGAAGCGCCGCGCGCTTTACGGCCTGTCGTGCCGCTCCATAACAACGGAACGCGGGGCGTCACGGTGCCGGGCGGGACTACAACTCCCAGCAGGCCGCGCGGCGCCTCTGCGCATGCGCACGGACGGTAAACCGGGCTGCGGTTGTGGCGCTGCGCGGCGCCTGGTTTTGTGCCTCGTAGCACGGCCGCGGGGTGACCGCGCTCACCGAGAGAGCAGTGTGCTGCTCGAGTGCCGACACGGCGCTCTTTTCCCAGATGTTTCATAATCACAGAGCCGGAAGGGACTTCAGGACGTCCCCCAGTCCAAGCCCGCAATGCAGTTCCGTACAGCAGTGGCACAGCATGGCGTCCATCAGTCTGAGTATCTCAAAGGAGAACTCCCACCTCCCTGGGCAGCTGTGCCACCCTCACACGAAGGTTTTTCCTCATGTTTGTACAGAACTTGTTGGGTTCCAGTTTGCACCTGTCGCTGCACTCCTTTGTAGAGGGCCCGTGCCACTTACTTCAGACCTGCCCCCCAGCTGAACAGCCATGAGATGCCTTCTCAGCCTTCTCCTCTGCAGGCAGTGGCTATGTCCCTCAGAATGACAGAATCACAGCATGGCCAGGGTTGGTAGGGATCTCAAGGATCAGAAAGCTACAACCCCCTGCCACATGCAGGGCCACCAACCTCCACATTTAATACCAGACCAGATTGCCCAAGGCCCCATCCAACGTGGCATTGAACACCTCCAGGGATGGGGATGTCAGCCATCAGCCCACGTGGACCCAAGTGAAGACAAGCACAGCGTTCATTGGAATCAAAACGTTTTGCTTCGTGACAACTGCGGTAAACCCATCTCCAGTACACAGAACAGCTCCTCATCTCTTTGAAAAGCAGCCAGGAAGGGATTTGTTCTGCAAGCAGCAAAGTGCCATACAGCCACACAGACTGACATCCAGATGGAAACGTCACTGCTGGCATGGAAGATGTAAAAGATCAGGTCACCATCCGAGCTCCTTTTCTATAGCAAAGCAATGAATCCATTGCGAGACTAGAACAACTAATTAAAATGCAATGCTTACAAATGACAGCAGCCATGCAAAGTAAAATCACATAAAGCAGAATTTATTCAAGTGAAATACAGTCAGAACACACACAATATTAAAGAGAAAAGAACAGGAAAGGACCAAAACATGATACAATACTGACGCACGTAAAAAACAAACATTTAGACTCCCTCCCCTGTGTTTCATTGGGAAAATAGCAAACCCACAGCGGCAGTCCCCACCCGGCACGGCACAGTCCCGACCGGCCGCCACCCGCTCCCACCCGGCGGGGCCTTTCTCTGCACACCGCTTCTCATACGGACGGAGCTCCTCGCCAACACCGGACGGACACAGCCGTGAGCGCAGCCGCAGCGCCCGCCCCGCCCCGCGCATGCGCACAACCCCCCGCGCGGACCGGACGTCAGCAGCGATCGCGCCGCTGCGGAGCGCACCGAGGGCCGTTGGCCACGCCTACTCCCCGTACGCCACGCCCTGCGCCGGCGCGCGAGGGGGTCCGGCGGGCGGCCGTTAGAGCGGCCGGCAACCATGATCACTTCCGGTAGGTCAGAGGGCAGTGAGACGGCGGCCGGGGAGAGGCGGCGGCGGCAGCTGCGGAGCCGAGCGCGGGAGCGACGGGAGGGGCGGTTGGGAGGAAGGGCCTCGCGGGCAGGGTCGCGCCGCCGGGGCCGAAGCGGGGCCCGTCTGGCGGCCGCGCCCCGGCATGCACAGCGAGCGGATGCGCCGCCATCTTTAGGCTCCCTCCCCGCCCGCACTGACAATAACAAGCCCCGGGCCCGGCCGCCCCGGCAGCGCCCCGGCAGCGGAGAGGGGCGGGCGGGAGCCGCGCGGGGAGCGGGCGGCGGGGCCGCACTGAGGACCGCGCCGAGGCCGGGGCGCCGGGGCCGCGCTCGGCCCTCCCGCTGCCGCTCGGAGGAGGAGAGGTGGCGGCGGGGCCGCGGGGAGCCGCCGCGGCCGGAGAACGGTGCTGAGGAGAGCCCGCGGGTGGCGAGAGGCGGGGGCGGAGGCGCTGCCCTGAGGGAGGAGTGGCGGCGGGAGACGGAGGAGAGCTGCGAGGAGAAAAAAAGTCTCGAAGAGAAGGGGAAGAGAGGAGAGCCGGTCGTTCCTCCGAGGAATAAGAAGGCGAAGAAGGGGGAATTCCGAGGGACTCTGTCGATACGGAGAGAGGAGTTAAAGGACTCCGCTGAGAGACGCCGGAGACCGACGCGGAACCTCTCTCCTCTTTGTCGTACCGCCAGGATTTGGTGCCTCTCAGCCTGCTCATTTCTGTGTGTTCATGTTTCCCACAGGTTTCTCTTCCCCCAACCCCTCCGCTGCAGCTCAGGAGGTCAGGCCTGCCACTGATGGTAGTAGCGGCAGCAGCTCCTCCTGCAAGAAGAGAAAGTTAAATAACAGCAACTCCGAAAGAGAGGAATTCGATTCCATTTCCTCCTGCTCCTCATCTCCTTCCAAAAACAACTCCTCCTCTTCTTCTTTGGTCATCACCGCCTCTTCGTGCTCCTCCTCAGGGGTTGCCTCCTCCAACCATCACCTCCAGAAGAAGCTGCGCTTTGAGGACTCCTTGGATTTTATCGGACTCGATGTGAAGATGGCTGAAGAGTCTTCTTCCTCCTCCTCTCCCGCTGCCTCTTCTCAACAGCAGCACCAACAGCAGCTCAAAAATAAAAGCCTTTTAATTTCTTCAGTGGCCGTAGGGCACCACGCCAATGGCCTGACCAAAGCTGCCTCCTCTACTGTGTCCAGTTTCGCCAACAGTAAACCTGGCTCCGCTAAGAAATTAGTGATCAAGAACTTTAAAGGTAACAGCCCATAATTCCTCACAATCTCTGCAGAGCTGACGCTCAACTTTGTGTTTTGTTTTCAAAGTGAAAACCGGTTGGCTTTCAAATAGCTCCAGGTTTTACAGGAAATGCTTTTCTGTGGTAAATGTCCCTAGACTTATGTAAAGGGGGGGTTATGTTGATGATGCATCCTTGCCTGATCACGTGCACATCCTGAGCCAGACTTCCCTGCCTGGGCTTTTTGTTCTGCCCGTGTTCACTCTGTTGAGGAGAAGGCCCTATCTAGTAGGTCGAAGGAAGTGTTTTACTGCCTAAGTGTGTAAATCACCTTTGATCAAACTTCTAAAGTTTGAAAACACTTTTCCAGTAACCCTGACTCAGGGTATACAGTATGTTTTAGCCTTGTTTATGGTAAGTCTTTGCAAAATACACTTTAAACAAGTAGACTTGAATCTACATGTCTTGCCCATGTGTATTTTGTCTGTTTGTAGGTTAATCTGCTTGTGCTTAGTTTTAAATGTTGAAACTAATGTGATTATCCAGCTATTAAGGTGGATTTCCTTTCTGCTTCCCCTACTTGACTTCAAAGTAGGTAGTTCAGACTTCTACAGGTTATTTTTCTTGCAGTATGATCACTGCCATGCTAATTGTTTAATTTTTTTATCATCTTTTTTACTTTAATACACTCTTTCCTTTTTCTTTTCAAATTTACATTATTTTGTAATTTCTCAACCAACACGATGGAGCTTTGTTACTTGAGACCAGCTGAAGCAGAGAAATGAAGCTTTTTGATGTGAATGCTGCATGATATTCTAATGAACAAAATTGAACTAGGTGAAGGCAGTGAGCCTAGCTAAAATTCTGTAGTTTTTACCTTTAAAACATCTGAAGATTGTGAGATTTTCTTGTTAGCACGTTCTTCTCTTTTACAGTAATCCAAAAACTTACTTTCCTGAGTGTTTCTGTTTTCCTTTGTATGTTTGGGTAGGAGAAGAGAGGGCTTAAAGATCTTACAGAGATTAAAACTTATTTCTAAAGGTGCAGTTGATACAAATGTGCACAAAAGGGGACGATTAGGATTACCTGAACCACTGTAATGTTCCAGTGTGACTTCTTGCTTTAAGGAGCACCTAACTCTCAAGAGTGTTTCTGGTCCATTTCCCATGCTGCCATGTCACCATCTGTTCATTTGGTTGTTTTAAAACATCGTACTTAGGATACATGATGATGAGAAATAAATGCCACTGCTGTGTGTACGCCCTTAGATTTAAGAGAAGGCGACTTTTCACATTTAAAATATTAACTGCATGTCGTGGATGGCATGGAGCTGCAATCATCATTGCTTATGAATTGGTCTTGGAGTCACTTCCTTAAAAAGAATGTCTTGAGAATCTGCATCTCTGGTTTTTATTTATGCTCACATGCCAAGATGACTAATAATTGTAGTGTGCTTTTGTCTGCGATAGCAATACACATCCTTTACAACTTCCTAAGATTCAGAATCTTGGTATTTACTCCTGTATGTCTTATTCATTACAGGCTAGTGAAAATGAGCAAGTCCCAGTTGTAGTGAGTTGTCCCTGTGTGGTACAGTCAGTGTTGGGATATTGCCAGTACTCTAGGGAAGTGTATGGGGGGGGAGAAGTAAACAAAAGTAGGATTTTTTTTTAATCCCCAAGAGAAATCAGAAGGCTTTGAGGTGTTTGGTTATCTGGTTTGTTGTTTTTTTTTTTACTTTAAGTTTGCAGAAGTCCATTTGAATGAATGCAGTCAGCTTCACTTGCTGGTGACATTGATCTGCATCTGACTTCCTAATTTTTCTCCTTTTCCCATCTGTATTTGGGAACTTCTGTGACCCAACAAAAGGGGTCACTTGAGCTGGCTTGAGAACATGTAATTTTAAAATAGTCTGGTTTTCTGAGAATGTGACATGGGTAATCTTTTTCATCCCATGGTAATTGCTTTGGTCTTGTTGTGGGCACTGCATAGCAGGGCCTCTCTGGAAAAATCTTGAGCTGTATGAGCATTAAAAGAGGCCTTAACTGTACAAATATCCTCTGGCCAAACCCAAGAGAGACATAAATAGATTAGTTCAAAATCCAGAGATTTTCCTTGTGACCCTGTATTACACTAAGTATTTCTATGCATGTTTATTGAGAGTTTCTTTCCAAGTCTTAATGCAGAGTTGAATTCATATATTCAGTTAAAAGCATGCTGTACACAACTCCGTGTCCCTTAATCCATCATTTTCAGATTTTGTTGTTTTGGTTTTTTTCCCCTCTGTTGGCTGTACCGTTCTGGTACCAGAAGGGAGTGTAATAAAGATGCAGAACAACCCTCCTGGGTTTTAGTGCTCCCCGCGTTATTTGGATTGGTTTTTATTTGTATTTTTCAGTACAGTCACAGACTGTTAGGGCTGCTGATGTTGTCACGTGTATGTGAAGAGTACTGCTGGATTTACAGTGTGTTGCCATTTCAAATGCAAGAAGCTGCTTTTGCCTGATTGCTTTCTTTTCACGTGTGAATTATAATCTAGAACATCAGCTTCTACTTTCTCCTCTCTGAGTTACATTTGTGCTTTTGGTGAAAGGTAAAATATTTGACTCTTATTAAATGCTTTCTCAAACTCTATAAAATAATTTCTTTTCAAGATAAACCCAAATTGCCTGAAAACTACACAGATGAAACCTGGCAAAAACTGAAAGAAGCCGTAGAAGCAATCCAGAACAGTACTTCCATTAAGTACAACTTAGAGGAGCTCTATCAGGTAAGTGCTTTAAGTAGAAGGACTGAGATGAGGGATTTTCTTGATGGTTTAGGGTTTTTTGGTGTCTTTTCCTGTTGTTTGATCTTGCAGTAATGGCAAGAACGTGATGTTTTGTTGATAAATAAGGCAAGTAGCTGTATTTGGGGTTTGTGGTGTGTAGCTGCTAAAGGAGAAATATAAAAGTCCTCAAATGGTGGCGTTTTGGTAAGGAAAAGATTACTTATAGCTCTGATTGAGGCTCATAAGGAATTCATTTGAAAACCGACATTTTTTGTTTGCCTATTTAAAAGTAAATATAATACTGTCGTGGTTCAGTTTGTAATTGCTTGTCATTCAGCATTATGTCCAACAACTGAGAACTCACTTCTGTTTGTTTCAGCAGCAGCTCTGATTGTTTTGCCCTAAACTTTTGAGGAAGTGATCAGTCTTAAACTGCATCTCATAACCTTTTATTTATAAACTCAGCTTCTTTTTTGGTGAACGTGATAAGGAGACTTTTCTTCCTCCTCACCTGCTCTGAACTGAGTTTTAGTGGCATTACTGCTGAAGCTTGATATAGGGAAGCACGCTAATTACTTTGAAAGCTTTTATTACCTTGTTGGTTGCTCTCTGTTTCTGTATATATTGTTCTGTTCATCCGTTTTTGAGTTCGTTCTTCCTCATTCCCTCCCCTTTCTGATAAACACTGTATTAGATTTGCCTGGTTTCTGTGAGAAGCTTGGGACAGAAATGCAGTTTGCACAAGGTTTGGGAATCAGAGTGAGGGAAAAATAAGTTGTGTTCCTCGGGAAACCTGGATCCTCCCAGGCCAAGTTCCTGGTCTGGTGCATTTTTAAGGTTATTACACTTTTTTTTAATAATGCTCAGTGGTGAAACTAGTAACAAAGTACGGACTGCTGCATTGGCTCGTATTTAAAATAACTTGCTCTAGACTGAAGAGCAGAGCAAATAACTGCCAGTCAAGTACTGCAGTGTGTTCAAAATGCCTTAAAGATGCAAGGTTGTTAATACAACTTTGTGTCTGCTGTGAAGTTGCCACTTAAATTCCTGCTGGTTTTTATCACAGCCTTAGTTTTTAATGACTCTTCTGCTCACAGAAAAGAATAAGATTTTTCTTTTAAATCTGTTTTAACATCATAATAATGTGGATACTCCTCAAGAAAATAGTGTGCAGTCAAGTGTGACCTTTTTTCCTATTCTTTTTATATATCTAAAAATGTTATGATTTAAAATGATTGGTAGTCACCAGTGTTTTTAGGGCTTACTGATGTCATTTCTGAGCAACTGTTTGGTAAATGGATCTGATTCCAAATGTGCCTTGGCAGACACCATTATCCAAGCATAGAGGAAATTGCAGAAGCCTGCAGAAGTTGTTGCTGCACACCTCAAAATAGGATGCCTTTTTTTTTTTTTAATGGAGTTAAGTTGTTTAGTTTCATTCTTGTCTGTGATGGAAAACCTCACTGAGCAAACATTGAGGTTTTGTTTGTTTGTGGGCTGTTAGTTTTGCACTTGCTTTGTTCCCCGTCCAAGAGGAGAGAGAACACAGTTGTGAGTAGCTGAAGCTGTGTGGAATTGACTGCTGCTTTATGGGAACAATCCTTTTGTTAATACCAGAAAGTAAAGATCTAGATCTCTGGTACCATATCTTTAATTTCTTTTTTTTTTTCCCCTAAATGAATCACACTACTTCTGTGGTTCCTTCATCAAAGCAGTGCTTGTTTTGTTCCTGCTTTCCCTACCACAAACCCTCGTTTGGATGCTTTCACCTTGAATTCATGGATTCAGATGTTTTGACCATCTGCAAGGCACAGATGTCTTGATGAAAGGTTTTATTTTGGTAATTCAGAATAAAACCACTTGATGAGTTACAGCTACTGAAGTTATCAGGAATTCCTTGTATAGAATAATGTCTTGTAACTCTAGCAGTAAAATTGGCAGTAGTGTGGCAGCAGTGTTGTGTTTCATAAAGCAAATCTGCTAAAACTTTTGTTTGTGTGCTTAGAAAGTTTGTCCTCTTAAAAAATCCTCATAATAATGCCAGTAAGTTGGGCAGAATTCACAAATTAAAATATTTTTATGGTTGTTACCAACGAAGATGCAGAAGCTTTGTATTTGGTATTCCAGCACACACCTTGTGCTTAACGTTTTGGGACTTCTGATGCACAAATGGCAAAGCACAGCTTTACATGAACACTGTATAAAAACAAGCACGTGCTCATGTCTGTGAATAGCTGTGTTTTTATGGCTGCAATGAAAAGGCCAAGCTCTCTAAGGATTTGTGGCAGTGTGGTTAAGTAGCACTTGGGTTGATAGGCAGCGGTTAGGAGGATGTTCAGCTGAAGTGAGGAGCTCTCACCTGCTGCTGAAGTACAGCAAAATCACTGCTGGGATTGGAGTGCTGGCTAGAACTGAGGCTGGGGGGCTGTGCAGACAACCAGCAAGTCAGAAGCATCCATCTTCCTTGCTCTCTGTTGACTTCTCTGAATTAAGCTGGAGAAGTAGTAGTCTGCTTTTTGCACCTAGTGGAACTTGAGTCAGTCTCTTTAAACTTGGTGTTTTCAATCATCTTTTTCTTCTGAAATCAAAGCAGCAAATAAGCAGCAGCAGGCTGTGGGAATCAATGTTGAGCCTCCCCCTATAGGTGGTACAGCACAGTAGTTGATTATCCTTCACAACCTCCTCTGAACTGTAGTCTAGAATGTGTTCTATTGTGTTGTTGTATTTGTTTGGGATTCCTTATGTGTTAAGACAGAGATGAATTTATTGCTGTTTGCAGATACTAAGGTCTGTGTATTTTGACAATTTCTGGCTTTTCTAATAATCCTAATGCAGATGTCCCATACCTGGCTCACATTTCTGTACATTGATACTCAGGAGATGCTGGCTCAGCTTTAATTGTCTTGCTTACTCTTGCTGTACCTGTTTCTTTCTGACAAGCTTATGCAAGTTTGATTTTCCTGTTGGCTGGGTTTTATTTTGTTCCAGCTTTGCTGTGTCGCAGAGCCCATATTTACTGATTGCACCTGTGCTGTCTACATCAAGAAGTGCTGTGTACCCCAGCAGTGATACCAGTTGTACTGCTTTGGTTATTGCTGTGCTTGTAACTGTGGCTGGTAGCTGTTTAACAGTTTGTGTGAGCTGTTAGCAAATATTTGAGGGGGCTTCAGTGTAATGGAATAGGCATGCTCTGCACACTGAAATTAATAAGCACTTATGTTAATACGTTAATAAGCTGCTCAGGGCACAGCTCTCCTTTGTCTCTTACCATTGCAGTGTCACTTATCTCTGGTGTTTGGCATGCAGGTGTTAAGTGCTACAATCAGAAGATGATGGACTTTGAATGAGAAGCAGAAGAATCCCATCTCTTTTTTTTTTCCTTGTAAAACCACCATGAGAGCACAGAGTTCTTACTATCGCTTTCTCTTTATTTCAGGCTGTTGAAAATCTCTGCTCCTACAAGATTTCAGCAAACTTGTACAAACAATTGAGACAAATCTGTGAAGACCACATTAAAGCACAAATTCACCAGTTCAGAGAATATCCTTTTTTAGCTGTTGACAAGCCAAAGTATTTTTACCTGCCAGTATGTAGTGATGGATTTCTCTAAGTAGTTCATGACACTGAGCCATGGTGAGCTGAATTCCTGGTTTTTGTGTAGTTGGGTCTATTTGTGTTTTTGTAGGACCTCACAAAGACCAATTCTGGTTCTTTATATCTGTAACCATCTGCAAACTTGTTGAGAAAGTTTCATTGGTACTTAGGAAACATTTTGACATTTTATAGAAGTTCAAATTAGACTTTGGAGTAAGACTTCAAAGACTGTTTGTTGTATCACGTGCTCAAATTGCCTTGTTCAGGTAAATAGGAAACTTGGAGCAGCTAGTTCCTGTCTTGTTTGAAAGGTCCTACTGGTCTGGGGAGGTACGGTGGTACTGCTTCAGAGGATCAGAAGTCTGGAGTTGCATCAGAATGAGATCCTGTTAAGTGGGTTTGGGTTGGTACCAGAATTATGCTGCAAGCTGAGTACAAGTAGAATTTTGAGGCCAAATTTTTATCTCCTGATGTTACCTATTGATGTGAGCTGAAGTTTACAGTGCCTATATGTAGTGGGGCTGCCCTAAAAGTAATGCCTCCTATTTTATGATGGTGATGGTACAGCAGTAGAGGCTGAACCTTCCCACCAGGTCCCATTACATTGTGTGGCTGTGTGACAGATGGCAGCAGAGGGGCACTCTGACAGAATGGCATCTGACAGGGGAGTGCATGTTGAGCAAAAGGCTGGAACTGAATCCCTTCATGCAGGAGAAAAATGCACCCGTTGACATTCATTGACACTTGCTGAACACTGGTGGAGACCAGACAGCGGAGGTGAGCGCAGTGAGGGCTGGGTGGTGCATTTCAGCAGCAGTGACAGAGGTCACCTCTGCTGGTGCAGGTAGTTATGAGCGTGGCATGCAGGCTCTTGTTCGTGGCTGGTGCAGGTGCAGAGCTAGTGGTGGTGACTATTGTAACACAGTGTTTTGTAGCTGTGACTATCCTCTATCATGCTCTATCAGCTAGTGTTACTGTGCTCCTGCTGGTTGTTTCTGAGGAAATAAATAAGAGGCATTACTTTTGGAGCAACTTGTGTATGTTGTAGACTTTGGGAGTTTCAAGCATGTGGGTTTTCAGTGTTCTCTGCACGTCTTCTCCAAGCTGAGGCATTGGACAAAGCGTTCAAAAGTATTTAGGTTTAAAAAAAAGGAAGTTGGAATTGTTTGGGTTTGTCATTATTGAAAATAGTTTGTTTATACCATGGCCTTCATTAAAATTAAACAACTTGAAAGAAATCAGGTGCTTCTACTTATATACTACTCTAATAGATGAGTTTGTTGTACTGTTAAGTGTTTTTTGTTTTATTTTTAAGTTAAATTCAATGCTAATGCAATCTGTTAATCATAATTTTCTTAATGATTTCTTCATGGATTCATTGGATAGTGTTCTTTTTCTAAAGAAAATAGACAAATGTTGGCAAGATCACTGCAGACAAATGGTAAGTTTTTCTCTCTGTGAAGAGAAGCAGTTTACTCGTCCAGCTGATGCTTTACTTAATTCTGTTCCCTTACCAACACGCTGTGCTTCTGAGACATTGTCTTACATTTTGATAGGGCTTCTTTGTGAAAGACATTGTATCTAGTCATTAGAAACAGAGCCTTGAAAATACAGTAGTGTATTTCTTAGTATGGTGTGACTGGAGCAGGGAGGGGGCCAACGCAACTCGGAACAGTTATTTCCATGCAGGCTGTTTCTGCTTGTACCTATTATGAAAGCAGCTATTCTTCTCAGGAGAAGAATGCTGAGTGGCACATTGAATGTCCCTCTGGGATTGGCAGTGAACAAACTGCCTGAAACTTCACTTGGGGATTTCTTTGTTGTTGTCATTGAGCATCATTTGTTTTGCTCTTCAGTTTCAAGAGTGAAATAATTGTGGTGTGTTTTTTTTTTTTTTTTTCCTTCTCATACCAGATTATGATCAGAAGTATTTTTTTGTTCTTGGACCGAACTTACGTACTTCAGAATTCGATGCTGCCATCTATTTGGTAAGGGCACAAAGAATAACATCTGAGGGGCTTGTTTAAATTATCACTTGTCTGGCAAAGTACTTTCCACTGACCTGTAAATTAGATGGCGAAGACACACTTTCTTTTTCTATTTCAATGTCCTTACCATGAATTGCAGATTCTTCTAGAATAACTGATAGAAAGTCTCAGCTAAGTAGATATCAGCATCCAGTCTGTGCAATATAAAGCCTGTATCCATGTTCAGCAACTGAAGTGCTAGGCTTTGGCTTGTTTGAGTATTGCTCTTTACACGTGTAGCATTCATTGAATGTTTTTGAAGGAGAAAAATTACCTGAAATAAGAGCAAGTTATTCTTCCTCTTTTGTTCTAATAATTAAGCAAATGCCCTTCAGTGCCATTACCATACTGTGCTTGGCTCTTGACTGGGAGCTAAACTATGTGAATTACTTTGCCACAGAATAAAAGAATGATGGATGGAGGGCTTGAATTTTCTACAAGTGTCCAGAATCACATTTCCAAATTTGTGGAACATTTGAACTGAGATGCCTAAAGCTGTGATCCTTCCTTGTCTTTCAAATCACTGAGTTTTTCTAAGGGCTGCTGAAGAGAAATAAGGATTAGCAAGTGATGGACAAAAAGGAATATTGCCCAACAGCTTATGTATGGAAGTGAGGATGATATTCTCCTTTCCTTGTGGAGGCTGCTGTTCAAACAGTTTTGTCATCTGCCAAGTAAAAAAGAAAATACTGCAAAACTTTGGCGATTATTTAGGAAAAATGTGTGCATTGGTCTTCAAAATCTGTCATTTACTGCTGGTGTGTTATCATTATTTATTTTAGTATGTGTGTGTTTATCCATCTTAAGTGATTTGGGGGCAGAGGAATGAGGAATTTGGAGAAAGCTATTGGGCTCCCTATTAGGTCTAGGTCTTGTTTTATTAATGAATTATTTAGAGGTGATTCTTAATTTATTAAATAGTTTTTATTTTCTTTTTAGGGATATGGGGCTAGAATTGTTCAGGACTCATATAATCAGTGATCAGAAGGTTCAGAACAAAACTATTGATGGCATTCTTCTGCTGATCGAGAGAGAAAGAAATGGTGAGGCTATTGATAGGAGCTTACTGCGAAGCCTTCTGAGCATGCTTTCTGACTTGCAGGTGAGTAAACTTTTTTGCTAGCTTTAAATCAATAAATATCTTACTCTTATTTAGTGTTTAGTAAGCTTTACCGTGGGTCGTTGTGTTGTTTCTCTAGATTTATCAAGATTCTTTTGAGCACAGATTCTTGGAAGAAACTAACCGTCTGTATGCAGCAGAAGGACAGAGGCTTATGCAGGAACGTGAGGTATTTGAATGCTTAATGATATTTTGTTATACCTACTAATTGAGTGTTGTTCAAGGAGAGGAACTATTCTGCTGCATTACTTAGTGTGTTGGGCCATAATGAGCCTTGCATGTTTTATCATAGTCTGAAAAGCAAATTCACTTGGAGTTGCCTTCAGAGTGCTGATAATTGCCCCTTAGAACTGGATCTCTTGCTGCTGTCAGCCAATATTACCAATTTTTTGCTCTCTTGATTTTTAAAATATACAAAACTATGCTGGCATTTTCAGGTTCCAGAATATCTTCACCATGTCAACAAGCGCTTGGAAGAAGAAGCAGACAGGATAATCACTTACTTGGATCAGAGCACGCAGTAAGTGCAATCTCTTTGCTTGGTTTGGCTCTTCTCTTGAGGGCCATCAGTTAGTTTCAGTTATTGACTATCAAATGCTTCTTGTTCCCCAAAATTTCTTGGTTATGATGAAACACTGTCTTGGTTGACACATCTGATACTCTTTTTTTCTGAGCCACTATTAATTTTGACTTAAACGTTGTTGGCTATCTGCTTGGAGAAATAGAGGCTGCCACTCCCAGTCTGAGCATCTTCCTGAAATGCAAATAATCAGCTTTTATCTTACCTGAAGAAGATAGGGCCAATTTATTTGAGAGAATTCTCAAGTAAGAAACTTTTGATCCTTACACAAAAATATTTGCATGTTTGTTACGGAGTGTGAGATATTGACTAATGGCACCCTTCAGTCTTTTTGAGGAGATCCTGCCCCTGAATATGAACTACGTGGAAGTCATCACTGTAGGGCATGAGAGATGTCCTTCTAACATAAAGCTGTGGTTGCTGTGCTCACCGCTGTAGTAAAACTATGAGCAAGTATTAGCAACTTCTTAAAAAGGAGGTACAAAGGATTCCAGTGAGGAAGGTGCTTTGCTGCTACAAACTTAAATTTTGATTTCTTACTTCCTTAAGTTGTTTAAAAACTTGGGCTCATTCAGTGGCTTCCTTCTTCCATGCCATTATCAGTGGCCAGCTCCTTATTTTGTTTAAATATCTCTTGGCTCATGAGATGTCTTTATTTCCTGTTCCCCAAAGCCAAATCTCCCACAAAGCAGGAGAAGGTGTATTCTTTCATAGACTTCTTGCTCAGCTTCTTCACTGGTGGAGTCATTGTCCAGCTGCCTAGAGGTCACTGCTTGCTAATGTGAGAATTAATTCCTCAGTCAACAAATGGAGAAAAAAGAAACATTTACTGAGAAGGAAAAAGGATAAATATGTATATTCCCATTTTAGGTCCTTGGCCTCAAATAAAAAGAGCACTCCCAATGACAAGTCTAGTTAACATCATCTCAAAAAATGGATTTGTCAGTACTAGAAAAAAGAAAAGTAATTCTAAACATTTTCTTCTATAGGAAGCCACTAATTGCTACTGTAGAAAAGCAACTTCTAGGTGAACATTTAACAGCCATTCTCCAGAAAGGTAATCTTTTCTCTTTAGAGAAATGTTTCTAATTATTGCTTGGGCTTTCAGTTCTTATACTGGGGGGGGGGAGGGGGAAAGTGACAGATTCAAATGCTGGGGCAGGACACAAGCTGACATCGTTCTGTAATGTCCTTTGCAACTCAGTTCATGAAATAGCACCGACCATTTTGCAAGTAGGCAAGTGTTGTTCTTCTTGTCAGGGCCACAATGGTGGTTTTCAGATACACAGCAAAACAAAATGAAAACTAAATTCAGGTTCTCTTCAGTTCAATGTGTTAAGCATCATTTTGGACACTTAGAGGTAAGGGAGTAGCATTTAATTATGGTTTTACCAGAAAAGAGAAATACTGACTACTTGCTGCTCATAAAATACAACTTTAAAAATAAATAAATAAATAAATTTGAGCTGCAAAGAACATTGCCACAGCTCTGCAACAGTATCTGTGGAATCAGAATGATCCTTTGTTACTCTGGAGATGGTCTGGAGATAAATGTGGGTTCATCAAAAGTTGGGTGATGAAGTGATCCGGTTCTTGCTTGCTGGATTCTGGATGACAGAGGTGTGTGAGCATCTTTTTGCATGTCTGGGATAGATTCCTTGTTCAGAGGAATATCAAGTGCTTAGTATTTACCCAGCTACTTTTCTTAGAGCCTTTTTGTTGAGTGTCAGGCCTTTTGCCAAAAACTTTCAAGTGGAAGGTGAAGTTATTTCTTGTAGCTTCTTGCCTTCAAACACCTGTAAAATTTATTTTTTCAGCTGGAATTACCAAGAAACCTTTCCTACTAATCAGTAGAGCATAAAGTCCTCAAATTTTAAGAGAATAGTAAAGCAGAAGTAGACAAAAGTGGTGTGATATGAATCAGCTCAAGTAGCCATTCTGCATTTTACTCTTTCTGTTAGCTGGATAGCTTTCCAAACCAGGGATGGGGGAGAGGGAGGGAGAAAAACTAATAAGAAATACCAGCACTGAAGAGGTCCCTTAGTATAGTTATAAGCAGTGCTCTGTTTGAATTACTGTAGGTTTTTAACTGCTACTAAAATTCTCTTATTTGCAGGTTTAAACCACCTTCTGGATGAAAACCGAATTCAAGACCTGTCCCTTCTGTATCAGTTATTCAGTCGTGTGAGAGGTGGAGTGCAAGTTCTCTTGCAACACTGGATTGAGTACATAAAGGTATTGTTTTTAGAACTCTGGTGTTGGTGGAATTTATACACGGATACTTCAGTGACCTCTGGAAACTATTGCATCTGTGAGAATTAAACAGTACTTACTGATAAACATTTAATGTATGGCCTTTCAAATTCTACTGGGTAAAGAAGGGTAACTGTTCAAGTCATTGAAGAAAACATCAACTGTTTAATTGCCAAACTGTAAACAGATCAGGAGTTATTTTGTTTATAGCTAATTGTGGGAGATAACTGTATTTTGCCATGTGCTTTTTGATACTGCCAGAACACTTCTCTCATCACCCTTTTAAAATTTATCGTCAGAAAAAAAGTTCTGAATTTGTTAATTTGGTTTTGAATCGACGTACGAGTTCTGAGAATGATTATGTAGTAATTCATTTATAATGCTGTTTCTTCTGTTGTGTTAGTGCAACTTAACTTGAATATCAAAACCAAAGTATTACAAGGATAACTTTAGAATTGTTGTCATTTATATTCATTATTCAGGCTAATTGCAAAATGTGTTTTATTTTGCAGGCATTTGGTAGCACCATAGTAATTAATCCAGAAAAAGACAAAACCATGGTCCAAGAACTGCTTGATTTTAAAGATAAGGTTGACCATATTATTGATGTTTGCTTTCTCAAGAATGAGAAGTTTGTAAACGCCATGAAAGAAGCCTTTGAAACATTCATCAACAAAAGACCAAATAAGCCAGCTGAGCTCATAGGTATTTTGTTTCTCTCTCTTCCCATGTGAGGATTTGGTGGAGGGATGGGAGGGAGTTGCCAATGCAGCTGAAGGAGTTGTGATGTGATGGAATTGTATGTTGTGCCTTAACACACATTGCGTCCTCAGACTGTGGGATCTCTTGTACTTTGTTCTGCTGGTGAATTCTTTCAGAGGCTACTGTTAAGCTTTACAATTAATTGGCAAGCTTGTAGAAAAGTGAAAGCTGTTAGCATTTAGGCATCCCAGCAATTGAGTGGCTTCCAGTTTTGAGAATCCTGCTAGTAATTTTGACTTTCAGAACCTTACAGAACTGTGCAGTTACCACGTGCACAGAGCAGTTGGGGCTCCACACAGATACTTGTCTTTATGTTTTTATAAAAGCAGAGACAAGTGGCATTGCACTGGACTCACCATCTCCTTGGTAACAGAGCTTCTGTAGCTTACAAAGAAGGTTGCTTACATCTTTGTGTCGTGTGTCTAACTCTCTGCAATTGGGAATGCCTTCATGGTTTGCCTGGATGGTGCCTAATACTGGCTTTGCTGCCTGTTGTGCTCTCAGGCCTGTGGCATGATGCTTTCTGCCCTTCTTTTTCACGTGCTTACCAAACAATTGGAAGTTAGACTGCAGTCTGTTAGAGAAATTGGGTGGTGTGGCCAGTACATTTAAATACTAGTTTCCATAATTCTTTTCTTTATCTTGATCTTTACTAATACAGCCATGTTAACTAATGGCAGCGTTGGCTTTGTGCTCCAAGGTTGTAATACAGACCAGAATTTCCTGCTCACACAAAAATTTTATTTAAATCTACTAAAGTTAAGATGCAATAACTGCTTATCTGAAAAGAGATTTATAACTCAGCTTTAATTAAAGCAACCTCAAGATCCTTTAATTTCCAAAAGATTTAACGATATTAGATATAAAAAGCAAAAAAACATTAAGGTACTATTTGTTGTGACACTGGGTATGAGCTAAACTTATTCTTTAATGTTCTTTTAGCTAAATATGTAGACTCAAAGCTTCGGGCAGGCAACAAAGAAGCTACTGATGAAGAACTTGAAAAAATGCTGGATAAAATTATGATCATATTTAGATTCATATATGGTAAGTGTTCTTTTTCTTGTGGATACAGTTGTTTAATCAGCAACATAAAGGTACACTGAATTCACTTTTGCAGTCTTTCTACATTTTTAAGTGTACTGCTGTTTATTGAGTTAAAATTCCTATTATGAGATCTGTCTCCAAATCTATTGAAATATTAACATCAAGGTCCTCGTTGGTTTTACTGAGCTTTGAATTAAGCCCCTTAATAGTAAAAAATGTTTATATAAAAGCTTCCAATGTTTTGTGATCACTGTCAAGTCTCATCTCTTACAGGAAAAGATGTGTTTGAGGCCTTCTATAAAAAAGATCTAGCAAAGAGACTATTAGTTGGGAAGAGTGCTTCAGTAGATGCTGAAAAATCTATGCTTTCCAAACTCAAACATGGTAAATATCTATGGTTCTTTCAGCCTTTTTTGAAAATAGTCACTCTAATGGGACTACTCAGAAATACTGTTTACATTTCCCTCTCTATATGACAACAAAAATCTTTTGGTATTTTTTGAGGAGAATCATTTGCTTTAAATTTAGTAACTGTAACAGTAATAGCCAAAACCCAACAGTTAGAAGCTCGTTCTGTGTTTTGGCCTGTGTGATAGAGTTGACATTCCATACAGAGCTTATCAGTGATATGCTCAACCTTGAGGAAGGCCTCTCTTATTATTTACTCCATATGAGGTCAGTAACATGAAGCTGTGGGCTGGCAGTTCTGTAGTCTGGTCTCCATTGCTTTAGAATGGAGTCTGTGGGTGGTAGGAGCAGGATTTTTACAACTCGGAGAGTTGTTCCACCATTGAGACAGTTTGGCAGGAAGCTCACGAAGAGTGGAATAAAAGTCTGAGTGACAAATTGCCAGTGCAGTTTGAGGATGAATGGTCCATTTTCCATGTGGGAAAAAAAATCTGGTTGCGAAGTAACTGCCACACTAAAACATTCTCCCCCTCCTGTTGTTTGTATCCTTATTATCTTAATTAAATCCAGATCTTTATTTAAGAACGCTTGATGAAATAGGTCATCCTGCTTCAATATACATTCTTATACGTAGAGTAGCTACTCTGTAGTATTTGATAAAAGTTATTTTTATGAATGGATTTGTCTCTTTTTTTTTATATATAGAATGTGGAGCTGCTTTCACGAGCAAACTTGAAGGAATGTTTAAAGATATGGAGCTTTCAAAAGACATAATGATACAATTTAAACAGGTACTGCTGAAAAGCCTGCCATGGCTCCTTCATTTATTTTTTTTTTTTTTGAGGGAGGTATTCTCAGAAAGTCTAGTAAGAGATACAGAATGTCTTTAATTGTGAACATTTCTATTATAATTTGAGTTAATCTTCTTTTGGATTATTCCACTTATCTGTAATATTAGTGATTGCTTTCAAAGGAAGTGCCCAAATATCTGACAGGGAAAGCAGTTCCTACTGAAGATCGGTGGGAGTTTTGAAAATGTTGCTGAGTTTATTAGTGGTTTTCTTGATCAACAAAGCAGGGAATAAACTGGAAGAAGTAGTTTTAAAAAGGGGAAAAAAAGAAGAGGAAAAAGAAATGTAATGCAAGAAGAACTGTAAAAACATTTTAGTGCTAGTTAATAGCACTGTATTCTGATGGGACTGTCCCATAAGTTTAGTCATTTAAGCAGGTGCAATGCCTCTAGGCCAATCCTTTGGGCCATTACTTATGGCAGTTCTATGCTGTTTTGATTATATGTAAAGTTCAATGTAGTTTCCTCAATTCACATATAACTAGGTGCATCTTCACATCAGCCTCCTAAGGCACTCTGTTATTATCTTCCTGTAAAGCACCTTTAGAATATCAGAAAAGAGCTTTTTTATATTCTAATTTTCTTCTACAAAACCTGCATTTTATGTAGCAAAGGTATCACAGGGTTATTGTCTTCTGTGCTCTCACTGTGCCTGCTCTGGCTAGCTTTTCAGTTCTGCTGAAAACACAGGTAACAAATACTGTTTTCTCTCAATGTGTTTCTTTCTGCAGTATATGCAAAATCAGAATGTACCTGGCAATATTGAACTAACAGTGAATATCTTGACTATGGGTTATTGGCCAACCTACGTGCCTATGGAGGTCCACCTGCCCCCAGAGGTAATGAATATACACGCACTATACCAAGTAGCAACCTAACAGAAGTGCACCTTGACATCATCTGCAACTTGTCTTACTTGATTGCAGAGCTTTTAAAGTACAAATTGTTTGATATCATGGCTTTTTTTTTTTTTCCTATTTTTAGATGGTAAAACTGCAGGAGATTTTCAAAACTTTTTACTTAGGAAAACACAGTGGTAGGAAACTTCAGTGGCAGTCAACTCTAGGACACTGTGTGCTAAAAGCAGAATTTAAAGAGGTGAGTCTCTTGTTCCTCTTATTCCCCTGGCTTTGCCAGATCCAAATATGGGTGTACCTTAGGAATGCATAGAGATGCTTTTTGTTCTCCAATGGCAAACGCAGAAGCCTTTTCACTAAAAACAAGTTTTGGACGAACATAGCAGTTTTTAGAGAGCTTCCAAGTATTTCCCTTTATCAGTTCTTTGTGGACGTGAATATATCTCGGGAAGATTTCCCTTGAAAGCTGGGAGTGTTTACTCAGTTTTATTTTTCATAATGTTAATGATGAAACAAGTATTATCCAAGTTAGTAATAGCAACTATGTTTCTGAACTAATACTTGTATTACATTTGGGATTAAAGGTCTTTCAAATTGTAATTTTAAGCACACCTTGGATTTGAATTTGTCTTATGTTGATACGTACATGAGCAAATTTTGTCAGTGAGTGTGGTAGTCTAATCTGACCTCTGTCTTGCTCTGCGTTTCATAGTAAACATGAGGAGATCAATAACTTTTATTCTTTCATATTCTAAAATGAATAAGAAGCAACTGCATCCTGTAAGTGAAATAATTGCCATAAAGGACTGAGTTCATCCCTCTAAAAACAGCCTAATGATGTCTGTTATTTCCTTTGTGATAGGGCAAAAAAGAACTTCAGGTCTCCTTGTTCCAGACACTAGTGCTGCTCATGTTTAACGAAGGAGAGGAGTTCAGTCTAGAGGAGATAAAGCAAGCCACTGGGATAGGTTGGTACTAAAAACACTGACTGCTTCGAGTGTGCTGTTGAGTGGAAATACTAAACAACTTGTTTCTGCTTTAGAGGATGGAGAGCTGAGAAGGACACTTCAGTCTCTGGCTTGTGGCAAAGCTAGAGTACTGACCAAGAGCCCCAAAGGAAAAGATGTGGAAGATGGTGATAAATTCACATGCAATGATGATTTCAGACATAAGCTGTTCAGGATAAAAATCAACCAAATTCAGATGAAAGAAACGGTATATTTCTTGTTGTTTTTTTCTAATAATCTAGGTATTTTATTCTTGGGTTAACTATCTTGTTGCTTGCCCATTTATAAGCTTTATTCCTCTCAGTTGTAATGTTCATAATGGTATCTGTGTGAAGGATATTTTGGATGATAGCACAAACTTAATAGTGGAGATTTAAACATGAGCTTGTGTGCTAACTTAGATACCGATCATCTCTAAAGTTGATTAGCAGAGGTGCCAAGTAGTGAATGTTCTGTTCACCTTTAATCATTCCCTAGAGTTTTACTGATTTCTGAACAAATTCACTGTGAATTTGCCAGCCAATGTAAAATTGGTGCAAAAATTTTACTCCCAGTACAAGTTCTTAAGTGGACTTCCATATTTTGTAGGATTTATGTCCAGTATTTTGCAGTAGACATTTTAGTGTCTCACAATAAGACTTGTCTTAGATATGAAGAAGAATGTATTCAGCAGTTGTGGTGTTCTCTTTAAAACTCTTTTGAATGGGTCCATCAGGTAGAGGAGCAGGCAAGCACTACAGAGAGAGTGTTCCAGGACCGGCAATACCAGATCGACGCGGCCATCGTACGAATTATGAAGATGAGAAAAACACTGAGTCATAACTTGCTTGTGTCAGAGGTCTACAACCAGCTTAAATTCCCAGTAAAGGTGTAGTACTGATTTCTTTTGTTTTTAAAACTTGTTCTCTCTTCGCATTCTTTGACCTGTCCTCAGTTAAACAGTGCTTCTATCTGAAACGTGTGTCTCCTTTCCTGGTAGGAGGATCAAAAAAATACATAGTTTCAGGATTTTTTAAAGTGCCAGTTTCATTAGTTTATGTGAATATTGCCTCTAAATTAGTACAACATAGTAAAGGTTTTCAGAACTGGGAGTTTGTTAGTAGAAACGGTGAAGCTAAGCTGTTTGCATGTTGATGTTCTTCTGTTTCTCAAGTGTTGTGGCAATGCAGTCTTGAGAGAAATGGGAAATCCGGTTCAGATATGCAGGAATAATTTTGATCCTTGACTTAATATGGCTAATATCATTAATAGATCAGTAGCCAATAAATGTACAGTGTTTTTTTTCCAGACAGATTGTGTTATATAAAAACAATTACGGAATGGAAATGACATGTTGGTGTCTCAAAGTTAAAGTGGCCCACAGATGCAGTATGGGAAAGAATAGCTTACTGTGTATGAGTGCAAACTGATTTTCAGAAGACAGTGACATAAAACTTAGATAATAGATTCTATGAGTCTCTGATAACATCTGAGCTCAGATATATGGTGCATCCTATCTAACTTTGTAACTTTCTCTTTAATTGCACGTTGCAAATTTAAAAAGCTTTGTGTTGAGAGATGTAAGTTATAATTTGTTTCATCAGTCATCTCAAACAGTATGGATATTTGGCTTAGGTAGAATTGAGAAGCATTGACTACAAAATAATAATGCTGACATCTGCTTTAATTTACAGCCTGCTGACCTTAAGAAGAGAATAGAATCCTTAATTGACAGAGACTACATGGAAAGAGATAAAGAAAACCCAAATCAGTACAACTATATTGCATAAACATATGTTGGCCTTTGTTTTACTGCACACTTGGTGTCATACGCAATTGCCAGTGGATAAACTAGCCTGTTAATCCCGTTAATTGACTTTTTCTACTACCGATGACTGAATGAAAGCAGTGTAATGGAGGAGTATAGTAGAGTGGACTTCTTTCAGTGGTTAACATGCCCATTTAAAGAGTACTATTTACATTTTAAGAAGAATGCTGTTGAACTCTTTGCATGTTATTTAGTAAGATGTGCAGGAAGCTGCGAGAAAGTATCTGGTCTTCGTAATTCCATTTGACTCTGGGCCTGAAGAGGAGAGTCCCTTGATATGACAGATGTCTTTCACACCTTTAAATGGAAACAGAAGGTTAATATAAGAAAATAGCCTTTAAAATGCTTAAACTGCATGCAAACTTTTAATTTACTGTACAGAATGCATTTCAGTTAGCAACATACCATTGGTTTGGATGATACCCACACGAGGATTTTTCTCGAGGGGAGGGGAAATGGGGAATAAGCCAAGCTACGCTTATTGCTGATCTAGTGGAGTATGTTCTTGGTTGCATATAAGACAAAATGGTACCAATATAAAATGATTTATAAAAGTTTGTAGTGTGGGCATATATATACAAATATCATTCTTAAATAACTGCTACAACAAAACAAGTTCAGATTTGTATTTATATGGCTTGCCTGTAAGACTCAGCGTTCACCTTTGGGAATTTTAAGCATAAAACAGCCATAACGGAAACAAAAGTGACAGTTTTTACTGGACATGGGTAGGAGGCCTTCACCTCTTGGCAGCAATACTCTACAAAAGAGAATCTATTTAAAGGTATTTATGAAAAGCCACACTGTTCTTGTGGTAAAGCTATAAGAACAAAAAGTACAAATTAATTTTAATACTTGTTTTGCTTTGCAACATTCTGAACTTGAACAAACCTCAAGGTTTAGACAGGGCACTTACAAGGCTGCCCTGCTTTGGATTGCTTTAACTTAAAGCTTTAAGAACTCAGCCCTAGATGTGGCAGGCCTCCGAGAACCCAGAAGCCTACCTCTCATACAGAAAGATAGTTAAGTATTGCTGTAAGGCATCTAAAACATCGTCTTAGGTGACCAGAGAGCATTCTTTACATCTTGATAAGACACGAGAGAAAAAGTCACCTGAATGTAGAGCTTTTTTTCAACAGGTTGTGTTTTTTATTGCTATAGCAGCACAACAGGAATACATGGGGTAAAAAATGTCAACAGAAAAGGCAACTCCTCTACGTAACAGTTCTTCCTTACAGCCAAGCTTTAGACCTACAATCAGCTGTGTTGCAGAGCACAATGAAAAACCTCATCTTTGTTCAGGCACTAACAGTCCTGGGGAATAGCAGACATTTCCTGTAAGCAAGATGTTACTTTCTTTTCATGACAGTGTAACTTAGCGCTCTATGATCTCTAACTTTTATCACTGTGATCCCACTTTCAGGGGCCTACATGTGAGAGAGGGTGTGTGTGTGTCGTGTGTGTCTGTTTTGTATCTGACGTGTCCCATCCTTACTGCTTTTTTGGTCCATTGTTTAATTCTGTATTTTCTTCAGCTGTGTGTTTTCTCAGGCTTCTTTTGTACGCAGTCCTCATCTGACAGATGGAGCAGGTGGTTTTTTTTTTTCTCCTACTGAATTACTTACTGTCACCCTCTAGTAACTGTAATACAGTTCTTTACATGATCTGCAGAAAATCTGCCTTAACCTTTGACACTGTTACAGCATAACTACTGGTAGGCATCCAGGGCCACAATTGCCTCTGTAAAAAAAAGAAAAAAAAAAATTAATAGAATTATTTGGTAAAAAAATCTTGAAGATTGCTCTGCGAAAAGAGCCAAGTCTTTAAGTATTATTTCAAATGGCGATCCGCTGGGGAGAAAAGAATGCTCTCCTCCCCCCCACCAAAAAAACAAAACAACCCTTCTGTGTTTTCCATTCAACGTTCCTTTTTCCTGTATGTGTTTTGTATTTTTAGCCAATAAAAGATTCCTTTTAAAATGGTATTTCGGAGAAGGAACATTAAACTCTTTGGGAGACAGGAGACTTTAAAAATTGCTGTCAAACTGGTTCCCTTCACTTGGTTGTAGCAAATCAATCAAACACCATCACACATTAAAAATACCTATTCTGGTAAAATCCTCCCTCATCAGGTAAGCTTGTTGCAATCAGTCAGACTAAGCAGACAGGTACAAGGGCCTCTTTAATTTTTATCCCATCCACTTCAGTAACTGAAAGGCAGAAACTATTACATTAAAAATGTCCTCAGCTCTCATAAGACTTCAGTGATCCGAGGCAGCCCCGAGTGGCAATCCAGTTAAAGCAACCCAAAGAGCAGACACTGAGAACTCTGACTGGGCTGAGTAGAGGAGCAGGAGGGAGGGGCGAAGGCTTCTCATTCTTCATGGCTTTTCCCTGAGAACTTGTTCATCTCTTCTGCTAAGGTCTCACTCGTTCCTCATTCGTGACAAAGCTGCAGCCAAGATTTATTGACTGGCTGTACAACTCTGCAACCTCTTGCTGGGATCATGTGCCTGCCTATTGAGCCATATGTATCTCTGGATGAAAAAACAAGTGGGCTTGGACCACTGCTCATTTGGCTACAACACAGCTCGTCTGTTTGGCCACACATTTTTAATCTTGACTCTTGCATGCAGTTTATAGCACCTTGTTCATAAGAAATTGCAGTTTATTCTTAGAAATATATATTTTAAGTTTTTTAATCTTTATACCCGTAAATGGAATATTTTTTTGTCTTGGCTGGTTTCAAAAGTGACCATTTTGTTTAAATGCTGTAATTGCAAATGTGTTGTAAACATTGTTTTGTTCTATAGTTTACACAAAGGTGCCAAAGTAAATAGTTAATAAAAAGGAAAAAAAAAAAAACCCTAGCAAATTAAGTTGCTTTAGCTGTGCTTCATATTTTGGTCTCTGCTCTTTTCTTATCAGTCAGCTGGTTGATTTTTTTCCTAAGCATATCATTTGCCCTAATGCTTTCTTCTTTCTTTTTTTTTTTTTTTTTTTTTTTTTAAACAGTGCATCTAAATACATGTCCACTTTGTTGGGTTGTTTTTAGTGATTTCATACAGTAGGAAGAATATTTTCTTTGGAAAGTTACACTAAAATTGTAAGAGTACAGCAGCATTCAAAAATGTAATATACTTTTTGTATAACAATTCTTCAGAGTATGTCTGGAGCGGGAAGAAGAAAACAACTAACCCTGTTACTTCTCAGAAGCCTCTTCACTCGGCTACCGGAATATAAAATTGTGCTTTTTCACTGCATCAAAAAATTAGAGTTTATGCAGACTTGCAAACAGGGCATGTGTCACCATTGCATCCGTTGATGCAAAAAGCAGCAAAACCTTTTTAATGTTTCATAACAAGTCTGATATGGGTACAGAGAGTCTTTCTTAAAGTTGGTAAATAATGTAAATACATGTCCTTTCAGAGAGTGAGTCTGTTATCTAGGTATTTTGTGTCATTTAATAAATATTAAACAGTTTTGTGTTGATAAACTCTCGTGTAAAATGCCTTCTTCCTCAAACTGCTGTATGTTGGGCTTCTCCTGTTTGTGGCTTCTTTAAAATCTTCAGCTTGTGCTCTGCTAGCAAAATACCTGTTTGCTACCTGAATCCGAGTAGTTCCTTTTGCATTCGGTCATTAAAATCCCTTGAGTTTTCTAAGCAGCTTCCATTCCTGAATTATTTCTATTCTTTGCTTCCGGAGAAAGGGTTTGAAAGCACAGAGAACTGCAGGAGAGGAAGCGGTGATTCCTCCCACCAGCTGTGCTGAAGACACGTGCTGCGGTATGACAGCACGGGCAGGCTGTGGTCGGACTCAGTGATGACTCAGTGATCTTTGAGGTCTTTTCCAACCTGAGCGATTCTATGCAGGGAGATCCTAAAACGTTCCTCAGGTGGGCAGTGCTTCACAGCAGGCAGCTTCTGCTAGCGCTGCTCAGGTGTTCTGTTCTGCTGCACCCTGGAGACAGGAGCGTGGGATGACTTTCCACTAACAGTTCCTACTTCAAGAGAACATTTCTGACTTTCTATGTTTTCCATAACCCTACAGAATTTTGTATTTTTTTTTAAATCCTACTAAGTAAATAGTTGTAGTAAATACTTCTAATTTCTGTTACAATAAGGTGTATTGCATTTCATACAGTAATCTCTTGATTTCAAGGGAAACTGGTGCCAAATCAAGTAATCGATTTAAGATCATCTGCTTTTTCCTTTTTTTTTTTTTTCTGCTCTGGATGTAAGGGAGATGAATTCTGTGCAGAGGGCACCATTATTGCAAACATGGAAGGAACTGGGGAAAGAAGCAATGGGTCTACAGGGGGGAGCAGTTATTTTTTCTGTTCAAGTAACTGATGCCTGATAGAAGACTGGCTTTCAAGTATCTACTGGAGCTTGTCCTGCTGCTGCTTGTGTCCCGCAGGCATTAAGATACACACAAAAGTAGTAACTTTCAAAGCTGTCTTTCTACAGTCAAGTAGTATATGGCAGTGCCATAACTAAAGCCCTCTTACTCTTAGGGAAAGTAGTTGGCATGCAGCAGACATGCTTTTAGTGATGAGTGCTCTTCAGCTCAACTCCTTAGATCGGGGCTGTTTGTCAGCTTGAAGCTCGTCTGTTTTAGACCTGGAGGAAAAAAGAAATATCATGAAGTATTTCAGTGTAAAAACACTGAAGTAATCTTTTACCATGAAAAGCTGTCCTTTCAAATCCTTGAGTCTAGCAGTTCTGCTTCATCAGACAAGCACGGCCCATGTGGGGCTGGGCCAGGCCTGCCTGTAGGCTGCAGCCAGCCTGTTCTGGGAGCATGGGGTTGTGCTGCTGCCACTCTGCACTGCCTCGTTTCTTGCTTTTTATTCCTGAGGTCCCAGCTCCAAAAGCAGACTGACAGCCTCAGTGAAGGATAGCGGCTGTTGCCTGCAGCCCCAATGAAGGATAGCGGCTGTTGCCTGCAGCCCCAATGAAGGATAGCGGCTGTTGCCTGCACGAGTTCTGCTGCTCAGGACAAGGCAGGGAGAGGCGCTGGCTCAGGGCTGGATGTGACTGGGGGCTGCCTGCAGAGGGATCAGGCTGGTGTGCTGGGTCACTAGGGAGTGCTGCAGCCCTGCAGTAAAACATCCTAATAAGATAATGGTTATATCATGCAATTTCCCTTCCACCCCTGTGCTTTTAGACGCAGCTTTCTGCTCGAGCATGAAGCTTCCTGCCAAAGTTTCTCCAATCAAGTTACTGTCTTTCATAAGAGCAGAAGCAGGAGGTGCCTGGTATACGGAGATGAGCATCTTCACAAAGCAGTTGCTGCTCTAAAGCTGATATTTATCCCCAGGAAGTCAGCTTGTACATAGCTAAAAATACAAATTTCTGATTACTGATATTTTTCTGCTGTGCTGCTACAAGCCTACAGAATGCACTGAGTTGTCAGCCTACCCACTGAAAAATAGTTGTCCTTTTTTCCCCGTGGAACAGATCTAACTCAGGCAATTTGGCATAACTCACAGAATGCACAAGTCTCATCTGCTGCTGCTCGTTAGCCCAGCTGCCTGACCGTCCATCTCTGCAACGCGTGTCGTGTCGTGTCAGGAGCAGCTGGGCTGAGCATCACCAGATACCCCAAACCATCATCTGCATCGCTCACAACTCACAGGGCTGCTGGCAGTGGGTCGGTCAGGGACCTGCTGATCCACGCTGCTTGCTTACAGAAGTCTGCTTACAGGCAGAATATCCCAGCCAGCAAATGGTTAAAATGACATCTTGAGCACGCTTGTATAACACGCCTGTGGCCCAGCGCCGCCTCCCTACCTTTGCTTCTGCCTGCAGGCTGGGAACGTGTTTTTCCAGCTGTGTCACAGTGTGAGATCTCAGTGGGCTTTTGCAGGAAATTCTGCAGCCGCCTGCTGCAGCCTGGGCTCTGATCCCTTCACCTCAGCACAAAGGTTTCTTTTTTTGGCATTCCACGTGATTGCCCCAGTCTTGACTCAGCAGTTTGCTGGCCCAGCAGCATTTAATGGTTTGGTTTCCCATCACCACCTCCTCCAGAAAAGCAGCAACTCAGAAACGCCGCCATCTGCTCGGAGCGAGGGTGAAGTGCAGCTTTCATGCAGCGTAGATGGAAAGTGATTGTTGTAGGGCTGTGGCCATCGTGCCTCCCGGTAACAGCCCCAGCTGAAGCACTCCGCTGCCAGGCTGTGCTGGGCAACGCCGTTCTTCATGCAGGTGCCCAGATCTCAGCGCATCCCCGTGCTGCTGCACAGCTCCAAAAGTGGAGCTGCATGAGGAGAACCTCAGTGAGAGTCGGTACCCCTAAAAACAATTGGAATCAAGCAGTAACTTCTGCGTGTCCTTGGTACTTTCTTTATAAGCTGTACTTCTTTATAAGCTGTACTCCTTCACCCTGTGGGTCAGAATCACTGGGATTCTCAGTGCTTCATTAAGCACCAAACACTTTGTTTCTGACATCCGTTGCCTTTTGCAGGTCTTTGGACTAAGAAAAGTCTGATTACAGACGTCTCATCCAACTAGCTGAAGGATTCACACAGGATTAAGCATGTGCTGGGTATCTAGCATGGATGGTGAATGAAGGCCATAGGAAAGCCAATCTATCTGAAATTAGGCGTGAATTTATGAACCAAATCCTAAATAAGAACTCTGAACGTGTTGCAGACCTGTGTTCTGTACGTGACAGCACCTTGTTGAAATTAGTGACATCAAACATGCAGTAAAAATGTAACATTTCTATACATAAACATCCCAGTCCTCATGTTCAAATCCAGTGGAAAATGGAAAGAGTGTCTCAGGAGAACAGGATCAGCTTGATAGCCGTCAGCAGATCCCAAAATCATGCCAAATGCAAAATAATTTCTTTCTCTAAGCAAAAGGAAAGGCATTTTTTCTGCATTACAGTCACAACCATTCAGGCCTCTCTTGTTAGAGGAAAACAGCTGACCACAGGAGATGGATCTTATGCTACTGACATCCTGCTAGCACACAAATGCTGCTACCTTTAAGCTGCAACACTGCGCAAATAAATTGCTCATGATAAATAAGATACAGTGGATATTTGTCAGAGGCTGGAAGCTGCCAGTACTGAACATTCTGGTTTTCCACAGAACTTACTGGGAACCAAACAAAGCTTCTGTCAGTTGGCTGGGCCAGAAGAGGGTGTCACTGTGCACGGGCACAGTGCTGCTCAGAACCACAGCCTTCGAGGAGAGCCACCACGCTCAGGATGAAGCATGCAGGTTTTGCTGGGCAAACTCCAAGGCTTCAGCTTTCTGCTGGCTACTCTTACAGCCAGTTTGGTGCTGACCTCACTGCAGGCAGGACTGGGCCCACGCTCTGTTGTCCAGTTGGTCCCAAGAGGAACTTTCAATTGTCTCAATTGATAGAGCAACCCCTGAATAAAAACTGCGTGAGCCACATTACAGTAAAATGATGTAACAGCACAAAACAAGAAAGCAGTTATATGTCAGGGATGGAAATACAGGGAAGGCAAAACAATCAGGTGCAAACCAACAGAGGATAATATTAATGAAGATATTTCTGGTGGGAAGATTTTTCCCACCATTTTTCCTTGTACTAAACTGTAAGCTGTCCTATTATTTTAATCCTACACCAGATGCTAATTTCATTCTGTGCTATTGAACAGAACCTGATTTGCTTGTTATGATATCTGCCATTTGGTTTCATTTCACACTCCACTAAGTCAGCATAATGCAGGCAAGGTAGTCAGGCTGCCACTTCCTTCTGTGGAAGATCTCATCATTTCACAGTCCATTTCCTGTGTATGAGCGAGAGATCAAAACAGGCAGGATTCTTCACTCAGAACAAGGGGATATTTGAATATATCAATGATTATAAATGAAGCTACACGTCCTGAAATAAATGCTCCAGTTAGTGCAAAATGTGATATTCCAGAACACAACGTGCCTAGAACGTACCAAGCATTTTCTTCTCTTCCCAGTAATTAAAGCCCACTTCAGTGCCTCCATCCAAATATTGAAATCCTCTTGATGTAATTGCTCTTAACTCTCTCAGAGATCACTCTTTATGAAGAGGACCTTGCAGCAAAGCAATGAAGAACCATGAGGCACCACTGCTGTAAAGGCAGCAGAGGCAGGTCTCTGCCAGCCTCTGAAATGTCTTGTTCTTCTCAACGGGGAGGAGAAAGACAGGAGTACTGCTACTTTCAGGTGCTGGTTCCAGCCCTGCTGCTGTTACCCCATGCTCCTCAGCAGCCTGCAGCACATGCTGGGTGTTAAATATGATTATTTTACCACCCTGTTTACAAGGCTGGATAGTGACAGGACAAGGAATGGTTTTAAACTGACACGGGGAGGTTTAGGTTAGATGTTAGGAGGAAGTTTTTCACACAGAGGGTGGTGAGGCACTGGAACAGGTTCCCCAAGGAGGTTGTGCATGCCCCAAACCTGGAGGCATTCAAGGCCAGGCTGGATGTGGCTCTGGGCAGCCTGGTCTGGTGGTTGGCGACCTGCACATAGCAGGAGGTTGGAACTGGATGAGCATTGTGGTCCTTTTCAGCCCAGGCCATTCTATGATTCTATGATTTTGTCAGGAAGCTTCTCAATAAATTAAGCCCAAAGGCAGAAATAATAATAATAATAATGATGATAATAATAACAACAGCAATAATAATAAAGATTAGTCCCGTGTATTTTGAAATTATTTAACTTTTACACCTTATTCACACGCAGTGATGTCTAGGCAGAGGTGCTCAGCAGGGGCAGTGATGAGGGGAGCTGCTCAGTGACGGGCAGGGATGGCTGCAGCAGGACGGGCAATGGCAGTGACATCTGTTGTCATTTCTCACCCTTCTATTTATTTATTTATTATGGATACAATAAATCGAGTGGCTTCCTTCTTTATTGTTGTTATTTTTTTTCCACACCGGGCATCTCGGTGCCTCACCTGCCCTCAGTGTTCCCGTGCCGCACTCAGCACATATCCCCTCAGCCTCGCACTTCGAAGGGGCTCACACCACAGACTCCTTCCTTCTCGTGTGGGAAAGGCGACAGAACCCCTCACGGCCGCTACGGACGGAGAAAGCAGGGCGGCCTCTCCTCCGGCTCCGCCGGCCGGGGAAAACCCGCCCGCCCGCGGCACCGCGAGGGGCGCCCGATCCGCGAGCCGTAGGATCGAGCTCCGCCGCGGCGATCGGCGGCGCCGCCCCTCCCCTCACATGACCGACGTCGACGCTCTTGCCGCGCCCGCCTGCCCCTCGGAAGAGCCCCTCGGCCGGCAGCATGGCACCGCCGCGCCGCATCGCCGGCCTCGCGCTGCTGCTGTTCCTCGGCGCCTGCGGTGAGCGGGGCGGGCGGCGTCGCGGGGTGGGGGCGCGCGGGCGGCGTCGCGGCGTTGCGGGGTGGGGGCGCGCGGGCGGCGCGTGCCGCTGTCCCCAGAGCACGTGACGCGGCCGCGGGGGAGCGGCTGCCGAACTGCGGGCCGGCCGGGGATGGGCCCGGCGTGCGGGGCGGCCGTGGGGGAGCGCGGCCGGGTCGGCATGGCACGCGGGGGAGCGGGGCGAGAGGAGCGGCACACGGAACCGAACCGTGCCGGGCGGCGCCTGCCCGGGTCGGAGCGGGGCGGGGAGCCCGCTGCCTGCCACCTCCAGGAGGGAAACGGCAGCTTGTGGGGCAAAAAAAAAAAAGAAAAGAATGGATAAAAAGGAAAAAAGGAAGCGTTAGTCGAGAGGCAGGCAGCTCTGTTTGTGAAGCGCGGAGGGGCATCATCCACAGAGTCTGCGGCGCCGCCCGCCCCGCCGTGCGCCCGGCGGTTCTTCATCCGCTCCATCCCAACGCCTGCCGCCGAGCCGCCAACTCGGGCGGCTTCCCCCGGCAGCAGGTCGTGCCGCAGCCTTCCGCCCCAGCGCCCGCCTCGGTGAAAGCGGCGATGGCAGGGCGAGAAAAAAGCAAAACCAGCCTTTCATGCCCTGCGCGCACGTCCCCAATAAACGCATCGCCGAGCGGGCGTTGCGAAAAGCCGGGCTGCGTTGTGCCAATAACCTGCTGTGTGACCGCCGGCTTTGCTGCCGCCGGCGCTGTTACGCAAGCGCTGGGCTGGGCGCTGCTCCGTGCGGCGGGGCTTCGGGCCTCTGCTTTTCCATCGCTGTGCGATAAATGTGGCGGTTCAGCAACCCGTTTCCGCGCTGTGCACCGTGCCGGCTGCACTCAGTCTTTGTCACCTTTTGCCTGTTTTCGGTTATTTAGAGTAGACCAAGTGCTGTGCAGTGTGGGGATCGTGTGTTTTCTGAAGTCATTTCCTACCGGCGACAAAACGCCCCGATATCTGCTTTTACAGTTGCGGTTACTTGCTGTCGGTGTAACTAAGTAGGTCAGGGTGTGCCTGGTCTGCCCTGTGAACCTGCTTGGTGTGGCATTTCTCTTTGCTGTTGAACCTAATAGCACCTATATTGAAATATCCCCTTTAGAGAAGTTATTTTCAAGCTGTTTTCTCTGTAAAGAGTCTGTGTAGTATTTAACCCGCTGCTTCTGATGCCACATCATCCTGAGGGTGCTTTCGGTCCCAATCAGTAAGATATCTGCCTTCTGTGCCCCACTAACTCCCAGCAAATACAGAATTTCACACCCCTTATCTTTTTTCCTTACGAAGGTGAAAGAGCCTTGCTTATGTAAAACAGCACTGAAAAGTTAAATAAATAAAAATCACAGCGTTACAAAGCAAATTACCGAGGCATTAATACCAAAATCCTCTTTGGTTTATACTCTTTTTGTGCCTCAGTGGAGTCGCTCGGCGTGCCAGGCGGCGTGACCTGCAGGTGTGTTTGTATGCAGGCACCACAGCTGGCCTGGCTGAGTTGCAGTGGTTGCCCAAAACTTTAGATTTTCCACATTCTTTCTGAAATGAGAAGGGCTGGTACATAGGTGCAGTATCAAATCCCTCCTTCAGTCAGAAGGGTAAGAGTTTTTAGCGTTGCTGGAACTCCAAACTGACTCTTGGCAACGAGTTCCGGTGCTGTGTGTTGGCAGATTGCAGAGCTGTTATCTCTGGGTTGCACCACAGATCTGTGTGCTAACAGTAACTCTTCTAAAAGCCATTTGCACTGCTGCTTTAACACCCTGCAAGTGCCTTGCCTGGGCATGAGATGTGCTGCTTGTATCTGTTACCCTGCTTACTGAGGATCAGTAACAAAAGAACAAAAGTATGGATGTTACCACCAGACTCTTAGAGCTTATTTAATAAGTCATTCTGTGAGCTGTTGGGGATAGAGTGCGCGTTTATGTGCCTCCTGTAAACAAATAGAGTATGGCCTGGGTTACTGAACGTGATGCTTAAGTGATATTATTAGGTATGATGCTTGGTCAGGTGGGGTGATGTATTTGCTGCTATTGTTGAAGCTAGAGCTCCTTGAGGTTTACTGCTTCAAGTTTAGAATAAACCATGTGAACCCCTCATTTACTGCCTTGTCCTTAATCTGACGTGTTCTTACCGCACAATAGTTACATTAGGGTTTGTTCTAGCAGTGATAAATTCATGTGTGGTATTGAGCACAATGGCTTCAAAGTCAACACAGACAAGTTTCTCCTGGCTCTACCTTGGATGCTTCTTACAGAAGGTGCTCCAAACAGCATAAACAATGCAGGCTGCACTTGAATGCTGGTACAGCCAACTGTCTTGTGTGCTGAGCTTTGTGTTGCTGGTGGAAGAGAACTGGTATCGGGCAGGGAAGAAGTCCTTAACGTCAAGGTAAAGTGTGATGCAGAGTGTGAAGTACCGCGGATTCTGTGTGTTGAGGGATGGAAGGCTTGAATGGCTATTGAAGAGAACTGTGCAATCACAGTTCCCATCATTTTAAGGAAATGAGCCTGACAAACATCAACCTTATGTTAGTCAGGAATGATTCTTCTCGTATTTCAGTCCTGTCTGTTTTAGGGAACTGTGGCAGACTGGGAATGCTGAGCAAAACCAAATGAGAACTGGCTTTGGGGAAGTCTCTGTGCTGGGAGTCGGGCTGGGTTAAAAATCCAACTATAACAAGTTCTCTAAAACCTTGAATGAAATTTAACACCCGTGTCCTTTGAGCCAGAAATTGTAGAAAGCACACTGATCTTTCTTGGAGGTCAGCTGGAGTCACGCCATCGATGAAACAACATGGAGACTCTGGTCAACAAGTACTACATTGTTCTGAGTGCTGTGTTCATGCAGTTTGGTTTACTCAGTTTCAGTCAGCAGAAAGCTAATGCTCATTTAATTTGTTGGCCTTGGTCCGGCAAGTAGACTATAAATTATCCTCTCAATTAGTATTTAGCACTGATAACTTGATGAGGGGCTTCCTAGTTTTAACATTTGTTAGATATCTGGCTATCAGATCGGTGTCTGACAAATAGAATCCAGTCTGAAAGAATGTACTGCTTTGTAATGAGTGTAAAGTCTATGTATGTCTTAATAGCTAATAATTGTATCTTTCAGGCTTTTTCCAGTCCTATGCAGTGGAAGTAGATGTAAAGGATGCCTCTAATGTTACATGCTTGTACGCACAATGGATGATGAAATTCTTGATAAAATATGAAACAAACAGTAGTGATTATGTAAGTATTTGGAGCTAACTTTTGTTGAGAACTGCATTTAGTCTGGGATAAAACAATTTGATACACTTTGTATTTAGTTTATTGGTTTTCTTGATAGAGGCAATTATTAAGAGTGTTTCTAAACATCCATTTTAAAACAAAGCATAAGTTCTCAATTAATAATACAAGTACCCTACTGCACCTAGAAGGCATACTGGTCTAAGTTGGTGATTTTATTTATCAATGTAGCAGTATTCTGAGGCTAAACATTGAATGTTAGTTGTGCTTTGGTGTAGTGGAGTTTATCAGCCAAGTTAAATTTGTAATTTTGTTCTCAGACCTGATGTGGCTCCCTTGTGAGCCCGGTGTCAGGAGGGTTATTCTACAAAACTGTGGAAAAGCCTAAAATAATCTTACTGGTCCTGTGCAAGGTTCCATCTAACTCTGGCAGGTTTATAAGGCTGCCATGGGGAAGAATGGTTATCTGAAAATAGTGCAAACTTTTTTCTTTTAGAAAAATGCAAGCTTGGATTTGACATCCACTGTGACACACAACGGAAGCATCTGTGGCAGTGACACACGGGCTGCGCTTCTGGCAGTGCAGTTTGGAGATGGTCACTCTTGGAGTGTTAACTTCACAAAAAACAACGGAACTTACCGGGCTGAGTTTATCACATTTACCTACAACACCAATGATACTGCTGTCTTTCCTGATGCTAGAAGACAAGGTAGCATTATCTCGTGTCCCTGACCTCGCTTGGCTTTTCCAAAGTTCGAAGTACTGCGAGGGTATCTGATGACCTCCGTGCAGAACGCTGCTGCTGCTCGTAGTGCCTGTGTACTGGATAAGAGTGCAGACTTGTTAGGTTAACTAGTTAACTAGTGCCTTAAGTTAGCTTGACTAGTGCCCTTAGGTGGAACAGAAAGGGAAGGTTAACCATTTGAACAGGTTTGATGGGGGAGGGGATGCTTCTAGCACATAAGGGGCAAATATAAGACTGATTTCTGTTTGTTCACCTTCTGTGTAGGAAAATAAAAAGTGTTAGGGTTTCTCTGTATACTTAGTCCTACCAGTGTGGTTTTTTTCTTGAACAGAGACTTAGTGTTCTCCTTTCTAAAGACTTCTCTGTGTCACATCAGGTCAGAACACATGGCTAAAACATTCAAGAGAGGTTAGGACTGTTAGACTTAATTCCTGTTATTTCTTTGTCTTATGAATTACAGAAAACATAACACTACCTGTAAATGTTCTTGTGGTAAACAAAACATTAAAATATTTGTTTTTATTTGTAGGACCAGTTACAATTGTTGTAAAGGATGCTATGCATCCAGTTCAAGTGGATAATGTCTTTGTGTGTCATCATACTATCTCTTTTGAAGCAGAAAATGTAACACAGATTTTCTGGAATGTTACTATGCAGCCTTTTGTTCAGAATGGCACAATTAGTAAAAAAGGTGAGTGTTTCAAATTGTAAATGGGCTTTTTTTTTTTTATGGTGTCCTAGTGCAGGGGTGAAATCCAGTAATTAAAAAAGATCCAACAGTTCTAAAATGTGCCATGTTGAATAATACATATATGTGTGCATGTATATATAAAGTCTTCAACCATGTCTTTCCTTGTTCCTGGAAAGAAAGAAAAAAAAAAAAAAAAAAAAAAGATATCAATAGAGCACATGCAGTTGTGTAGTAAATTTCCCAGCAGAATTCTAATAGAGTGCACTTGAGGGTATTAGACACTCCAAACACTCCAGAAGTGTTGCTGCAAACTGGATCATTTGAGCGTGGAGGTTTTTCAACTGGTTGCTTTCTGTTTTCAGTGGAAAATTTACTGCTTTTTCATTTAAATAATAGAAAGCTTGTGATAGCTTCTCATAGTTCTACTAGGCAGAGGAGACCAGCATATCATCCTGCTACATATGACATTGTTTACTTAAACTGCAAGGTGTATAGCAGTTTTATAAGCACTAATGTTTACTTTTGTGGATGTGTTTTGCTTCAGTGTATTAGAGAAGTAGCATTGCTTGTAGTACATGGATTTAAAATGATGAGTAACGTAGAATTTCTCAGAATAAATTGCAGCTGTTAATCACTTGGAGTATTGTGCCACAGTGCTGAGTTGGAGACTCTTCATTTGGTGATGAGCAGATCCCCATTGAGCTTAGATTTCAGCTTAGAAATGGGTGTCTGTACCAAACTGACTTCTCAGACATAAGCCTTAATAAAAACTTCATCACTGAAATGGTGGTTAAACCTTCTTTCCAGAGTCTAGGTGTTCTGCTGATACACCTACTGCTGCACCTACTGTTCTGCCTACTGTTGCCAATGTAACTACTGCATCTACCACCATTTCACCTGCTCCAACCACCGCTCCCAAACCTGAGAATCCAGTCACAGGAAACTATTCTCTTAAAACTGGAAACAAAACTTGTCTTCTGGCTACTGTGGGGCTGCAGCTGAATATTTCCCAAGACAAGGTGCCTCTCTTATGTTTTCAAATTTTGGAATAGAATCATAGAATAGTTTCAGTTGAAAAGTACTTTACAGCTCATGCAGTTCCAGCTCTTCCCTGCCATGCACAGGAACAGCTCCAGCAGATCTGGCTGCCCAGGGCCCCAACCAGGCTGGCCTTGAATGCCTCCAGGGATGGTGCATTCAATTTCCCTGGGCAGCCTGTGCTAGTGCCTCACCACCTTCATAGTAAAGAATTTCTTTGTATGTAATCTGAACGAACTTACTCTCTTCTAGTTTAAAACGGTTACCATTTGTCTTATCGCTGCACGGCTTGGTCAGAAGTCTTTCCCCATCTTTCTTGTGGGCTTCCTTTAAGTATTGGAAGGCTGCAGTAAGGTCTCAGCCCTTCTTCTTTAGGCTAAACAGCCCCAGGTAGCTCAGCCCATCTTCATATCTCCAGTGCTCTGATTGTTTTGATAGCCCTCTGGACTCACTCCAACAGATCCATGTCCTTATTGTGCTGGAGGACCCCAAGGTGCAGTGCAGTATTCCAGATAGAGTCTCACAAGAGTACTGCCGAGGGAAAGAATCTCCTCCCTTGCCCTCTGGCTGCACTTTTGATGCAATCCAGGATATACTTGGCCTTCTGGACTGCAGTTGTGCATTACTGGCTCATTTAAAGTTTGTCTGTACTGGTGTTTTAGATTGCCCTGACCTAGGTGCAGCACCTGTCTCTTGGCCATGTTGGAGTTAGTGAAGATGAGTAGAAAGGTTGCTGTGGTTGTTTTTGCGTGTGTGAAATGTGAGTGCAGAGTGTTTGCTTGGTGCACTGCTGGCTGTCCAGAACTGCTTCCAGTTGTACAAGACACCCCTCTGACCATGGAATAATTCTGAGGCCTAACACCTAGTTAGCTGCAAACCCTTACCTTGATCAGACCTAACTGGTTACTAGGAATAAATGTAAGGTCGTTGAAAGACTGGAACTTTCCTAGGCTCTTGGGGCCTGCAGCTGCTGTCTTTTCCCACAGAGGGAGCCAAAGCTAAGCAGCTAAGTTTTCTTTTAGATGCGCGAAGGAAAAATGCCCTGACCTTTCTTTTTATGTATTTATCTTTATTAAGTGGAAGTGAAACTTCACAGGGTGGTTTGTCTCAGTGATACCAACATGTAAAGTAACTCAAGCAGCTTTAGTTAGGTGGTAGCTAGACTTGGTGTTTGTGCTGTCTTCTCCTTTATTACATGCTCCTCAAGCTTAAGACTGCTGCTAAGTAAAATAGTAGATTCATGATAGATGCAAGTTAGCTGAGCTCCTTTGACGTGGTGTGTATGTGTTCCAGCCTCTTCTGATCAACATCGATCCGAAAACAACTGGTGCAGATGGAACATGTGGTAACACATCAGCTACTTTGAAATTGAATGATGGAAATAGGACATTAATTGATTTCATTTTCGTTGTTGTAAGTAACTTATACTTTAAGTTTCTGCTTTAACAGCATTGTGTGATGAGCATTTGTGGTAAAATCCTGCAACTTGCTGCTGATAGGCAGTTTTCATGAAGGAAGTGAGACTGACTAGCTGACTGCCATTTGCATCAGGGCAAAAAGGTGTTTGGGATGAAGTTGTGGGGAAATGTGGGACTGTGGTAAATGTACTAAACTTTGGAAATGTGTTATTAAAATTGAAAATGCAGAATGACACACTGACAGTTGGTTCTCACTTGTTAAACAGAATGCAAGTGCAAGTGTACAAAAATTTTATCTGAAAGAGGTGAACGTTACACTACTCAACCATCAGAACGGTTCTGGTAAGTAATGACTGCATGTAAAGTGAGTGTAAACTTCAATTTCTACATTTCATTGTATACTTCTGATGAAAATACTGTTCGTGCTTACTGCTACATGCTTCCTACATCTGAGTCTTTTAGTTGATATGAACAAGAGTAACAAGCACAAATGATTGCAAGGGTCATTTGAAACAACAGTGTAGGGTTGTGCTGAGACTTCTGTGACTGAAGCCTCTTTTTAATAAAACAAACTGGGAGGGCTTTTCTTACATTACAGTTCTCAGTAACATAAAATTCTGAGGTACAAAGTAAGTTGAAGCTTTTTGTTTTTCCTAAACCAGCTGTTGTCTTTGCTTGAAAATGGTGCAGTATTTTCCTGTCACTTCTGCTCAACACTGGAGAAGAGTCCAATCCTTCAAAAACTCAGGCATAGATTTTTCTTCCAAATCAGAAATATAGTTTTAAACTGTCACAGCTACTGCAATTAAAAGAGCAGTAAAGTGCCTGCACTACGTCTGTGTTAGGATGAGAGAAGGTATGAGAAAAGCCTAATGCCATATTGATATGGAGGATAGGCTACTGTTAAGTATTATAATATCCAAAAGAAACCAGGCAGTGAAATTAAGCAGATCAATCAAACTTAAAACTGTTTTGTATTTTAGAGTAGCCAAACCTGAAAAGCTGGTCCATCTAGATTCAGATCCTCAGTCCTATGAATGTATTAGCATGTTTCTTGTATTTAAAGTAGGCGTGGAAATTTCCTTTTTTTTTTTTTTTTTTTTTTCATTCTTTTGTTTAGTCATTTTAAGTGCAGATAACAACAACTTCAGCAAATGGGATGCTTCCCTTGGTAATTCTTATATGTGCCGTAAGGAGCAAACTCTTGAGATTAATGAAGATCTTCAAGTACATACTTTTAACCTATGGGTTCAACCATTCCTTGTGAAAGAAAATAAATTCTCAATAGGTAAGTTATTTTATTTTTGTACTAATTCTTGAAATGCTTATAAAACTCTTACTTGCTAAAAAGTACCAGAGCTGGCCATAAGTACTACTTTTTTTTTTTTTTTAAGCTTTTACCCCAGTGTATTTTTTTGCATACGTGAAATTAAACTTCTGAGGCTGACATTCAAATTCGAGGAAGGTTGTGAGCTTTATTGTCAATATGTTAAAAAACAAAACAAAAAAACAGGTCTACTAAGCATGTCAGTTCTCCTCTGGAGGGAGCTAGAGGTCTCAGTATTGCCTGACATCTTAATATATAGATTTTTGTAGGTTGAATATATAAGGCAGTGGGAAAGAACTTGAATAAAAGTGAACTTCAACAACTTCAGGCAATTTTTTAGACCTACTGATCTATGTAAACATTCCTAAGGAATAGCAGTGTTGTGGAAAAAAGAACTAACAGCTTCTTCTGGAAGCTGTCTTGTATATGCAGGACCAAACAAACATTCTAAGATGTTTGCTTCGTTATCCTAGTTGTGTCTGGGGAAAACGGGACAGATTTGAATGAACTTTATTAATAAACTTCAGCATATTTTGGTCCTTGTGTCTCATGACAGTACTTGCAGGTTCATCTGTAGACAGTCTGGGCGTGGATTTTCAAGTTCTTTTTTTTTTTTTCGTGGGGAGTGGTAAATTGACTCCCCAGATTGTGTGCAGGGTGATAATGCTTAATGCTAGAAATACCCATGAGAACTCTGCAGTTTGTTCTTTCTTAGTATAAACCTGTACAAATACTTGATTTTGTTCATCTTCGTGTTAAGGAAGATAGGTTTTTATACCACGCTTGGCAAGTATTCTGTCTTTATTTATTCCTTGTTGCAACCTTTTTCTTATCTACAGCCCAGGAGTGTTCGCTGGATGATGACACCATTCTAGTTCCAATTGTAGTTGGTGCTGCACTTGCTGGCTTGATTGTCATTATAGTGATTGCTTACATAATTGGCAGAAGGAAAAGCTATGCTGGATATCAAACTTTGTGAATCAAAATGTAATCACTGTTCTGATTTCACCCTTATTGAAGCAAGTGCAAGTTCCGAAGTCCAAAAAAGCCCCAAAACTTATGACTAAATACTAGCCACAGCTAGTTGGAGTTGAGAAGCAGAGGGAGAATGCTTATCTCAGATGAAGCAGAACTACGTTTTCTAGTTTTCCAGCTCCAAGAAGATGACGTGAGTCTCACACCTGTTCTGAAGATGGCAGATATCACTATTGCATAAATGACTAGGCCAAGGATTTTATTTTGAACAAAACCTTGAAATGTTTAGGATTTACTTTTTATAAATCGTAGCCTGAAATAGAGCACATTCCAAACTGATGTGCATTGGGCAAATCCCAGAATTGCATAGGATTTGTACTTGCTTCTCTCTTCTGCATTCCTTAGTTGTTGTCTCATTTATGGGTTAAGTTGGCAGCATTTGTCACCATGTTGACTCATGTAGTACTACCACGGATTGTATGATGCCCAGTAACAGCTTGGTTTTTCATAGTTGAACTTCAGCTGGTGACTGAGTGATTTTTTTTTTATTATTATTTATTTTTTTTTTTTGAAGTGGCAGCAGTAACTTACTTAGCTTTGGAGTTTGAGTAGTTTACTCCTGCCCCAGTGGTTTTGGGAGCCATCCCATACCGTGGCTGTACAAACCAAGTGGGTAACCTGCCAGGTGGAGCGTGTATTGGAAGAATTTGGTGCAGTTTCCAAATGCTTTTCTAAAAAAAAAAGTGTTGTGGTTTTTTTTGTTTTCCCTTTTTTTTTTTTTTTTTTCAATGAATTATTAGGCATGAGTTCTTCATCATGGCATTCCCCTGAAATATTCAACTGAGGCAGAATTCTGTTAAATTCATACAGGTTTTTTTTTTTTTTTTACTGGCATCAATTTAAAGGGAATAACCATTCTAAATAGTCCAGAACTTCAAAGTGCACTTAACTTTATACTTTGCAGAGAACTGGTCTATCTTATCTTATTGCTTTGAATGACCATTGTAACTTCAAGGATGCTTTCATTCAATTAGCCAGTATCTGTTGCTGCAACTTGAGCTGTCTTTAAGTCTTCATCTTGAATGGTTCTCTGCTAATCGAAATCCACATTATAACTGTCTGCCCTTGGCATACTCAGTGTTTAATGTACTTTATGTTTGACTGTGTGCTGTGTAGCTTTTATTAATGTTAAGAATGCAAAAGCCAAACAAGTCTGAGATGGACCCACTACGCCTATTTTTCCTGCTGTGTGCAAAGGCTGACTAGCTTAAATATACAGTGCAGATGGACTGTCCTCAAGCTGCAGCTCTGTAGAGACTAACCCTTGCTGCACAACCTTTTTCTGTCCTCTTTGTGCTGTAACAGTTTTTATTGCATGGAAAAAAAACCAAACTTTTCTAAACAATGTGTGTCTTTTTACTTATGTCATAACACAAGCTGCTTAAACCAGTCATTTAACAAACATAGTTGTCTCCTTTAGGATGAGTTTAACCTGCAACAAAGCTGCTTTTGTGTTTTATTAGTGTTTTCTGGGGTTGTAGAAATGTCTGTGGCATGTTTGTATGCAAACCACTTCTTTCAGTAACATTTTTTGGGTGAAAGTTTTCATCGTATCGCTAGCTAGGGAAGCAAGAATGGGTGGATAGAGCTTGCTATAGCTTGTAATCTACAGCTTGAATTTTGCATCGGTTACTGAAAATCATTTTAATGAAAGCGGGGAACGACTATAAGTTTAATCTCAAAACAGATTTCAAGACTTTACTTTTTAATTAAAAAAATATGTCAACTAGTGGCTCTAATTATTTTCTGCATTTAAGGATATATTAATATGAAGTTCATGTAGATTTTTTTTAGCATTTTACTGACTGATACTCAGCATCACCAGATCTATGTACACTTGTGTTAAGGAGTAGTCACCACACTGTCCTCTTCTGATCGTGTGAGCTTTTGAGCTGCGTTTGGTTTTTAAGTGATGAAATAGAAGATGGGAGTGCTTTGCACTAAAAATTCAACAAAACTAAATGCCTCCTTGCAAAAACCTGGAAGCTGATCTTCATCTGCAAGTATATTGGCGCCGAGATTAAAGTCCTCCTACACCGCTGTGCAGTTACCTGCTTCTAAAACATCTCAGTTTCACCTGACTGCCTGTTGTTATAAAACCGCCACATTTCCTGTCTGTGTTGCTCCATAGGGAATTGTCAACCTGCTCAACCTGTGTTCTAAATAATAAAGATTCTTCTGTTTCTTAAGGAAACTCGTTCATACTTTTTAACCGATTTGAAAGCAGACATCTTGTATTATCTTTTCTATAAGAAAATAAATGAGTAAGGCCAACTTCAGTCAGTCTTTATCTGAGCTTCTGTTGTGTGACTCTTGAAGGCACTCCTCAGAGAGTCCTTGGTTGCCTGTGTCTTAATGTTTTGCTTTCCAGCACATTCTGAAGTGTGCTTGGGTGCAGTCATCTAACAGAAGACAACTTGAGAACTAATTGGAACTCTACAAGTCTGGTTCGTCGTTAGAAATTTGCTTGTAAACTATTTTGGCAATTGCAGCTCCTTCCAGACAAGAAAGCTTTCTGGTGTGATTTTTTTGCTAGCCCTCTTAAGCTAATGTACAGCTGGGAAAAGTTCAGCTTTTCTTTTTGCAGTCATCTTGGGAAATGAAACAAATCCCTGCATTTAGTGAAAGTAGGAAAGCATTGGGGCCTTCTGGAGCTGGCTAGCAGCTTTGTCCTCCAAGGGAGAAGCACTGTGATCCATCCTGGCTGTGCTGCCAGTTCTTCTGGTAGCAGTACTACCTAGTGCTTTGTTTTTTCTGCAGCAAGAGACATTAGTCTTCCCTTTACCGTTATCTCTATTTTGAACTCTGTGTTGATGAGACAGGAGGAACAAGTGCCATCTAATGCTATAGCCCTCCTCCTCCATTCTAGTCTGCACTGTAATAACATCATTAAATTATACCTACCTTCTTGTTTGCTACCCAAAGAAAAAATAAAATTGTCATCTTTCTGAAATGTAAGCTGAGGTCAACTGAAGCTTTTAAATATGAAGAATAATAGATATTTCAACAAAAGTCATAACAGCTTGCATTCCTACGGCTGTAAATCCAGTGGGCCTGCAGGTATCAAGCTGCCATCAGCTCTTTGGTGCGTGCTGGGCTGGGTGAGTCTGTGACAAAACTTGAAAGAAGCAGCAGAGCAGAAGTTACTGTTGTCCTACAATAAGCACGAGGACCTGTAACTTTAAAATCTAGGTTTTTAGTACCTACACAAGGGAAGCCTGCGCATCATGGTGTACTAGGGATATGCAAGAGCAATAAATGTGCAGTAATACACAGATACCAGCTTTTCAGCAAGGGAGGTGATAGAATTGGGAGTCTGTTAGTATGGTGCTCTGGAAGGGGGACTATTGCTGCTGTACTTTGGGGAGGGGGAGGAGGACAAGGGTAAGATGAGTGTCTTAATGTCCAGGTGGGGCGAGGATAACTGTTCTAAATAAGTGGTATTAAGCATATTAAAATGCATTTCTTTTTCAAACTTGCCCTTTTTCTATTTAGCTGAAGACTGCAGCCCTGAGGTGGACTACTTCATTGTACCTATAGCAGTAGGAGCAGCTTTGGGAGGATTAGTTGTCCTAGTAATTGTGGCTTACCTTTTGGGCCACAAGAAACACCATAATGCTGGATATGAGCAGTTTTAAAACGGGAAAGTTTTTAACTTTCTTGAAGTAAATTACTAAATCTGAACTCAAAAGACTCAGAGCAGCAGCTCTGCCCTGTCAGACCACTTGCTAAAGCCAGCACATGGCTAAGAACTGATGTGGAATTCATTGTTGTGGTTTATTTTTTTTTTCTTTGCAAATAGCACAGAGTATATCCTATTCATAATCAACTGATGAGTGGATCGCTTTTTCTCTAAAATACTACACATCAAATTTCAGAATTGTAAAGACATGCAGTGGCATTATATGAATAAACATGGTTTTGTTCTGGACTGTGGAGACGGCATTTGATGTGTGCTTGTGGATGTTGAGTATTAATGTATATAACCTGTCATACACTGCGGTTTGTTTTAATTATTATTGACTGTGCCTTATATACAGTTTACTAAGTATTGTAACTGTGCTCTAAGATACCAAGATTTCTGGTCTTTTAGCTTAAAGATGCCATGGCAGTAGTTCTCATGGATTTTTTCAGCCGGTGAATGAACGCCTCCTTTTAAAAAATAAAAGTAAAATTTTATTGTAGTTTTCTCTACGGAATACCTTAAACCAATGGAAAAAAAAAAAAAGAAAAAACACTTATTAGTTGCTTCTCGTGATTGTAATTAAAAGGGAAGATGGCTTTTCACATCAGGCCCAAAAATCTTGGTAGCCAAAATTTCTGATTATTTTGAACGTCTGTTGAATGAAATGGCTAAAACACTCAGCCCCCATCCATACAGCCTAAACATGGAGGCTGCTCATGGTGATGTGCAGTTGTCCAGGTCTGTCTCTGCAGATGCTTCTCTGAAGCTTCTAATGCCTGTGCTGTGGCAACACGTGGATAAGTGTGAGCCAACAGCAGTGGCAAACTTATGAGAGCTGAAAGATGGGATGTTCCTGGTATCAAACATTAAACCTTTTCTGTACTGTCAGTGTCCTGCAACAGTGCTGTATTATAATACGTGTTAAAGCAATTGATTTCCTATTAAGAAGAGAAGAATGGAATTCCTTTGCTGTCTGCTGGGTACCTTTTGTCCCTAGCAAATTCTTTTGTAGTAACAGCCCGTTACCCAGCATGTAGTAATTAAACTGCGTATGTTGGTCTCCAGCGATCCGAGGTGCCTGAACACATAGCACAATTGAAGCTTCTCTTTCAAGGCACTTCAGTGCTTTTTTCAGCAGTTGGAATGACTTTGCTTAGCTCGTGGTGTAAGTTACACATTCTGTTCCTTTTCCCCACTTTGGAGCATTGCTCAGCTTGGCAGTAGGTGCCTTCAGCTTTGCCAGGGCTCAGTGTTCTTAGGTGCTGAGTTTCCGTGTGTCTTGCTTACCTACCTCCAAACAAAAGCCTTACACAGCCTTTCTTGGAAAGTCGCTGTGCTGGACTGCAAACTTCCCATCACCAAGGCTGATTCAGATGCTCAGATAGCTTCAATACTCACTTAACTGCCAATAACTTTGGGCAAAGTGTGATGCTTGCTGTGTTCTAATATAAACTCAAGCAAAAAAAAAACAGACGAAAAACCTGCTGCAAAAGCAGAAAGCCAAGCACCCTTGCCACCCTTGCAGTGCTGGAGCAGCGTGCTGACACGGTGTCTCACCTTATGGAGCGTTTCCTCTTGGCACCGTGCACAGAGCTCTGCTCTATCTTGAAATGGGTACAGAGTGCCAAGCCCTGCTTCTGTGCCTGCTCACGGTGCACCATGGAGTTTGGAATGAGTTCCCAGCGTTGGTTGCTAAAAGTTGCTCTGAGTGTTTGCATCGCACAGGAGTTCATTGCATCCTTTCCAACTGGTGTATTGAAAGCCACTGCAGTATTACAGCTGTCTCCTCTTTGTTCTCTGCTGTTGGTTTTGGTCAGGCCTGCGTCATTCTCTGCTGACATCGATAACACCTTTCTTGTATTTGTATTGAAAATAAATGAATTTACCCACCCAAACAGATTGTCCCTTGGTGTTTTCCATTCCATGCTTTCATTATATGTCCCTGGGCTGTCCTTTGGATTCCTCAGGACTTGGTTTGATTCCTGTTAGCTGTCTGCATGTCCGAAGCCTCAAGAAATGGTGGTGGCTGGGTGGTTTCTCTGGGAGAAATCTCTGGGAAAGGCAGTGCTGTACCAGCCCGTGTTTTATGTCACTTTACTGCTGTTAACTGAGTTGTGAGTGGCCAACGTGCTCAGCCCTCTGCCTTGTCCGTACATCCCTAACGCATCCGTAAGTGCTGCAAAGCAAGATGAAAGGTAATGCAGAAATTGCAAGAAGCAAATTTGCCAATGCAAATGATGTGTAGTATGTGTTTAAAGAATTTGCTCAATACTGATTTTACTTCAAATATGTATGTAATACAGTGTTCTCAGAAATGTTGTGTCTTTGCTCCTTACTTTACTTGGTTTCTGATGCTCGGTTTCCTTTACTAATTTGTTCTCACTTCCCTTTTTGTTTTTTGTTCTTCTTTTTTTCTTTTTTTTTTTTCCTTTCTGCAGCTGAAGAATGCTTTGCTGATTCTGACCTCAACTTTCTTATTCCAGTCGCAGTTGGCATGGCACTTGGCTTCCTTATCATTCTTGTCTTTATATCTTACATCATCGGAAGAAGAAAAAGTCGTACTGGCTATCAGTCTGTATAATTTCTTAATTATTTCTCTGCTGCCACCCCCGTGCTCTTCTCCTGACCTGTCCCTTTAAAAACAAAAAGTTCTTCGTTTTTTTTAATTAAAAATTAAAAAACACATCACAACAAAATAATACAGCATGAGATGAATTGGAAATTTACTTGAAGCTACTGTATGGTTTTTGGAGAAAGTGTTCTGAGGACCATAGAAGTGAGCGGGGTTACGTGTGTCCATGTGAGAGATGTGATTGACTACAGATGACACTGAGACCTTCCTTTTGTTGTTCAGTCCTTTTATATGAGAAAATTTCTAGTTGTGTACAGCTATCAGATATTGATAAAGTTAAAACCACATGATAAATGCTGCACTGAGAAGCATTGTACATGGTGTGGGAAAATGAAAACAAAGCTCAAGGTGCTTCTGTCTGGAACCTGGCTTGTGGCTGTTGTCTTCTTTCATCGTTTAGCAGCTTGTTCCTGTGAACCGGTCTGAATTTCCTCCTTCTGAATGTAAAGATAGTACCTCACTAATAAATCAACCTACTATGAGGAGAACGTTACTCTTCTAGTAAATTCATGTGTTGAAGATGAGCATGGAGAGGCTGACTGCTAATGTGTTTGCAATTGCTTTGCACTAGTGTGCCTGTAACTCCCCTGTTTGCTAAGATGAGACTCAGTCCTGGAGAGTTCTCACTGCTCAGGAAAGCCAACGGTCCACTAAAGCTCACATTTTGTGTTGCTTTCTTTGGCTGTCTTCTCCTTTTTGTTCTGAATTCAATTGTGGAACGAGGATGGGAGGGTGGAACCTCACTGGCAGCAGGTTGCCTCAGCTCTGGCTCTGTGCTAAAAGGGACTTGTGAGAAGAGCAGGCGTGAGGGTTGGATGTTCTGAGGATGAAGAGCGCGTTGCGCTGAGATCCTTGCAGTTTCGCTGGCAAAAAGGGGATCGCTGAAAAGCTGCAGTCTAGGAATTTATTTATAGGATTAATCTGGCTTTAACCTCCTAATTATTACTATCTATCTCAAAATTTTGAACAGGGTAAGAGCACAAGAACTCTGGTATGAGAAATGGTGAGCGTGAAGCAGAAACTCTATAGTAAAGAAAATGACTTGTAAAGGAAAAGAGCACCTGACTTGTCCAAAGCTGCTTTTCCTGTTCTTTTTTTCCAGTTTTGTGTTCCACACCAGAACTGTACTAAAAGAGAAGCTCATGGTCTGTGGCTGAGTGCTGCTTGGGTCCCACCAGTGCCTGTTGGTCAGACAGAGGTGGCTCTTGGAGCTGCCTGGAGTTAGCAGTGATGGGCCCCTCTGCTCTGCTGCAGCAAGTGCATTCCAGCTGCGGCTCTGTGCTTGGGTTGTAGACCAAACTGTCTCACACCACTTCAGCATCGCTTGCTGCATTATTTTGCTAAAATATGGCAATTTCCTGGATGTACAAGCATTTTATATATATTTATGTGCATAGAAAGGACTAATCTGGACTTCAATAGAGGTCAGAAACTGAGCCAGCACTTTAAGGTTGTAGCATGCAGAATGATGTATACAATTCTCCAGATTTGGAATGAACCTGCTGAGTGCAGAACGTGTATGGAAAGCAAGCTGAACCCTGATGGTGGTGCAGTTCTGCTTTAGCATAGGCAGATGTGCGTTTCCCAGGGCTTCTCAGCAGTCCTGTGGGTTGGCATGAAGCAATGGGGGATGTTTCCCTTCGAGATCCAACAAAAGGAAGAGTGCTTTAACAGACCTACAGCGATTGTGATACCTGTGGCCGTAACTTATTTCTGATGCCAAAAGCAGTGCCACTGCAGTGTCTGTCAGCAGAAGCTATTCTTTGGTTAATATTTTTGATGGTTTTTAAGAAACAGCTGTTGCTGAATGGTCGGCTGTGATACCATAGCGTGAGACTTCTCTGCGCTGAGCTTCCAAGCTCTGGGGTTCTGGGAGCTTACTGGAGCTCAGGATTCACTGCTCGCAGTACTTGCAGCTGTGAAGGTTGGTCCCCTGTGAGCAGTGAAGAGGCTGAAGCCACAAATCCCACTCGGGTTTTAAGAATGATACACAGAGTTAATTAGACAGTAGTCACTTTATTTTTAATAAATACAAAAAAGGGCTTCTTAGAGACTTATATAGATCAGCAGTGATGGCAGAGTAAGTATCTGGACGAGGATGTAGGGCAAACATACCACAATGCTCTCGTTCAGTCAGTAGTTTTACTAAGTGTGCTCTCCTAAGTGCATGGTCCTACCGTGTCCTGTCCTGATTGTAACTGAGAGGAGAAATACGCCCTCTGTATGTTAAATATGAAGGCGACTATAATAAAAGATCTCATTTTCCAAATAATCAAAACTAAAGTGAGTCCGAGTGCCTGTAGAAACAAAGTGTTTGCCTAGATGCTGAAATCACCGCTGTGCCTTGCTGTCCTAGGGAACAAAGATAGCAATTAACGTGATCATCGTTAACACGGAGGAAGCCTTGTTAAGGCCTCTCAGGGCTGGCAGAGCTGCACTGTTGGCCCAGGAGTTGGGGATGGGGCCAAGCAGCCTTGGCTGCAGCACCCTGTATGGGCCGGGTGGGCAGAGCTGCAGGCAGGGTGCTGCTGCTGCCAGCAGTCCCAGTGGCACATTGAGGTTTGCCGTTATATCTTCTTAACTGTCATTGCAAGCATCATCCAGAACGTTTGCTGTTTGGTATTTGAACAGGAATAGTACTGATAAACCACCATCTCGTTAGCTGTTGCCTGAGAAGTGCACCTAAAACTATTGTAAAGATTAAAACAGAGGTCACATGTAAAAGATCTTATGGAAACAGTGTTCAGGTACCAGAGTTCTTCTAATAAAAACTGAAATGCTTTTGCAAATTCTCTGCCCAAGGTGTAACTTTTAATATTTACTAATTGTGATTTATCAGATGCTGAAAGATGCGGTTGCATCTCATTTGTTTCCTAACTATAAAAAAAAAATAAGTTAAAAATTTCCATGTCTGTTTTCCTAGTGGGAGAAAAAAGAAAAAAAAAAAAAAAACTGTCTTTATGTTTTAAAAGGGAAAAGCCTCTGACTGACTTAACCTCACGCCTTGTGTTTACTGACTACTTTCCGATGCTGAGTGTGAAGATGATCCGGCCCAGGAAGCGGTCGCTGTTAACGTCATTGATGATCCCTTTCCCATTCAGCTTGCACTGAATGTGGACCAAACTATTCCTCTTCACGTCTGTGAAGTGCATGGCCACCAGGGGGGACGTGTAGTTGACCTGAAAAAGAGAAAGACACGTTCAGTTCAGAGCAGAAAAGCAGACAAGGCTCCGTTGTGTTTGGTGAATACCTTGAGTGCTTCACCGTTGTGGGGCAGCTCAGTGCTTTTTCCTATGCCCATCATCACTCCAAGCACCAAAGCAAAACCCCTGGCAGTGCAGGCTGTCACCGTCAGGAACAGCTGCTGCTGTTCAACTGCCCTGTGCCAGCTGCCCGCCTTGCAGGGGTTTTGGCACTTCTGCCACTGAAGGTTCTGGGGGACTTTCCCTCCATGCCACCCCAGCACACCCTGCCCCAGCACCCTGCTGTTGGGAGCTCTGGGGCCCTAACAAAGCCTGTTTTGGTGCTGCGGGAGCTGAACGTGACCATCCCTGCTGCTGGAAGGGGGAAGGAGTGTCCTTTGAGGGTTTGTCAGGGACGGAAATAGAGTGCTGTAATCCCAGTGTCTGCAGCCTCCCTCCTGCACCTGCCCAAAATAGCCAGAAACACACCTCTGTACCCACACCTTTCCCAGGAGAGATAACAGTTGCTGGGGCATCTGTGTCCTTACTTACGTGCGTGAGCTTGCCGTAGTAGGGGTAATACATGAGGTCAAATGTGCCGTTTCCAGGGTAGAAATCCACTGACCTCAGATCGCTCTCATTGCCTTTCTGGGGTTGAAACAAAACAAAGGCACAGTGTGTGGAACACAGAATGCACTCCCCTTGCAGGGAGGTGAAGGAACTTTAGTCCCTGTCTCCTGCAGTTCCCCATCCCTGCTGTAGCAAGCCAGAGAAACCTGTGCCAGGAGGGCACAGGCAAAGGTTGCAGTGTGCCATGCTGCTTGCTGCTCTCTGTCTGGCTATTTCACTGTTGCAACAAGAGTATGGACCAGATGCACTGTGTGGGAGCTGCTCCTTCCCCCTGTGCTACTTGCAGAGCACTCTCGGGGTGGGGGCTGTAGAGGGATGCAGCTGTTCCTAATTCCTGACTGTGGGATAATGGGAGGGGGTCTGAGGGGCATGAGGGCACGGGCACAGCAGTACCTGCACTTTGCAGTCCACGTTCACAGGGACCCCTGCACCAGGGCGGTAGCCTATGATCTGCAGAAACAAAAGACATCCACAGCTGTATGTAGTACAGTGCCACGTGTGCATTGCCTTCCTTCCGAGGGCTCTTGCTGGCCACAATGCTCAGGAGGAGCGCAGTGTCTCACAGCCCTGCACTGTGCCACTTGCCCGTGCCTGAGCACTGGGTGGGCGCCTGGCTGGAGGGGCAGAGCAGTGTGTTGGGAGCATCCCTGCTGGGACACAGCCACCTCCCTGTGTGCAGCTTGCTCCCCTTTGTGTTCGTTTTGCCAACAGTACACACTGAGCTGTCCTGGCATTAGAAAATTGCAAATGAATTTGGTTCTATAAAAATACCCATTATAAAGAGACATCTTGGGGCGCAGCATTAAAGCTTGGTTCCTCCCTGAGAGGAGTGTGGCACACATCCTGAGAGCTCCCAGCCCTTCATCAAATCAAACCCACCCAGTTTTGTAGTGCTTCTTTGTAATACTTTCTGGCTGGTACAAGCAGGTTTGGATTTCTCAGTCCCCTTTCCGTGGACCTGGGAAGAGGCTGAGTTTTGGGCTCTGCGCTGTTTTTAGCCTGTCCGCTGGGGTACACTGAAGGGAGGAACAAGGACAACCAGAATTTCTGTACCCGGTTCATCTTCAGCAGGATGCAGGGCTGGCCCTTAGAGAAGCCAAACGTCGGATCCTCGATCCCCGAGCAGTTCTGCAGCAGTGAGCGCTTGAACTGGCAGGCCTTCTTCTCCTCACTGTCGTTGCCCCCTTGGATGAAGTACTGTCCTGAGACGCACTCGATGTTCTTCTCCTCTTGAACTTTGTCATCGTAAGCTGATGGGGAGCAAGAGACTCATTAATGCTCCTCAAGACCTGCTCAGATCCATGTTCTGAGGGTATCCAGATGCCAAGGATTACACCCAGGAACAGGCATGGAATAGGATGGTTTCCCTGCTGCAGCTCCCAAGGCTCCCAAAGCCTCCTTTCCAGCAGGAGCTGTGAGACACCCACAGCTGATCTCCCTGTGAGGATCCCCCTGTGCAGAGCTGCTGTTACCTTGCCCAACCCCAGAGCTGGGCTCATCACCGCCCCATCCCCATGTTAGCTCAGCCCTTGCCCCACGCTGCATCCTGTGTGCTATGCCACACAGCCCTGCATTGCACGAAGCTTGCCCGCACTGCAGCCCCCTGCCCACCTGCTAGGAACTGGTGCATGCTGTCCACATACGGCTGCCACGTGCTGGGCTTGGAGACGTTGAAGGCAATAGTAAAGCCGTTCAGGTATGGTCTGATCATTACTCCTGGGAGTGAGACAGGTGCTGTTAGAGTGGGACAATGCCGGCCATGGGTCTGGGGCAGCAGTGCAGGGCCAGGCGCACTGTGGTTAGGTCAGGGCCGAGCTCCCAGACAGCCATCCTCCTCCTCCACCACCACTCACAGCACAGGGCAGCCAAGGGCCCCCTACGCTCCCAGCCAGAGCAAGGCTAGGTCTTGCGTGCTTGCCACCAACATGAGAACCCAGGGAAAATGCTGCTTCCGCCATGGGGAAAGGAGGTTTAGAACATTATCTCATATCCACTCCTTCAAATAATATTACATAAAGCTACTCTTGATTGGTGCTTTGAAGATCTGAGGTATAAATTGACAGCAAATGAAATACTGTTTATTTCTGCCTCCCCAGCCCTTCCATTACACTTGCCCCATGTGGCAGCGGGGCACTGGGGCTGTACCTGGTGGAGACACACGGTCCCGGTAGGTGGGTGTGTAGGGACTCAGGGTGAGCAGCATCACGTACATGCAGAAGGCAAACATCCCCGCCAGGCACGTGTAGAAGATGAAGTAGAACAGTAAGATCAGGCCTGTGGAGCAGAGGGCACACAGCTGTCAGTGCAACCAGAGCACTGCCTGTAGGGATACACAGCTGCTCCAGAGCACCAAGCCCATGGCAGGGAGCTGTCAGCCCATTCACCCCGACCCTGGGATTTTGGGTTGCTAAATGGACACAGTGCTACCTAGGTCCTGGGTATGGGACAGCTGCCGTCCATTTTGTGGCACAGCCCTTCCAGAGCTGAGTCGGGCAGAGAGGTGCTCCCACCACAACTCGGGCTGCCTCAGCCCTGACGTCCACAATCCAGGGTTTGTTTTCCTCTGGGCCAGGCTGACGGCCGAGGATGTCTCATGAGGCCGCAGCCTATGAATAACACCCCCCAGCTTTGAGCGAAGCAAAGCCTAACCCAAACATTTCCCAGGAGAAACGTGACAGCGACACAGGAGGAGCCCTGGGAACGCAGCTGTGTGCAAACACGGGGCTGGGAACCGCTACAGGCCTGCGTCCTGCTGCGGGCTGCGCCAGGTGGATGGGGCTGCTACCGGGGCATCGAGCTCTGATGGCCGGGACGTGGCACCTTAGGCTGGTCAACATCCACCTCATCACCTGACAGCAGAGTGTGAAGTACAGCTGTGTTCTCTGTTAAATCTAATGCTCTCAGTGATCTCCCAGGCCCTTCAGGGCTGTGTATGTGTGCGAGCCCAGCCAAGGAGCACCGGGAGACATACCAGCAGTTCACTGTGCCTTCCCCATGTCTGTAATGCAGCACATCTCCTGGGGCCGCATCCTGCCCCTACACAATGCTCTGCTGCGGGCACCGTGCAGTGCCTGAGTAACAGAAAGGGGACGGGGATGAGGATGGGGACAGGGATGGGGATGGGAAGGGAAGAGGGATGGGCCTTTGGGCATCTTGCCAGGTGAGGGGTTATTCCCCACTTGCAGTGGCAGGAGCCAGGTGATGGCTGCAGCAGGGCCGGGTCCTGTGCTCCCTTGGACTCCTCACACGAAAGACACACTCTGGGAAGCCTGAAGTCTTTCCATTATACATTCTGGATGAACACTGGTATCCCGTCCAAGGGTGATTTTCTGCTCGTTCTCACACCCCCCACTCACTGGCTTTATTGTTCCCATCAAATGTGCAGCCCTAGCAGTTCGAACGGAGCAGTGATCAGAGCTAGAAAGGACATTCCCAGGCAAGTGCATCCACTGTGAAGTAGAAAATGCAATGACTACTGAAAATGGGGCTCAAACAAGGACCTACCCCAACTCTTGGCTGTTCTCCCCATGCAGGTTCTGTCCTCTGGGTTCCACAGGAAAGTCTTCATCTCCCCAGCCAGGTCTGCCCATGTTTTGTTCCCCATCTCTGCCTTGGTCTCTGCCTCTCCTCTGTCGGGATCCTGCACTTTCTCTTCATGCTTATTTTCCTGGAAGAGTTACAGAGCACAGCCCCCACAGGCAGCCTGAGCATCTCATTGGCCAAAAATAAATGCAAAAGCACTTAATAGCTGGAAATGTTTCAAATTTCCATTTTCCCATCATCACTCTTGAGTAATGGAGAGGCAGTTTTGGGCTGTTCTGACAGGCTCACCGAGATCCCAGTGTTCATTTTCCCATGGCACAACATCACCCCACGTGCCACCCTCCTGTCCCCACATGTACAGAGCTTTGTCTTTTTGACATAACCACAGGACAGCCTGCAAGCGAGGAGAGCTGGGGCTGTTCCCACATGTCGACACAATCTCTTATCGCAAGCCCATGTTTTCCATGTTACTGCAGAAGACACCAGGCGGCATTGTTTAAGAGACCATCCACTTTATTTCTCTTGGCAGGGTGCAGACACTGCTTGCAGCTCAGGGCTCGATGTGACCCCGGGGCACTGTTTGGGCGGTGGGGTGCGTTTCTTCCCAAAACCGTCCAGCCTCGGGTGAGCGGTCTTTGTTTCAAGGTTGGATGCTGGATTAGGACACCAGATGGAAGGCACACAAAACAGAACCTGGATGTAGTCTGTCATCTGCCCATGCAGTAGCACAGGGCTCAGTGCTGCTGGCTGGCTCTGGCCATGCCCATTTCCATAAGCTTGCTGTGAGTGCGGCCCTGCAGCAGCTGCACTAGCACTGGCACTGTGTTTGTGCTCAGGGCCATGGAAACCCGCTGGCCGTGGGCACCTGTTGGCCCAGCAATGTATTTATACCCTGCTGGTTGTCTGAGGACACAGCCAACGGCTCAGCAGAAACTCTGGCTCAGAAATGCCTCTGAGTGGAGGGGACTGAACTCTGCTCATATATACAGTGCAAAGTAGTGAAAAACAGGGAGAGACATTGGTGTGCTCTGCAGGCAGCTGCCAGGACACCTGCAGGGACAAGTGATGAAGAGGAGGAGAAGGAGGAGGAGGAGGAGAAGGAAAGAAGTGTTCTCCCTTCTCCCACTCTCCTCATTGTTAAATGAAAGAGTTATGGCATGGGGAACACAGGGCTCAGTGCTGCAGATCCAGCACCTAGTGAAGGTCCCTTCCTAATAGCTTGGCAGAGCAGAGGGGGCCGGGGCAGCTGGCCAGGCCATCCCTGCTGCAGGGTGCTGAGGGTGGGCAGCATGCAGGGTCTGATGGGCCACAGCCACAAGGAGCTGCGCAGAGCCGTTATGGGTGAAATCAGCTCTGTGCTGCAGCCCCACCAGCCTCACAGCCTCTCCCCCCTGCCCAGAGCACAGTGCTGGTGCTCTGCAGAAGCACTGAGCAGAATTTCCAAAAGCAGAACTGCCCCTTTCCCCACCGTGAAATGAGCTGCAGCTGCAGCCCCCAACACTCACCGGCCCCTGGCGGGTGCCTCCCTCAGAGGCAGCAGTCATCTCCATCCCCGGCTCTGAAACGCAGACAAATGCAACTGTTAGCACTGCAGGAGCGCAGGGCTGAGCCCAGCAGCTTCGTGCCCACCATGGGGCCCCCACTCCCCTCGGCAGCCCCCAGCCCCACCACTGGCTCCAGCTGACCCATGAGGCCAGGAGACCCCCACCCGCTGCAGCCGGCAAACTGCACTGCTTTGGCTCGCTCGCCCAGAAGACTTTGGTGCTCAGCAGCAGATCAAAAAATAACTTGCTTTCATAAGAGGAGTGAGCTCAACGCAACAGGATCCCACCCTAAGTGCAAGGCCTTGCCACCTGGTGCCCTTTGCAGCTGTACTGTACTAATGGAGGGCCTCCAGCAGCGGCAAACATCCGACAAGGGAATGCGGGCACTGCGAGGAGAGGGGTGTCTGTTCACAAACACCGGTGCATCACTAGGGCTCTGCGCCTGCACATGTGTGCCTGTCAGTCACTGTGGGATCCTGCTTTACGTCTACAAACCACCCCACCCTCACCCCCCCGGTGCAGAGAGGGGCAGCAGAAGGGCAGGGTGATATTTATCCCGTTGCACTCAGGAGCACGGCATCGGCTTCCTGCACCAGGCTGGGGAGGAGGTCAAAACTTCCCTTATCAATGAATTATGGGTGCAAATACCTGCGCTGGGGGTACAGCACGGGGGTCCCACCGCTGAGCAGAATCAGCGTGCTGGGAGCAATGGGGTTGGTGGGAGGAAGCAGGGATGAGGGACTTGGGCACATCCCTTCCATAGGGCCAGACCCACACAGTTCCGCCAGAGGGCACGGAGAAGCTCGAGCATCGTTCAGATGGCACAGGGAGCCACCAGCCCAGCAGCGCTCCGCACAACTCTCGAGGAACAGCAGGGTTGGCTTTACACCACCGCGGCTTGTATTACACCATTAGGCCCGGCATAAGCGCAGCACCAGACACCGGCGCAGCTCATCCCCAGGCACCCCACCAGCACAGCCTGCAGCCGCGCTCCGCCAGGCCCCATTTAGAGGCGGGGGAATACCGCCCCGCCACAGCGCTGGGCCAAGGCCCGGGGCCGCAGCAGGGTCCAGCAGGCTGTGCACCATCTCACAGCCGCACGTGGCCGAGAGCCGCTCCCGGCCGTGCGAGCAAATGGGCGCGGCGGGAAGGAAAGGCTTCTGGCAGCGGCCCCGGGCAGTGCCGAGCTGCCGGCGCTGACCTGCCTGCTGCCGGGCAGCGCGGGGAGCCGTGGGTGTGCAGACACCCGCATCGCTTGCGCGCCAGGCTGTGCCGGTTCACCCGAGGCGAATGGCTGCTGCCCTCTCCGCTAATTGCTCTCTGCTCTGCTCCTGGGGGAGGCTGGTAATTAGGCTGGTACCCGATAGATAGCGGGGGGAGGGGAGGTTGAAGCAGAGAGAGGGTTCACTCCTTTTAACTTGATGAAACGTGCTCCGGCTGGAGATAACGACACGATTGGCACGTAGCGCCCCTCAGCCCGGGGCATTACGGTGATTTACAAGCAATCGCAGAGCCCGCTGGGGAGGTGCTTACAGCCCCATTTCGCAAAGCCGGCGCGGGGAACGGACGCCGAGGGCCGGCCCCGGCCCACCGCCACGCCACTCCCGCCCGGGCCGAACGCCGGCGGCCGGCACAGATGTGAGCGTTGCACAGGAATGACAGCGGCCCCGGCCCCGTTGCCCGGCCCCCCGCATTCAGCCCGCCCCCGGCCCGCCGCCCGCCTCTGCCGCCGCGCAGGCGCCGCTCCGCCGCTGCCCGGGCTGTGGCCGCGGCCGTGGCCCGGCGGGCTGCGGCGGGCAGCATGCGGCAATCCCTGACTCAGCAGCGGCCGGGCGGCATCGCCCTGCCCGACTCTGTGGGTGAGTGGGGGCCGTGCCGGGGCCGGGCCGCCACGTCGCGCGGAGGGGTGCGGGGCCGCGTTCCCGCAGAGCGCGGCGGGGGGCCCGTGCGCTTCGGGCGGTCGGGGCGACACGGCGGTGTGCGCCGTCCCGAACTCGGCGAGCCGTGCCGGGAAGCCTCGCCGGCAGCTCGCGTTCGGAGCGCCCGCGGCCGCCGTGCGAAGACGGCGTTGTGGAGGTCTGACGCGGGAACGGTCGCTTTGAAGCCGGCGCGCGTTCCGATTCAGCGAGAGGAGCCGGAGCGGTGTGCGCGGCACGACTGCTTGACACCGTTCTGACGGCCGGGCACGGCGCTGCGTGTGCGCGCAGCCCGCACTGCCCGCCTCGGGGCACCGGGCGCGGGCTGCGCTCCGGAGAGGCGTGGGGCTGCGCTGCGCGGCTGCGCCGACCGGGGCGGGGGGCGGGTCGGTGTTCTCGGTGTGCGCCTCGGTTGTGAGCTAGGAGATAACGTGAAAATGTCAGTGATGCCCCGTCCCTGGAGGTCTTCAAGTCCAGGTTGGATGGGGCCCTGGGCAGCCTGGTCTAGTATTAAATGGGGAGATTGATGGCCCTGCATGTGGCAGGGGGGTTGGAGATTCATGATCCTTGAGGTCCCTTCCAATCCTGGCCATTCTGTGATTCTGTGAAACGCACAGGCAGTGTGCTTCGGGCTAAGTGTTTGCTGTCACCCCGCACTCATCCCGCCCCACAGGGTCGCCCTGCACGGCCCGCTGTAAGGACCCCGGCTGTGCAAGAAGCGCTTACCTCTCACTTTGTGGGGGTCAGCAGGTCAGTGGCCGCGGTGCATTTAGGTGTCCTGGAGCACTGCAGAAGCGCTGGTGTTTGGGAGGTAACAGAAGTGTGGGATATAAAATCATTCAGGCTGGAAAAGACCTTAAAGATCATCGAGTCCAACTGCCATTTACCCTCGTCCTGTTGCCAGTGAGACCAGCCCTGCTCTCATTGCAATCACCTTTCAGATATTGGAAGAGAGCAATAAGGTTTCCCCTCAGCTTCCTCTTGTCCAGACCGAACAGCCCCAGTTCCTTCAGTCTCTCCTCATAGGCCATATTCTCCAAGCCCTTCACCAGCATGTTCATCACAGCATTCCTGATACAAGCCAGGATGCCATTGGCCTTCTTGGCCACCTGGGCACACTGCTGGCTCACATTCAGCCAACTGCCCATCAGCACACCAAGGTCCCTTTCCATCAGGCAGCTTTCCAGCCATTCGTCCCCAATCCTGTAGGGTTGCCTGGGATTGTTGTGACCAAAATGCAGGACCCGACACTTGGCCCTATTGAAACTCATACAGTTCACCTTGGTCCATTGCTCCAGTCTATCCAGGCCCCTCTGGAGTGCTTTTCTCCCCTCAGGCAGATCAACACTCCCTCCCAACTTGGTGTTGTTGCAGACTTACTGAGGGTGCATTCAATACACTTGCCAAGTTCATTAATGAAGAAGTTAAATAGAAGCAGCCCCAGTACCGAGCCCTGAGGGGCACTGCTCATGACTGGCAGCCAGTTGGATTTAACTCCATTGACCACAACTCTTTGGGCCTGGCCATGCAGCCAGTGTTTCACCCAGCAGAGCATATGCCCATCCAGACCAGGGACGGCCAGCTTCTCCACAAGGATGTTGTGGTGGACAGTGTCAAAGGCTTTACTGAGTCTTCATGGATTGTAACATAGAGAAGTCTAGGTCTATAGACTAGCTTATTCTCGTGTTTGGGGGAGTAAAATGAGAGTGCTGATTAAAGGTGCTGCCTGGGCTGTTCCAATAGTTACTTGTTTAGCTGCCTAGATACTAATTGTAGCTAAGAGCTCCTTGCTTTTGGTCCTTGGGATGTCCCCGTGCTACAGTTACAACTCCACTTAGGAGCACCAGCGGGAAGCTTGCAGCGGTGTTTCCTCCTGGAAACACCAATGGGTCATCAGGATGCTCCTTTCCTTGCACACCACTCCTGCACTGCACCTCCTGGTGCAATGCCTTGTGTGGCTGATGGCACCATGCAGCCCATGGAGCGGTTTGGTGAGGGCACCCTGTGGTGGGTGTTGAGGAGAGGGAACTGATTTGTGCCTAGGTGTATCAGCATGGCTGCTGGGATGAAGGCACATGACATAGGTAGCTTTGCTGCAGATACATTCACACCTACAAAAGAGGCTGTAGGCACCTGGGATGCACATTTTCAAGACAGCAAGCTGCCTTTGGGGCCTGAGGGACTCCTGTCTTTGGCAAATGTGGGCAGGGCAGTTGTGTTGGTCTTGGCCAAGCCCTCTCCACCCAGCTGAGTTATGTATTTATCTCTGCAGCTGCCAAGGAGCCTGCGTGCTTCAGGTGGGGTGTCCCATGGGTGACTTGCTTTAGGGAATATGCTTGGCAGGAGTAAAGGCAGCCCTGTGCTCTCTTGGGGCGCATCCCTGCCCTGCTTCTAAGTACCCTCTGAGGTGCAGCTGGAGATGTGCACACACCGCTTGGGAGCCTCTGGAGTGGGGAAATGTTTGCTTGCTCCGTGGGTGCTCTGAGGAGCCCCACGCTGTGGGCTGTGATTTGGAGTTTCCCCAGCAGCAGGCGCAGCCCGGGGCAGCAGGGAACCATTACAGCCCATTGCTGTGCCAGCTGCTCACTTCTACTGGGTTGTGTTTACATAATGTATGACATAGAATCAAAAGGATTGTTCTGAAAAGTGATTTAAAGATTGCAGAATAGGCACTGAATAAGCACCCCTGCAGATGTTGCTGAGCATAAGATGGAAGCTAGCTTTTCTCTTGTCTGATGGGATCACTATTTTATATTTATGCTCATTTGGGAGATCTATAAATACATTTAACAAAAAAAAAAGAAAAAAAAGAAAAAGAAAGAAACCAGAATTAGGCAGCTGCATATGAGTTTCCCTAATCCACAATTCATTATTCAAACATCTAAAAATACCTGGTCCTTGCTGAAAGTAGAGGTTGCTGCTGCAGGAGGAGTAGCTGTGACTTTATTTGGAGAACTGTGGACTCCTTGTGACATGTTTACAGCCAAGATTTCCCTCCCCAAAACAAGTGGCGTACAGTATGGCTGTTTGACTTAACGCAAGCAGACAGACCAGAAAAGAAATGAGTGCCTTGTGGTAGTGTTTCTCATTAGCTCAGTTGTCCCAAGGAGGATCTACTGTATCTAAATGAGCTTTGCAAAGTTATGGTTCTTAAGGATCTCTTCATCCACATCCGAACAGTGATATGTAAATGCATCTTCAGGTATCCTAGTAGAGATTGATAAACCACATTAGTGAAGGTGAAAAGAGGCGGCCAAAACCAAGAAAAGAAATTCACTGTAACATGGTTGGTGGTGGGAGGAAAAAGTCTGTGATACCATGACTGTCCCCAGATGGAATTAGCAAATTCTGTTGTATATGTGTGTTTTTAGGGTCATTCAATAGAAGAAAAAGAAATTCCCTCTACGTAACTGTGACTCTCCTCATTGTGTCAGTATTAATTCTAACGGTGGGCCTAGCTGCTACAACAAGAACCCAAAATGTGACTGTTGGAGGTTATTACCCAGGGGTTATTGTAAGTATAGAACTCCTAGGTAGGTCTAGAAAACGTATTGCCTACAAAGTCCCTTGTGATGCTGCAAATGTTATAAAGGGTGATCTTGTTCTGAATACTAATGTATGCTCAGCTACTTCATTGCCATTTGGTTTATTTGTTTTATTATTATTTTGCACCTGCTGCTCATTCCCATGCAAAAATCCCATCCAGTCAAGTGGCAGTTTCCCCAGAGCTTAGGTAATTACATGCTTTTGATCTAGAATCGAGACAGATAAATAGGTCTTACATCAGTCAAAGCAACCTGAGTACTTTGTTTGCATGCATCAGATTAACCCCAGCCAGACAGGACCAGAGGTGCCAGGAACAGCAGGGAGTCTAGATCTTACAATGATAGTGTTCCATCTGAATGGACCCACAAAGATCATCAAGTCCAGTTGTGAGATACTGCTCGTGTGAACTTACGGTCTAAAGTTCCCTTGCAGAAGTGTTCAACAACACTTGTTTCCGCAAGAACTGCTCTGGCAACTTGCAGGCAGAGCATCCACGTCAAAGCAGCTAATGCATTGATTTTTATTTTTCTTTAAATCAACAAATGAAAACGGGCTATTGTAGCTTCAGATAGCTTAAGCCAGAGAAGCCCGCTGGTGCCCAGCATTCCTGCCAGCATAGTACAGCCCTTTGCAGAAGTATGTGGGGAGAGTATCTCATGTCCATCCCAGCCCAGCACTGCATGAGCTGGACAGCACATCCTGGTCTGTTGCTGTGCGTGTCTGAGGCATCTTGTAAGGGAGCACAAAAAGGACCAAGCTGCAGCTACTTTTGGCTCTTGGGAGCTGAGTGTGGCTGCAGCCCTCCAGCTTGAAGTTTCTAGTGTGACAGCCATGGGTGCTGCACAGTTGGGTTCAGAGCCTCAAAGTTGGAGGCTCAAAGCCAGCTCAGATAAGCAGAGAGCTGTTTTTGCTTTCTTGCTCTCTGGTTTATTTACTGTGCACAGCCGATTTCTGGGAAGCTTTTACTTCTCTGTGGACGAGCTATTCTACAACTGAAGAAAGCCCCTCTGCAGCCCTTTGTGCGGAATGTTATTACCAACAGCATTAGTCTCTTTGATTTAGGATCGTTTTTCTGGCTTGTCCCAGTAACTCTGCATTTAGACCTGATGTTTTAAAAAGAGAAGCAGTGAGGAAAGGTGCTGAGCAGGATGGCAGGCTGGCTCCCAGCTCCCCGCACTGTCAGTGTGCAGGCCTCTGCCTGGAGCAACCCTGGGAGCGCCGCAGATGGCAGGCTGTTGTGCGCAGCCCCGTGACATCTCCCTTGCTATTTGTGCTCCAGCAGCGTCAGCATCGCTTACATCTTTCCTGAAACTCACTCTGCTCAACAGTTTCATGAATTCCTGCGCTTGGGCAGGTGGAGGCAGCCTGCCTCTGTGTGTAGGCCCTTCACCAGTTTTCCCCTCGGTCCATTAATCTGCTGTGTGGAAATGCGTGACAGCCTTACCTGGCCTTCCAAACAGGAAAATGTTCCCGTTTGTCGATGGATGCTTCGGTAGGCACTGAAAGCAGCTGATGCTCTGTAACAAGCTGGGCCCTTTCCCTTGCTGTGCTGAGGGGGCCCACTGGGGCTGCTGGGGAGGTGTCCCTGAGCGGTGACTTCTGCAGCATGCACCAGCTCTGTACCACTGTGGGGACTGTGCACGCCCACCCCAGGGGCCTCTGTGTGCCACCATGGTGCTGCACTGCGTTGGTGAGGATAAGGAACCAAGGAACCGCAACGCTCTGGTGTAGTCTAGCTTAGTGCCCCTCAGCCCAGGGTCACAAAGTGAGTGAGCAAGCAGAGCGGGAAGCTCCGTCTGCAGTCACGCAGCAGCCCTGTGGCAGTCTGGGTGGCAAGCAGCTGCCCTGGATGTGATGGCTCTATATGCATGCTGTCAGTGTCATCTGGCTGGCACAGGCTTCTCTAAGAGCAGATCTGTGCTGTGCCATCTGGCCTCCAGGGCACTCCTGGCCTGATGCTCTCTCCTGCCCTGCTTTGATCTCCTGTCTTGGCCAAGCAGAGAAGGATCTGTCTGCAGGGAGATAGGATCCCCCTGGCCTCTGCTCCAGAGGAAGAACCGAAGTAGGCACTGGAGACCTTCCATCCTTCAGGGGGATTTTCTTTTTTTTTTCCCACAAATAGTGCAGTTCCTCACTGATGCATCTGAAAGAGCTGGAGCTGAGGACATGATGGCATGTCTGTAGCCAGGCAACTGTCACCCTCAACCCTGACCACGGATCCCTTCGCAGCTACTTCTGTGAACCCTTCAACTGTGCCTCCATGTGAAATAGCATCAACTGTGGATGACTGATCCAGGCTTGGGAAGTCTGGATTGCAACGGTAATGCTCAGCAGGCAGGAGTAACCATTAGGCAGGCACAGAAGGCAAGTGCCCAGCAGTGGCCACATCTGTCACAGCTCTTTGCGAGGCAGCCACATTCAGGAAGGGGACAGTGCCTCTGTGAAGGCCACGGACAGAACATGGCTCTCAAATGTCTCCTTTGCTTTTCCTCGTTAAAGGCCATCTGTGTGGTACAAGTGCTCTCCCCAAGTTAGAACAGCTTCAAGCATTGGTGTTAATGATAGATCTTTCTTAGACTTTTACTGGCAAAACCTCTTCTCTAGTGGTTCCTTGTCAAGCAAGTTGATCTGGGGCTTTCCTCTGGAAAAGCATTTTTGTTTGTATTCTGTTGTCCTTTCAGACAATCCTATCCACCAGCAGATAACAATGACATAATTGATGCACATTACTAAGGTCTCTGGTGAAGAACGGTTTTTTTTGTTTCTGTTTTTTTTTTTCCCATTAATTCAGGATGAGAATCCACTGATTTATCTTCGCCCATTAGAGGTAATGGATCACTCTAATTTCTTCTTTTTGAATTATCCTGAATCATGTCAAGTCTTTCACCTTTTGCTTTGTGGCTGCTCTGAAGTGCCATGTGCACATTTCTCTTAAATGTGTTGGATCAAGTTTAAAGGGCACAGAATGGTTTTCTTGAGTGTTTCCATTAGGATTGCATTACCAAATAACTTCCCTGCTGCTGGATATCACCAGACTGAAAATATTACCAGGATCCATCTCTCTGTAATGCCTGGATTGCTGATCTTTGGACTTGAAATTGAACTTTAAGACTCCCCTTACTTAGGGAAGATGAGGATGGTTGTTTGCTCAGGCTGAATAAAATAATAAGGGACCAACCCAGGGGCAGCTCAGCAGCCCCCCAGTTGTCTTCCCCACCTGCCTGCAGCCAGGATACTGAGCAGTGCCGGGCGTCATTGCTGCGCTTCACACCATGGTAGCTGGTCTCTGATGTGGGGACAGCAGTCTGAGAGCTCAGGGTGCAGCTCAGACAGAATAGGTGGGAAGCAGAAGCTGGGTCACCTGCTTGACTTTAATCCCCTGCTGCTGGAGACTGCAGCCCTTGCTGCCTCTGGTGTCGGCACCAAATTTTACAGGGATTAAGCTGAGCAAGGTAAGATTTGACACCAACTTCATCATGTACCTGCTAAGCTCTGCTCGTGCCTCTCCTTGTTAGTACTGGGTTTGTTAAAGCTTTGCTTTCCATTCTGACATCTTAAATATCGAGTCCAGGTTACTTAGCCTGTTCTTGAGTCACTGCAGCTTATTTGTGCCTTACTCTGCTTCCTCAGGAGTTGTTCAGTTACTTAGCTTTCTTATCCAGGTCTTTACCACCCTCATCTATCAAATGACTTTGTAGCCTGCTGAATAGTAGCAATAGCAATTGTAGGACTTTCCCAGCATTTCTCTTTGCCAACTCAAGAGTTGTGCTACGCACTGATAAAAGACCTTTCTGATTGTGACCCTTACAGAAGCACTTCTGGATCTTCCTCTGTAGTGCACAGTTCCCTGTTTTTAGCCTGGTTGAGGTGTGCTGTGTCCTAGAAACTTCTCCACCTTAGCTAAATAGCTTATGGCCATAGAGAAATGGGGTGGAAAGCTGCTCCTAACTGGCTTTGCTGAGCTGAAATGAAAGCAAAGTTGTCAGCAAGAGGAAGAGATACTTTTGCTGGAGTAGCTCCTTCTGTTAGCTGGGCTGATGTGAGTTTCTGGTAAAAGACCCAAGCTGATGAAGCATCACTCCTGCAACTGAGGGAGGAGTAGAAGGTGCCAAAAAACCTGTTTCCTCAGTATCCTCTTTTATTTCATACTTTGTATCAAGAAACTGTGAGCTGAAAACTTAGGTGATTGCTCACATCCTTGGTGAGGTTATCAGAGTCTGGTCCTGAGATTGCTGGTGGTGTCCTGCTAGATCTGCATCTGAAGGCTACTGAATGTTGGTAGGGTAGTTTCCAAGGCAGCAGTCCATGTCCTCATCCACCCATTTCTGAGCATTACCAGGGAGGGTGCTGGAGACAGAACTCATCCTTTTGGTTTTTGCACATGCTTTTGGTGTTACATGAGGGGTATGCTTGACAGTCCCAGCTAGTGGGAGACTCCACTAACTTCCTTGCTGAGGGAAGAGTGCTCATGAAGTCAGTGTGCTTTTTGTGCTTCTGGATTTATGTTCTGTCTGTATGTGAAATACTTTGGGTGTCTTCCTGATCTAAATGCTAACAATATGTTGTCTTTCAGCTTGGTTTTGGGTCATTTCTTGGAATAATTGGATCAAACTTGATAGAGAACAAAAGGCAAATGGTAAGTTCATTATGCAGAGGGTTTTTTTGTTTGTTTGTTTTTTAAGACTAATTCAAATTCTGTGTGTGAAGAATGTTATTGGTTTTCCTAACCCTTCCAGGCTAGCATTGCATGCCTCATGAGAGCTATAGATGGTTCCTGGCAGCCCAGGAGAACCAGGCTGTTAACCCAGATATTTTTCTAAATTTGAGAAAATGCTCAAAGAAGCACAAAGTGACTACAGACAGTCTCATTGAACTCAGTGGGATTTTTCAAGGGCTTGAAATAGAGTGTTTGGAGATTTCAGGATACTTGGCACTTCATAGACTTATACCCAGCACATTTTATGTTGAGCTGTCACAGTATGTGACACATAATAGCCTAGGTATAATACATTTATTTTAAATCTTTTAAAATAAATTCCTGGAGGCTTGAAGCTCTGTGAAGACTGCTTTTGGCCACATTCTAATCCAAGCAAAGGACAGAGAAGGAGATCAAACAACCAACCCAGAGACTGGAGGGGAAAAGCCAGCAGAGGGCCCTCAGAAAGCCAGGTCTGAGGCTGAGTGCTCAGAGCTCTCTGCTTGGGATAGAAAATTCTGCTCTTGGAGAATGAATGACTTGAGACTGTGACACGATGAAAAGAATCAATATTGATATAACTGCAAAGCAGCCAACATCTCCAGAGTTGCTAATTGATGTGCGTGTTTCTATTCCTTGTTTTCAAACATCTCTTGAAGCAGGAATTTTTTTTTGTGCAATAGAGCTGCATTTGGGGTGTGAGAAGCACGGAAGAAGCCAGGTATGCAAACCATTACTCTCTGGTTCTCTCCTCACACTGCAAGGAGGGTTTCTTATGCTGAGAATCTTTGTGCAATGGGGACAGAGCACCCCAGATTGCCTTCTTTGATAAGCTTAGGAGACCTGTGTGTGGTTTTTTTGTCTCTTATGTCCCCTAGCCATGTCTTGCAGGTGCTGTTTCACAACCCTCTCTCTTCTCACCTGTGCTGAAGGCAGCAGCTGTAGAGCATGGAGCATCAGCAGCTGCAGTCTCCGTACAAACTCTGCCCCACACCTTAGTGGCAAGGCTCCTGCAGGTCTTCCCAATGTGAGATGGCACAGGGGGATGGTGCTGCAGCTGTCTGACCCTGCAGCCTGTCCTGCTCACTCACCAGTGTTGCCTGCTTTTGCAGCAGTGGAACTTCCTGTGCAGGGGGACTCATGGATGCTTAGCAGTGTCTGCTGCTAACCAGGGCTAAGGCAAGCTTGGCCAAGGGAGTCTGGAAAAATTCCTGCATGTACTGGGCTGCCCTTTGCTTTGCTAGAAATGTAATCCCCGCAGAGCATGGTGCTGGCAGCAGGGAGGAGGTGGGACAGATCCTGCAGGAGAGGAAACCTTTCTTTCCCAGAGTCAGACAGGGTGTGGGTGGGTGGGCTTCCCGGTGGCTATTTTTTGCTCTTTTTGCCCTGACTGGAAGAAGAGAACATCCTGTTCCGTCTGTCCTTGTAGGGTTTCTAAGCCTCTCGCTCACTGTGTAATAGCAGCAGGTCAGAGCCTGGTTGAGCAATCGTTACCTTATACCAATCCATTTCACACGTAACTGACGGTAAATAAGCTGGCTACTCTTCAAGGATGCCTTTCTCAGAGCACAAGAGCTCTCCTCCCCTCTGAATAAGAAAGCGAGCAGAGGAAGCAGGAAACCATCATGGCTCAGCACGGACCTGCTGGGCACACTGAGGGCAAAGAAAGGTGCGTACAAGCTCTGGAAACAAAGGTGCGTCACCTGGGAAGAATGCAAGGATGCCACCCAGACTTGCAAACTGAGATCAGGAAAGCCAAGGCACAGGCAGAACTGAACTTGATGAGGGATGTAAAAACAATATAAGGTCATTCTACAGATACATCGGCCAGAAGAGACAGGCCAAAATGAGTGTACCTCCTCTGGTAAATGTAAAAGGAGAACTGGCTTCAAGAGAAAGTGGAGGTACTGAATGAGTTCTTTGCCTCAGTCTTCACTGGCAGCCAGGATTCTAATACTTCTCGTGTCCTTGAGCCCTGCATCCCTAAAACTCTAGGTTGGGACCGGGGCAGTAAATCCCCCCCACTGTAAGGGCACAGCAAGTCCGAGACCGCCTCATGAGACTGAGTGTGTACAAGTCTATGGGGCCGGATGGTGTGCATCCCAGCGTTCTGAAGGAGCTGGCTGAGGTGGTTGCCGAGGCACTCTCCATCGTCTTTGAAAAGTTGTGGCTGTCAGGTGAGGTTCTGGATGACTGGAGGAAGGGTCACATCACTCCCGTATATAAGAATGGGACTTAGGGACCTACAGGCCGGTGAGTCTCACCTCTGTACCTGGGAAGATCATGGAACAGATCCTCCTGGATGATATACTTGATTACATGAGGAATGAGCGTGTGATATGAGACAGGCAGCACGGCTTCACCAGGGGAAGGTCATGCTTGACCAATCTGGTGGCCTTCTATGATGGAGTGACAGCATTGGTGGACAAGGGAAAGGCGACTGATGTCATTTACCTGGACATAAGCAAGGCCTTTGACATGGTCCCCCACCATATCCTTATCTCCAAATTGGAGGGACGTGGATTTGATGGGTGGACCACTCGATGGATAAGAAATTAGTTGAAAGGCTGCAGACAGAGGGTGGTGATCAATGGCTCTATGTCCAGGTGGAGGCCATTAACGAGCTGCATCCCCAGGGCTCTGTCTTGGGACCGGTGCTCTGTAACATCTTTATCAGTGACATTGATGACGGAATCGAGTGCACCCTCAGCAAGTTTGCTGATGACACCAAGCTGAGTGGTGCGGTTGACACGGTGGAAAGAAGGGAAGCCATTCAGAAGGACCTCAACAAACTTGAAAGGTGGACCCGGGTGAACCTAATGAGGTTCAACACAACAAAGTGCAAGGTTTGGCACTTGGGCCACAGGAATCCCAGGCATCCACACAGACTGGAAGGAGCGGACCTTGAGTCCCTGCAGAGAAGGACCTGGGGGTCCTGATGGATGAAAAACTGAACATGAGCCAGTAGTGTGCTCTTGCAGCTCGGAAAGCAAATGGGATCCTGGGCTCCATCAGAACAGGGGTGGCCAGCAGGGACAGAGAGGTGATTGTCCCCCTCTACTCTGCTCTTGTGAGGCCCCATGCAGTACTGCATCCAGGTCTGGAGCCCTCAGTACAAGAAAGACAGAGAGCTGTTGAAGAGGGTCCAGAGGAGAGCCACAAAGATGATCAGGGGACTGGAGCACCTCCCCTACAAAGACAGGCTGAGGGAGCTGGGCTTGTTCAGCCTGGAGAAAAGAAGGCTGTAGGGTGACCTCATTGCAGCCTTTCAGTACCTAAAGGGAGCCTACAGACAGGAAGGGAATCAACTCTTTGAAAGGGTAGGTAACAGCAGGATGAGGGGAAGTGGTTTGAAGTTGAGGGAGGGAAGATTTAGGTTGGATATCAGGGGAAGTTCTTTACTGTGAGAGTGGTGAGGTGCTGGAACAGCTGCCCAGAGAGGCTGTGGATGCCCGTCCATCCCTGGAGGTGTTTAATGCCAGGTTGGATGGGGCCCTGGGCAGCCTGGTCTGGTATTACATGTGGAGGTTGGTGGCCCTGCCTGTGGCAGGAGGGTTGGAGATTCATGATCCTTGGGGTCCCTTCCAACCTGGGCCATTCTCTGATTCTGTAAATGACAGCGTGGCTCTGACCTGGCTTGTTTGTTTATTCCAAAAAGCCCTAGATAACCAATGTCTGTTATTCTCATCTCTCTATCGTTGTGTCCTAAAAAGCATGTGTGACCCAGCTTTGCAAGGATTGCATCACTGCTGCCTGTTTGCAGTCTGGCGTGAGTCTGCCCTGACTGTAGAGGACACGCAGTAGCTATTGCTCATGATCTCCATATTTTATTCATGTCTTGCTTCACCCAGGGATGCTTAATTTTACAGTGGGCAGTCTTGCCCATTATATATTTCCATAGTACCACAGGCAGTGCAGAATGCTTTTATTTTTTGTGGACTTCAGCGGAGCCTTTCTTTAAGACAGAGTGCATTGCTCATTACTCAGTCACTCATGGTGATGTCAGGATGAGCTAAAAGCAACTTCTGCAGCCATGTTCCTGTGCCTGTTTCTGCCCAGGAGGCGGCTGGGGAGCACGAGGACCTGAGAGTGCCAACTTGGCCAAAGGGAGAACTGACCCGAGTCTGAATTCTCTCCAGTCTGCAGACAGAAATAGCCAGCTCCCCTTTCTCCCACCCCAGCAGATTGGCTTTCGTGCCGCGTGTCTGCGCCTTGCACTCAGCAGAGCAAGGGAGAGCATGGTGGTGCCAGCACTGAGGGCAGCCCTGCCTTTTGGGGAGCTGCGTGGTCCGTGCTCTGCCAGCTAAAAGTCAGCACTTTCTGATGCTGTGTGACAGCCGCTCATGCCATAGGAAAGCCATTACTACCAGCTTCACAAACCTTGTGTCGCTGTAACGTTGTCCAAAGGCAACTTCAGAGCGGAACCCGCCTATTTTAGGGTTCCTACGTTATCCAAGCCCAGTTTGTCTTGTCTGAATGCTACTCAGTGTAGCTGACTTCAGGCTTCTTTTTCTCCAGATCAGGGAGAGGAAACTGGCATATGCGAGGGCAGCAAACCCATTTCTGACACTGGATCCTTGGATCCTAATGAGGCTGTTATAAAAGTATCATAATTAACTCTATATCATTGTAAATAACCGTGTTAGTAGTTCCTATCTGCCAGTGGAGAGGACAAATAACCTAATTGTGTGTACAAAGTGTTTGGCTCACTTCCCATCTCCAAGGGTTATGCTTTTAAGGGAGGATATCCTTTCATGTATGCATGAAGTGCAGGAAAGTACAGAGGGAAACTTGCTACAGAATAACCAAAGCTGTAGAAAAGCATTCCTTCTTATTGGGATTGTAAGAAGCTTTCCCCCATTTTGTGGTTTCACTGGTTATGACAGAGAAACAGAATGGCCGTTGTAACTAACTGACAGTACCAGAAACGGAAGCCACTGTGGCTGGTGGGCTGAGATGGCCAGAGGAACATTGGTATGAGCAGATCACCTGCAGCTCTCTGGGTTGCAGGGAGAAGAAATTCCTCTTTTCTCTGCGGGGAAGAGTTAAGGACAAGCAGCAGCCAGAAGAGGAGGTGTATGGTCAGCCTAAGTTTAGCAATTTGGAGTCGTGGAAGATCTTATATTACAATATCAAGTTGTCTGGCACAGCTGTGCTGTTCCTGCTGCCTTGCCTCTACCCCCGTGGGAGAACAGGCACTTCTGAGACACACATCCCATTGACTTCAATGAGACCAGTCTGTGCAGCCAGGGCGAACATTTGGGTCATTGATTGCTTGAGGGCTTATTGACTGTGGTTTCTATATCCGTGTGGAAAGGACGCAGAATGTTTGGTTGTGGAGAAGCACATGACGCTTTGCTTTGTTTTCCTTCCTTAGCTGGTTGCATCGATCGTCTTCATCAGCTTTGGCGTCATTGCTGCATTCTGCTGTGCCATAGTAGATGGTGTCTTTGCTGCCAGACACATAGTAAGTGCTTCCAGGAAAACCAGAATCCTGCAGTATTTTTACTCTAGGAAAACAGGTGATGTGTTCACATCCCACAGCAGACCACATCCAACTCTGTAAATACATGTCACGTGCTGAATACTGGTTTAAATTGTAAAATGTAGAAAAATGTGTCAGCTTTACAAAAATATCCTGAGATGAGCAGTAAGCATTAAGATGTTAAAACATTGCTTTAGTTCTTCTGTCTGTGCTTCATGTGTTTACTGAATTAGCTGGTGCCAGGTGACAAGGTAGGAACAGTTGCATGTCTGACTTTGCATGTTGTGTTAGCAGAAGCTTCTAATGCTGACGGGACTGCTGGGTGCCGTAGTCGAGGGAAGCCATTGGGTACGGAGCTCTTTGAGGGGCTTCAGTACAAACAGGAAGTGATTTCAGTGGGCTCCAAGCCCTACTGCGGTCACGACCAGTCACTAGTACAGAGGGACATGCAAAAACTTCAGCTATTTGTATAACAATGGAAAAAAAACATGATCCCGTTTGAAGTTTTAAGTTGAAACTTAGAACTGCAGATTTTTTTTTTCCCTACAACGTTGGTGTAGGGCTTTTCTTTAAAAATAATTTATTTTTGCAAAATGAGATTTAAAAGACTCGTTTTAAGTTTATTTGTAATCAGAATGAAAGAAATGTCAGGATGTCACAGTTACCATCGGCTCTTTGTTCTTTGTTGTAAAGCAGACTCCTCTTTCCTGCCTTGGTTTGTTCAAACAGTAGAAAGGCTGCGGGACGGCCAGGTTTGTTTGCATGGCAGATGGTGCTCTGCAGGTGTGTGATAGGTCCCCACTGGTGACGAGCAAGCCGTGACCACCTCTGACCCCTTTCAGGGACTCGTGAAGTGTGAGCACTGATAAAATGATGAGGCTCATCCAACTCTTGGCTGATCCCAGCCATGTGGAGTGGAGCCCCGCAGGTTGGCTCTGAGATTTGTGGCGCTGTCCTGACAGGCTGGGTGATGATGTGAGTGGGCACTCGCTCCCACCCGCTGCCAGCATGCTTGTGCGTCTGTGGCGGAGCAACGAGGGCTCTGGTTTCTGCCTCTTGATTAACGGGTGTGCTTTTGGCCTCGCTTCACCTCCTAACCACCCAAGAATGTCACCGTCTGGCCAGAGACGTGCTCCCAGTACCCAAGCACATAGCGTTCCCTCTGGGGCACTGTGTGCTGGGTGACACCCACAGAGCAGGCCCCTGTGCCTGCAGGACGGCCAGGGCACGGCGCGTCCCCACAGCTGGTGTGCACAAATGAGGGAGCTGCCACTGCCTGGCCTCACTGCGGTGGGAATTCAGCGTTGCATTTTGGGAAGCAGGCTGCCCGTGAGCGAGAAGGTAATGTGTTTGTTTGTGCGCTGAGCCGTCCCTAATCCTCCAGAGGTTTCCCACCATTCACTCAGGAGCCCAGAAGGACAGATTTCCCGACAATTCGATGATAAATTGTAATGATTCAGCATGAAGAGCCCTTGGAAACACATCAGGTGGCCCCGGGAGACCTCTGGGAATATGAGGAATGAATGAATAATTTATTTCTCCCAGGGCAGAAGCCCTGCCTGGGTGAGGCTGCTGCTCCCACGTAGCTGCCACAGACATGCACCCCACAGCACTGCATCCAGAAGCTCTTGGGGGCTGGGGTGGTGCCTGCCATGGCTGGATGCTGAGGCAGAGCAGGGCCAATCTGAAGCCTGGCCCGAAGGCCAGCAGGTTTGGTTTTTGCTGGGGCATTAAACCTGGTGCTCTTCTTTTGGCAGGACCTGCGGCCACTGTATGCAGGACGATGCCAGTACTACTCCAAGAGCACCACGCCACCAGAGGTGAGAGCAGGTTGGGCTGTGCTGCCTCCTTGCAGGGCTAGCTTCACCTTGCAGGTGCAGAAGCCTCTCACCAGGCTGCTGCCACCATTTCCAGAGCTCTGCAGTCAGCAGCAGCTGGGAGCCAGGGCTGCTCTCCTCCACCAGAGGTGCCTGGAAAGGAGCAGGCAGAAAGGAGGGGGTGAGAGAGGAAAATACACTGATTTCTGTCAATCTTCAGCTGCACACAAACTACCACAACAGAATGTGGATTCAGAGTCCAGACAGCAGTAATTTCTGCTTGTATCTTCTCCACAGAGAAACCCTGTGAGGATGGGTGTTCACGCCACACCACCTTAGTGCATATGGACACTGTTGACTGCCTGTGCTCAGAGCTGAGAGTCCCTCTAGGTTTACTCCCATTTTTTTGAGGAGTTAGGAATAACTATGTTTCACCTTAAAATGCTTGAGGTGCAAATAAAATATTATGCCCAGGCACTGGTGGGGTCCGTTCTCTTTTTGGCCAAAAGACTGTCCAGGTTAGCTCTGGTGATACTACCCACAGGCAGTCAGTCTCTTTTCTCAGTTATTTTCCAGTATGGGAATCTTTCCCTCAGTTAGTGTCACCCTCTTGACAATTCCGTGCCCAGTTTGCCATCTGGGGAAGCCTTTCTTCAGCAATGCCTTATCTGTTTGCAGGAGTTGCACAACCCACTTCCTACGCAGGTGCATGCTTATCTGTGACTTCCCCATGGTGGAAGGATGGGGCTGATCTGCTCTACTCCCACGCATCTTTATCCCAGACTGCCTTCTTATAAGAGCTGTGCTGCAAGATAAGGAAAGAAAGATCTCCCTGGGACTGATCTTTGGATAAGTGCAAAATTACACGTAGAGCAGGCCAAATGGCAGGAATTGTCTGGTGATTGTGTCCGTGTGTACTCTGTGTTTCTTCTGAATTCACACAGGCAGTCTGTCACCCACAACGTCGTGCACCTTGCACACCGAAAATAAAAACCAACACCTGCTTCTGCTGTGACCTGTACAACTGTGGAAAGTGAGTAAGCTAGAAATACCATTCCTGGCATGGGGAGAGCGAGCAGTGTGGTGGTTTGTGGGCTTCTGAAAGGCCAGGATAATGCTGGACCAAAGTATTGATTAATGACAGCTGTTGTGGGAGGGGAACCAAAGCGACAGTTGTTTGCCATAAGGACTCCTGGTCAGAAAGGGGACAAGTAGGAGTAAAGGGGTACATGAATTATGTTAAAACCATGCCAACTACATGTAAGCCCAGCTGGAAGAGTGGGTGAGAGTTCCCATTACTTCCATTATTGGCCTTCCTCCCTTTTTTTCCCTTATGTATTTCATCCTAACCTTCCTTATCTGTTGGCACTGCTCGTTCATTGGATTTTATTTTAGAAGATAGTTATGAAAACTGGGACACTGTTCTTCCTCATTTTCCTCATTGTTTTGTTCTTCATTCCAGTAACAGGGAGGAGTGTTCACGAGCTAGTGCTACCTGCATGCTTATAAATGAGTGTCACAGCACTGTGCAAGGATGAGTTGGAAGAGTGATTACCAATAGAGCACCCCTGCACGGTGATCTTGCTGTTGTTGGATCTGGTTGCTGTGCTTGAACTAACCTCAGCACACATACTGCTTAAGTCATTTAGAGCGTCTGGTCTATGTCAGCAGAGAATAAATGATTTTCTTACTGCTAGCTCTTGCCTAGGGCTGTTTCAGGGTTAATATTTCTCATGGGCTGGCCCCCACTTAAATCACTGTCTGTGGTGGTAGGAGATCAAAAGATTCTATTAGGAGAGGGTGGTTTTGGGTGCTGGGAAGGGTAATCCCTGGTTTCTGTAGTATATTGTTTCTGTATAAGAATCTGCAGAACATAATTCGTTTTTCCTAAATGAGAGGAATGACATAGAAGTGATTGGAACAGAAAAATCTAACTGTTCTGTATTACGGGGTGGATTTTTTCCCAGTCAGCCAGGTTGAGGGTTCTGCCTCTGAGCTATTTTCCCCTATTTTAAAGCAATTATTTCAGAATTAATCTTGCTTGGTGCCACACAAGTGCTTTGCACTGAGGAGGTGCTGGTTCTTTTGGGATCTAGGTGGAAAAGGCACAGACACTCAAGGCTGGTTAGCTACTTTATTGTCTATAGGGTGGAAATTAGAGAAGTGACAGCAGCCTTGCATGCCTCCTAATGCTGAGAGCCCCAGCTGCAGCAACCTTGGGCGAGTCCCTTCATGTTGAACCCCACACAGGGTTATCATTACAGTATTTTTCAAAGCCTTTTATCTTTGGTGCTGAATATCCTTGATGATGAAGCAGGGTTCACTGAGAACAGTACACTCTTACACATCTGCATAAGAATGGGCTCTGCAGGCAGTACATACAGGCTGTGGTGTTAAAGACTGTCCAGTCTGTGCTCACATTACCTAGTTCAGGTCGTTCAGGCTATCAAGCAGGGCTTTGCAGCCAAGCCACTCGTTTAATCTCTGCCTCGATTCGACTTGAAATTGTTGTCTCCTCCACTGCGATCTCTTCTGCAGTGAGTCACTACAGCAAGGGTTGGGAAAAAAGAAAAGGAGAAGCTGAAAGTGAGTGACGAGGAAAGGAGAAGGCTCTTGTGTAAGAATCCTGCCAGCCCAGCCATGGTAGAGATGGAAAAGACGAGAAGTAGAGGAGGCTGAGACAGATGTTGTTGGTGGCTGGAGGCCAGCCATGCTGTCCTGCATTCCTCCCATCTAGCTGCTCGTGTGGCTGTGAGAAGCCTCCAGAGTGGCCCTTCCTTGGGACATGGACTGGTTTCTCTATGTGATTCCAGGTCAGATCTGTCCTTGGGAAGCCTCCAGGATAAAGAGCTGGCTCTGGAGATTTCAGGTGATGGAAATAAGAGGCAGATCCAGACTCAAGGGCAGTTTCATATTAGTAGAGCTGGCAGGACTTCTTTGTTTCACAACATATCAGGCCATCTCTTCTGCTGTTATCATGCAGGGAGATCTTAGATGCCACAAGAGTGGGATCTAGAAGGCTTTATCCCTGCTCCCATCTCAGTTGTCAGGTCCAGGTTATCATTAAATTGCAGATAGCATTTTACTGTCCATTGGAAGTGCTTAGGTTTTATTGTGTGGTGTGTTTTTTAATTTATTTTTTTTTTTCCCCCTCCCCTATCCAGCAGAGTAGAGATTTCTGGAGGATACTATGAATACATTGATGTCAGCAGCTGCCAAGACATCATCCATCTTTACCACTTACTTTGGTCAGCAACAATTTTGAACATAGTGGGGCTATTCCTGGGGATCATTACAGCAGCGATACTTGGAGGTTTTAAAGACATGGTAAGATGATACCAGTTTCTCTATGCATTAAAACAAATAAATCAAATTGCCTTTTTAAAATAATCATGAAAACAATTGTTGGTGTTTCTGTGCAAATGATCTTTGCATCACTGCAGTCTGGCCAGGAAGAAGGGCATGAAAGAACTGTAAGGAAAAACTGAAAACAAGTACCTGAACACAATTAGACAAGGTGAACAGAAATGTAGACTTTGTTTTCAAAAGGAACGTTCCCAGAGGTGTTGCAATTCCAGGGTGAATACAAATGAACTTTTTGTTTAAACCAGATGTTCCTTTTAATTGCACTGACCTTCTACAAGGAAATGTGTGCTGGTTGTTTGTGAGCTGTTGATTTTGTAGCACTAGTTGTGTTTTTCCTCCTGATTGTGAGGACGCAGTCTGAACAGTCATTTTGTTTTAGTAGTAGCATGCACCAAGCTGTTGCCAGGTTTGTTGTGGGGCAGAGTTGAGATCCATTTAAAAGACACACTCTGCTCCTCTATATATTCCTGTGTTCATTCAGCTGTCTGGTTTTGGTGACTGAAGTTGTCTGGGTTAGTGGCTGAGATGCTCTCTTTGTTTTAACAGACACCTTCCCTGCCTACGCTGAACTGCACGGTTGAAAATGCACATCCTACAGTGTCCTATTACTCAAGGCCACAGGTGACATCTTACAACACCTACTACCACAGCACTCCTCACCTGCCTCCCTACTCTGCATATGACTTTCAGGTACAGTTTGTTTTCTTCTTTCGTTGGAAGGTTAAATGCAGTCTGCAGGGCTCTGGAGGCCTGTCTTTCAATCGTTTACACAGTTTAATTTTCCTGTTCATACAAAGAATACCAAAGCTTTCCTTCTAGCCACTGGTGCTTGGCAGCACTCTCTCTTACTAAGACAACAAGCTCTCCTTGAAAAGAAGGCAGTAGGGCATGCTGCCTGCTTCCCCTATTGTTCACCAGTAGAGGCCACATTAAAAATAGGCACTGCCTCTGGCACCTTGCTGTGCACTGATGATAAAGACAAAGTGAGGTGTTCAGGTGCTAGTTTTTATTAGGCTAACTGCTGAGCCTGGAAGAAATAGATGAGCTTTTGGAAGAAAGCTCTTTGAGCTCTCAAAAACACGTATTGACTGAAAAGCTCATCTGCTTTTCCCACGCACTTCGGCTGGTCTAAGAACATTCCCTGCAGACACCACTGCTGCTGTAATCTCTCTTCTGAGTCATGGAACTTTGCTGCTAGAAACAGTGATTTCATTTGAATCCTACTGTCAATGTCAGTTTTCACTTGTTGAAACAGATGAGACTCTTTAATCTCAGCTCTTCTTTCAACTGGATGTTACCAGAGTGGTGATATTAACTTCACATCTTACATTTTCTTTGTGACTATCACAGCTGGGGACTTTTTTTTAATTAACAAGAGCTTAAGGTCTTGGATGTCAGATATGAGATGTGGTCTGCAATCACTGTCATCAGAGCTGTGCATTAAAGGTATCTTGCATCTAAACAGATTTAGATTTATTGCTAAGGCCACTGAACAACGCTGTTGTCAGAACATCCCAGAAATATTTGAACATCAGAATTCCTGAGACTTATCTGTACAGATTTTTAACTCATTTTTTAGGTTAGTGCAACCCAAGGCAGTCAGCAGCGTTGTGTAACATTTTCCTGCTGTAGAGATTCTAACCTCAGCATATTACCTAAGCAAGCTTCTCTACAAAGTCCATTTGCCAGACACTCTGCTGATAATAAGCACTGTTTCATTCTGTGCCTGTCTGTGCTGCAGTCCCACCAGCAGAGATCTCAGCATGGGTGGATTTGCCCTGCTTTTCAACCAGAAGCACTGCTGGGGCTCTCCTAGTGCTCACATCTCAGCCACCAGATGAAAGCCCCCTTGTCTCACTGCTGTGATACTACAGGTGTTGGCTTAGGAGCTGACACAAAAGCTGGTCAGCAATTAAGGTAATCTAAATTTAAAATAGCCAGGTCTCACTTTCAGGTGCTGTTCTAAGTCTGAGCCTTGCTTTTCTCCAGGAAATTTGGGAGCCCGCATGGGAACATCAGCTGAGGCCTCTGGTAGTGGATGCTCTTTCTCTTGTCTGATCTGAGCATTGTCTTTGCCACCTTGATGCCTTCTGCCCTGCTGTCCCTGTGGTGGTGCATGGAGCAGGCCCAGCCTCTCTTCCTTGCTTCTGCAGTCCCTCTCAGAGGCTGCATTTCCTTTAATGCAAGAATTGCCTTATTCAGAATGACTTCCCAGTCATTCACCCATCTTTTCCAAGAAAAAAAAATGTCCTGAATTTCTTAGGGAGTTTGTGACTCTGCATCTCTGCTTTCTCACACAACAGTAAGATGGCAGAACTAGCTCTCTGGTTTTTGGAAGAGCACAAGTCAATGGGAGTTAGCAACAGCCAGCACTGTGGCAGGTGTCATCTGCTGGCAGAGTGCTGTGTGGTGACAAGGGCTTTGCAATGGGCCAGGACAGGAACTGGGCAGGAGGAAACCCGCTGGGGTGGCAGCAGGCTGTGTGCTGTGCCTCCCTTAGTGTGGTTTGGTGGCCAGGGGCAGTTAGCTGAGTGCATCTCTGCCCCGTGGCATTTTGCCTTCTGTGAGTGGGTGCAGATGGGCTCACTTCACCCCAGCAGCAGCAGCAAATTCTGCCCCAGATCTCCCATTAGCAGAGGGAAATGAGCGCTGCCTTCCCAACGGCTGGATGCATTAGCAGGGCCAGGCAGCAGCCTGATGCCGAAGCCAGGCCAGCTGTGCAGAGGCAACAAAGGCAGCTCTCCTCCCAGCCCCAGGCTGTTGCCAGGCAGCAGTGCTCAGATGCTTGGTGGGCTGGCTTTGCTGACTGGTGCCCGCTGTGCTTTCAAACAGGAGTGATCTGTGTGACTTGCTGTGAGCTTATAGGTGACCAAGCTGGTTTTTGTGGGTTATATAGCACAGAATAAGCTGTCATGGGTCAGTTTTAGAGAGGTGGTGCAGGGTTTCAAAAAAGCACTGCCGAGATAAAATCCAACCTTGAATACTGTTTGCAGCTCAGCCTGGCGGGTGCGAGAGCTCTGCTCTGCTGTGGGCCCCTCAACAGTGCATCCTTCCTTCTGCAGCCTCCTGCTCGTAGTTGGCAGTGCGTGTCCGCACCCAAAGGACGAGGTGCGTCCAGGGCAGCACGAGGGGCTCAGTGCCTGGCTCTGAGCAGGAATGTGCTTCTCCTCGGGAGTGCAGAGTGCTGGGAGTGGGGCCCAGCGCCTTGGGTCCAGGCTGCTCTGTGAGCCTTAGCATGGGCCAGGTGGCAGTCAGGAACGCAAGGCTCAGCCCAGGAACATGCTTGTCAGGGGTAAAATTACTGTGCAGTACAGCCAGGAGAGCAATGTAAGTGTCAGTATTTCATTACCTGTTCAGAATTAATTTGTCTGGCCTATTTCTTGACAGAACGTGACATGGTCACGGCTCTGTGGCAGTGCCAGCATCATACGACCCAGCATCATACAACCCAAGGTACTGTGGAGAACAAAGGTATTCTGGAGAACACAAAGTAATTTTCAGGCATGTACGTATTTCCTACGTAAAACCTTTTGAAACTTTTTACTTACTGATGGAATAAATTGTTTGCTGCCATTATTATTATTTTAATTGATGATAAAAACTAGGGCAAAAAGAAAGTGTCTGCAGCCTGTTTGTTACCGGTGGCTGATATATGAAAGCTGAGATGTGAGAGAGCCTCATCAGTTTTTGGTTGTCCAGGCTACATGAGATGCAAGCAGGTGCGCAGCAGAAGCGATGGGAGAGAACCAGAATGCTCCTTCCATTTCAGGTCTCAGGAGTTTCATTATGCAGCACTGTTACTGTGCTTACCTTGAGCACAAAGAGTGATTCAGATACTCGCCATGTATGTCTGCACGCTTTGCAGAACTGAGTCTTGAAATATTAATCTTCCTCTGCTCTGTAATGTGATCCTGTTTTACCACTGCCCTTCACAACTGGAGATGTTACAGCATTCTTGCTTCCTCCCTGCAGCATTCCAGTGTGTTCCCAGCCTCCACTCCCTCCGGCCTCTCGGACGACCCGCAGTCAGTGTCACCATCTCCCAGCTACATGTGGTCCTCCAACGCTCCTCCTCGGTACTCGCCACCGTATTTTCCACCTTTTGAAAAGCCACCACCTTACACACCGTAAAGAATGAGGGGAAAGAGGAGCGAAATACTTGCCATTGAAATGATTGTGAACATTTTGTGTTTGTATCTTACTGTGGGAGGAAGGGGGGAGTAGATACAGAAGATAATTGCAAACATGAATACTTGATTGGACGATTCGTTCTTGCGAGACTTATTTCAGAGGTTTAACAGTGGGGTGTGAGGAAGGGGACATACTGCTGATGTTTTGCAGGGGACCTAAATTCCAACCTCCTCACTTTACAGTGAGGGTCATGGAGTCCTTGGTTTTTAATAAAGTGCAGACGATAGATTCTGGTCTGCCTTACTCCATCTTGAGCAAAGCTGAAGTAAGGGTAGCCAAGACCCACAGCTGCCCGGAGTATCATTCTGCTCGAGGTGAGGGTGCTTGCAGACAACTCAACCTGATGCTTGTTTTGTTTGGCCTTTGGCTACCAGTTTTTGGGGATTTTGTTGGGCTGCAGAGCTTGGCTCATGTCACTTGGTTACAGTCTATGGGATGGAAACCCTAGTGAGGAGCCGGGACGATGTCTTTAAAACTAACAGAGGTAACTTCATAGGGTGTTTTCTTATGTGTCTAGCAGAACAACGGGAATCTTTATTTATTTATTTATTTATTTATTTATTTATTAGGGGAAAAGCTTTAATAAGCTCTATTAGCTGATTTATTTGAGGACATTTCTTAAGATAGAAGGTGAAATGCAGTTGTCTTTCTTCCAAATTCTATGTCATGATGCCGAAGTCAAACCGTCTGGGTGGCTGCACTGCCTAAATCTTCAGAAACTGCCCGCAAGTCATTGAAACAATGCAGTGGAAACACTATTTTTCCTTTTGCTTGGTTAGGACTTTGTTTTAAGCTTGTAATTTTAACGGGTTGAATCGGCACCTTGAATAAGCAGTGTCTTAGTAGCTGTGTTATGGGCTGCACATATGGAAATTCCACGACTAGTTCTCCAAGATGTAAGTCTCACATGGATAAAATTCAACACCGTGTAATATAGGATGAAGCTGATAGGAATTTGCAATTATCGTTGTGACTTTCATTTAATCTTCAGCTGATGACTGTGCTGATTGATCTAGATTCCAACAGATTTTGCATGCGTCCTGCATTACAAAAGAAGGTCAGCTTTGTTACGTGACAGTGTCCTGTAAAGTGTGGTTTTACTCCAGTAAGTGACCTCAGATGACGGCTTTTAGATCTGAGCTGCTCAGCCTGAGCATTCCCAACTGCTTGCTTCAGAGAGAAAAAGTGAGGTATTGACATTTTATTCCTTATTTCCTAAAAATGGACTTTGCATCAGATTGCTGGCCCTAATCCCAAATTGCCTACATTTACATTCAGCTCTGATGCAGACAAGAAGATACCCAACAGCTCAATCTGGCGTGCAGAATATAAAATTGGTCCACATGCCAGGGAAAAAATCCAGAGTTACGTATTAAGCTGTGGCCTCTCTCTACTTTTAATCTAAAAGAAAAAGAAATGCTGTCAAAATGGAAAATGAACGCTGAAATCCCTGATCTCACTTTTCAAAGTACTCCACACTTTATAATGCTGTTTTCAATACTATGCATTTGCGAAGCCTGTAGGCTAGGCTGTGTGTTAACCTTCTCATTCCACTGTCCACTGCTAGTCAGTATGTTAGCCAGCTCAAGGATGACACTGTTTCTCCAGAAACAAACGTAGCTTTTTCTCCAGCAACAAGTGAAAAGAGTAGCTGGGGAAAGGAGTACAATCACAGGATTTGAAGCAGTGGTGTGTGCAGAACACATCCTGCTGGCATTCTGTTCTACTGCGGATGGTTCAAGCGCAGCTCTTGGAAATCTGCATACTGAAAACAACATATTAGAGTCTCATCCATTTTATATTAACATTTTTCTGAATGAAATCTTGTTCAAGAGATTGTGTGCGGTTTCACATCTACCCACAGACCTGGAATTTGAAAGGCACGTTCACTTAAATCAGAAAATTTGGTATTGCTGCATCTTTGAAATGGGAGGTCCCAGTCCTGTCCCAGCGCCAACAAACACGACACCATTTGTGCCTGTCTACTGAGCAGGGCTCGGGGGGCCAGGGCACTGCAGGGCAGGACAGAGGCAGTTCTAGAGGCTAACAGAACTGAGAGGCAGAGAAACAATAAGGAAACAATTGTGTCATCAGGTTTGATTTGACAAGAAACACTGAAATTAGGAAATTATCAGAATTCTTGTTTTCTAAGGAATATTTAAGCAAAAAGTACATTGCTGCTTTAAATTCACTGTAATACCATGAGGCCGTTGTCACATTTTAAAAATTACCTGTTTGATTTTTCTGTTGAATTACATGTTTCCTTCTGCTCAAGTAAAATAAGTGTTTCATGTGAATGCAACCTTCTGCACTGTGGTCATCATTTCTTACAGGAATGTAGAACTGTGAACCATCTGTACCCTTTTATTACTTTACCAAGGTCAAATAAACTGGTGTGACTTTTATAAGCGTTCATAAGCTGCATTTTGTGTTTTAGCAAGTTTTGTGTTTTGTGAGCACCTTCAGCATTCCTCGAGGAATTCGGTGTAACTGCATCTCTTTAACAACGAGCAGTATTTGCTGTATTGGGAAACTGGTGGTTCTACCACAGTGCTGATGGTTTCTCTTTAATTCTGTTAAGCCCCAGGCGCTCCTCCAGCTTCATTATTTAGCAGCCCTACCCAAAGGAGAAAGCAAAGCATTCTCCCCAGAAGCAACCTGTAGGCGTGCCCTGCTGTGGTATGAAGTGCTGCTCCTCTGACGTGTTGTGTTGATCTGTCACTGAAAAGAAGCATGCTGCACATCTCTAGAATTAAACTTTTTATTTTTGCCATAGAAAGCTCTAAGAACTAATATCAAGTATCGAGTAATGAAAAGTAGAGAGCAACTTTAAAAAGTATGTTAAAGAAAGACTGTACAAGTATATACATCTCAGACGTGGCAGAAGTTAGCAGTGTTTCACATGGAACAGTTCATAGGTAATGGCTGTCGAACCCAATGCTCTGTGTAGTTCTTAGCTTCTGCATCTTTTCCTAAGCTGCATGCCTTAAGGTACAAAATAAATGAGCAGCCGATTTTTTTAATCTCCGTATTTATTTCATTCATTTACTGGAATGCTCTGGTATGAATCTCCAAAGAAACCATACAGTGCCCACGCAGTCCCCGTTATTACATTTTGCAGCAGATCCGTTCGGGTTGTCAGCTGTGTGAGAATGGCCGTGAGGTTTGCTAGTGCACCTCTGAAACGGTCGAGTTTTATGCAAGTGGTTTTTCAGATTCAATCTTTTCCTTTCCTTACCCCAAGGCCAATTTCTTAGGAGTCACGTAACACCTCTCATTAAGTTCATCTGGAAGCTTAATGTTAAAAACAAACAAATATAAGTGCAATAGCAGAAATTTAAATACAAACGCTCATGGCCCGGTAAAAAAAGTTTAAAAAGAAGGGATCTGATGTGTTTCCAAATCAATAAATAGTGAACTTAAAAAAACAATGCTTTATGTGACCTCTGGACTTTGGATTTCAAAAATCACTTCCAAGGAAAACTGACGACCCTGAGACACATACACGCACGAGTCTTCTAGCAGAAATACAGTTACAAAGCCCTAATTTTCCAGTTTTCCTCCAAAAAGAGACCTTTAGTAGGCACAGTTTAAGTTTTTTAGTACATCAGCAGCAAATATTTGTAGCCACTATTTTTCAGTACAACTGAATGCACACTTTGCAGTGCGTGCTTCACTCCATACGTGTCACGTCCACAACAAAACCATTGCATCTGTCATGATGGTAAGTTCAAGACATTCCTATGTAGCATGCAGCCAGCTACGCTGGGCAGGCAGTACCTGACTCTTGTGAGGCTGCTGAAATGCTGTCTCAGACTGCATCCAACACGTAACATCTGAAAGCAAAACCCCTTACATTCAAAGGGGCTGCGACACGTCTGGAAAACAACCACACATGTAACACTTTTTGCCTATGAAACAGAAGTGCTGAATATCACATGTAAAAAGTAAAGATTCTCCTCTTTCTCCCACCTTTCCAGCACCCTTTCTTATCACTCAAGCTGTATTTGAACCATTTACCATTTAAATACTACGCATGTCTAAAATGCATGTGTAAAATCTTAACATTGAAGGTCAGAGGATCAAGATGCTTACGTGAAACATGAAAATACAAAAGGTTTAAGCAATGAGAGCAATGATAACTAACTAGTATTATGCACAACAGTCTTCCTCAGTAACTGTTAGAATTTCTGAACAGCATCCATCTTACTGTTTAGAAAAATGCAGTAAACCACTAAATCTGAAGTGCTAGGCTACGACTGTTGTTTTTCTCAGGTCTCCATCTCTTGCTCCTTTTGGATTTCTCCTAATTATTTTCTAACTGTCCAAGAATGTAAAGGGAAAAAAAGAAGCAACAGAAGCAGCCTGTAAATGTAAACAGATGACAAGTAGGCAATTGTAGAGATGATAGAGTGGAGTATGAGGGATGGCAGGCATTTTCTGAACATCAGTTACATCATAAGATTACACCCCCCAGAAATGGGAGAATTAAAAGACAAAATTCCTATTCCTCTTAAAGATCTAGCCAAAGATATACAGGAGATCCTCAGCAGCCTCAGCACTGATCCAGCACTCAGAGGACTTCTCCATTCTAAGTAAATTTCAAAGCCTTTGGGTATCGTGGGGATTACTTTTTTTATACCACACTGAAACCTTCCTTAATGGAGAGGAAAAAAAAAAAGTTTATGAGTGTTTTTGAGTCCTCCACTACTGAGCACTGACTTTTTTCCCTGATACAAAAAGAGTGAAACAGAATGGTCCATTGACTACCCCACTTACATACTGCCTAGCACAATTAAAAGTGTGTTCAAGTTAGACCAAACTGAGCATCTCTCGTTGGCAGGAATACCTGTGTGAAGACAGATGACTCATATTGCTTCTAAAAGCACAACTAAGATGCTAGTTGAAAAATGCACTGCTCCAAACTACTGGATCAGTCATTTTGGACCCTTGCGGTAACACGCTATTCAGAAAAATAACACAATGGTTTGATATTGAAAACATTACCATAGAAAATGTTTTCTTCATGAATCATGAAGCACAATTCAGCATTAAAGTGCTAACATGAAAGAAAGGGTTTATCTAAGCATGGGTACAGGAAATACTTTGAATTACTTTAAAAATTAGATTTCTCTCTTTAGGAGAAAGCCGCATCTTTTTCCAGCCACAGATCCCTATGTTCTGATCAAAATGAACATACTTGCAAACACTGCCAGCTCCTTGGAAATGTCTTAATCTGTATTCAAGTAAACCTTCCAATGAATCGCTTCCACAAATTATTTGCAGCTACTAACGATCCATCTAAGCACTACCATTTGATGACTTCGTCAAACAAGTTCACGCTGTTCTCACTCTGAACAATTTGTTTTTTAACAGTTTGTTTATAAAAGCTGCACTGTGTACTCACTGAAGCCTTTTCCCAGCATGTAATGCATGTCAGTAAGATTCTGGTATTACAAACTCAAATTCAGTACTACCCTCTGATTGATTCTGCTTAAAAATTGCATCATTTCCCTGTGGAACAAAAATATCATCCCAGCTCATTTGTTTGCCTGGAGAATTAGATGTTGTTCCTTCAGTGCCATTCTTTGCTGCGTCAACACGATAAACGATCCTATTCTCGTTTATTACCGGTAAGCTGCTCGAGCGATCAGAAATGTACGCATACTGTCTGATCTGCAAGGACTTGCAAGGATGCAGTCGATAAAGCTTGGTATCTCCCGAAGGGTCTTGGCTATGAACTGATCTTATGTGTGAGGCCATTATCTGGTAGTTGATGAAAGACTTGCCACACGTCAAGCACTGGTACCTCCGCTCACCAGTGTGGTGAATTTCATGCTTCGTACGGTATTCTGCAAGAGGGAAAACTTTATCACAGTATCGACACGGATACTTCTTCTCCCAGGAATGAACATTAAAATGTCTCCGTAAACTCGTCAGACACACGTACGACCTCTTACATACAATACAAATGTAGTAGACCCTTCCATCCACGATCAGCTCGTAATGGTCATCGTGCTTTACTTTCATGCGTTTCCTGCTTGAGGAATCGCCATCAGATGCTCTAGAGGTTTCCTCATGCTTGGCTTTTCCTTCCTCAGGATCATCCTTAATCGGAATGACTATGTCGTAAGTGTCCTCACCAATATTTGCATATACCTTGCAGCCTGTGGACAAGCCTTCTATTTCAGTTGCCGTATCTAGCGTTATGATTTTCTGCCCTTCTCCCGCATGTTTCGATGCTATACCTGGACCGAACTCCTTGCTGTTTCCAGTAAGGACATCGGAGATTTTTATTTTAAATTCTCCAGGTTTAGAAGATTGCTCTTGTGGAAACTTAACAACCTGTTTTTTCTGTACTCCAGATCCTTCAGAAGGTGCCGCTTTGGGTACAGAAGGTTGAACCGAAGAGCTGTTGCCAACTGAACTAGGACTAGAGGAGCTGATGACATCATCGCTGTCCTCAACCACCTCTTCTACATCAACAGCAGCCGTTTCCACTTCAGTTGAGGGACCTTTATCGGATGGCTTCCGGCTCTCCTCGACCAAATTAATCGTAGGGGGCACGTGCGTCTGATGCGAAGAGCTGACGCTGGCTGAGGGGTTAACTGGGGGCCGATTCAGCAAAATGAGCTCAGTTGTCGAATGCTGCGGTGTCACAGGGACAAGCGATTCAGCACTTGACAGTGCTTGGTTTGGATTCAGCTGATTTGCAGAGCAAGTAAGTTTTTGAGTTGACGTGGTGAGCAGGGAGCCACCACTGCCACATGATTTTTGGTCAGAAACTCCAGGTGCATTTGGGCAAGGCTGGTTCTGGATTGCAGCATTTGCGTCTTTAGTACATTCTTTTGGGGGAACAATCTCAGAGCAAAAGATGACATCATCATCATCATCATCTGAATCGGTCACTGTTATTTTTGGAGTCTCGTAGGCTATGCCATGTAGAGAGAACGATTCAGTTATAACCGGCATCCAACCCGTCACCTCTCGACCCTCCTGCCTGATGGCAGGTACTTGTGTTTCAGCATCCTTTTGAGTGGGGCCAGAAGCTGAAGTTTCTGAAGAACCATCTTTGACCTCGCCCGGCACGCTCCTTCCATCAGATGGAGCTACGGACAGATCAGCAAGGAATTTAACACCCAACTGTTGTCCCGATTTAATCAATTCATCAATTAAGTCGGCTCGAACAGAGATTATTTTGGAACTATACATATAATTAAGTATTTCAGCAAAAATCTCAGCTCTCACAAAGCTCAATTCAACTACTTGCCCGGCCACCGACAAAAGCTGGTGGAAATACGTGCTTGAGGCAGAAAGAATGTTTCTGTGAGCTCGAAACTTCCGGTCCTCCACGATAACAGTAACATCACAGAAAAGCCCATGGCCGCGTTGTTCGTTCAAAGACTGAAGGAGCAAACTAGAATACTGCGTGTCTGTTGCAGAGATCAGTTTTTCCCCCTCCATTCCTGTAAAAAGAAAGTAATAGGGATCAAGCAAAACCACAGATGTAGAGCTTTCACTGCACAACAGTATTTCCGCATTTACAGTTTACTCCATCCTCTGAAAAAACAAAGCTCAGCGTGAGGTGTTATTCATAAGCTCGTAGGTCAGGGCGCTGTGCAGATGCAGTGTTTGTCCACACGAGGCACGGGCAGTCCTAAATACGCCCTCTGCTCGTGCCAGACGAAAAACCTGCTTTTGATTCAGCGGCAAACGAGGTAAATTTGAGAAGGAAGAAGATGCGAAACTGGGCTTCCCCGAAAAGCTGAACATTATAGACATCTGAATGTTCCATGCAGTTACGAGAAGCTCCGCAGCACCCAGCTCTCGAAGGGCCGCGCAGCGCGAGCGGGGCAGGCAGCCACCCCGATGGGGCGGGCAGCCGCCGGCCCTTCACCTACGTGCCCCACGAGCGTCGGTTTCGCCCCTCCTCACGCAGCTCGGGCTCGTTCCCGCAGGAGGCCGCGGCGCGGCGGCAGTGCGGGGCAGAACCGGCCCGGGCACTGTCTGACCTCGGCGCCCCAAAGGCCGCGAGCGGACACGAGCGGCGGCTCCCCGCTCCCGGAGCCCCGCGCGGCGCAGAGCGGGCCGACGGCTGCCTAGCGCCCGGCCCCGAGCGCCCGCGGCCCGGCCGACTTTCCCACGAGCTCGGGGCCGGGAGGCCGCGCTGACAGACGGCGGGCCCGGGGCGCGGCCCGCCCGGCGCCGAAGGGGCCCCGCCGCCGCCGCTTCCTGCTCGAGGCGAGGAGGGCGGAGCGGCCCCCGGAGGCGGCGGGAACAGAGGAGAGGGGCGAACCGCGGCGCGAAGAGCGGGGCCGCGGCCCGCCTTACCTGGCCCCCGCCGCGCCGCCCCGCGCTCGCGGGCACCGGCCCCACCGCGGCCGCCGCTCTTCGGGCTCGGGCGCCGCTCCCCGAGGGCGACCGGCAGGGGGCGCTGCGGCGCGCTGCCCTGCCCCGCGGGCCCGGCGCTCCACCCGAGCACGCTCGGAAGCCTTCGGCTCCCCGACCCGAGCGGCTTCGGCAGCCTTCGAGTGCGCTCGGGCCGTGAGAGGGGGCGCCACCGCTCCATTCGAGGCCTCGGGCGGCCGTCGACCTCGACCCTCCCGCCGCCTCGCCGGAGCCGCCCAGCCCCTGCCCTGCGTCGGATCGCGTGCGACAAAGCCGCGGAAGCACGAGCGCCGCGAAGCGCCCGGCGTCTTGGCAGGAGCCACGGCCCCACTCGTGCTGTCTGCGACGTGCCACGGAGCCGCGCTCACACGTCTTGACGCAAAGCGGCTCCCAGGCGGCCGTCCGAGCAGCCTCTGGAAACAGCGCTTGTCAGTGCTCAAAGAGCACCGAGGTCACACCAACTTTATCTGCGGTTCCTGGTCTGCTCCTTTTGTTCCTACAGACTCCGTGGCTACAAACCATGGGGTTCTGGATGTTTCTGAAGACTCAGGTCTGCCAAGCCCTGATGGATGAAAAACTGAACATGAGCCAGCAGTGTGCCTTGCAGCTCAGTAAGCAAATGGTATCCTGGGCTCCATCAGAAGAGGGGTGGCCAGCAGGGACAGGGAGGTGATTGTCCCCCTCTACTCTGCTCTTGTGAGGCCCCATGCAGTACTGCGTCCAGGTCTGGAGCCCCCAGTGAGATAGTAAGCTGAAGAATACAAGATGTTAGGGGTCCATAACACCGCTTGGTTTTGCTAACTCCAAAGGAATTCACAAATAGCATCGCTTAGTTTAACTTTTGCTAACTCAGAAGGAATTGCTTAGTTTAACTTTTGCTAGCCCAAAGACATTTCCAAAAGAAAGCCTTCTCAAGTCAGCAGAAAGGGGGCAATGAAAGGGGAACAAACAAGAAATTGCAGAGGCACGCAGGGTGCGAGAAGAGCTCAAAACTGGGACAAAAGTCCGAAGGACATGGTGAGGAAGACTACTGTTTTCATCCAGGGACGACCACCAGGTGGAGAGGAAGACGTCGAGCCTTCATCCAATGACCACCAGAGAAAGCTACTGCGCATGCACTGGGGGGAGGGACAGTATGTAAATGAATTCCCGGAAAAGTAATGGATATGTCAATAGGTCTTGGGAAATAGTGCTGAATATGTATGGGCTTGGCTTATAAATATATCGAGATCCCAGTCTCTGGTGTGCAGGCTAGGAGGAGCGATCCCCCTTGCACCCGGCGTGTGGCACAGCGCTGAAATAAAAACGTATCTGCTCTTATAACCTTACGTGGGTTAGAGAGTTTGATTCCGCAAATCAGCAGGGGGGTTGGAGATTCATGATCCTTGAGGTCCCTTCCAACCTGGGCCATTCTGTGATTCTGTGTGATTCTATGAAGCGTCCTTCCGTCACTGCCAACCAAAACCATCAGCACACCTGGCACCAATGACTGCAGTCCCACCGCACGCATCAGCAGCGAAATGGTCCTGCCCAGCCTTTGGAGCCCTTCTAGGGAGAAAACCCCTGCAACATGCCCGCTCCCTGCTCCCGCTCCCTGCCTTTGCACAGCCTACAGCAGAACTGCCTCTTTAAAGAGAGGCCTCAGATTGAAATGTTACAAAACCAGTTTCTGTTTATTTCTAGGCTTTTCCTGAGAGCTGAGCAAGGGAAAAGAATAACAGGAAAGAATAACCAGGGGGAAAGGCAGGCTCTCCTTCCTCGTCCAACGCTCCCTTTGATTTGTCTCCTTTGATACAGGTCTTCTGCCATCTTTATACAGGAAGTTATATCCGACGAAAATAACATCATAAGCATTTTTTTCTCCTCCAGAAATGTCTGATGGTTCAAATTAAACCATTCTTTAGCCTTTCATCCTTCAGATTTAAGGAGTTTCTCCTCACTGCCAGTCCCCTTTCTAAAAACTAACAGGAGATTGTACAGATAAAGACAAGCACTGATTTGGAAGGAGCAGTGTTCTGGAGTACTCAAAAACGAGTTCTGAACTCGTAGGGTAAGAATTACAAAGCAGCTCTTATTTTGATGCATGGAAATGATGCATGGAATGGGGATTCTAAGAAAAGAACTACAAATGTTGAGAAGTGATGCGTAAGTTTTCAAGAAGGGAAATTAAGTTTAGCACCAAGTTCTCAGTTAAGCAATTAGTAGAGGCCTCTTCTTTTTTTTTATAATGGAAGTTTGTGGGAACAAAAATTTGTTTTAAAGAGAGAGAGAAATGTTCTCTGTTATGACAAATGTGTTTTACATTACAATAAACCACACTGGATGGATAGGCCAATGAACTTCTGCTTGGGCACTTCAATAAAATCCAAATTAAAGAGTAAACAAGCCAAGTCTGCTTTCAGGAACAGAGATGTTATTTCACTGTGGAATTTCAAATGTTTCTGCAGGAGTCTAAAATGCCAATTCCCATCATTCATCCTTCAAGGGATTTTCAGAAAGCGTTTTTCCTGACAATTCCATTCTATAAAGCCTCACACAACTGAATTTAGAGCCCAGTGACACTTTTCTCTGGCCATAGCAGTAACTGCAGATGCTGTTACACGCTGTGTATGCACGGATTGTATAACCTGTGTGTAAAAATGCTTGACTTGACAGCGCTGAGCAGCAGTGCAAGACTCCAGATATCCCAGTCCTCGTTTTGCCAGTGCAGGCACTGACGTGGAGATAGCCACCGCTCTGCCCGGCGCTGCGTTGGGGCCGAGTCCACGAGCGTGGATCCACGCAGTACGGCCTCAGCTGGCACAGTGACAGCCGCTGCAGGCTGCCACCTGTCTCGTTCACACGACCGTGCCGCGAGCAAACGGCAGCCGCGCAGCGGCCGCGTAAATAACAGCCGTATTGCGGCTGGGCTGGGCGGGCGGCAGCGGGCAGCGCTCGGGCACGGGGAGCGGCGGTTCCGTGCAAAGCCCCGGCGCCGTCCGGCCCGTCCCCGTGCCGATGCGGCTACGCGCACCCCGCCGACACGCGGCGTGAGCGGCCTTCATCCTCGGTGCGGACCCGCGGTGGCAGCCGGTGTGCGGGAACGACGCCGGCCGCTGACAGCCGTTCCGACAGCGGCGGGGGCCGGACCGACCCGGGATAGGCGCGAGAGCAGCGCGGGGCGAGCGGCCGGCCGGCACCGGGGATCGCGCCCTGCCGAGACCCTCACCGGGATCCGTTTCCCCCTCGGCCGCTCCCGCCTCGCCGCGCGGCCCGGCTCCAGGCCCGCGCCTCCTTACCTGGCCGCGGCTCTGCCCGCGCCTCCATGCTACCGGGCGGTGACAAAAGAGCGGCCCCGCCGCTGCCGGGAACGCCGCCGCCGCGGCGCCGTGTTGCCGCACGGGCGGCTGGGGCGATGCGCCCCGCGGGCGGGGCTGCCCCGCTTCCGCCCCGCGCCCCGCCGCCGCCCGCCCGCCCCCGGCAGAGCAGCGCAGCGCGGCGCGGCACGACGGCCGCCGGAAGTGCCGCCGCGCCTCCCGGAAGTGCCGCCGCGCCATCATGGCGCCGGTGTCGCGCTCCCGCAGTCCGCCCGCCGCCAGCCCCGAGCGTCGCGGTCGCCGCTCCCGGTCCCGGTCCCGCTCTCGCAACGGTTCGCGGCGCGGCTGCCACCGGCGGAGCCGCAGCTGGTCCCGCTCTCGGGAGCGCAGCCCCGGCGGGCCTCGCGCCTCCGCGCACCACGGGCACCACCACGGCAAGGCCTGGCCCGAGTACTACGAGAAGGAGAAGGAGGAGATCCTGCGGCAGAGGCGAGTACCGCCCGCGAGCCGGGGACCGGGCGGGGCTGCGGCCTCTCCCTGCCCAATGGCACCTATTGCTGCCGGCTGGCAGCCGTTGTCGGTGCCGAAACTCCTGTGTGCCGGGGCGGCCTCTGCCCGCTCGGCCGCTGGGTTGGGTTGGTTTTTAACTCCTTTTCTCAAGCTGCTGTAGGAAGTCGGACGTGCCCGCAAGTGTAAGACTTCCAGCAGGTGCTTGCTGGGTGCAGCGTGCCAGCTTCCAATAACGGTGTGCTTCATTCCAGGAGACTGAATGAGAGAGAGCGAATCGGAGAGCTGGGCGCACCTGAAGTCTGGGGGCTTTCACCAAAGGTTCCTGACCCTGAGTAAGGCACAGTTTTGCTTCTCACTGTTTTTTTTTTTTCTCTCTGGTTTTTATGATACAAATTGTAGAAGAATTTACAGTAATGCATTAGCCCTCCGCTGCTCCAGTCACCACAGTTCATTGTGTCAGAAGCATCTGAGGCAACATAAGCAAACTGTGACATTATTCAAATAATCCCAGCATACCAGTTATACAAGATGTGACACAATTATATGATTTCCTGTGGCAGGGGGATTGAAACTAGATGATCATAATGGTCCTTTTCTACCCGAGCCATTCTATGATTCATTCTGTACTGTAGACTAGGTGCCTGTTGTGCTGTGGTTCTGAAAGCAGTTGCTCTCTTGCACGCTGGCCGTGCAGAGTTTGTTCTGTTGCAAGTACTGGCTCAAGATCTGCAAGCACGTGTTTCAGTGTATGTGTGCATTTGATCTTTAGTTACTAAATACTACAAAATAGCTTTTAAAAAGCAAACTTATTTTTCTTCAGTTCTGATGAGCATACACCAGTAGAAGACGAAGAGGCAAAATCCAAGAGTAGCTCTTCGGATTCCAGCTCAGAAGGTATTTGGCTTTGTTTATACAACTCATTTTGATAACTAGTAGCTACCTAGAACCTGCTGCTGTTGCTGCCAGGAAGTTCATTGACTTTGGTTGAAGTGAGTGTGATAGGCCCCCTTGCTTTGGGGAAGTCCAGATGTATGCGTGGAACTATGTCTTCATCTTTCTCTAACGTTATCTTTTGAAAACATTCCAGAGGAAAAAAGGAAAAAGAAGAAGAAAAGAAAGAAGAAAAAGCGGAAGGCATCCAAACGAAAACACAGAAAACATTCTGAGGACAGTGACAGTGAGTCAGAGTCCGACCAGAGCTCCAGTGGTAAGAAAAAAGACATTATGTCCGAGATGTGTGCTGAGGCATTCTGGCAGAGGCAGTTATTTATTCACAGTGTACTCTTTTTGATCTTCCTTTTTTTGTTTGTTTGTTTTCAGATGAAGATAAAAAGAAAAGCAAAAAGAAGAAAAGGAAGCACAGGAAGTAAGTTTCCAGGCTGTTAAGTGCAATTGCATCTGCCTTTGAGCACTGTCTTAGCAGGAGCTGAGGGAGGCTGAGCACTCCTGTAATTAGAGCCATAAATGCTGTTGGACAATCATAATCTGACTGGCTTCAAATGTACAGAATCACAGAGCACAGAGAAACACAGGGAGCCACTTTCTAGTGTGTATGAAAGGCATAACAGTGGATAGGTTGTCTTTAACTATCAGTTGTTTTCAATCAAACAGTATAAATGCAGACTGTCCTTGGTGGAAGGTACTTTGAGAAACTCATAACTGGAGTATGTCTCCTAGCATGTTCTTTCATCTTAAATTTTGGTGGATAACTTTGACTTTATTACAGGAAGAAGTATAAAAAAAAGAAAAATAAAAAGAGCCGAAAGGAATCCAGTGATTCAAGCAGTGAAGATTCTGATGATGAAACACTTCAAGGGGAAGATCTCTGGATTGAGAGATCAAGTAGGTTCCTGTAAAGTTGTCTTGAAACTTCTTGGTGATCTTTTCATGCTTTATTTATTTATTTATTTATTTATTTTGTTAGGTGTTTGCTGACCTGTTGACTGTTCTGATAACAAAGAACAGGCACAGTATTAATCTGCTTTGCTGTTTAATCATTGCAGAAAATACAGAAGCTGATAGCTTGATTGGACCAGAAGCTCCCAAAACACATGCGTCTCAAGATGATAGGCCCTTGAAGTGAGTACTTAAATGGTACCTCGATCAAATCAAGTAAATCTAGAGTGAAGATTTCTGCTCAAAAAGACTGTAGAATAGTATGATTTATATCAGAGAGGGATGCTATACCAGAAGCTAAGGCAGAAGTGGTAATGGTGCTAGTCTTTACTCTGACCTGAGTTCAGGTAGAAAAGTCTGTTTTATGCATTTTAGCCTTTACTCTAATGCTCTGCAGTGGTGTGACTTTATACAGCCTTTACTACTGTTTAACCAGAATTTATTAAACTGGTTACTTAAAATGTTCTTGCTAAGATTAGCCTTAAGTATGAAATGGGAACATACTTGGGAAAGATTAGGAAAATCCTTAAAATGCTGCTGTAGCCAGTAATGATTAGGGAAGCTGGATGTTTAGCTTAGAGTCGCTCTAGTTGAGACTGATTAAAATCCCTGCTGCTTTTCTCTCTGTTTGTTTATTTAGCTATGGGCATGCCCTGTTGCCAGGTGAAGGTGCAGCAATGGCAGAGTATGTAAAAGCAGGAAAACGCATACCTCGGAGAGGTGAGATTGGCCTGACCAGTGAAGAAATAGCATCGTTTGAGAGCTCTGGTTATGTAATGAGTGGCAGCAGGTATGTTTTTGATGATGGTAATGTTTCAGTAACGTTTTCCAAAGCTGCTTCCTTTGTTGGCCTGCTGAAAAGCTGTTTCCAGGCTCTAGCTGAAAGCTCTGAAGAGCACGTGCTCTGTATGCTTCCAGTGATGGATGCTGAACTCTACTGCTATATATAGATGCATAGTTCCTTAAGGTCACTTTTTCCTGAAGAATAAAAATTATTTCCAGATAGCATGCTTCTAATTCTCTTTATTTCAAATTCGATGCTTGTCTCTGATGGCTTAAGGGTTGTGTGTTTGGACAGCAGAGGTTATGCACTGCCTCTTCGGTATGAGACAAATCAGTGTGGGAGGTTTGCCATACCTTCTTTTTCTGTCAGTACAAAAGGAGGTTAATTTGTATTTTGGCAAGCTAGCACCCTGACACCCTGGGATCATGAGGGATTCCTGCTCTGCGAGCAGACACTCTCAGAAGTCAGCTCAGCCACGCTCATTCCTTGGAGGTTTCTGTGCAGTTTGGGTTCTCTGGTTTAGGTGTCTTTGTTTATTAGCTCCTCAAAACCTTCAGGTTAGTTATTGGATGGAAGCTGTGCTGGGGCATTACATCCTTCTGCTTGTGCTTATGTATACAATATCTTCCTCCACAGACATCGTCGAATGGAAGCTGTGCGTCTGCGTAAAGAGAACCAAATTTACAGCGCAGATGAAAAGAGAGCTCTGGCATCCTTCAACCAGGAAGAGAGGAGAAAAAGAGAGAATAAGATCCTTGCAAGCTTTCGAGAGATGGTCTACAGAAAGACTAAGGGCAAAGAAGAAAAATAATTCCCCATTTGAACTGTATGCCATAGATGCTGTCAAGCAGCAGCTGACCTGTTCCAGCTCTCATTTGAAAAAAGCTGCAAGTGCTGCAGTGCCTTTCACCCAACAGGACCAAGCCCCAGGAACTGATGATTTGTATCAAGAAAACAGGATTACTTCTATCAGATTTTCTTGGATGATTTGCTCACCACCTGCAAGGAATCCCTGTAAATTGAAAGATTACAGGGAAGGAACAGGCAAGGAAAGCTGGAGGTAGTCAAGTTCTGCGCTCATTCAGAATTGGACAAACAGGTGGATTCCATGGGAGAGCTCTGGGACATGCTGCTGATGCTGATAAGTGCTGTTTTGCATTTTTTTCTCATTAATGAGAGTAGATTGGCCATCACAAGCAAGCTGCTACTGATGGTTATGAAAATTAAGGAATCCCTAAATTCTTGTTTATGTATTTTTCATAAGTTTTAGATATTTTTTTTTATCAAAAGAACATTGAGTTTGTTTTGTGATTCCAAGTACACTTGTAAATAGAAATAAGTTTGTAATTTAATATAGATTACCTTCAGTTACTTTAAAGGAAGCAGACTGCAACTGGGGTATAAGATGACAGTAACAGTAGTAGCAAGGTCTGGTCTGGATTGTACCAAACCCTGTGGTCAACAAGTAAGTTGCTTGCTTCTATTTCTACTATGTTATACATAGGTATTGGAGCAGTGGGGTGCAGTGGTTGGAACCTGGTTGTAGACAGGTGGTAACAAGGAAGTATCTTTCAATTTATTTTATTTTATTTTGTCTATGGAAATGTTCTAGATTAAAGTCTTATTTTAACTTCTGTGTTATTTTCATTTTGTCTGTTTCAGTAGTATGGCATGGCTCTTTTAAAACTGTACTCAAAGGCTACTGATGGTGGCTACCTTTGATTCAACTGTGTATTTCCAAAAAGAAGGGAGTTATTTTTTTCTGAAGTGTATTTAAAAACAGAATGTATTCTTGAGGGTATTTTTTTTTCTTCTTCTTGTGTCTGTGTTGTAATTTTGGCAGCGGAGATGACTTGAATGTTTGTGTAGCAAAAATAATAGAATGGCTGGGGTTGGAAGAGACCTTGAAGTCCCAACTCCCCCCAGCTCAGGCTGCCCAAGGCCCACCCAGCCAGACCTTGGGCTCCTCCAAGGATGAGCACCCACAGCTCTGGGCAGCAGTGCCAGGGCCTCAGCACTCTCTGAGCGAAGAATTTCCTCCAAGTATCTAACCTAATCTCTCTTCTCCGAATTTAAAGCCATGACCTCTGGGAAGATTCCTTGACAAAGAGTCTGTCCTCACATTTTCAATAGGCCCCTTCAGGTACTGAAAGGCCACAATGAGGTCTCTCTGAAGCCCTTTCTTCTCCAGGCTAAACAAGCCCAGCTCCCTCAGCCTTTCTTTAGAGGAGAGGTGCTCCAGCCCTATGAGCATCTCCATGGCCTCCTCTGAACCCAGTATAACAGCTTTGCATCCTTCTTGTGCTGGAGGCTCTGGGCCTGGATGCAGTACTCCAGGTGGGGCCTTGTGAGGGCAGAGCAGAGGACAACAACCCCCTTCCTTGTCCTGTTGCCACCCCTCTCTTGATGTAGCCCAGTACACTGTTGGCCTTGCAGGCTGCAAAACCATGCTGCTGGCTCATGTCCAGCCTTTTTTTTTTTTTTTTTTTTTTTGTCTACCAGAATCCCCAAGTCCTTCTCCACCCTCTCAGTGTGTGCTTCTCCCGGACTGTATACATATCCGGGATTGCCCCGATTCAATTGCAACACCTTGTTCTTGGCCTTTTTGTACTCTATGAACTTCTCATAGGCCCACTTTTCAAGCCTGTCCAGGTCCCTCTGGATGGCATCCCTTCCTTCTATCGTGTCAACTGCACCACTCTGTCATCAGCTAATCTCATTATCCATGTCATTGATAAAGACGTTGAAGAGCACTGGTCCCAAGATGGACCCCTGGAGGACACAATTCATCGTGGGCCTCCACCTGGACATAAAGCCATTGATCACAACCTTCTGGCTGCCACCATCCAACCTCTTCATTGCCCTGATAGGCCCAGTAATTTCTTTTTGCCCTAGAGTTCTGCAGGTCTGGCATTCACAAATGGCACACGCAGCCCAGCTGCTTCTTCCTGTCTGCGCTCTGGAGCCTGGTTCTGTCTGACCTTTTGCACTCACCCATATCTGCAAGGGACTGTCATATAAAACCAGCAGCCAGCTCAGCCCATAGTTTAACACTGATTTAATTCTGCTTCCACACCTACAAGTTAATCCACAAGTTAAGAAGAAATAACCATTTTTCCTTCATCGCGTTGATTCTCCTCAAAATACCAACAGAGTGGTGGTGAGTTGGAGTTGTTTATGGTGATTTAAGCCTTTCCCTGAGTATGATTTTATTTTCAATGATGTCCTTCAACCACTTTTCTCTAAATCGACAGTGCTCTGGTCTGGAGAAAAGAGTAAAAAGGGCAAATAGCAAGAAAAATGAAAATGCCTATCAGCTTCAAAAATCAATGCTTGCTAGAACTGCACAAAGCTATTAAAAACTCATTACGTAGAATGCAGATGTGGCTGCTCACACGTGATAGAGTGAAAGCAGGGTCCTTTGGTTTTGCTTAACAAAATATTGACATCACACTCTCTTATATTAGTGTGAACATCTCATTTACAACAGGCTTATTGCTTGTTTTAGCAAGGAACAGCTTGCTAGAACCTCCCCAGTCATGGCAGTGATAAAAAAGCAACGGTGCGCACCTGTGAATCAGCCTGCTGGACTCCAGAAAGAAGAATACCTCCACAGGCAGGGTCTGCAAGAGAGGAGAGACAGGGTGAAGTTCACATACTGAGCTACAGGACCAAAAAAAGGAAATGTTTTGATTAGATGAGAACTAATATCTATCCCTTTAAAAACAATTCTATGTAACGTTTCTGATACTGATTAGCACCATTTTAAGTTTTGATTTATGGCCTCTAAATTTTCTCTTCATAAGGGAATGACTCAGAAATTCCAATGTTAATTTTGTGCTAGGATAAGATTTGTGACCAGTGGCAGTGATTTCTGGGTTGCTGCGTGGGGGTTCATAGCCACCAGCTAGGAAGGCTAAGGTACAGTATGACAACAGGGGACATAAAAGCCTACACTGTGCAGGTTCAGTTTGGTCTTGAGTCACAAAATACCATTGTACAGGTGAATACTGAGCTGTGGAAGTGTACATAATATGATTAATTAAAGAATTTCAGTAACAAGTGCAATGGAAACTTAAAGGAAGGAGTAAAAAGGAGGAAATACCTTTAGAATATTATGCTTTACAAATTAGTTTTCTCAAGCCTTTTCCAGAATATAACGTAATATGATACCAAGGCAAAAATATTAAATATGGTCCCGATAATAAAATTGGTCCCTTTGGAGTGTAGCTACAAACTTTAACTCCAAAGATCTGTTGTTAGAGGCTAGAACTGTTGAAATTACTGCTTCCTCTCGTTCAAGGTAAAGAAAGCTGGTGTTTGGCTGCTGTGCCTTAAAGGATTGCTGTGTGCCACTTCTGAATACTTACGACAGGTTTGATTTTTGAGATCTCTATCACAAAATAGGTGCTTGCTGTTGCTAGTGGGATGGGTTTTCTGCGTGTTGGGATGCTCCAGACAACTCTGTAGTGGTACTTTTTGCTGTACCGAAGATCTTCTTCCCAGAGAAACTCTGAGCAGTGAAGCCAGCTCTTGTGAAGCTCCCATGTCTGCTGAACAAACAGAGCACACTCTGTCTAGCAGACATAACCAAAGGGAGGTGCTAAAAGGAACTGGGGTGCTCTTATTTAATTTTTCACACTGTTCAACAGTAAGAGGGCACAATCTAACTGAGTGATTGGAATTGTCACTCACGGAAATGTATTCTTCGATTTGCTGCTGTCCCCTCTCCACTGAGAAGTCTTCACATGTTGTCCACTGAATATTTCTGACGGTGTATTCAGCTTCTGAAAAGGATAAAATGCTGTGAGAATCCTTCTGGGAAAGCTCTGACACTCGGTAAGACATGTAAATAGAGCAAGCTCCTTACCTTCTTTTTTCTGCACGTTGTTTAGATAATATTCTTGTGCAGTATGTATTGCCTTTTTCACAATCATGTGGGCTACCTTCTCAGTGGCAGCATTTTCATTTTCCTTGTCCATTGTCTTGACCTCTGGAAAGAGAAGCTGTTACCTTGGAAATGTCGTTCCCAGGCTGGGGGAGGACTGGGGGAGAGTAGTTAGGTGGTGGCTGGCAGTGCCTGAAGGAGCTCCACCACTGCTCTTTGTGTTCTGTTGGCATGGCAACCCATGAGCCAACAGTGCCCAAGGACATTTTGGGAACGGAACCGGCCTGCAGCTCTGCAAGCACAGCCTGCTGCACAGAGCTTCCTTGGCACACAGCTCTCAAAGCCTGAGGGCTGCTGATGGCAGAAACTTCAGACATTTTCATAAAAAACAGGGTGCAAAATCCCCAGCAGCCACTCTTCCATGACAGGGGGGTGTTACCACAGGAACAAACAGGCAGCTTTGACAAAATCCAAGGCTGACAATATTTAGGAAGCCTGAGCAGCTGGCAGGCCTGACTTACCCACCTTCTTGTGGAGCCCGAGCACAGAGTGCCCCCAGAGAAGCATCAGATGCTTCTGGCCCTGCTCAGGGGCACAAACCATGACGGATGTATTGCTCAGGAGGACTGAGAAACTCTTCAGTCACTTCCCAACCACCCCTTGCAGGAATTCAGATGCAAATTTGAGTCTAAGCTTGCTGTCATTTATGCTGGTGTAAATTCAGAACTCTACTTACATCCGTGTATTTTCTATTCCCACAATATTTGTTACTTTTTCAGTGTGGCTACAAGCAAATAAAGGAAACTGCATTACCAAGACATTTCTGTAGAACAGAGAAACAGGCTTAGCTACAGTTAACACACGATCTCTAGTGGGTATCCTCAGTATAAGGGTTGTTTGTTGCCAGCCTGGTGCTATTTCTGTAGTCTTTGTGTAGCTAAGGCTTAATTTTCTAGCCACAGTGGTTTCAGAAATTTCTAGTTTATGTGACTGTGTCTTGTTCAGTATCTGATTGCTTCTGGTTGTTCCACACCTCTGTGCCTCACAGTGAAACACTTGATTCAGTGTGATGTGACAGTATGCTCCCTGCCACCCACGGCCTTCCTTCCCTCAACTGCCTCTTTAGACCTGACCTTACAGACAAGGCCGATGGACATTGAGCAGCAGTACTGATAATGCTTTTGCTAAGGTAGATTAACAACCACAAATCTGCCTCAGACCTGGGGGGCTGAAAGAGCTGATAGCAGACACCTTATTCAATAGCTGAAGACCAATTGAGCATGCTCCTAAAAAGCTATGAGTCAATCATACCCCATAAGCAGGGACTCAGCCCAAGAGCCTACCTGAGCTCTCCTGCACAGCAGCTGGCTGCACAACAGGATCTCCCCATAAGTAGGGAAACCTATTGAGGTTACGCTTGTGCAGAGATCTCATACTTGATGTCAAGACAGCATGCTGATAGAGATCCTTGGTAAGTGACTAATAGTGTGTTTTAGGCTTTGTTAGCCTCTCTAAGATCACATCTTATAATGGTTGAAAGCTCTACTAACTTCACTAAGACTATATATTAGATTGACTGTGCACATATAATCCTTTAGACATAAACTGTTGACCAAATCTAGGACTAGGAGTAGATCCAGCTGTGCTTGGGCTCTTTACCTTCATTGATCATGTTTAAGAAGCAAGGGTTTCCACTCTGAACCTCATGGCTCAATGGGAGGGCTTCCTATGTATTTGCCCTACCCTCTATGCAGTAAATAATCAAATGTATCTAGTTATCTCAAATCTTGTTAAGTTGCTGTTAAGTCACTACGTTATATCTACATTATGTAAATAAATATATTCTAGCTTCTCTCTTATGAGTGCCATATAATATCATGTTTTCATCCTGCAACAAGTGACACAAGATCTGCATTTCACTTCCACATCCGACATCTTGCAACTAGCAATTTTTCTTTTCCAGAGGAAATTAATTCCATCCAAATCTTACAGCAACACAGATACGATGGTTAAATACACGTATATCTTTATTAGAGACCTAGGTTGTCGTATACAGATCTGTGGCTTCTTTGAGGTGTGCTGCCTTAGTCTATGTTCTCCAGACCCTGAAAAAGAAAGAGTGAACAAGTAACAGCAGCACACGCACAACTCTTGTCCCCAAACCATGTCTGCTGGGCAGAAGGCACAGCTCAACGTGCCACTTTTCAACCCCCATTCCTCACGCACCCAAACCATAACAAAACCCTTGTCCCAGCAGCACCCCGTGCCCAGCTCAGGGCGCACGGCCCTTCCCAGCACCTGCCTTGGATACGTAGTACTTGTTGACCCCCGACAGCCTCCGGTCCCTCTCCATCAGCGTCCATTGGTACGGATTGCGGGCAACCCTCTTCTCCTGCGGGCACACGGGGCTGCGCGTTATGGAGCGGCACGGGGAAAGCGCAAAGCGGGGGGCGAAGGGAAAGGGGGCGGGAGGCAGGCCGCGGCCCGAGGAGCCTCGGAGTGTCGAGGCGGTCCGGGAGCGCTGACCTTGCCGCCGTTGAACCACCGGTGCATGTAGATGGTGGAGAGACCGGGGACGCTGAGGCAGACGCCCATGATGGCCATGCCAGGCAGGATCTCGTACCACATCGCGCCGGTACCGCCACCACCGTCCCCGCTTCCAGTTCGGCTGAGGGCACACCCAGCACGCCCCGCGCCGGGAGCTGCAGACCTCCCGGTCGCGCGGGGCACGCCGGAAGTCGTAGTTTTCCGCTCCGCGCGGGGCACGCCGGAAGTCGTAGGTTTCCGCTCCGCGCGGGGCACGCCGGAAGTCGTAGGTTTCCGCTCCGCGCGGGGCACGCCGGAAGTCGTAGTTTTTCACGCCGCGCGGGGCACGCCGGAAGTCGTAGCCTTCCAGGCCGCGCGGGGGCGAAGAGGCCTCGGCCGAGGGCGCGGCCGGCGGCCCGCTAAGGCGCAGCCGCGAGAGGCGCGCGGCCAATGGGCGCGTTGGGGTGCGCGGCGCAGCTCCGCGGCCCGGGATGAAGGAGGACAAGGAGAACACCAGGCCCAAGGAGCGGCGCGGGGCCCCTGCCGGGCCGGGAGCGGCGCCCGGAGCCGGCTCGGGGGCGGCGGGCGGCTCTGACGGGAGGACCGGCGGCACCGCCGAGCTCGAGCGGCTGGAGCGGCCCAAGGACAAGAAGGAGACGCTGAGCAAGGTGCGGCCCGGGCCGAACGAGACAGGCGCGTCGGGGAGGGAGTGGAAGACGAACGGGGAGAGGAAGGGAAAGAGAAAGAGAAGGAGAAGGGGGGGGCGGCCCTCGGCGCTGCCGTAACGCCGGGCCGTGCTGCAGGTGGTGATCCGGCGGCTGCCGCCCAGCCTCACCCGGGAGCAGCTGGAGGAGCACCTGCAGCCTTTGCCAGAGCACGACTACTTCGAGTTCTTCGCCAACGACTCCAGGTAGGGCCCCGCCCGCTGCTCCCCGCCTCGCGTCCCGCCCGCCCGCCTCTCACTGCCTCTTCCCGCAGCCTGTACCCGCACGTCTTCTCCCGCGCCTACATCAACTTCAGGAACCAGGAGGACATCGTGCTGTTCCGAGACCGCTTCGATGGCTATGTCTTCGTGGATCACAAAGGCAGGTGGCCCGGGGGCTGGAGGGCGGCGTGCGGGCCGTTTCTGCCTCTTGGCAGCACCGTGAACGTGGTGGAAGATATCCAAATAAAAATAGCACCTTACGCTCAGTGGGAAGTAAGTTAGGTTAATTTTAGGTATCAGATGTCAAATGTGGGTGTGCTCAGCTCAGGTGGTGCTGGAGCTGTTATAGAGGCAAGGTTGGTGTCAGCGTGGCTAATGCTCGTGCCCCTCATTGTGTGAGGGTGAGCAGAGCGCTGGGTGTTGTCCTTCCCACTGGGTGGAGGCTGAGGTCAGTGGTGTCACCTCGCTCTGCCTCTCCTTGCTCCAACGGTTCCATACTTTTGATCACTCTGTAATACCATTCAAGGCCTGTCTCACACCAGAGTGAGCTGCCTTGGTTTTGTGCAGGGAGCATTTTTTTCCCTGCAACCCAAATTGTGGAGTTGTCTGATCTCCAGAGACGTTGTGGAAACACTTGTGGGAAACAAGTGTTGCTCTTGGGGTGCTTCTCCAAGAGTTTGAGTGCTACTTAGCTATGTTCTAACTGTGCCTTAAATATTCAATGCATCTCACATCCTTTACTTTCACATTAAAAAAAACCAAACTGCTTATATTGGGTAACACCAGTCCTTGCTACTCTCTCACTTAAAATCTCACGTTCAGTGGAAGCTGTGACAGGAGTAGTCCTCTGGGCTTTGGTAGACTGAGAACTTCCCACTTAGCTTTGTTTCAAATCTGTATGGATCTTTTAATCCATCTGGGTGTTTTATGTGACATGCAGCTCTGCCTGTAGAAACCTTTTATTTAGGAGGTGCATAATGGGGTTCTAATAATGCCTGTGTATTTTCTAAAGATGCTCCTTTGTAATGTAATGGCTCATTCACCATATTTACCACGCCAAAGAATAGCGCTAGGTTAATGTTGCCATAAGTGCAGTGTCCCTGTTGGAAAATAAAACTCCAAAGCCTGTTTGCAGTGTGTGGATGTTACATTCTACTGCATTTTGTCAAAAAGTGAGATTTGCCTTAGTCGCCTTAAGGTGAAACGTTCCCTGCTGCTTGCACAGCACAGATGTGGTCTGCAGGATGAGGGCTGTGCAGGGTAAGGGAGGTGGCTGAGCTGGCAGCTGTGGGCATCTGGTATTTCCCCCTTGTTCAGGGTCTGCAAATCTGGTATTCTGTTAACATTGCAAGACAACTTGTTTCATGAATTTTGCTCTCTCTAAAAGCGTTATTTAATTAAATAGCTTTGAAAATAATTTATGTTTTATGTTGTTCTGTTAGTCCCTTCTAGTATTGCGTGTTTCTGGCATAGCTCATCTTTCTGTTCTAGACATGCATGATATGCTCTATTTAACGCCTGTTTCGTTTCTGTCTTAATGCAGTTTTTCCCCTCCTCTCTTAAAAGGTCAGGAATATGCTGCCATAGTAGAGTTTGCACCTTTCCAGAAAGCTGCAAAGAAGAAGAGCAAGAAAAAGGATGCCAAAACGGGGACAATTGAAGATGGTATTAAAGCTGGCTAGTTTGTTTTGCATGCCTAGAGACTTGAAAGCCCTAAAAGTAGTTTGAATGCAGTATTTTGTGTATTGATAGATTTACACGTAAGCCTTATTACTGCTGCTTTATTGGCTGCAGATCTGTTAAATATAGCTGTCATATTTACAGCAAATTCTTTGAGGGTGGACAGTTCATGCAAGGCATCATGTAAACACTGCAATTTCACTAGTCTACTCCAAACTTCCATCAGTGACCAAGTGGATTATTTTCGTGCTCCAGTACCTTTTTTTTCTTCTCTCTGTAGACCCAGAGTACAAGAAGTTTTTGGAAAGTTACAGTGCAGATGATGAGAAGTTAACCTCCACTCCTGAAACCTTATTGGAGGAAATAGAGGCAAGAAACAAAGAGCTGATTGGTATGGAAATCTGCATGCTAAGTTACGTTTTCCTAAAGCACCAAGCAAAGTATGTGGTGTATCTTTAAGCTGTGATTTCTCAGCCTTGAGGTGTCTGAAAGTTTTTTCACGTGGTGTTGTTAAACCTTTAGGCTAATATACTCAGTGTGCTTTTTTTTTTTTTTTTTTTTTTACTCTCATGATGTAAATTTTTCTCTTTAAGTTTTATATGGTAATCTTCCTTTGGGTTTTGAACTGCTAATCAGATGTTTATTAGCTGCACAAGGCTGTGGAGTGGCTGCGTTTTGGTGAGGTATGGTGATGTTCTGTTGTGCTTGAGTAAAACAGGCTAGAATACTCTCTCTGGAGCATGCTATAAGTATCAGTGAGGAAAGCTGAGAAACAGATAAGGCAGGGTAAATGTCTCTTTACATACAGGTATGCTGGAAGACTTACAAACATCCTAAACAAAATTTTAGAATTGTAATGATTGTTGTGGAGTAGGGTTGGGATACTTGTTTCACTGCTGTATTGCTGGATGGAAGAGAAGGTAGACTGCATAGTCCATAAGGCTTCTTCACGTTGTATAGAATTTTGTTACAGGTATTGCAGTACCAGATAAAACATTGTTTACACTAGCTTTCATATATTTTCTAGCTAAAAAGACTACTCCCTTACTGAACTTCTTGAAAAATAAGCAGGTAAGACTTCTGCCCAGAATCTTCTTGTTGCTTGCAGATAGAATAATTTGCTTGTTTAGAGCATGAGTGCATATACTGCAGGGTGCTTATTGCTGTGTTACTGCTCTTCTTTTTGAAGAAGCAGCTTTTGATCCAATTTCCTTGCTCGTAGGTAGTTCACATATGTTAAACTATAAGAACACTGGCCTTTGTAATAACAGTGATGTTTGTGTGCATTCTGGTCACAGCTAGCACCATGCTGGACATCTCTGTGGCACTACCAAATCAGATCTCATTTAAATGCTTGTGTTTTAATGCAGCTGTGGCTGAGGTCCTTGTAGATAATCTTTCTCCTAGCACATAAAATCTTATTTTAACATCTAGCAATTCAGAAAATCACTGATGAAACAGATTTAATTGAAATTAGAATGATAAAGGCTGAGTCCAGTGTCTTTTCCTCCCATAAATCTTGACTTGTGCTATGCTTTAAACAGTTGATGCTGTAATAATGTGTTCAGGTTCACAATAGTACTATAGAGAAAACAGTGTTTTTGTAATAGGGAGAGTTTTGAGATGAGTTATTTTCTAATGGAATACTCCATCACTTTGTAGTAAAGTACCCTGTTGGGCTTAAAGGGATGTTTTCTAGTTTGGAGATACACTATTTCTTTGTTTTTGACACGCATAGAGGCTCAGAGAGGAAAAGAGAGAGGAGAGGAGGAGGAGAGAATTGGAAAGAAAAAGACAAAGGGAAGAAGAAAGAAGAAAATGGAAGGAGGAGGAGAGAAGAAAGAGAAAAGAAGCAGAAAAACTGAAGAAAGTAGACAGATGTCCAGAAAAAGAAAGAGACAGATCAAAAGAAGAACCAAAGATTAAGGTCTAGAACAGTTCTTTATTATAAACTGTTACATTCCTTTTCCCCTATTATTTGTATATAAGTCTTTCAGAATGTGCTCTGTGTGAAGAATCACATGAGTTGGTGTTCGTAAATTACCACTTTTTTGTACTATTTAATAGCAGGCATTGTAAAAGTTAATGTGCTGTAATGCTTCATAGCAATACTTAAAGCTTTTGTCACGTGACTTGTACATGCTGTGGTGAACAAAATCGTGAATTTACTATGAAATAGAGACTTATTTTTAAGCTTTCTAACGTGTGTTTTAGGACAACAAAATCCAATATGTTGTGTGGATTAAGCTTACTCATACACTCCAGCTTTTAAAGTACTGCAATTTGCAGTAAAATTAATGTGTATTTCTTACTGGGCTGTGGTTCCCTTGATGCAATTTCAGTGTTGTGCCAGACAAATATGTATTAGAGTGAGCTTTTTAGTTGAGACTTGTGTTTTCTTTGTAGCTACTTAAGAAGCCTGAAAAAGATGAAAAAGACTTGGAGAAAAAAGAAAAATCCAAGAAACTGGAAAGAGAGACTCTGAGGGAGGAAAAAAATGCGAGTAGTGCATCTGCCAAACGATCTGATGGGGAGACAAAAGAAGAGAAGGCAAAAAAGTATTCTAGTACTTGCTATAAATATCTATATGTATATATAACGTGTTTCCTGATCATACCAAGGGTCGGGCTTCTCTGCCATGACCATGTTTTGAAATTCCTTTCAAATGATCTTTCTGATGTAAGGTGTGGGATGTGTTTTCTGTGGCAGTGCAACACCCCCATGATTGTGAGAAGATGTGTGAATTACGTCATTTCTTCACTAGTGGACAAACTTTAAGATTTTTTGCAACTCTCTAGGAACTCCACAAGAGAAGCCCAGGTGTAGGGGACCTACAGCGGGCTGAGAGCACAATCCTTGCAATGAAAGAATTGTAACCATGGCAAGAGGAGAGGCATACTGCAGTTACTAGTCCCTTTAAGTCTTGTAGAAGGTCAAAGTGGAAAACCTAATACTCAGCAGCTTCATGATCTATTCAGGGTTCGGTTCTGCAATGTGGGGCAGAGAAATTTAGATGCTTTCAAAGCCAGAGGAGACTCGGCCAGCTATGTGACCAGAAGGCTAAGAAATGCCAGCACTTGGTGCCATCTCTAGTTATCGTGCATGACTTGGGTTAGGACAGTTTCCCAAAACTAGAACCTACCAGTCTGTCGTCTTCATATTGCAAATTTACACCAATATTACATTGATCTCCCAACTCTGTTTGGTGAATCTTTTGAGCTTCATCTTCAGTTTTGTTTTCATACAGATCGGAAGATGAGTGTGTAAAGGACTACAGGGATCGAGATAGAGATTTTGAAAGAGACAGAGAATATGAGAGAGCACAGAGGGAGAAACTGAGGCGCCAGGAAGAAGAGCGTCGGAGGCAGAAAGAGCGCTTTGAGAAAGAAAAGGTTTTTAGAAGAAAAGAGGAAGAGGTGAAAAAGGAGAGAGACTTGCTCAGAGATAAGGGAAAGAAAAGTGATCTTACAGACTTTACCTGCGGCATGGACAAATCTGAGAAAGTAACCAAAGATGACAAAAAGGAGGATACAGTTAAGAGGGATCGTATCAGAAACAAGGTGCTGTGTTTCTTCAATTTCGTGTGTTTAATTCATAGGGACCAGTTTGTGTTTTTAGGATAAATGCACTTTGAGGAAAGAACCATATTGTTTCTGTCATTGTTCTCCCTGTTAATGTAACAAACTGCTAGAAAGACTGCCAATTTGTTTACTAAATTCCCATACATTGATGTTTTTTTCCTTGTCACTGTACAGAAATTAAGCCAAGGTAGTGGGCTAAATTGTAGATGCCACGATCCCAATTCATTTGATAATGATCCAGCCCATTGGCAGGCGTTGGTACAGCATCACTAATCTGCATCTTTTGATGTATGTGCCCGAAAATGTATCTCGGAGTGGGAGACCGATTGACCGGGTTCCTCCAAAACAGGGACAAGGCTACTACGTGCCAAATATAATAGATCCTAAGAATAAATTCATGATGAAATGCTCGGAGTTCAGTTTTACGTGCTCTGCAGGTCTGCTTCTGCAGTACAAGTACGTAAGGTAGCAATACGTGAGTCTTCGCTGTCTCCTAAGACGTTATTGGATACAAATAGAAGAGGTTTTGGAGGAACTTTCAAGTTGGTCTGCATTCTGTGAGAGGAAGAGCTGAACTAGTCTCTTAAAGATGGAAGTAAAGTACCAATAACTTCAAGCAGGTGCAGTTCCTTGTGGCTTGAACAGGGGCAACCTTGATTCGAGCCAGTTGAAGTTACATTGCCACCTTGGTGGAATAATATATTTTTAGAACAGTCTGAAAAGTTTGAATTTGAGCCTTTTGTTATATTGCTGATGTCATGATAACCTTGAGAACGCTGGGACTCTGGAGGGGTCTAAACAGTTTTGATTTATTTCAGGATCGTCCAGCAATGCAGCTGTACCAGCCTGGAGCCCGAAGCCGAAGCAGATTGTGTCAGTATGAAGACAGTGCTGCAAAGCCCACTGATCAGGGAGCAGAGAAGAAACAAGAGAGTGAGAGCAGTAATGTGAAGGAAGAGGAGTGACCAGCATGCAGGCCTTATGTGTTCTGACTGTCTGTGCAGCCAAAGAGCTTGTACTACGCAATCCAGAAGTGCCTTCGAAACGAAGAAGGAACAAAGGAAGAAGAGGGGCATTGCGCTGTTGGATGTTTCTGGCTAAAGAACCTCAGTTGTAGATTTGGAATTTGAAATGTTCTCATTGTATTTTCAGTTATTTGAATTTATTTTCCTAGCATCTAACTACAACAGAGAAGAGAACCTTTGCAAAGTAGAAAGACTTTGTGGCCTTAAGTATGATAATAAATGAGTCATGCGGTCAGGAGGAGATGACACCTGGATCTAATGCAGAGCTTTACTGTAGAGCCATGGAGCTGCTGTACCATGCACTCGAGCAGAGCAAGCTTGCAGTGGTGTGCTGTTAACACGGGCGTCGCCATGCCGTGTGGTGCTCCTTCCAAAGCGACGACAGCTCCTTTATAGCAGTAGCACCGAGCCAGGTCTGCCGTGGGTGAGGTAGGGGTGGAGCAGAGCGCTCTGGTTCCTAAAAGGAAAACATCTGGAATTGCACAATGACCTCAGGAGGGGAGAGCCCTTCCTCCAGAAAGAATTAAGTTGGAGTGTATGAATAAGCTGGCTTAATATGGGATACTGCTTGAAATTCTTTTGCAAAGTCTACCTACACTGAAATGCTTATTTTGATCGAACGTAGTTGTACAGTGCATCCCCTTCTGTTCGAGTCTGAAACGTTTCCCAACTGCTGCCCTCGGTCTGTGCTTCATCTTCCCTCTGTTTTGAAGTGTTGTTTTACAGCCCGGAAAGACTCCGCCGGTAGCGGCTCCTTTAAGGTAGCGCCTGTTAGCCGTGCCGCTTTTTGTACTGAGCCCAATAAACGTCCGCAAACCGTCGCAGCCGCAGTTGCGTCACTCAGCCGCGCCGCAGGGGGGCGCTGTGCCCGCGGCCCCGCGCCGCCGCCCCGCCCTCGCCCCGCCCCTTCCGCCTCTTCCGCAGCCGCCATCTCCGCGTCGCCGTGCCGCGCAGCGCTATGGTGAGGCCATCGGCCGCCATCCGGCGCCGGGACGCGCCGCTCCCAGCCCGCTTCCCCACCGGGCGGTGACTCGGGGCTCGCGGGGGGCGGGAGGGTGCCGGTTATCGCCTCTGCCGCGGCGGGGCCTGGCCGAGCTCCCCGCGCTCAGTGCCGCTTTCTCTTGCAGTCGTCTCACAAGACCTTCAAGATCAAACGCTTCCTCGCGAAGAAGCAGAAGCAGAACCGCCCCATTCCGCAATGGATTCGCATGAAAACGGGCAATAAGATCAGGTAATGGGATCGGCCGTTGCTCCTTGAGGAGCCGCGGCCCAGCAGTGCTCAGGCTCGGCGTCACGTTCTCGTACGGACCGGCCTGAAGGCCGGAGAACCGGCTGTGTGAGCTGGCAGCGCTCCGAAGCGCGGTGCTGCACGGATGCAGCTCTCACACGGTACGCGTGGGGCACATCTCCAAAGGTTCTGTTCTGTTTTTTTTCCCCGAGCTTGGGGATCCCAGCTTTTTCTTCTCGAGCTCATTTCTGTGTTCTGTAAGTATTCATGGGTATAAATCAGCTGTTGAGATGAGCCAACTTTAATTAACGGCCAGTTAATTGAAAGCATAAGCTGCACCTGTGGAAGAATTATTCCAGAATGTTACATCAGCAGCCATTCTGCTCCTCGGATTTCTCTCCCAGCTCCTTTTCTCTCCAATAGCCTTCCCTCTCGCTGCCTTCTCAAGGAGCAGCACCTTACAGAACATACAGAGCACAGGTGTTCTGAGGTGCATAAAGAACCAAAGGTCTTCTTGGGTGTAGGGGAGGTGAAATCGACAATATAAAGTGCTTGATTTGTGACTGAAACTAATTAGCAGTAGTTCACATTTCTTTGCCTGTAGCACTTGTTTTCAAGCATTACATTCAAGAAAGCGCAGTAAGGGAGTATTGCAGCTTACCAGGTAAATGCCAGCTGTGCAAAAGATGGTGCCACTGTGAGCCCTTTGGTTTAAAGCCTCCAGCCAGCCCAGTCACTGCGCAGTCAGCTCATTGTGTAGCCCAGGTGCTCTGCTGCCCAGACTTTTCTATAAAAAAAGATCTCCCAGATCTTTTTTTCTCCTCTGTAGTGAGGAGAATGGCAGTACCAGCAGCTGGCTATGGCAGTGAGAGGCAGCACAGAATTGCTGAGTTCCTTTTGCTTCTGTTAGCTCTTCTCCTTTTAGGAAAATTAGCATTGTGTGCCCCTTGTCTTTCAGTTAACAGCATAAAAAAAAGCTTCTGTTTTCACTGTATTATATTGCTTTGTAATCATGCAAAATCTCTAATTTTTGTCTTGTGGCACTTAAGTGCTTGAGTTACCTTCCAAACTGTGCTATAGCAGGCTGCAATTGCAGTGCTTCATTCTGTGGGAGTACTGCCATTTTCCTGCTGAGAGTAATTCTGTTAATGCTGTCTTTGGTTTTACCTGTATATTGGTGAAACTGTTTGTCCTTAACATGAACATCACCTGTGGCTCATAAATGGATATACATTATCAATAATTTGATGTAGCTGTCCAGAAGAGCATACCTTCCATACGCTGCTCATCATCAAAAATGATTATAATTGTCTTAGACTACAAATTGCATGCAGGAAATAGCTTGCATGATCATTGGGCAGACTGCACGTGGGGTTTTTTGTCTCCAAAAGAGGGGGTAGAACATTGACATGCTAGTGCTAATGCATCTTTTTCTAAGACGTGTTTCTTTCTCAAGCCTTTAGATTTCTCTGCAATGCTATGCTAGTTGGTTAGCAAATGAAGAAAGTAAGCAGATGAGAATTTAAACTAAAAAAAAGTACAAAGTTGATTTTTGTTGGCAGCTTGCCACTGTAACGTGATAGAAATCCTTTACTGATGAGCTAATTAAAGGTATCTTCGATCCACCTGGATGGTAAATTGTGTGTGTTTTGCTAACTGACATTGTTTTTGTCTTAGGTACAACTCCAAAAGGAGACACTGGAGAAGGACCAAACTGGGCTTGTAAGAGAGACTGTCTTCTGGGAGCTCTAATAACACTTGTCTTTCTGCATCAGATTGACACACCCCAAACGCTGATCAACAACCCTCAAGTCATTCCTTCTGTAGTGCTGGACTGCAGTGCTCAGTTCTTGTTCCATGAGCCAGTCCAGACACATGATATTAACGGGAATCTCAAAGCATTTGGCATCTGAAACATGAAGACTGTGTTCTATTAGTGTTCTTTCTTTCAGGCATATGTATAAGTATTAACAGTGTACAGGCTTGTTAATAAATATGGACCTGAATGAATTGGCTGATTTTGTGTATGTACAGGGGATGGTAGCACAGAAAGGTAGTGTTACTGCAGACACATTCTTACCTAGTGTGGGAAACCTTGCCAGCTCTTTCCAGCCAGGTGAGGCTATGTCTTTTCAGTTACTGTAAATTGTAGAACACCAAACACACCAGTTCTTAAAGAAAAGGGGTAAAAACAAAGCTGATTTTACAGTAGTTAGTCTGGAGAAAATCTGTTATTAAACAAATAATGGGAAAAAAAATAAGGGCCTTTGGAGGCAGAGGACATTCACAGGTTTGAAAAAGACTTCATGACACAGCTGCTGTGGCTGAAGTGCAGTGTCAGTCTCTGATTTGTCGACTGGGAAAGATGGAGTTACATTTTGGGTATTTTTAGGCAATGTTACTACAAAAAGTAAGTAGCACTGTCACCATTTGTTGAAGTTGTGTCAGTTTAGCTCCTCTGGATTTATTTTATGGAGCTGCAAAGCACATTGAGAAGGTTCCTCTGGAATAAGGTGGCCTGTGTGAAGCTCTCCAGTTCCCTTTCTCAGTTGCATTTATGCTGACATGTTGGATGTATGGATGTCCCCTGTGACAGAAGCCAGCCACTGCTTCTTCCCAGTTCCCACATAACCCTTTAGAACATCTATGGGTAGACCACATAGTAATGCCTAGTGGGGTCCTGCTGTTGCTATTCAGATTGGTTGCTTTTCTCGTGTTTTATTATTTTTTTAATTGATGAAATAGCACATATGAACAGGAAGTGCCATGCAGTCAATACTGGTTAGATGCTGAAATGTCACATGCCCAGAAGAACTATGAAAGCACTTGTCCAGGCAGTGTGAATGTGAAGCTGAGACTGGTCAGTGAGATTTGTATATTGTGACTGCCTGCCCTGGGCCTGAGTAGTGTGCCTGCAGAGCCTGCCCTGGACACGTGTTCATGTGAGCTGCAGGTGGCTCTTTGGGAGTCCAGGCTGTGATGTGGGAGATGTACAGGGATCTCACCTCGTGCCACAAGTCATCCAGGGGAGAAAGCTGTACCTGCAGCATCTATGGTTCCAGGACCAGCTCTTGGGTGCAGCGTGGAGCAGAGCAGCTCCTGGAGCAAGAGATTTGGATCCCGGTGGGGGAGCAGGTTCGGCATAGCTGAGAGTTTCATTTATGAGGTTGGAAAGGAGAAAGAGGGAAAAATACATCAAGGAAGTGGAGAGATTTATCTCCTAGAAAATCCGTACTCTATGGATAGGCTGTAGTGCCTAATGTCTGCATATTCCCCTAAACATGGAACAACCTGCTTCGTGTTGCTTGGAGCTCTTACTGCTCTATGAAGTTGTCTTGATGCCAACCACAGGTGCAGCTTAATTTAAAACATTGTCAGCAGAATGGTAATAAGAAGTTACTCAAAGGGAGAAGGAATTAAACTGAAGTCCGCACTTACGCTTCCCAAATCCTGCATTCTCCACCAGGGCCTCTGATAGTTGCTGACTTACTGCAGGGAACTGCAGAAGGAGGCTGTGACACAGCACTGAGCCCATGCAGGCTGCACTGTCCCCTTCTGTCTGTGGTCAGCCATCACCTCTGCTCAGCAGGCAGCAATGGTGCAGTGCTGCTGTGGCAAAGCCATCCTGCTGCTGAGTGCTGCAAAGAAGGCAAACGGCCATCTGACAAAGTCTGGGAGTCAGCCATTTGCAGGGGTTGAGGCTGCCACGACATCCATGCAGTATTTTTCTGGGGAGTTCTCAGAGTTGTGAGTGCCTGGCTGGGCTGAATTCTCCCCCAAGTCTCCACACATTGAATGCCTCAAGCCTTCACAGCTGGCTGTCACCTCACACCCCCAGATCCTTTCCCTCTGTGCAGCCTGCCAGCCGCTCTGCCCCACGCCTGTAGCGTTGCCTGGGGTTGTTGTGAACCAAAGATCAGGACTCAGCGCTTGGTCTCCTTGAAGCTCATCCTTGCGATCAGCCTGTCCAGATCCTTCTGTAGGGCCTTGCTGTCCCCAGGCAGATCGAAACCTCCTGCCAACTTGGTGTCATCTGTAAACTTAACTGATGGTGCACTCAGTGCCCTCATCCAGGTTGAACAGGCTGGGCCTCAGTTCTGCCCCACTGGAGAGCCACACTTGTGACCAGCTGCCAGCTAGATGTGACACCATCCAACACCACTCTCTGGGCCCATCCCTCAGCCAGCAGAGAGCATACCTGTCCAGGCCTCAGGCTGCTGCTTCTCCTGAAGAACACTGTGGGAGACAGCGTCAAAGGCTTTGCTGAGGTCTAGGTAAACTTTATCACCAGCCTTTCCCTCATCCACCAGGCGGGTCACTCGGTCATAGGAGATCAGGTTGGTCAGGCAGGACCTGCCTTTCGGGAAGCCATGCTGGCTGGGCCCGACTCCCCAGCCGTCCCGTGCAGCACAGTGTGACTGCACTCCAATCGCTCTCTGACCTTCCCTGGCACCGAGGTCAGGCTGACAGGCCTACGGTTCCCCAGCCCTCCCTGTGGCGGTGTCACATCAGCAGCCTGCAGCCGCCTGGGCCCCTCAGCTGAGCAGGACCGCTGGTAGAAGATGGGAAACGGCTCGGCAGTCGCTTCTGCCCGCTCGCTCAGCTCCGTGCGGCGGATCCCCGCAGCCCCGGGAGTGCGGCAGCCCAGCTGGAGCAGCAGGTCGCTCACCGTTTCCTCCTGAGCCGTGGGACTTATTCCGCTCCTCATCGCCGTCCTCCAGCACCGCGCGCAGCGGATACCCGCCCTTACTCTCACACAGCCCTACAGGAAGCGCCGGCACCCCCGCTTTCCCCCGCCCTAATACCGTTCCCCACGGCGTCCAACCGAGGCGCCGCCGCCCTCCGCCCGGCCCCGCCCTCCGCCCGGTCCGCACCACCGCCGGCTGCCGCGGGGGGGAACCGTAACCCCGCGCGTCCAGCAGCGCGACGGCGGCGCCGGGACCGGCGGTACCGAGCACGAAAGCGGCGCGGGGTCTCGGCGCGGGATCGCGGTGCGGGCGGGGCTCGCGGCGCGGGGCGACGAGGCGGTTCCACCCCCGTGAGGCGGCGCGGTGGGCGCGTCCGGAGCCGCCCGGCCGGGCGGGGCGGGCCCTGTGGCGGGCGGGCAGTGATGGCGGCGGCCGAGGTGGCGCGGCAGGTGAGAGCGGGCCGGGCCGGGCCGTGGGTGACGGGCGGCTCGAGCGGCGGCCCGCGGGGCTTCCGTAGGGGGAGCGGCGGTACCGCGCAGCGCCCGTCCGTACGGCTGCGGAGGGCCCTTCCGCGGGGGCGCGGGGAACGGCGCGGGGTTCTGCAGAGTCTGGGTGCGGAGGGCGTCCGACCGCATGTGTGTGTCTCTGTGTGTGTGTGTGTCTGTCTGTCTGTCTGTGTATGTGTGTGCGCGGGCCGGGGGTCTCGTACCGCGGAGCTGTGCCCGCCCCGCCCGCCGGGAGCCCCGGGGGGCTGCCCTGCGTGCTGTGCCGCACCGCGGTGCCGGGCTGGGGGAGCGGCGTCCGGCCGTGCAGCAGGGCAGGGCCGTGTGCCGGCATCGCCGGCGAGCGCCGCTCCCGGGAGCAGACCCGAACCGCGGCCCTTTGGCACCGGCGTCGAGGAGTGGAACCAAAGGCGGTCGGAACGGCGGTTTTCGGAAGCTCGCGTGATGCGGTGCGCCTGAGAGCGGGCGGTGCTCGGCCCTTCGGCGGCTGGCTGGATGCGGTCCATTGCTCCCACTCTCTTTTGCTCTTCTTTTGTGCTCGTCCTGCTGGGCTGTTAGCAGCTGAGCGAGGGAAAGAAATGCAAAGTCTTTACTTGCGCTTGACGTTCGTGGAGAGCGTCATCGCTGTCTGCTGGGTAATTGCAAGAGAGAATTACGGACCCGAACAAGCGAGAATGAATTGGTACGAGCATTGCTCTACTTTGCTGTTGAATTGGAGCCAAATGCAGTTTGGGGAAGAGGATGCCATAAGGCCAACGTCAGGGGACGTGATCTGATGCTGTTCTTGTTTAAATGCGATCTGAAAAGCTGTGGGGTGGACAGAGGGCTGGGGGCCCTCCCGGCTTCGGGATCTGCTGTTTGCCTCCTGGTGTGGGCAGCCCTGCTGCAGAGCAGGAATTCCCGGCCTGGCTCTCAGCAGAGGCAGCAGCAGCCATGCTGAGCGCTGCGGTGGGGCTTCGTGGGCGGCTCTGCCTCAGGCAGGTCTCTCCGTCCTGCTCTGGAGCAGCAGTGTGGGATCTCCCTGGTGCAGAAGGGTCTGGGTGCTGCTCTCGTGGCCGTTCATCCCGAGGGCTGCAATCTGAGCCTTACGCCCTTTGTGTAAACTGCTATTTAATGTGCGGCGCTGTTAGGCTTGGGGTAAATTGTTATAGCATCTCTGTATGGTTTTGGTACTTCTCTGTAGGATTTGGGTCAGTGGTGTCTGTGGTGTGGAGGAGCCTTCAGAAAAGGTGTGAAAATCCCTCCAGAGATGGAGAAATGAAACTTATTCACGAGGCCGACCTTTAGTTTTGCTTTGAGATAGCCCTGCCTGGCAGTGCAGCAAGAGCACATGTTGCTCTTTTTGTTCTTTTAATCTAATCACGCTTTGCTGCTTCCTCAGCAATAACAGCCTATTCTTCTCAGAGGTCGTTCTGCATGTGTGGGGAAAAACACAGTATGAGCATCTTGGGGCAGTGCTGCCGCTCACGTTGCCTTCCCACTGCCCACCTTTGCCTTTGGTGCACAGCCAGGCCAGCTCAAAGCCAAGGCGAGGGTTCTTGGCCGTCCATCTGACGCTCAGTGGGGCATGGGGAGCAGTGACACCTCCAAATCTGCTTCTAGTACACAGGCTCTTGCAATGTCCCAGCCTTGCAGGCTTTGGGCTGGGGCTGCTACAGCTGCGTGTGCCACATGGCTGTGTTTGACATGGTGGTTCAGCAGCTGCAACCGAAAATTGCGTTTTGCAGCACTCGTTTCCTGGCCTGAGACAAATGTGAAAGGCACTGTAACTGCGTGATAAAACCACAGGTGATGAGAAGAGGAGTGCACAGGAAATGACTCGCAGGGTAAATGCCTCCTCCGAGCCGGAGTAGTTTAACTTTGACTGTTTATTTTTCTTTTCCATCTGGATCGCACTTATATTTAGGGCTGTGGAGAAGATTTGTTCTTAATGAGAACCCACACACCCACCCACGCTTCCTGGAGAGAGCAGCCGCACAGAGACTGTCTTCCAGCATGCAGGTTGAGGGCTGTGTGTTACAGATACCCGTGCAGGCTCTCCATCCGCAGGAAGGATGCTGTTTGCAGGCCCTGTGCTCCTGTTTCTCCTTCAGTGGGGCAGTGCCTCCCTTCCCGGGGAGGGAACAGCCCCACACGCTTTCCAGCACTGCGTTGTTGTTTGGGTGAAAGCTGCTCAGTAAGGTCTGGAGGCATGGTGCTGGGGCTGGGTGAACATGTTGGCAGGAAGAATCGGGCTGATACACAAAATATGGCTGTGGGGAAACACAGTTACACATTGCAAGGCTGTAGATATGGTTAATGGCTGAAATCTATTTGGATCTTCACATTTGGGGGAATAAAGCTGCACCAGCAAACCAGCAATTACACAAGAACTGGTGCTTTGACAGCCTGCTGGAGTAATGCAGTCCCTGGAGATGTTTTTCTAGCCTGAAACACTGATGTAGTTAGCAAAAAAAAACAGCACACTTGTCCCTACAAACAGGTTTATTTACGTTAAAGCAGGGTTTTGAAGGAATAAGTTGAGAATTATACCCCTATGAACAGTTGCCTTATGGCTGTGGTATCTCATAGGAGCTGATGATATGCCTAAATGGCTGGAGGGGAATTTTCTACATTTGGCTCCTGAATAGCTTATTAAGAAAAGAGCTTTTGATCTGGAGGGAGAAACACCTTTCTAGGGGCTGCAGCAGGGGAACGTGCAGCATGCACAGATCTGCAGGGTTGTGGCACTGCCTGGCCACGCAGACTACCCCTCTTGTGCTTTCTTCAGCAGTCTCCTGGTGCTCATGGCCATCCTATGAATCTGAACAGGCTCGGGCTTGCAGCCTGAGGGGAGGGTACTGCTGTGTTTGGCAGCTCAACGGCTGCATTCTGTGTTGCTGTGTGCTGCAGCGAGCTGTGCAGGGGCCGTGTTTGGGCTGTTCAGATACCAGATGGAGGTACAGATTTCCTCATTGTTGCTAGCTTGTTTCTGTAATCAAAACTGTAATGTGAATTGTAATAGGCTCATGTGAGGAGGCATCGTTAATACCTTCCTTTGCCGTGGAGATTATTTTTTGCTTTCAGCGTAAGGTGAAACTTGAGTCTCTCAATAATTTCTCAGGAAACAAATGTTTTCCCACCTCTCTTTTAACCATCATGTTTGAGTATTGAACGCTTTGCACAGTTCAATATTGTTCTGACATGGCTACCATCTCGTATAAGGCAGATGGGGTGTTTTATGTATGCTGTTCGGGTTTGTTTTGGAGAAGGGCAGCATGCACAGGCAAGATTTACAGTGTTATGTACAAATCTGTGTAGTTGGCTGCACTTGGGAGGTCTTCGGGGTATGGAGAGAGAAGTGTATTTCGCATGAAAATGACACCAATTGTATATTTTTCCTTGCATTTCAGGGTGAAGGATGTCGTACTGTCCCCCTTTCTGGACACGTAGGATTTGACAGTTTGCCTGACCAGCTGGTTAATAAATCAGTTAATCATGGGTTTTGTTTCAACATCCTGTGTGTGGGTGAGTATTTCCATCTGGGGAAGTTCTGTTGCTGAAAAGGGCTTCTCTGAAGCTGGGTGTAGCTTACGAGTAACAGAATTAACAAAGTAGCTTTGATTTTAAATTTCCATCCCTCTGTTCTTTCTGTTCTAAGTAACATGATTTACTGGTGCCCTGGGGAATCCCTGCTGGGGTTATGGAGTATGGCTTTCTACCAAGCAGTGAACCATAGGAATAAAATGTCTAAAATCCCACGCTTTTATTATGATCTTTATTTGCCTGGTATGATTCAATTTCATATTTCTAAAAGCAAATAGGTACTCGTGCTGGAGAACTTTGTTCAGAGATCTTGTGTGGCTAGATATTGAATTATTATTATAATTATTTTAACAAAATACCAGTCGTGTTCCTCTTAAAGCACTAAAAGCTGTGTTGTTTTTTTTTTTTTTCCCCTTCCTTTAGGACATACTTGAATTAAAATAGTGCCTGGCCACACTGTGGCTGGTGATGCGATTGTCTGTGCTGCCATGTGTTACATGTCTCGGCTGGGGTCAGCCCCACACCCACACAGAGGCTGCCTGTCCAGCTCTGTGAGAGATCTGGCACAGGGTGCCAACCTGGGATGGGGTCCCGTGTGCCCAGGGCAGGGTTAAGTCTGAGATGAGAGGAGTGAAGTTCAGAGGGAGCACTGCTAAATGGAGCTGAGAGGAAAAATTTCCCTGACAAGGACATTCCCGTGAGATGATAAACTTTGCTGACAAGTAGAGGTCACTGCCAGGCTGAGTCAGTAGGTGGTTTGTACTGTACAGGAAAGAGATGTGAGCTCGTGAAACTCTCGTGTCCCAGAGCCTGAAGTTTGACAGTGTTTCCTTTTGCACACATGGAGCTGCTGGTTGTTTTTCTACAAGTTACAGGTGCAGCAGAGGACGGCTCCTGTGGTTAAAGGTTCCCCTCGATGTGTGGAAAGCAGTTGAACACCTCCGCTTTCCTCTTTGCAGAGCAGCATTGGAATGCAGTAATTGCTTGTCCCTCTGAATAACAAAGACCTGCCGAGATCAATATGCATTAGTTATTAATGTCAATCTTTTATGAACAGTAGCAACGCAGACATGGTTGAGTCTGAAATAAAGAAGAGAGTTTATTACATGGAAAAATGTAATGAACTCCCTTAGAAAAAGATTTGCAAATGTTTAGTTGACATACTCCTACTTTAAGGGGGCTTAGCAGAGCCTCTTTGAACCTGTGGTAACAAAGTTAAACTCTTAGAAAGAAAAAAAAAAAGCTCCTGGAATCCATCTGTCATTTAGACTGTTGGGTCTCACTTGTGCAGGCTGAGTTTGGGGTGAAGAACTGAAAGAACAGAAAGCAAATGAGGCTCGAGGCCAACAAAACAGCAAATAAGCAAATAAGTGAACTGATGACATAGGCTGCTGAACATGACAGAAAGGCACTTTGGTTCTCTCCGTTTTTCAGCAGCGTGTGGTGTTTGTCAGAGGAAAAATCCAATGACAGCTTTACTCTGCGCCATGCTGGAGCCAAGCCACTGATTCCTCCAGCTCCTGCTGGAGGAGCCAAGGAAAGCTGCAAAAATGGCTCTCAGCAGAGCGTCCAGATTAGAGCAATTTTTAGCTGTTCTCCTGCTGAAAGCTGTCTCCTCTGTCAGACAAGAGCCAAAGATAGAGTAGCCGAGCAAAGCTCTCAGAAGAAGTTAGGAATTGTGGATGGTTTCTCTGATATTCCTCAGCACAGCCATTTTCTTCCTGAAGCCTCTGTGCTGAAATGTTCATTTGTTAGTTCAGTACAAAGGTGGGGAAGTCTTTCACGGCTGAGACATTCTGTGCTGGATGAGATGGTGGAAAGAGACAGGAACAACAAGCTGAGGTTTTCATTTGGTAAACTTTCTCAGTTTTGGCCAGATCGTAGTTGTATTAGACTAGCATCACATTGTAAACAGGAGTTTCCCCCTTCCTCCCTCCCAGGATTTGCAAGGGATTTGTTCTAAGCAGCCTACTCAGTGCAATGAGAAACCACTGTTTTGCTGTAGAAATTACCTTCTCGTTTCCCAGAGGTGTGCTACAACTCTGAGCCTCTCACAAAGAATGATTCTTGTTTTTCTCCTTCTTTCCTTTGCATATTCAGTAGCTCCCAGACTGGACCCAACAGTTTCTGGCTTATTACTTCCCAGCATTCAGTTTGTGCTGGAATTACCATCCCAGCCAGACTGTTTCACCATGCATTATGCTCAGCCCCACGCTGGGTCTCCAGAGGAGCTTGGAGATGTGGGAGCGCTCATTGGCTGGGAAAAGAGGGCTGTGCACAGGTTTCCTCGTGCCATCTGCTCTCCAGCAGCAGCTCACTGTGGGGAGATGAGATGGGATCTTGGAGGTTGCCAAGTGATTGGTTTTGTAGTCAGTAGTGCAACCAGCTGAGTACAGAATTTCTCCAGCTGAGGAACTACAGGTCTGTGCAGCAGCAGCGCAGCTGGGAGGCCGCAGGGCCCTCTGTAGCTCTTCAGCATCATCTGTGGACCCGTGTTCCTCCCCCTGCCCCTGGCAGCCTGGCTTTGCCTTACCATTCCGCCTGTCAGATGAGAAGAACTATTTTCTGCTCTTCATGAGAGACAGCCTTATCAGGCTGCGCTGCCTCAGGGCTCGTCCTGACAAACCTGCTACATTGGATTAGCTCCCATTTCTTCACATGAAAGGGCTGTGCACACATAGACATTTTCTTTAAGATGGCATTGTTTGATATCTGGAGCCGTGGTTGTCAATCTGGGGAAGAGCAAGTGTTGCTCTCTCTTGAAAGGACTCTGCAGGGGTTCAAACGCTCTGTGCTTTTGAACAGCTGAGTGCTCTTCTGTGCTCCTGGAGAGCGGGCTGAGGCTGACACAGCTGGGGCTCTGAAGCCTGGGGGTGGAGGGGCAGCAGCAGCAGTTTGTTGGTTCACCTTACACGTGCTGGGGAAAGCAGATCGAGTCACCAGACTCAAAGAGGACAAAGAGGTTCGGCTTTTGTAGCTGTGGTGGTTAGCTTGCAGGGTGCTTTGGCAGTGGTGCCCCATGTCCAGGGCTTGGCTGCCCTAAAATCTGCCCCGTGCTGAAAGGCACAATGCTACTAGGTTTCAATAGCTGTCAGAGCTTTCTGGCGCAGAGTTAACAACAAAGGTCACCGTTCCTACCTTGTCTGTCCTCAGCACTTTGCCAGCCCGGAGAGCAGACTGCTGCAAGGTTGCATAATGCTTAAGTACAGTTTTGGAGATCAAATCTAAGCCTGACATCAGGCAATAATCTCCCTGCCAAGGACGTCTCTTGCTTGATTTGCATACACTGCTGCTTTTTCCATGGTAATTCTGCCTCCCTTAATCCCCATTCATCATTTCTGGTTTTTGGAGAAGATTCCAGCGCTGCTGGCTGGAGCGAGTGCAGCCGCCTTGTCCTTTTCATCAGCCCATCTGTTCCATCTGGACTCCCATCCTTCCAAGCAGCACTTGGCAGTGGTTACGTCTCCCAGCCAGCAGGGAACTGCCTCTGTTTAGGGCAGAAACTCCTGGGAGGCTCAGAAATGCTCTGTTCTTCAGTTTGCCCTTCAGAGTAGCACTGCTCCAGTTGCATTTCACATGGCAGAGCGCTTCATTCAGCCTGATACTGACTCGCATCATGCTCTTACAGCCAATGCCATGGCTCCTGTGGCTGAGTTGTTCTTGGGCAGCAGGACACACAGTGCAGAGCCTTCTTTGTACACTGCTGGAATGTGCATGCTGACCTGGCTGTGGTGATGGCTGGGCGTTCTGCTTTCTATACATGGAGTTGTAGGTGTTTGGGTGGGAAACTGTTGCCTCTGCAGTCATGTCTTGGCAGTTTAGAACTTCCCCTTTCAAAAGGAAAACTTCATCGTGAATTCACAGTCACCTTTGCTGGCTAGGTGTAGCATGCAGGAGATGGAATATGAAGATGTACTCTGTCTTCAGCATTTGCCTCCATCTCTTCTGCACTGCTGCTACTGAAAACCAGATGTGAAATTGGTTTAAAGTAGGCAATAATTAGGAGGTTGGAGACGTATCTGAACGTATCTGTCTTGTCCTCAGGGGGATGCTTTGCACCTTAAAGGAGGAGAGAGGCAGAAATAAGGGGGTTTTCGGTGTATTTTGCCTGCCACTCACAGAGACCTCATGTATTGGCTGCAGAGGGCAGTTCCCAGCCCCACTCTGTCATGCTGCACCTCTGTCATGCTGTCCGCAGCCACAGGGCTGGATGTGGGGCTGCTGCCTGTGGGATGGAGTGCAGGGCAGAAGCAGCTCCCTTGTCCCCAGGAGCCCGCTGGGGATCTATGCAGCTGGCTCCCTGCTCCATCCCGCCCGCCCAGGCAGGAACTCTTGGCAGGAGCTCTGGAAATGCTGCCGCCTTCTCAAGCTGTTTAGATGTCTGTCTGGTTTTTTTTTTTTTTTTTTTTTTTTTTTTTTTTTTTTTTTTTTTTTTTTAACATTGCTGTTTTCCTGGAATCCCTCAGAAAGGCCTGGTGAGGTCATGCAGGCTTTCTCATGTTAACTCTTGAAATCCTTACCCAAACCACAGCAGTGCTCCATGTTTTGTGCACCCACTGGTGGAAAGTGGTACCCTTACATCCCAAACAGAGGGGATTGTAGCAACTCACGCTGCTGGTGCTGACTCTTCTCCTCCTGGGGCTGCAGTCAGGTCAGTGTGAGGAGCCACCAAGTTGTGCACCTAGCATGGTGTGGCACTGGCTGCTGGCTGGCTCCCCAGGCACCTTTGCAGCTCAAGGCGTCTGTTGACTTTCTTGCTGTCTTCTGGAAAGATAACTGATATACAGTCCTGGCAGTCAGACGGTGTGCAGTTCCCAGGGTGGTGGAGTTTTGCCCTACCCTGTGCTTCAGCCTGGGGCTGGAGAAGTCTCCTCTCAGGCCAACAGAGAGGAATTTGCCTGCTTGCAGGGGTGAGACACAGGGATTTGGATGGAGGAGGAAGGGGAGGTGCTTCCCCTTATTGAATTGGGCATTTCATACAACTCTGGATCTATTGCAGAGCTTGAAGCCTATGAAAACAAGCAGTCTTTTCTTCTGAGTGAAGTAGGAAAATATTGATGGTTTTGTTGGGATCTAAGGGCTTAGGGAAGGAGGGAAGGCTGCTTCAGTGAGACACAGTCCCCTGGTGGGCCTGGAGCAGCCTACGCAGTGGGTGGGGTTCAGCTGCCTGCTGAAGTTACAGCAAAAGCCAGAAGAGCAGCTCAGAAATCATTGTTTTGCCAAAACACAGTGGTCCTCCCAGGGCAGCAGGGCAGCCTGCTGATAGGTGTGCAAAGGCAGATCCCGTGGACTTGGAGGGCTGGCTCTGTTGTCAGCGTGGCGAGGGAGGCTGCCCTGTGGAATGAGTGCCTGGAAGTTTGTTTTGTTCTCCCTGGGATGTATCTAAAACAAATTTAAGGCTGGTCTCTCAGATTTGTCTGTTCGCGCCAGATAAGGAAACAGCTCTCTGTTGATAGATGGAATCCAAATAACAGTTCAGTGCTGCAGAGCTTTTGGAAGCGGATTTTTGAGTGTAAGTTGCGCAGCCCCTAGGTGTATGGAAATGAGATATACAAGAAAATGCCCCTCCCCAGGCTGGAAGGCTGTCCCCCAGCTCAGTATATTGTGGGTACAAGAAACCAACTGCACAGCTTGCTGTAAGATAGGAACCAACTCAGTGTTTCTGTACTGAAGCAAGCTATTTAGTGGCTGCTAATTACAGAAATACTAACCTGGAGCATCTATTTTAAGAAGAGGCAATTTCTTCCTTCCTCTCCGTGCTTTCTGATGAAAACAGCATCTTCTGTAGTGCATTATGGGTATCTGCAGGATTTGAATGATGCTTTCCCCCTTGCCTTTTCAACTCTCTCTTTTCATCTCTCTTTTCTTACGATATTAATGGCCATTAGACTGTGAAATGTAATTTGCCCAGAATACAGACCTCCCATTGTACATGCCTTTCTGCTTGCCAGACGATCCCTTTGGAGCATGAGATCTGCTTTCATCTGCTACAGTTTCACCCCTGTTAGTGTTTGAATTAACAGGGTTTACTGAAAGGGCAAACCATGTTAATATTCAACAAAACATTTTGTCTCTCTTTTTCTCCAATAGGGGAAACTGGCCTTGGTAAGTCCACTCTCATGGACACACTTTTCAACACCAAATTTGAAGGTGACCCAGCATCTCACTCGCAGCCTGGGGTCCAGCTGAAATCCAGTACCTATGACCTGCAAGAGAGCAACGTCAACCTCAAACTGACTATTGTAAGCACAGTGGGCTTTGGGGATCAAATCAACAAAGAGGACAGGTAAGTGAAGAGGCAGAGAGGCTGTAGCATGACCCAGTTCACTCATGCAGGGTTTCCTTTTGTGTTCTCGTTGGGCCAGACTCTGCTCTCCTCTTTCCTTCTTACAAGTTGCCCGTGTCTTTTTTGGGGGATGGGACAGGGAGAAAAGAGGAGAGAGGCTGTGGTGTGTCATCACTGCTGCAGCTATCAGAGCAGCTTTTGTTACGCAGTCAGAACAATATCTGGGCTGCTGGTAGCCTTCTGCCCCAGTTCATCTGGTGGGGATTGCTGAAATGCTGCAGGGCATTTCTGTGCTCTTTGCCTTGTGCTGTACTGAATGCAAACTTGCAACCAAACGTCTAGTTTGGTCTAGTGGTCTAGTGACTGTTTGGTTTGATGGCCACTTCTGGTAGGGCTCTTCCATCTCACCTGTGGAAGCTCGATGAGTAATCATTGAAATGTAATCTGGGGAAGTATCTCTGGTAGCTCATGTCCCAGCAGGGCCAGAGCATGGTGGTGAAGGAGTGTGTAATTCCACCAAGTCCTCTCTAATGTCCATCTTCACAGAGGCATTGTGATGGAGTTTGCTTTGTTGTGGGTCTATTGGGTTTTCATTTCAGTTTTAAGATGCACTGATGTTCTTTGCACTGCAAGTCTGACAGGCTCTTGGATGGACTTGGAAAGGAAGTTGCAGGTTTTTTCTGCCTTAGAACACCGGGCAAAGGTAGCAGTGAATGGAGATGCATCTTTCACCTGTAGGAATTGGGACTGTGAGAGCAGCAAGCCATTTGTTCTGGGTGCAAGTGAGAGTTACACACTGCTGCCAATGAGTCTGCACTACCCTTCCTTTTATAAGCATCTCTCCTCACATTTTGAAGTATGAGGCCACTTTCTCTGGAGGAGATTAGTGTGTAGTAACCCACAGCCTCTGTAGCCCCTGTTAGTAATGTTTCTCCTCTCTGCTGAATTGTCAGCACTATTTTTGTCAAACAGGCTGACAGAATCTGATGTAAGACCACATCTTCTTGTCAGTGGTGCAACATTTATATTTCTTATGGGTGAGGAGGGGGAAGATTCAGAGAATTGGTCTTGGGAAGTGAATAGCTAAGCAGCAGCTCAATTTAAAAAGCTAGTAACAGAGTAGAGGTGGTTTACCTCCATGACATGTAAAAATCTTTTTCCTTTCATCAAAGCTACAAGCCCATTGTTGAGTTCATTGATGCTCAGTTTGAAGCCTACTTGCAAGAAGAACTGAAGATAAAGAGGGTCTTGCATAATTACCATGACACCCGGATCCACGCTTGCTTGTACTTCATTGCTCCGACAGGCCACTCACTGAAATCCTTGGACCTGGTAACAATGAAGAAGCTTGACAGCAAGGTAGGCAGTTTTAACTGTTACTGTGCAGGTCACTTTGTACATGATGGAAATGCTGCTGCTTTTCCAGGGCTTGTCTCCCCACCTGCATACCCCTTATGCTATGGCCCAGTTGGCATATGCATTCTTTAGACTTTCTGAGTGCTTTTAAGTTTTTGTAAGTTGTACTACAGACTTGGAAAAACTACCTGGAGTCAACCTTAGGACTTACCTCTCTGTTTCTTTCTAGGTCAACATCATTCCTATAATTGCCAAATCTGATGCCATTTCCAAAAGTGAGCTGACCAAGTTTAAAATCAAAATCACAAGTGAACTGGTCAGTAACGGGGTTCAGATCTACCAGTTCCCAACAGATGATGAATCAGTGGCGGAGATAAATGGAACAATGAATGTAAGTGACTCAGTGTTTCCTGCTCTCTCAGAACAGTACTGTCACTATAGGGGTGATAGCCTATATTGGAATGTTTCTTAAATCCACTTTCCCTTTTATTTTATGTCCTAAGAACAGAGGATCACGTTTTTGTAGTGTCATCCTATGTTAGCAGAGCCTTGAGAAAGGCTACCGACTCTCTGGCAGGCTTTTCTAGTCAGAAAGCAGATGGAATTTAACCCCTTCCTTGTCTTAATGCATAAGTGTTGACGTTCGTGCAGGGAATTGGACAGATGGTGAAGTCTGGCCATGCTGGGCATGGCCAGTCCTGTGTTGTGTATAATCAGATGAGTCAGATGAGTATTATCTGTCTGCTGCAATGAGCAGAATGTCTATAGTCTCTGTTCTATGCTCTGCATTTTTCACACCAAACAGCCTTGCTATCCTTGATGGGTGTCTCCTGCTGTCCTTGCAGTGGAGCCCCTTCACCTCCTTCACCTTACCAGCTCTGCTACTCCTGTGCACAGAGTTGCTATTTTCTTATTGATCTGCTGTTATTTAGCTGGGCTCTTGATCTGGTTTTGCCTTGCAGTTCTAGTGAAAGATGTAAAAAATGGGCAGGAAGAGTGGGCAGGTTAGAGCAATGCCTTCATTTGAGGCACAACTAACTGCTGATATGAGAGATATGTAATCCAGTCATAAAAGACAGTTTGGGCCACGGTAGCCCAGTGGCCTCTCTCTTTTCCAAATGTCTGCTTTTGGTCACTCTCAGAGTAGGAAGAGAAAATGTATATGATGCTGTTGTAGGCATTCTGGGTTGTATCAACTGGTGCACAGAGAGATCAGCTCTTTAAATCCTCTGTTAAACTGATGCAAATCATGATTATCAGGTGTTACAGTTGGAAAGATTAACACAGTGGAAGGGCAACATAGGACTATAACTGCAAAGGGACCAGCATGGATAGGATGGTATTTCAAAGGGAAAGTAAAGGTGCTCACCCATCTCTGAAGATCTGGGCTTGCAGGAAAGACTTCACAGTGGAGGGATCTCCAACCAGAGATCCTTCCCCCATGGCAGTCAGCCCTTAAATGGGGTCTAAGAGGGGTGCAGCCAGGCTCCATCCCTTCCTGTCACAGCTGAATTGCCTTCTCCTGTGCTCCCAGGTCTGACCCAGTCCTTTCCCCAGGTGATCAATCAGTGGTTCTGGCCATGACCATACACCAGATTTATGGAGACAAGGCAAGCTAGAATCTGAATGAAGTCAAGGCTCTTTTGCAGACCTGCAAAACTTGTATCTAGATGTTAATTTTACAGAAAACAAATTTGCTCATCCTTCAGGTCAGGAGATGTGTTTGTGGAGGGACCAGTAAAAGAGCCAGAATGGGATGTGTGAGGTCTGTATCTTAAACTGCCAGTTTTAATCACGCTTGAAATTGAACAGAAAACTTCAGTTTTTGTCAGTTGCCCTCACCTATGTGTTTGTGCTTTTCTACAGAAAGCTTCTTTGTCTATTACAGATTAATGTCTTTGAAAGGTTATAAATGTTCAAGTTGTGCTTCTTGCTGATCAGCAAACATTCTAGATCAGCTACCTCTTCTTTTTTTTCTTTTTTTTTTTAATTACAGGGAAAATTGAGACTGATCTCTTGATTACTTAATGTTTTGCTTATGACCTGCTTTGATTATCTTTACCATGACAAGTAAAATTAGGTTTTAAAATATGCAAACTCATTACTTAATGTGCATTCTAGGTTATTATACTGATGCATAAAGAATTCTTTTCAGAGTATTTTGCATTCAGAGTTGACTTACTGAACAAAGAGGCTACAGCCTGATGTGACAAAAATCAATGAATTGAAGATACAAAATCTGTGCCATCATGATCAGAAGAAGCATTTAGCCAGGAACAAAGGTGTCAAGTGCAGTATTTAGATACCAGTTGGATTAAACAAATCTTCAGAACAAGATGCCTGATTTTGCTTGAAATCAATTTGGTCTTTTTGAGAATCTCACTGTGTGTATGTTTACAAGAGATGTAGAGAGCACTTGAAAATACTCTCCAAAATGCTTTGGATCTCCTCCCATCCAGGTTTAATTCTTAAATCACAATACAAAAAGCAATCTCTGCTATTCTTTCAGCTCCCAGCTGGCTTTTCCATTTTGAATGAATTAATTTAATTACTGCAGAATATATTCTCCCTACACCTGGTAGTTAAATGAAGCCATGTGCAACTATGTGAGCTGTCTGTTCCACATGGTGGGAGCTGGAACTTACTTTTGGAAAAAGGAAATCACCAGCACTTTCTCCCTAGCAAAAACAGCAGCCTAACAGTTGATGCCGATAGGATAATAGGATACATAGGATAGGCCTACGCTAGCAGCATAGGCCTAGCTCTGTGCTGACACGCATCCTTCCATGTGCTGGCCTGTCAACACGATTGTAAAAGTAACTGTGTGAAGCCTGCCTCAAGAGGCTGTGGTCCTCACAGCCCAGAAGAACCTCTCCAGACTGACCACTAAGCCCCATTTGTACTGCTGTGTTCCTCATGAGGGAGTTGTGAGGCCAGGAATAAAAGCTGAAGAGCCCATCTTTTTGAGTGCTTGCAGGCAGCTTTGCTATTTGACTGCATGAGCCACACTCTGAAAGTAGAAAACACCCTGAAATCTTTTTCTTGTCCTGTTACTCACTTCTCCACGATTTCAGATAACTTGTGAAATTAAAACTTGTCTACTTACTTCTTTAAACAATCTAGGGTCGCTGATCTTCCATACCATTGGCAACCTGAGGCACTTTTAATTGCCCAGAACCAAGCACAGTTTAAAGGCTCTAGCTAACAAATGTCTCTGCACAGAACTCAGCAGAAGGGTTGAGTGTATGGAGCTGGCAACTTTATTTTTACATACTGAAACCTTGCAGTTGACTTCTCTGCAACTTGGAGGAAGGCTGTATAGTTCCCAGGAGCAAGCGGAGGTGAGGAGAGACCTCACTTATTGCACAACAGATAAATGCAGCAAAGATAGCAGAGATGGGGTTTTCTTGCCTGAGTTTGGGGAATGAGGGGTGAGCCTGCTGAGGTGTTGGGAGCAGTTCTATTCCAACCTGGCTGAATTTGTACTGGGAAAGTCTCTTAACCTCTCTACAGAACACAAGAAGAACCTTCTTTATGTAGAAATGATTATTCTGTGTTTCTGGGTTACAACAAACAAATACCTCTTGTTTGTAGCTAAGCATCAGGTACTGGAAACAATTATCCCTTATGGAGTGTGTCCTGGCTTTAAAGAGAGTAGTGAGACACAGTTGAGTTGTACCAGCTGTGCTCTGCTGTCTTCAGTGTCCCTTCTTGTGATTATGATCCCTGGATTCAGCCTCCTTTGTCCTCTTGCTGTACAGCCATCAGTATCACAAGGACTTTATAAGCCATCAACATGACTTTGGATTTTTCAGAACCTGAGAAAAGATGCAGTTTTGATACAGGAGCAGTGAGAGGGAGCCCCAGCACATGCTATGGGCAGCACCAGCAGGTATCAGTACCAGGTAGGGCTCACTGCAGCCAGCGAATGTAGGGTCCTTCCCAGCTCAGCAGAAACTGATAAAGTGCAGGGACGAAGCAAGCAGGGAGAAAACCTGTTAATCTCAGTAGAAGGAGAGACTTCAGTCTCCTGATTGGATAGAGCAAGTTATCTTGTGTTCTGGTGTGAGCCGAGGGAGTGGGAGGAGGATAAAAAATGAAGGCTTGTTTATTGCTTCTGTGCTTGTGCAGATGTTCTCCTCAGCCACCGCAAGCCCCTGGGACAGCGCCGCAGGCAGAGCCGCACAGCGTGTTGTTCCAGCTGTCACTCTGATGCTAGTTTTGCACTGGCTCATCTCACCTGAGACCCTGTGGCTGGGAGGATCAGCCAGGTAGAGGACATAGAGTGGTAGCACTAACAAGGTTTCCAAAAAGGACCTTCCCTTCTTCCCCTTGTCTTGGGCTAGCAGCCAGTGATTAGACTCCCTGAGATTAGCGTGTGCGTAATGAGTGTCTTGCACAGTGACTGTGCTAAGCTCTGTGTGCTATCCTGTCAACCAGAGTGGAGAGGGACTAACTAAGGTTGCATTAAATGTGTTCCAGGCCCACTTGCCGTTTGCAGTGATTGGGAGCACGGAGGAGATGAAAATAGGAAACAAAATGATGAAAGCTCGTCAGTACCCTTGGGGCACAGTGCAGGGTGAGTCGAGACGTGAAAATTTCATGGCATGAATGGTGACATTTCCACCAGGAGGCAGTGGACTTGCTCTCGTGAGAGGAGCAGGGACCTGCTGGACTTTAATTTCTCTTGGAGGTTATCCTTTGTGTCCTTGTAATAATAAATCCTTGTGTCAGGACAATAGCAGCAGTGTCATCTGTTCAGAAGGGCTGTTAAATCTATTGGAGGAGTAGCCAATAGGGAATGTGAGAAGAGACCTTTGTTTCTACCCCTCTTACCTTTAATGTCTTCTTACAGTGGAGAATGAAGCTCACTGTGATTTTGTGAAGCTGCGGGAGATGCTGATCCGTGTGAACATGGAAGACCTCCGTGAACAGACCCACACACGGCACTACGAGCTGTACCGGAGATGTAAGCTGGAAGAGATGGGTTTCAAGGACACCGATCCAGACAGCAAGCCCTTCAGGTGGGACCCTGGAGTAGGAAGGAGAGCTTGAGGGAGGAGGCATCGTTGGCTGCACTGAGTGTTTGTGTGTATGTGTGTGTGTCCTCGAGAGAGCATATAAAGAACCAACGTGGCAAGAAAACCTGCCAGGTCAGATGAATCTAGACTTCAACAAAGGTGTCGGCTGAGTGAGAGAAGGTGAAAGTGCAGAGAGCATGTGCAGGGCTGACTGAAATGGCAGACGTTACAATGTCAGTGCTGCAGGGGTGCTGAGGTGTCCATCTGAACGAGTGTTTGTTGCCAGCTGGTCTCTCTGAATTGCCTAACATTCAACGTATAGGGAAAGTACAATAGCTTACATACCTCAGAAATGATTGGATAAAGATGACTTTGAGCATACATGGGTGGGTGGTTGGAAAGCAGTTTTCATGGTGAAAGCCTGATTTGAGAGACTTGGGGAAAGTAGAGTTTGTCCTCGGTTGTATCACAGGGCTTTTCTTTCTCTATAGCTTACAAGAAACTTATGAGGCCAAAAGAAATGAGTTTCTGGGGGAACTGCAAAAAAAGGAAGAGGCAATGAGGCAAATGTTTGTCCAGAGGGTCAAGGAAAAAGAAGCAGAGCTGAAGGAGGCTGAAAAAGAGGTGAGCACTACAGTACTTGTCTCTTCGTGGTTATGCATGATACACTTCCAAGTAGACAGCTGCTGCCACACACACCTCCTGCAGTGTGGTTTAGGACTTTGTTAAAAACTAACAAACAAAAAAAAGCAACTAAAGTTTAACTTGGTGCACTAAGGTACTAGTCCTGTAGGACAAAGCTAGATTGCAGAGGTTGCCTGTACAGCTTACTGTGCCATGAAAGTGCCGTATGCTTTGATTCTGACTGACAGCTTTGGCATGCCAAAATTCAAGGAGAGAATGTATGTAAGTTTGTTATATAAAAATTATACCCATACAACTTTCTTAGTGTTGGGGAGGGGCATGAAAACCCACGAATGCATTTTAAAAGAAATAAGGCCAACAACTCTGGTAAGAAAATGAAGTGAATTGATGATTTATTTATTTGTTTGTGATTATACTCTCCCAGTCCTCCACAGTTAGTCTGTGCACTGGTTCCTCACTAGAATAAAGCTTGTTGTGCGGGCTGCTTTGGAAGAAGACTTTTCCTGCCCTTTGTCTATGCATTGTCAGTTCAGGGTGCAAGAAATGATGTAAAGTCCAGCAGAGATTTGTGGGCTGAGATCTCATGAGAATCCTCTGCCTTTCTTCTGTGAACAGAGTATCTGGTAGTGTTCACCTCTCTCTTTTCTCTCTAGCTCCATGAAAAGTTTGATCGTCTGAAGAAGTTACATCAGGATGAAAAAAAGAAGCTGGAGGATAAGAAGAAATCTTTGGATGATGAAGTTAATGCATTTAAACAAAGGAAGACAGCAGCTGAATTGCTCCAATCTCAGGCTCAGCAGGCTGGAGGATCACAAACTCTTAAGAGAGATAAGGAAAGAAAAAAGTAAGTTGTTAACCTGACGGTATTTGCTGCTCTTTTAATATTCATATCTCTTTCCCAACCTAACCAGTCTTTATCAGGGGAAGGTTTGCAGACAGATATAATCCCTAGTAAGGCTGAGTGGTAGCTGGATGCGTTTTAGCTCTACCTGTCATCCTCAGGAGCAGTGAGCACAGTACCAGCCTCCCTTACTGGTTGCTGACAGCATGGAAGAGGATGAACTTGGTTCAGTTTGCTGGGATTCCCTGCCCTTCCTTTCGTCTGTCAGTGTCTCTAATTAAGTAGAAGGTTAGGATGTAGTTAGCAGGAGTGTCCTGCTACTCCAGAGAGCAGTGTGTCCTATTTCAGGGTCTTGATTAGGTTTAGAAAAAGCTTTGGAAATTGTTCAGGGAACATAGTAGTATTGAATTATTGAATGTGCAAAATGTAAGTCTCTGAAAGCACTAGTCTCTACAGCCTTATACCAAAATTTGACCTCCCCAGAAACAGTGAGAGATAATGCACAGGTTTAGAAGAGTTCCCCATGTAAGGGAATGGTGTGACAGCCCCTTGTCAGCCCCTTGTCAGAGTCTCGGCTCTGGGATATCAGCAGTGCCTTAATGTTCTGTAGTTCCCCAATAGCAACCCAGCTGTGCAGCTGAAACAGTTTTCCTGATTTACCCAGCAATGAGAAGTGGTACATAATCTGAAAGGGATGTCTCACCTTAGCATGTGTACAAAGAGCAGTGTGCAGATAGACGAGTGTCTGTTTTTTATACCATTGTTGTATAATCCCCTCTCTGCACATCCGTGAAGCAAATCCATAGTAGATCCTGCCAGTACAAGGCAGTTTTAGTACATGGGGAACTGCTGTTAATATAAAGAATATGGCACATGCCCAGATAGCTGAGAGGACTGCTTGTCAGGAAAAATATCCCTTAACCATTATACTTGGAATCAAGCGAGACAGGAGAGGAAAGACCCAATAACCAGAATCAGATCCTGTTTTAGTCATTTTAGTTTTGAGCTGGAACTGCTACAATGTCAACATTCTTTTGCAATGAGCAATTAGTGCTCCTGCCCTTTTCTCGCTTGTCCATTCCTTTTTCCAGTGTGTATTTTGATTTGCCTTTTTGAATTACCTTCAGGGGTTTTTAATGTGCTTTCGTACTGAGGAGCCTGAGACTAACTGGGGCCAGATTTTTCTCCCCAGCCTTTGTGAGGAGTATACAGCTGTGTTTCTTTCATGGTTACAGCTCTCAGACGTCTGCTGAGGACTGCTGCAGACTTCTGAGCAGAGATTAGTCCAGGTCAGGAATGCCAAAAAGGGAGATGACATGCCCTGTACTATGAGCACTTAGTAGCTGTGGTCCAAGTCACATACTTGTTCCTAGAAGCAATTCTGACCTCAGAAGCACTCCTGACATGAAACACACTCCTATGAGAATGCACTGGTACCATCCTTGTTGATTAATTATGGGGCAGGGTGAACTCTGTGCAAGTGGTAGATCAGTGCTTGATTCAGGCTTGGGAAGAAATTAGGTTGTTTCTCCCTCCTCCAGGAAAACAACAGTGTTAAAAATGGCAGAGCTTTCTTTACTCTAACCTCTCCAGTTGCCCTTAATGATTCATTTTGGTGTTTAGATCATAAATCTCTATAACAATCCATGAATTTCACAAGCCAGTAGTTTAACTGTGTCGTGTTCAATAGTGGCTGGCAGTGCACACTAGTCTTTTTCTTTCACAGATTACTCTTTTTGACCAAAGCTCAGTAGTTTGCACTAATCATGGCTTGATTTCTTTTTATTATTTTTACATCATCATCATCATCATTATTAGCTCTTACATGTATGCTGTTTTACAGTTAACTGCTGTTTGGCTGCATGGTGCATGAGGCACGTTGTCCTGGTAAGCGTCATTAACATATATAGACCTCACAGTGGGATCAGTTACAGTTCCTAAAAAGCAGACCCTATGCAACTCCAGAAGCCTCTAAGTGTTATCATCTCTGTCTTATTCTGCTTTCACCCTTACTGTACGGGCTTTTCACTCTGTTTCTATATAAAGTTGTAGAACAAGGATGCCATGAAGCATGTCTTCAAAAATTTTGCAAAGTAAAATGCAGATGGAATCAATATTTGGACATTAATATTTGGACATTAAATGTGGAAAAATAAGGATTAGGTCCTCTTCCTTATAAATGTTTTCAGCAGTTTGCTGGCTCTATATTTCTGACTCCCTCAGAAATAAATGAGATTCTTTAATCACGTAGGCCACGTTGATACTATGGCAACAATTGCTATGGAGATGTGATGATGGAGCCCAGCTAGCCTGAAAATCTCTTTCCTTTCTTCTTCCTCTGCTCCCACCCCTTCAAGTCACAGGGTTAGCTTGGTTACAGTGCAGGATACAAAACTGGTTTCTATTTCCTCCACTCCCAACAGATGGTAAAGTCTGCCCAAACTAGAGTTTTCATTTATCCTAAAGCACCAGAGAAAGAGTGTGTGAGTATTGTCGATTGACAGCAGTTGATTTTCCAAAATCATGAGAGATGTGGAATGTTCAGCAATAATGGAAAGCTCTGAATATAGACTAAGACACTTTATGACATTTTTAATGGCCCAGCAGGCTGCCCCGTGGCTGGATATTCACTTGTAGCAGACACATGTCTGGAGTCATGCCAAGTGTGTGTGGTTTGGGCAAGGCTAGTGGAAGGAGAGGGCTGTGCTCAAGCTGTGGCCAGAAAGCCTGCCAGAGCACTTTGCCTCAGATTAAGGCCAGCATCTGAGGAGTCTCTGATGAATTTTGCCAGGGCACAGGGGGTTCCCACTGAAGCAGAGCTCTGTCAGCAGTGTCCCACTGTGAGTCTGTCCAGAGTGTCTCTGTCTTCACATTAGTAGGGATATGAAATGGCTAGATAGTCATTGGCAGGCTTGTCGAACAGAGAAGGGTGTCTGAAAGGGTTTACAAACATAGCCATAAATAAGCATCTGCAGTGGGAAGTGTCAGCAACTACTGTAAAGTGAAGGCTAATTTAAACAAAGATGTCTAAGAAATGCACCTGCCTGGCAGGAAAGCATCATTACGGTTATTAGCTAAACTGCTAATGACAGTGGGTTACTTACAGCTGTGCTGAGTGTTTTTAAATGAGCCTTTTTAATTTGCTATTGATTCTCTGGTGAGAGGAAAGGGAAAGCTTTTAAGGGAATGTCTTGCTTCTTGACAGAGCAACAGTATCTATTACCCAGTATGAGGACAACAGCATCCCCAGCCTGAGCACAGGTTTCCCTGAGGTGGGATATGTTGGAACAGCAGCATTTAACTATAAAACATCCTGACAACTCAGCCTCTCGGCCAGCTTTCCCTGCACACAAACCTACAATTTACGTTTTCTATCAGACAGAATCCTAACTATCTTCTGGTCTGCCCTTAAGTAGGGAATAGCTGATTACCCAATTCCGTACCTCTTATCTCCACCAAGACAAGTTGAAAAGCAAGTACACATTATGCTGTCAGTGAGAGGTGTTTGAGTTTAACTTCAATGGGGCATTCCACTAACAGAAGAGCTTCACAAGGGTTCTGCACTGCTGTTGTCTTGAGGAGTCTGGTAAAATGAATGCCTCTGCTGCCAGCAGTAACTGTAATGCAATGAAAAGACCAATTCTGTGCTTTTTCAGGGTCTGAATGTGGATAAATAAGCTCAAAGAACATCAGTGTTCATTCTGGTGCTGGGTATGAAGGCACAGCTAAAGTGCAGTTGAGGGTGAACGTTACTGATTTCTGTTGGGATTGGATTGCTTTTGGCAGTCCGTGTAACTGTACATTGTTGTGTGTTAGGCTTTGAATCAAATAAAGTTCTTTGTTTCCACTATACAAACGCAGACAGTGCCTTTTTCAATGGGCATTTGTCCTTGTTAAATTAAATATGTATACATGGTACTTTTTCAGAATTCAGAATAATACTCTCAATATTGATCCATAAAGTATTGCAGGCCCCAGTGTTTTGCAAGGATATAAATAAGTCACAATGGAGGAGTTCTGTAGCTTGCAAAAACTGTGAAAGGATTGTTTTAGAGAAGAAATGTGGTTCATCCCACTGCTGAGTGTGTGTGTGTGTGTCTGCATAAAGCATGTTTTGTAGTCAGATTAAACTTTATTAACACATAGCAACATTTTCTGTTGTGTGTGTGTGTTAGGAAGCATATTTATGGTTTTTTTTTGTTGTTGGGTTTGTTTGTTTTTTTTTTCATTAATCCATAAAACCATTAATCTGCCTTTTTCTTTCATTTTCAGTTCGGGTTTCCTGTAGAACCTTTCCCTTCGCACCAGAAGCGAATGCCCCCACATTCGGTTAACACGCAGCCATGCCACTGTGCCTGTTTGCTCACCTTTACTCATTGCTCCCTTACTGTGCTCACCAGTCTGTTCTAAGCACCCTTGGCTGTTCTGGGTTACAGTTGTTTCTGTGAAGAACTCAGCAACAGCCTCTGTGGAACTGGCGAGAGATGCTTGTGGCTGATAACTCCCCCTCTGGTCAGTGGCAGCTGCCAGGCGCTTGTAGCATCACCACTTCTCAGTTACGCAGCTTTTTGTCTCTCCCCTGCCTTTTGTGTGAGGCTGCATGATGACGGCAGCTGCTCAGTGCTTTTCGTGCCACCAGGGGTCGACTGTAAACGCATCCCGGTGCGGTGGTCTCCAGAGATTGGCTGCCCTCTCACCTTTTTAGTTTGCAGTAGCTAACCTATCATTGCCCTGCTGCGCTGTCATGTGCAAATCAAATCATTCTAAAGGACTTTTTGCCAAACTTGACGTCCTCGCAGGCCTGTGGGCCTGAATCCAAACCTCAGTTCCCAAGCCTGGGGGATTTGTCAGACTTGGATCCATGGTTTGCAAATAAGTGTTCTCTGAATGCTGCAGGGGTCACGAAGGATCTCCTGCCTTGTCTCCTCAGTGTGCTGGGCTGGATGCGCATCCTGGATCCAATCTCAGGGAAAGCTGGTCACCTTGCTGTACATACCAGTGCCTGTGAAGAAAGGTGACGATATTTCTTTGCCTTTCTTCTCAGTGATTCCAAAAATTTCTTGGTTTAATGCAAAAAGTATCACCTTTGATTTTTTTTTTTTTTTTTTTTACATCTGTTTAGAAAAGTGCAGATGTTGGCAAGTTGCTTTTTATATTTTCAACAAAAGCCTTGTTCTAATGCAAGATTTGCACTAAAAGAGAAGGTGTTTGCTCTTTGGGGCCAGGAGTTCACCCAGTGGCTGAGTGCAGCTGCAGTTTGCCTGCAGGTGTCTTTTCTGTGTATTTCTGGATGAGTTGTTTGTTTTTTAAATAAAGCCTTCATCAGACAGTGAATTCTGGTTAACATTTACTTCTTTTGTTTTTTTGTTTTCTTTGCCCTTCTTTTACAGTAACCCATGGCTCTGTACTGAGTAATTATCCCTGAATACAATGGGCTGGAATGGACCTTCATTTACTTGTTAAATCACAGGGTCTAATAAAACGTGACAGCATTTCAGCTGTAACCTTTCCATGGTGTTACTCTTGCTCTCTGCTATACTCTTGTTGTGAACTTGTCTTTACTATGTACTGGTGGTTATTGCTTTATTAAATAATATAAAAGGAGTCCTAATGAGTTTGGGACACTGCAGCTTTAATTTCTCTCTCTTTTCTTTTTTTTTTTTTTTTAATCCATACAGTTAATAGCCTCCCCCTTTCTCTCAGTCCCTCTCTATCCAGAAAACGTAAAAATAAGTTCTGTGAGATGAGAGTTATTTTTGCTGGCAAAATAACAATGCGGTTTAAGTGTATTTATTGGTGACGTGAAGATGACACCACCACCTTAGTTTGATTATCAAATAGTCAAGAGATTAAAAAGTTTTCTTCATACTTGGGGCCATTTTCATGACGTCATTTATCCTTTATTATTTTATTTCTGGATAATGCTATGTAAAGACTGGCATTTAATAGGCGTTTTGTTGTGACCCTGACCCTCCAGTTGCACTCCGTGCAGGCAGGGAGACTCCACATGTCCTGAAACATCAGGGTGCGTGCTGGCAAACAGTTCCAACAAAAACCCTTCAAACCTAAAGGTTTCTGAAAGATAAGCACGTGTCAGAGTTAGCAGGGTAGGTAATGCAAGCCAACTGCTGAGGATTTTTCTAGGAAGGTGTTGTTTGGGATGGTGCTAAAACCTCACAGGCTTCATTTTGTGTTAGCAGGCTGGCTGCTCATGCTAACAGGCTGCAGCCTGGCCTTTCCCTTTGAGGCAATCAAGGCAGCTAGAACTCTTGACTGCAATGTGTTGTCTCAGTTTTGCTATGAATACGGTTTTATTTCCTGTACAACTCTTGTGGGTTTTTTTTTTTTTCTTTTAAAGCAAGTTAAAATAATTTGAGTGGTTTGCTTCATTCTTTCTTATTGAGTGCCCTCTTCCAAAACAGTCAGGGGTTTCAAGATTATCTTTTAAAAGAAGCATTTAATGCAGGTTTTTTTCTTTAACCCATACTGCAAGTCACTGGTTGTTCTTCCTGACCATTTGCCTTATTAGAATGCAATTAAAAGTATTTTAAAAGAAAAAAAGTGTTTTACTTGTGTGATTTCCATGAAGGTGCCATGAGATACATAACCTCACAGAAGGAGGTTCCATCTCTCCTGTCAGCTGTTTTCATGTTGCATCTCTTTTCTCTGCTTTTTGAATGTCTTTCTCTTTTTTGCTAATCTTCTGTTGTTTTTTTTTTTCTCTTTTTTCCCCTTTCTCTCTCTGTAGCTTTTTTTAATCTGTCTTCGCCAGCTGCACGGGGTCTGAGGGAGAAGATTGCCACTTCTAGAAGAGGTTAGGGGTCCTCTGGCTGGGGCGGGGGGGACAAATTTCAGTGTTAGCATTGGGGTAAGAAGCTCTGTACTGACTTGCATGGTATCTAAATGAGGTGTCCTGTGATCTGTGTGACAGGATGGCGGGGGGCTGGTGGGTTACCCGCGGGTTTGGAGAACACAAATGTGATGTTTGGACTAATGATGTAGCTAATACATTTTCAAATATTGTTAGGAGCATTTTTTTTTTCTTCCTAATTATGTCTTTAATAATATAAATGTTGCGGGCTTCCACAGGGCTTGGAGCTGGGGGGTATTTTCAATACACTGTCGTTGGGTCGGTTTAGGGAAGTGCGCAAATCTGAAGGAATGAAAAACACGGTGTGACGTGAGATGTTGGCAGCCACAAAGTATTTAATTTTAACAGAGAAATAAAGTCAGAGCTGTGTGTTTTCACCGGTGTCCGTGCCCTTTGTGACCCAGCAGCCTTGCTCCCATGAGGGCGGTGGGGTTATCTCACAGCACTGCCGTGCCCTTCCAGCCTTAAGGCCCATTTCGAATAGCAACTACGGCAGCCGGTGCCGTGCTGCGTTCAGCCATCGCGCGGCTTAAGCTGCCCGCTGCCCGAGGCGAACCAGGCACGGCGCTGCCGCACGGCGCGCGGCTTCCCGACAGGCGGCCGTTCCGTAAGCGCTGCGCACTCTGCGTAGCCTCGCCGGGCGCTTCCCGCCGCCGGGCGGCGTCCTTCCGCCGCGAGGAAGGCTCTACACTCTCGCGCCGTCTCGCGATGTTTCGCGCGTCCACGTGACGCACAGGCCGCCGGTGCGCTCCGCGAGAGCGGGGCCGGGGTTCGGTGTGGAGAAAGGAGGGGTGGGGAGGAGGCGCGCTCCCGCGGGGTCGGGCCGTGGGGAGCGGGACCGGCGGGGCCGGGCCGGAGCGGGCGGGGCCGGGCCGGGCGGCGTTTCCCGGCGTCCGGCGGCGAGGCGCGGCCCGGGCCGCACGTGGAGCCTGCTTACCTCCGGGCCCGGGCCGCCTTCGCCGCCGCCCGGCCCCGTGCCCGGCGGTTGCGTTCCCTCCTCAGCGGGGCCGGGCCGCCGTGCCCGCTGAGCGATGTCCCCGCCGCCGGCGGAGGCGGTGCCCGAAGAGGTGCTGGAGCGGTGGCGGCAGTACAGCGAGAACGAGCGGCACTGGGCTGCGCGCCGCCGCTTCATCCTCCGCCACCTCCACAGTTATCCCGGCGCCGCCATCGACCGGCTGCTGGCGCTGTCCGTCCTGTGGAGCAACCACGTCTTCCTGGGCTGCAGGTGAGCGGGGCGTTGCTGAGGTGTGGGGAGGGGGCCGCCCGAGGTGAGGCCGTGGAGGGCGTGGGGAGCTGGGGAGCTGGGAGGGGGGGGGGGGGAATCCCGGGGGCTTGGGGAGCTCTGAAAGGGGGGCTAGGGGGGTCTGCATGGGGGTGGGATCCCCGGGTGGGATCTCTGTTGAAGGTCCATGTGCCGGGGCAGCAGGAGGGGGAGCGAGGTGCTGCGAGGTGAGCGTGTGTTCTGGCAGCGGTTCTCAATGCTCTTCTCCCGAGAGCTTTTAAAGCACGCGGTATCGCGTTCTGTGAGTTAGCTGAGAAGGAAGTGTCCCTTTAAGCGTAAATCAGCCTTTGCGCTCCATTCAGAACTCGGGGTTTGTGTTCTCCGGGAGAACGGCCCGGTGAATGGAAAAGCAGTCTGATCGCTGCTGCCAGCACTGGCACTTGTAGGGCTGGGAGGAGCCTCGGGCACACCCTACTGACCTGCCTGGTGCTGGGACTTTTCTTCAATGGGACGTGATGCTCTAAAGGCAGGAGCGGCTGCCAAATAACTAACTTCAGTCATCTGTGCTGCGGCCAAAAGGGACTTGTAAACCCTGAGTGGCACGTGGCTTTGCTTTTGTTGGCATTGCTGTCCCAAAGTCTTAAGGGAATATCCTGCACTATCTGTATAGATCCAAGTCAGCTTCTTTAGGTGTAGACTTGCGTGTTTTCCTTTTTCTTTCAGATCCAAGTACTGAACAGTTCTGCTCTGTGAGCATCAAAATTGAGCTTTGTTTTAAAGTAACTTCAAATTCTAAAGCATGGGTTAGTTTTTTAAAATCAAGGCTGTTCTAGTTTCTCTGGACCATGTATAAGCTTTTATGCTATCTTAGTAGAGGTGATGGTGCTTTTGGGAATTGCAGTGTTGTAGTATGGATATAAGGTGCTGATCACAAGAGCTCTGCGGCATTATCTCCAATTCTAAAAGTGATGCAAGTTAAGCCTGAAGTGCTTGTAGTTTCCCTGATGAACATCTTCAGCAGCACCTCTGAGAGAAGACACAAGCAGCAGATTGAGGCTCATATCGGTGAGGCTATTTCCCCAAAGTTTGTGTTGTGCTCCAGCATGAGCACGGTGCTGGAGAGCAGTGGGGAGCTTCACACAGAGAAGCTTCCCTGGGAAGGGAAGGGACATATGGCTCAGCCACTCTTCATCTTCCCCTCTGTATCCTTCACCATATTTGTAGCCCTAAAAGTTCCTTTGATGAAATCCACCAGTGTTGATTTGGAAAATTGCCTGCAGAATGTCCAGAGGGCTTAGAGAACATGACCTGTGAGGAAGGAGTTAAGTAACAAGGTGTAATTAGTTCAGAGGTTGCTGAGGGAAGATGTGTGTTCCAGATATGTTAAAGGTAGCTGTAAAATGAGGAGGAAATAGTACAGCCTGCTCCACAGCTGCTGGAATCAGGAGAGGTAACAAACTTAAATTGCACTGGGGGGGACTCCAGTTAACCAGCGGAGATGTGGGGTCCTCTGCCTTCACGAGCAGCCTCCACGAGGTGAAGTTTCAAAGACCAGGTTAAACAAGCTCATACCGGGACAGGTTGGCCTTCCTCCAGGCAGAAACCTGTGCCCCAAACAAGACCATCTGTCTTAAAGAATGACACTCCCAGACCAAACCTAATGCTGTTTGGAAGCCTGCTAGAAAAGGGCAGCACATTTGATGCCGCTGTCAGAGGCAACGTGCTTTTCCCTCTACAAGATGCAGGTAGCCAGCCAGGCTCCTGTCCCTGCTGTAGATGAGGGCTGTCACCACTGCACAGCTCCCATCTGTCCCAGCATGTTCTTCCCACGCTCGGGGGAGTGGCACAGAGTTGGGTGTCAGAGGGTGAAGCAAACACTGTGCTGGTGTGTGTGCAGTTCTCTCAGGATTGTACATAGGTCTCGTTTCTGCCTGGTTCTCAGGAGCAGGAAGGCCGTTTCCTGAGTGAAGAGTGAATAGATGAACAGAGCCCTTGGGAGAGGAGTGTTTAAAAGCTAATTTAGGTTACTGTTTCACTGGCTGTTGTCTTGAAGATGAACACTTCACTATACATGTGCAAGATTGCCTTTTCTCCTTTCTGAATCGCAGTGCAGAGCTGTCAGAATATAGTTCTGTGCTGTATTTCTAAGTTTTTCTTGCCTTTTTAATAAAAAGTTGCCTTTTTATCGTTCAGGTTTGGACTTGGAAATGATTTGAAAACATGTCAGGTCCCAGGAACAATGGAAAGCTTAGATGTCCAGGGCTGTACAGCCATGGAGTTTTATCATGTGTGTCCTGCCCACATGGTTGCGGCCACCTCACCTTCTCCACGGCTCAGGGATTTAAAACTCTCATGCACAACTACCAAGCTAAAAAGGAGTATGGCTTTTTTTTAGAGAGTGATCAATAAAGGCAGAGGAGTGTCCTTGTCATCTGATGTCTGTGACTTTGCTGCTGGTGACATGTGGCTGTGGCTGCTGACCCAGGCAAGAAGCTCAGTGCTGGCAAGTCACTCCCGTGGTTAGTCCTGGAACTGTGGTGCCTCGTGAGACGCCTCCTCCACGCCCCTGTGTTACTAGCTGCCTTTCCAAATGTAGCATTTTAGCAGATAATGTGTACATGTTAAAGCTTTAAATGCTGCAGGCTTGGTGGCTGCAATGCTTGTTATTCACAGATAGGTTCACCTGGAGCCAAGTACATTGTCAGTAGTGTCCTGCCCCAACCTCACAAAGACACCTGCCAGCACCAGGGGTGGCAGGAGGGGTAAATTTGGTCAGGGCCTGTGCCAGCATATCAGCAGCAGCAGAGTGAGGGCTTCTTTTGCTCTTCTGTTGGATCAGATTCTGCATCTCAAACATAAATGACCTGGTTTTATTCTGTGCTTTGAGTGAGGCTGAGTTGTCTGTCTGGAGCAGGCACTGAGGTACTGGAATCCTAGCTGACACAGAGACTGTGGGAGTGATTTAGGCTTGAAACAGGTGCAGGGCGGGTTGGTGGTGGGGCCAGGTGCCCCTTGTGGGAGCACTTCTGACATGCTTTGTTTTTGGATTCACACAGGTATGGCTCGCAGGTCATGGAAAAGGTTCTCAAGATGGCAGAGGGCATCGACATCGGGGAGATGCAGTCGTTTGAACTGGTCCCTAGCAAGAAGCTGAAGAGACAGCGGTCCCCACCTGACAGTGAGTGCACTGGTTGTGTGTCATGGGGGTCTGGCCCTGCTGCTGGGTGGAGCGTGGGCTGCAGGGAGCCTGGCAATTGCAGGGTAGCATGGCAGGCTGGGGAACAGCGGCCACGGTGAGCTCTGCTGGATTGCAACTGTTCTCTTCCTGTACCATGTCATCAGGCATATGTAATTCAGGCAAAGTTCTTTTTTTGCTTAAGTAAACTATAATTTTTATTTGAAATTGCTATGTAATAGATTTTTGCTAATTACAATGCTAAGGAATTGGACCTGTGTCATTAAATATCACTGTCTGTCTGTCCTTCTTTGATGTAGTGAAGTGATGTTCTGACCTGAGAAGCAGTTATTGCACTCGTTTTCAGATATGACCTGCCTGAAGCATGGATGTTGGGTGCTTTCCTTTTATTTCCTTCTTGGCCTGGAGGAGTCCCACATAGCTCAGCAGAGCCCATGTTCTCAGGGATAGGTGTTCCAACTGTAGCTATTCTAGAAGAGGAAATGCAGTGGGCAAAGTGGGCTGGCTGGCTGGTGGCTTCCTCCTCTGGCTCTACTGCACTCCAGTTGTCAGAGCTCTTTTCAGGAGGGAGGGCTCAGGGAGCCTCTTGTGCCTGGGGGTGTGGGTTGTGGATGTGAGCAGCAGGCCTCTGCTCTGTGGGGCAGTGTTGGTTGATAGTGTGGCTTTTTAAAATGCAGATGCTCAGAGTACAGGACTACTCTCTAGGCCTGGATGTAAACCCTAGCTCCGCCAGAGTTTCTTCTCTTACTTTGATAATCCAGTCGTCTTTCTGGGTTTCCCTGCCCCATCTGCAAAACAAAGAAAAATACTGCTTTATCCCTGCTGTGTATTTCTTTTAGGCAGCAGCTCTGTGGGAAGGGTTCCTTCCCTGTTGTGTGCCACACACAACGAAGCTCTTGTGCTGGGAAGGGCCTTGAAATGTTGCTGCAGTGCAATCATCAAAATACCAAGTTCAGCAAGAAATGTAAACTTTGCCATAATTCATCAAAACAGTGACGACTGAAGGATTTAATACTCATAAGAGCTTTGCCACCTGACTTGAGTGTCTGTATATGAAATACTCTTTTCAACAGCAGTGAACTAGTTTATGATAAATACGCTGTGATAGAGTGATGACTAGACAGATGTTACCAGGCGTGTATTACAGCTGCACACATTGGCATTGGGTCAGGTGGCTCATTCCAAGGTACTGAGGTGGCCCTTTGCTCCTCTGGTGGAGTTGCAGGCATGTGCCACTTCAGTGCAGAGGGAGGGGGCTACGCCGTACAGTCTTAAAATCCCTGAATCTTAGAATTGTTTGATTTGGAAGAGACCCTTAAAGGTCATTTAGCCCAACTCCTCTGCAGTGAACAGGGACATCTGCAACTAGATCAGGCTGCTCAGAGCCCAGTCCGGCCTCATCTTGAATGTTTGCAAGGATGGGGCATCTAACACATCTCTGGGCAGCCTTTGCCAGAGCCTCACCACTCTTAAAAAAAAAAAAAAAAAAAAAAAAAAAAAAAAAAAAAAAAAAAGCTGCTGCTTCATACATTCAATCTAAATCTCCCCTGTTTTAGTTCGAAACCATTTTCCCTTGTACTTTTACAACTGATTGCTCGATAATCTGTCCCCTTCCATCTCACAGCCCCTCTAGATACTGACAGGCCACTCTCAGCTCTCCCCACAGCCTTCCCTTCTCCGTGCTGCACAGCCCAGCTCTCAGCCTGTCCTCACAGGGAGGTGTTCCATCCCTCAGGTCATTTTTGTCACCTTCCTCTGGTCATCTCCCTCTCTTCCACATGCCTTAACATAGTTACCAGGAGTTTTGGGATCTTCCCTAGCACTGAGGTGAGGCTGACAGGTCGGTAGCTCCCTTGATAATCTTTTCTACCCTTCTTAAAAGTGGATGCTATGCTGCCTTTTTTCCAGTCACCAGGGACTTCAGCTGATGATGTCTTCTCAGATATCATCGAAAGCAACTTGACAACTATGTCAGTCAATTCCCTCAGGACTCTGGGATGCATCTCATTGGAACCCACAGACTTGTGGATGTTCTGCTCCTGAGGTGGCAGAAGTCTTCGCAGTAGAAATCTTGTGTAGCTGTCTTTTAGACGTAGCATCTTTGCTTATAGCTCTTTGTCATTTTTTGCAGGAGCTCTGTATATCAGGATACTGTTCCTCATTTGCACTTCTTCTGGTTAATATATGGGGCCTACCATTAATGTGGACTCGATTCAGAAATGAGTGGATGGGTTCAGTAGGCAGTGCTGTGGGGCAGAGTGAGTGAGTCAGACCTAAAATCCTTGTAACTGAAGATGTAGTGATTTTTGTGTGCTAGATGAGAAGCTGGAGGTACCACAAAGCGACCTGCGTAAGGACGAATGTTCTGTTTTGATCATTGCAAACATTAAGAAGGAAACATTTTGGTTTGTGTCTCAGAGGTAATTCCATGCATGAATTCTGCATGCTCCTTCTGGAGATGACTCTGAAAGCATTTCTCTCTGTCACTGCATGTATTTATTGGTAATCTTGTAATTTTCTTCCACCCCTTAGGTCCAGAGAGGAAGGAGGTTCCTGAGCCTCCCAAAAAGGTGGTCCCTAGGTTCCGTGTGCGGCCACGTTTTGAACCCATCCACTTTGTAACCAGTGCTGAGAAGGATGACAAGAGGGAAGATTCTCTGGACATCCAAACGCTGGAAATGCACCAAGAAGCAAATACAGATGGTGTAACACAGCCAGCTGAAAACTGTATAGATTCTCATTTTGAGAATGCCCAGCGAGTGGATCCCCAGATCTCCAACTCAGCTGGGTTTGGCTTTGCGAGCCAGGCAGCAACTCCCAATAAGGCTGTGAATAGTACAGATGTTGCCACAAGTGGCATGTTGCAGGTTTCTGTTCCTCCCTCAGCTGTCCAATCTGTATCAGAGACTTTCCCTCCATCAGCTATAATGCTGAAGCAGAGTTTTATTCAGAAACTGTCAGCAGCTGTCTGGAAAAATCTTGCTAACCCAGATGCAAACATTGGGACTGAAAAAATTAACTATACGTATCTGTTGACACGTTCAATTCAGGCATGCAAGACAAATCCTGAATATATTTATGTTCCTCTGAAAGAAATTGCCCCCGCCAACCTCCCCAAGAGTAAGAAGCTCCTAACAGATGGCTTTGCTTGTGAAGTACGATGTCAGAATGTCTACTTGACCACTGGTTATGCCGGCAGCAAAAATGGATCCAGGGATCGAGCCACAGAACAGGCAGTCAAGTTGCTGCAGAAGTCTGTAGAAGTTAGGGTTGTGCAGAGGAAGTTCAAGCACACCTATCACGAAGACCTGGTGGTGTGCCAGGCAGGTGTGAGTTGCCCAGATTTCCCTCCTGCTCTCAAACCTCATGAGGAGTTTGTAGTAGCCAACAGGGACTGCGTCCCAGCACAGCCCAGTGCCGAATCCGCAAAAGGTTCCACTAACACCAGCAAACACTGGACTAGTTTTGTCCTCATAGAGAATGCCAGCGATGCAATAGGAATACTTAACAATTCTGCCTCGTACAACAAAATGTGTGTTGAATATAAATATGACTACATGCCCAACCGCATGTGGCGTTGTCGAGTGTTTCTACAAGATCACTGCTTAGCTGAGGGGTACGGCACTAAGAAGACCAGCAAGCATGCTGCAGCTGATGAAGCGCTGAAAATTTTGCAGAAGACGCAGTCAAATCTAACAGCCATCAAAATGACCCAGGTTCAGAAAGTGGGCCGCTCATCACAAGGTTCTGGGAGGAAGAAGGACCTGAAGGACCTGGTGGTTTATGAGAACTCTGATAACCCGGTGTGCACGCTGAATGACACTGCTCAGTTCAACAAGATGACGGTTGAGTATGTCTTCGAAAGGATGACTGGCATGCGATGGAAGTGCAAGGTGCTGCTTGAAAATGAATTCATCGCAGAAGCAGTTGGAGTGAAGAAATCTGTCAAGCATGAGGCAGCAGAGGAAGCTGTGAAAATCCTCAAAAAGACCCAGCCAACTGTTGTTAACAATCTGAAAAAAGGCACCGTTGAAGACGTCATCTCCAGAAATGAGATTCGGGGGCGATCGGCAGAAGATGCTTTGAAACAGAAAATCAAAGAAGATAACATTGGGAATCAAATTTTAAGAAAGATGGGCTGGAAGGGTGGAGGCCTAGGGAAGGACGGTGAAGGAATTAGAGAACCTATTTCAGTGAAGGAGCAGTTTAAAAGGGAAGGACTTGGGCTTGATGTGGAAAGGGTAAATAAAATCGCTAAAAGAGATATTGAACAGATCATTCGAAACTATGCCCACTCAGAGAGTCATGTTGACTTGACATTCTCTACAGAACTGACCAATGACGAACGGAAGCAGATACATCAGATTGCCCAAAAATATGGTCTTAAAAGTAAATCTCATGGCCAGGGCCATGATAGGTACTTGGTGGTAAGCAGAAAGCGGCGCAAGGAGGATCTGTTGGACCAGCTGAAGCAAGAAGGCCACGTAGGGCATTATGAGCTTATCATGCCTCAGGCAAATTGAGGTTCACTGTCTGATTTTACTGGTGAAAATTACAAAAGACATTTCTAGATACCTGGTTGAAGAAAAAGATGCTGCATTTCTTGTTGCGTGATATGTTAACATTAAAATCTTTTATTTTGCTCATATGATTTCTAAAATGTTGCTAGACAATTAGGACTGGCCAAGTTCTATTTGAGCATATTAGCACAACCCAACAGCCATCAGCAGTGCTGTTACTGTGTGTCTTTGATATTACTTGTTCCTTCACATTTTATTAGTTTTGTAATAGCAAAAACACATGTCCAACCAGAAAGAATTTGACACCATTTAAAATTATAGTTCCCTTATTCTTCGTAACTTTTTTGCCTGAGAAAGGAAAAAATGCCTTGTTTTAAAAACAAAAAGGATAAAAAGCAAAGGAAATGCAGTTCGGAGGAATAAATCTGTATGTAAAGTTCGTATTGATGACAATAAAAATACAGCTTTATTTCTGGAAAAAAAAAGCGAACAAACAAGTTTGTCAGCTTTTGTGTAAAAAGAAACGTGTGAAAACTGCATTTATTCTTAAGGAAGGTGTATATAGCAAGATGTTGTCTCTGCTGTGTACGTACATGGAGAAATGTCCTTACCACTGTAACAGTACGGTTTTATTTGCAGGCTTTTACCTTGAGCCTCCCATACTGACAGTCACTGAATGCACCTTACTCATCAGTGTACAGGACTTAGATAATTCCAGTGGATTTTAACCTTGAAGCACTGCTTGACGTGTGTAAATACCACAATGAAGTGTGAAATATAAAAACTGGAGGTAAACACGGAGCCCACGTGTCAGAAATGCTAGTGTAGCTTGTGGGGAATGTTACATAACTTATTTTTTTACTTTGAATATAAGCTCTCTAACCCAAGCAAAATTAAATCTGTGCCTAATTATTTCTCTGCTTTGTTAATGTACCTCTGCTTGTGCTATGTCAAGGGCAAGTCACAAGCAAATGGTTGCGTTGCTCTGAAGTGCTGTGCAAGTGTGGCATCTCGTTGGTGCTGGAGTGTGCTGCTGGAGTCCGGAGTGCTCCTCCTGCCTGGGAAGCAGGCTGTGCTGCTGCCTGGGCCGTGCCTCCAGCAGGGCCACGAAATGGAGCTGTGCAAGCCTTGGGGGAGCACCCACATCGTGCCTGGAAAACAGGGAGATCAGGCAGAGACCTTGGAAGAGCTAAGTGGGAGATCTGTCTAGAGATGCTATTTTCTGTCAGCCGTGGGGCCTGCTGATTCTTTGTGCAAGGACAGCTGGCGAAAGCAATCCTAGTGGGATGATTCTTCACCCGTTCTCCTGTTGGCTTATGCCTCGGCTATTGCTTTTGTTTATCTGCTTCCCATATTTAACTCTTCATTTCTTTACGTTGTGTTTTCATTTCTTACGCTGTTCTTTTTTTAATACTTGGTGACTGAGCCCTGCTGGTGGAGCAGAAGATCCTAGAGACGTGCATTTGGAGAAGCTTTCAGCCAAACAGTGAAAAGGAGGAGGTTCTCCTGGAGGACTTGATTCACAGGTAAGACTCGCTCGGCACAGAGAGCATCTCTTCCTGTCTTTAACTAGGTGGCTTCAGCTTGAGCACCTAAAATAAAAACATGCTGCTGCTGCTGCTACCTTCGAAGGACAGTGGCAGAAAACTCTGAAAGGTTTTTTCTTTATTCGGGCATTGTGCATTCTACTTCTGAATTCTGCTCCCAGGGATGGTGGGCTATAGCAGATGGCAGTGTAGGAGTCTGGAAGAAGCCTGGTACTTCCGAGTATTCCTGCAGGCAGGAGTGCAGCTCCCCCTCCCTACCTCGGTTCTGCAGCGGTCCTTTGAGCTTCGTGCCACTGGGAAAAGTAGCAAGAGCCCCAGGGCAGTGCTGGGCTGAGAAATCTTTGCTGAACAGCATGGGAGGGGGTGCGGGATGTGTGGTACCACCACAGCAGTAGTTAGCAGCAGTGAGTCTGTGCAAGTGATGCTGGGTAGCATCCCTGCCTCGTGGCTGTAAATCTTTGCCAGGTTGGGTACCTCTGTTGGTTCCTGGTTGAATTAGTGGGAGTATTTTTGGTGACTGTTAGAGCTGAAGAATTGCTCTCCGCTCCATCACCTGTGTTTATGTGGCTGTAAGCTTCCTGGAACCAGCACTATATGGTTTGAAATTTAGTGGATGAAGGACTTGCATAGGAAAGCCGTAAGGGTGAGGTTTTTTCATTTCTGGCTGCCTTAGGGCTGATACCAGCCTTTGTTTTTAGTGAGTAGCAAGACATAAAAAATGGAGGGAGCGGGGCGGGCGATGCTATGATATGAGAGGAACGTGAGCCGTTCAGAAAGGTTTCTGCTGTAAAGGCAGAAATAATTACACAGGGTACAGGGAAATGGCCAAGATCTCTCATATACCATTTGGTTGGCTTCAGTCTTCCCAGGTGTTGGGAAGTTTGTTGGGTGTTTGTTCTGCGCCAGCCCTGAGTTCAGTCTGTGTAACTACATGGTTGTTGCTTGACTGGCTCTTGATTTGGCTAAGTTTTGCACAACAGATGTTTAAGAATCAAGATTACTTGGGCCAGATATACTTTGTCCATACACACTCCTAAGGGCCTATCAGCTCTAGCCCCATGCGTGGAATTTAATGACCCCTATTTCTACCTCCTGTAGTTGGCTTTTTGACATTGGTAAATAGCAATTACAAGGGTTCAGCTTAGACAGTCCTTTAGGAAAGCTAGCAAGTGTAACTAAGCACAGCTGCAGTGGTGAAAGGCTGCCCTGTGTAAGGCAGAGGGCCTGCTCATTGAGTGAAGTGTTGTTGCAGAGATGGGCTAATGCCTGATTTATCTATTTTTTTTTTTTTTTAAGAACCCATCAGGCTGTCTTAACTGTGCAGCCGAGGAGCAGTAATGGCTTTTGTTAGATGCCAGTCATTTTCATCATGTTCTCCCCTTCGAAAGTATGAATCTCATGTCGTTAGTTATTGAACCTTGTCAGCTACTGTTACTAACATACTATTGCAGGCTTTTTTGCAACAGCTTAGTCCTAGGAGTGTTGTCCTGAGCTTTCTGCAGGTATCTGTTTTTCCATCTCCTTGCAAGCTGACCCAGGCCTGTTCTTCCTCCGTCTGGAAGGGCTCATGTTGTATTTCTGCATTGTGAGCATACAGCTCAGCCCAAGCACAGCTCCTGCCCCAAACATCTGGAAGCATGCCCCAGCTTTGGTGGTAGATGTTTGCACACAGCCTGAGATGCCTCCTGCTGCCTCAGAATAACCACAGTTACACACCTCTTGCCTATTTATACAATAAGCATTAAGGTTACACTTTATTTACAAGTTTTGAAAAATGTACAGTTTCTTACATGGGTTACTTGTGCAAAGTTATACTTCTTAACTAACAGACCAATGTGCACACAAAAGACACTGGAACATTGGACAACACAATTGTAGGTTTCATCCCACACTGCTGCTGAAGGAACTGTATCCAAATGTACAAACTTAGCCGTACAAAAAAGTGAGTCTGGACTTAACAACTGTTTTCTCAGAGTTGAAAAAATACTTTGATAAAATTGAAGAGAAACTAACTCAAGCATGCAGCAGTAGCTCACATAAACCACAGTAAACTACAAAGATTGGGAACTGCAGAGACTGAAGTGCCTACCCCATAGTTTATTCAAACTTTCCACAAGGCAAAGCTGGATACCAAATAACTTATCTTTCTCAGATAAAGGGAGGGAAAGACACTAAAAGGAGAATAATTCCACCTCTGGAACACTTCAGGTTTTACCTCTTCCTTAATATGGAAGGACTCTAACTCAAGAGTACCACAGCTCTATCTGCTGTTGTCCAGTAACACCTCAGTAACAGGACTACAGAAACTCAGTGGAGCAGTCTCCATGGGCATGTCCCTTAAAACACTACTTTACTTTAAAAAAAAAAAAAACAAAAACAAAAGGTTTTATTTCTCACCCCAAGATCAAAGTACCACACCTGAAGTGATTTATGTATATCTGTACATAAATCTTGCCTGTGAAGTGTAGAAGTGACTGGCGTTCTTACAAACTAGTTAAGAGCTGGGAAACCAATATATATGAAGAAAAAAAACATTACTTCTTCACTCAGTACTTACAAATGCAGTGGGGTCTAAACCAATAGTAAATGACCAGCCTGGACAGATCAGCACTTTAGTAATATCAGTTAAAAAATGTGTATGTATATAAACATCCCTTTTGTCAAGCTACACATAAGCATCACTGTGTATAACACAATTACAATTAAAAGCTTAGTGTACACTACAGAAATGCACAATACTGCCCTAAGACTGGAGAGGGACCACAGAAAATGAATTCAGCATCAGTAATTCTTTTGCAAGTAACCCAAGTACAGTACATTTGACTTCAAAGTGGGTGCTTTATTATGTCCAAGGAGAAGAAGCTTCAGCAAGGGAGGGTGGCAACGGCACAACAGCTATTCTGCTTTCAAAGTAAATGCAGTGATGCTAGGATGAAGATGACTCAGACACTTCATATACTTTCCTCATCACCAGAGTGTTCATTTGCATCATCCTGGGTCAACAATCACGCCAACTCTGTTCTACTATTGCAGAAACCCGTTTTTCATATTCCCGCTTATTCTCTTGGTATAGTTGAGCTGCCTGGCTGTTTGCTGGACTGTTAGGATTTGGCTCATCCAACAGAGACTGCACAAAAAGAAAAAAGATGCTCAGACACGTGGAAGTACAGTTTCTGCAATATATTCTCTAAACTATCCATATTAGTAAGGGGGCAGAAGTTCATCTAGATAAGGGTAGGGCACACTGCACTACTCCAGTTGTAAGTTACTACAAGCTTTCAGCAGTGCAATCCAGAGCTGGAACCTCCAGCAACCTCTGTGCACCTCTAAGGCTGGTTAATTTACAGACAGAAAGCATTCATACCTAAAAATATAGCAACATTTAGCTCCTTTACTGGCTCTGAGGAGCCAACAGTGCTTTTCCCGAGTTGTGGGTTTTTTTTTGTTTTTTTTTTTTGTTTGTTTGTTTTTTTTGTTTGTTTGTTTTTTTTAAAGCATCCTAATTCTGCCTTTTCATGCAGAAATCTTTTTTACCTGTATGGATGTTAAGATGGAAGAGACATCGTAAGTAGGACTCCAACGATTCTGAAGAATATCCAGACATATACTACCATCTGCATAGACTAGAAAAGGTTCAAGAAGAATGGCTTAAAACAAATTGTACAGCTACTCAGTTTTTCCTAGTATTGTCTGATCCTGAAAACCCATATACTGACAAACAGAACAGAAGCCAATATTGTGTGGCAGACTGAAATCCAACAGACAGGCCTGCACATAGGAGATGAAGCTTGTCACTGGCAGCTGGCTCAAGTATTCAAGCTCAAACCCTGCTTATTCTTCAATGCCACGCTTCTCTGTGACACTGCAGCCACTGCTATGGAAAGATGAAACCACCAAGAGATTGAAGGCAAAAATGTTAAGCTTTCCACATGTGATCCAAATAAGGAACACTAAAAAAAAAGAGCTGTTTACATACAAGGTTTCCCCAGAATATATCTACAGCAGCCAATGCCTAGTCTTATGACAGCTGTACAAGAACCTTCCCTCAGTGCACTTAGCCCACACAGGCTTACTTTCTATGTGCCTGCAGCTTACTTAGCTATCTATACCTGCTAAGTTGCAGGTATTCATGAAGCTAGTATTTCTTTGAGACAAGGAACCAACCTTTAGTGGCCAAGGGAAGGGACTGATTCAGTGATCTTACTGGCTACAGTTGGAACCTAGTACTACATTTCAAGGTATAGCATTCATCCAGGCCCCCAGTTGTACAAAAGAAAAAATGACAGAAGACAACTGCAGTCACAAGTGTAATTATGTACATGATATGTACAGAGAACAGCAAATAACCTGAACTTTTCAAGTTCTCTCTTCTGTCACGTATATCAGCAGGCAGCTGAAAGAGGAGCCTTGTAAAACAGTGCTGCACCACCTGCAGGCTAGGAGGCATCTTCTACTCATCTCAAACCTGAGCACAGCTCACACAGACACCTTCAGTGGAACTACACAGAAGCACACTGGAATTGTGCTTATTAGATAGTGGAAACTTTTATAATAGTCTACTTCTACAGCACTTACAGAAAGCTACAATTAAATGTACTGTGTAAATACTTACCATTTGGATGAAACATTTTAGAGACAAATCTAACAGTAGGTGGCTTATTTGGATATTCTTCTGTGAATTCTATTGTAAGTTTGAATGTTCCTGGAGTTGGAAGAGAAATACATTAGCTTTATTCGGAACAAATTTACATGAGATGACCAAGAAGCATTCCTGTATAATCATAAACTGATAGAACTTTGCTTGTAAATCCATTGCTGGGCACAGAATACAGATTGCTGAAGTACCTACACTGGTACTTCTCCCTGCTATGGCAGTTCCTGCTGTCACTGCTAAGATGCTTAGATTTGAAGGATTTTTTTTTTTTTAATTGGATAATGAGATCATAGTGTTAAGCAAGCAGTATTGCAAGCAGCATTCTTACTAGACATTCTAAACAACAATTTGGTCATTGACTTCAGGTTAGCTACCCTTCTGTTGGGAATGGCTGCTTAAGTCCCAGACCAACCAATCTTAGCAATGCACAAACCTGACTGATTTTAGCCCTTCTCTTCAGGCTGTGGCAAGCTGACAATCAGAACTCTGACAAATAAGCTGCCCAAAGGTGGCTCTGAAGGACTAAGCACTGCAAGTGACCCCCATCAGTAACTAAGGAGAGTGTGACCTTCTCTTCACTATGCCATCATTTTGCACATGCTGGGATATGAAGCCTATGCACGCCTAGGAATACCCAAAGCACCTTTGTACAAACAGCTCTCCTGTAAGAGGAGCACACCAGACCCTACAGTAACAGCCACAGCAAGCTGCTCAGCAGACGTACCACCTGGCTTTGAAGAGGTGGGCTGACACTATCAGGGACAGCTTCCCTGCCCCCCAAACACACAGTGCCCAAAAGAGAATTCAGGGGCTCACATACAAAGCTCATCCTTGCTTCCTGCTGTGAGGCACTATGGCTATTCCCTCATTCTGCTGGCAAGCATACCAGCAGCTGGTGGCCAAAGAACAGATTTCTGACCCCTTTCCCTTTTTACAGATCAGTACGGAACTGCAGGAATTACTAGGGATTCCTTCTTTGCAAGGCTATAAACTATAACAAAGGTCATTGCTCTGATGTTCCAGTTTGCATATGAAGTCAGTACAGATATCTGACAGCTTTCTGTGCAGCTCAAGGTGGAACAGTTTCTGTGCAGTGGGAAGTCTCAGCTGCCTAAAAACAAGTTTTTTGTCTGTTGGCTATTTTTATTAGCAGCCCAAAAACCTAAGAGCACAGAACCAACAGCATGCCATCCTACTGGAAAGCAAAAGGAACAAGAAGAACATTACAGTTTTCCAAACAAGAGAAGTCTGTGCATTAACATCACTCAATTAAGTGGAAGCCTGCAGTGAGGCTATCGAGTTTTACTCTTGCTAATCCAGAGGCACAGAGACAGATTTGAGACCAGCCTGAAAAACAGGCTAGAAAGTCTGTAACAAACTGCCAGCTGCAGACATCCCTCAGACCTCCCTTCCCCACAAGGAACAACCCTGTGATGTGAGAGCTTTAGAACCAAACAAACACGGGAGGAACTCCCAAGTACTGTTTCCCAGCTCTGGTTTGCAGTACCCTCTTCAGGAAGTACTGAAGCAGGCACTACTGTGGAAGATTGAGTAAGCAAGCAGTAGGGTAAAAATCAAGCCCAAACCTTCAAAAAATGAAGTTCAGTAAATTTACTCAAGAAAATGAATGTTATTTTAGAACACCCACTGAAGCAAAAGGAGAGGAGACAGATAAGACGGCCAAAGAACAAATCAAGGGCAGTCTGGTCTTAGAATCCATTTAAAACAACTAAAACTGGGGAAGCCATCCGTCTAACTGGGGATAGGACAGCATTACTTTCAATGCCAACCCGAGTGCGTGGCTGGACAGTCTCCAGCTGGAGCATCTCCCGACTCAAGTCAGGATCCCAAGCAGCAATGGCTCTTTGAAAGAACGCCTGCAGATGCTCACTGCTGAGCTCTGTTAGCAAACAGTTCCAAAGACTCAGTGAACCACAGTCTGGGGTCACTCACACAAGTGGAACGGGTGTGACAACACACTGCTGGGATGAGTCCTTCATTGTCCACAGCATCACTAACTTTACAGTTTTCAACTAGCGATCCTTCCAACCTTTTCTTGACAGCCAATTTTAGAACAAAGATTTTTGTATTCACTGTCATCCTACAAATGCTGGGATCATCTTGATCCCAGAATGTTCCCACGTCTGTTCTGCACTTACCTCATCCATCTGTTTCTCCTGCCACAGCTCAGGAGGCTCCTCCAAGCCCCGTGCCTGGCCCTGCAGTGCCTACAGCCCTGCCAAGCCTCTCCACATCAGCACCCATAATGCAGTGACAGTCCTGCCTTCCCCACCTGAGGATACTGAACCCATATTCCTTTGGTAATGAACAAGCCATACTGAGGGCAAACGCATTCAAGCTGTCTGCATGATGACAGGAAGACAGGATACTGCAACAGCTGTTACTTAACCCTCCTCGAGCCAGGAATCCTGCGCTAACCACAGCATCAAAATTCAGCTTCAGAGAAACGGGTCTGTAGAGCTTGGGGGAGCCTGGGTTTCCATCACAGGGGCCACATGAACACAGATTCTAAGAAATATGGTAAAGGCAAGATAAACATCCTTGAGGTCCTACTGCAGACATCTGCAACTCAATGCTGTCAAAGCAGGAGATGGAAGTTTTGCTGCTGATCTAAATTAGCAGTTGCTCACAGGCCAAGTCATCCTTCAGTTGTGAAGACACCTCGAATGTCTGGAGGTGGAAGGAAGGAAGGGTTGTTATCAGCATTATGAACAGCACGTAAACATGCATTTGAGCTTAGGGCTTTCAGTTCAGGCAAAGCTATGAAACCTCAGAAGCTGAGAAAAGGGACTCACCAGAACAAGGATGAAGAACAGCAGTTCCCACAATGCTGAAATGATTAAAGCTAGAACAACTGACTTTTTTCACAGCCTACTTTCACAACCTGAAGTCTTACAGTACTACCCAGGAGGAACAGAGACCAAAAAACAAGAATACAGAGGTGTACCAGCATACCTTGGATCCACAAGGGCATGAACAAAACAAGCCCCAATAACAGCTCCATATTATAAATAAAAGTCTTCTTAATTTTAACTACATTAAGCTCAAATACATCTGAACTGTGCTACCACCTGTCCTCTCACCAAAGGGAGAGAGCAGAGCAGGCACCACCAATGCCATATCTCCGGGCTCCATCCAGCAATTTGTTATCTAGCACAACGTAAGGTACGTCCCAGAGAAGCAGTGATAAACATGATCTGCTTTCCTGAGAGTGCACTGTGAAAAACACATACTCTGCTAAGAAAACAGCAGTTCATCACCCACCAAGATTATAAGATCTGCCAAAGCAATAGGACAGCAGTAGCACAGGCAAGTGTCTGTCTGGACTTCAGGCTGCTGTGAGAGCAAGGTGCCCCAAGTTTTCAAGATAAAGGCACAATGCTACCCAAACAGACAAAAATCAAATAAACACAGATCTCTAAAGCAGCCTGCAACCTTCTGCAACTAGGTGGAAATATATGGGAAAAAAGCCATTCTACTACCTGTTAAACTCGCATTGCACTGGAAGAGACTGACCACAGCAACAACCTGTGCTTTACCACACTGCAAGGAGAGCCTCTCTGCCCCCAGACAGCAGATCGCTGGGAGAAGCAGAGCACCAGGAGGCCAGGCAGCAGAAGCAACCCTCAGTGAAGTTTAAGAGAACCCTCAGCCCTAAGCTTTCCTATCTGTTGCAGAGAGGTTGGCCTAAATAACCTTTAAAGGACTCTTCCAGCTCAAACGATTCTATAATAAAGATAACAGAATGCAGTTGGTCTACCAGCTTTATGTACATTGTTATGGAATACGGAAGCTCCAAACACTAATGCTCTGAACAGCTCCTCCAGCAGGATTCTTAATTAATCAATTAAAAGAAATAACTATAGATTTTGGAGTTTTTTGGCCTGAAATACTTAAAATATATTAAATCCTCACAGGAAACATCTGGAATTTCAGATGCTCACTCAAGGATAAACAAATAGCTAGTCAAGAACGATGTAAGAGTTGAGAAGTTTTTATATTTTTGGCATGAGTCACGGAGATCTAGGATTAATTACAGACTGCACCCAAAGTATCTTAAAAAATGTATCCTTGATTTCATTTGGACAGCATTTCACATCTAACAAGTTTTCATGGTGATGCTGAAGTATTTGTAACATCAGTAAGGCTGTAAGAGGCATCGAAGCCAAACCGAAGCTGCCTAGAGAAGTCCTGGGTCAGGGTCTGTGGTGGCAGCTACAGAAACCAAAAGCTGCTTTCAACCTTTAACCCCGGGTACCACTGATCGCAGCTGAACAAAACAGATGCCAACACAGAATTCTGTTCGCATGGGACTCATGGGCAAAGCACCGAAACGTCAGAAGGAACATATCTCAAATAATGGCACTACGGCAGCAGCCGTACACCGGGCTTTGGGCAGTGCTCCATGCACAGCAGCCCTCCACAAGGCTTCGGGCAGTGCTCCACGTATTGCTGTCCCCTCCTGAACACATCCCGGGGCGCTGGGAGGTGCTCACAGCTCCGTAGGACTCCGGGAAGCCTCGCTCCCCCCCACACCGGCTCCCCTCCCGCTGCCGTGACGCCCACCCTCCACCCCGCAGCCACACTCACCGTCCTCGAACGGGGTTCCCTCGGGCCTGCGGGGGAAAGAAGCAGAGCACAGCGTTACGGCGGCGCCCGGGCGGCCCCGCGCCCGCCCCCTGCCGCTCGGCACTCACCCGAAGATGACGGCGTTCCACACCATGATGTTGTTCTCGGAGGGAGCCCCGCTCACCCCGGCCGGGGGATCCTCCTGCAGCCTGCGGGCACAGCGGTGCGGGCTCAGCGCGGCGCCCCCCTCCCCGACCCACCCCTGCGCATTCGGCGTAGCCCGGGAGGGGAGCCGGACGCCGCTGCGCAAACGGCGTAACCCGCGGCGGGCGGCGCGGCCCGGCGCTACGCAATCGGCGGAGCGCGGCCCTGCCCCGCCGCCATGTTGTGCGGCCCCCTCCGCGCCCGGCGGCGCCGAGCCCCGCGCCCTCTCGCCCCCCGTCGCCCCTCCGCCGGCGGCCTCTGTACCTCTTGAAGTCTCGCATGAGGCGCCTACGGGCCGGAGTGGACATGGCGAGTCGGGGTTACGAATCACTCATACACCACCGGAGGGAGGACGGGGCGCCCGGGAACGGCGGCAAACTCCGACCGAGGCGGCGGCGACAGCGAACGGGAGCGGCCGCGGCCTCTACCTCTGAGGCGGGGGCGGGGTGAGACCCCGGGCCGCACCGATCCCTGCGCCTGCTGCCGGGCGATCCCGGCACGTACCAACAGCCGCGGGGGGGGGGGAGAGGCGGAGCCGGATACCGCCGTGCTGCCGGCCCGGCCGCTCCCACCGCGGGAGGAGGGCGGGGGGCGGGGCCCGAGGCGCCGGGCTGTACCAATACCAACAGCCGCGGCCGGCGGGGGGGGCAGAGCCCGTGACGTCACGGGGAAGATGGAAGCACCTTCCCCGGCGGCGGCGCTGGTAGGCCGGGCTGTGAGGAGGGAACGCGGGCGGGCCCGGTGGGTGTGCGTCGGGGCGGGGCTGCGCGCCTGATCTGCGTGCGCACGGCGCCTCCAGGGGAAACGGCCTGCGCTGCGCGTGTAATGGAGCTCAAGAGCAAACGGCTTCTGTCTCTGCCGGTGGGTGCGTTAAGTGCGGCCCATCTTTCTCAGCTTTACCATCACGTTTAATTTGCGGACGGGCCAAGAGAGAGCCCGGCCTGCCCGTGCCGCCGTTCCTGTTCCCCTCCGCACTGTGGGCAGTCCCGCCCACTCGGGCCAGAGCTGCCGGAAGTCGTACCGGCCTCGAGTAGACTGCGCCTGCGCGCTGGCCTCAGAGGTCCCCGCCCCCCGCCGTCGCCATGCCGAAGGTGGTATCGCGCTCCGTCGTCTGCTCCGACACCCGCGACCGCGAGGAGTACGATGATGGCGAGAAACCGCTGCACGTCTACTACTGCCTGTGCGGGCAGATGGTGCTGGTCCTGGGTGAGCGGGGCGGCCGGGGGCGGCGGGCAGGGCCGGGGGAGGTGCGCGGGGCGGTGCCGGTATCCTGGCGGTCTCCTGTCCCGCAGACTGCCAGCTGGAGAAGCTGCCCATGCGGCCGCGGGACCGCGCCCGGGTGATCGACGCCGCCAAGCACGCGCACAAGTTCTGCAACGCCGAGGAGGAGGAGACCGTCTTCCTGCGCAGGTTGGCACGGAGCGGCCGGGCACGGCGGGACCCGCGGGGTAGCTCGGCGTGGCCGTGACGTCTTCTCTCTCCCGCAGGCCCGAAGGCATAGAGCGGCAGTTCAGGAAGAAGTGTGGCAAGTGAGTGAGTAACTTGGTAACTGTTAGCTAGTCTGCTGACTACAAGAGCCTAGAACCCGGGGTAGCTCATGGCAGGACGTGCTTTTATTTCCAGGTGTGGATTACTGCTTTTCTACCAGCACCAACAGAAGAATGCTCCGGTGACTTTCATTGTCGATGGTGCTGTGGTCAAGTTTGGACAGGGCTTTGGGAAAACCAGCATATATACTCAGAAGCAAGAACCTCCCAAAAAGGTACTCTGCTCTAGAAGTGAAAGGGCTGTTTCTGCTTTTTGACATAGTGCAAGTAAAGTCACATATTAAGGAAAGAAGAAGAAAGAAATGGACCTGTAAATAGTAACTCAGTTCTGGGTCTTCTCCCTCTTTGCCTTCAGTTTAGTAGTGCAGAGCTTGTTGCATCTGGAAGTCCCAGCACAAAGAAAGCAAAAGAAATTTGGAAATGTGGACTTCGCCTTATTTTGAAACTTAGTCACCTGAAAGCCTCCATTTGTAAATAGGTCAGATCAGTAATAGGTGTAGTAGTTCTCAAAATTTGGCTAGAAGTGTCAGTGAGTTTGATTCTGATAATCACATCGTAATTTCAGAAACTGTTGAGGATATTTCTTTGCCACCAGCTGAGTTCAGGTAATCTTAGTCACTTGCGTAAGAAACCTTAAAAGCCTTGGAGAAGGAAATAATCCATAATCTCAGGACTTTTCCCAGGTTTTAACAAAATGCTTTGCTTCTTATCGAGGTGATGATGACCAAACGGACCAAAGACATGGGCAAGTTCAGTTCTGTTACCGTTTCCACAATCGATGAAGAGGAGGAGGAGATCGAAGCAGTGAGTTTTGTCTGCCTTGGTGGCAGTCGTGCCAATGTTCAGAGCTGACAGTTATCTCACTGTTTGGATGAGGTGTTGATGCTTCAGGGTTTGCTACTGCAAAGCGATGCTATTTGTGTTTCAGAGGGAGATTGCAGATTCCTATGCACAGAATGCAAAAGTGATTGAGAAACAGCTGGAACGCAAAGGAATGAGCAAAAGAAGGCTACAGGAGTTGGTGAGTGATTTGTTTTTAATGATGAACACAAGTCCATTAGAACTGTTAACTTTGCACACACAAGCTATTTGCACGTCTGAATGTAGAGAGGTCCTGGTAACGTCATGGGTAACGAGCAGCTTTGGGAAGACTTCTTTTTTTCTTTACAGCTTGAATAGAGATGTTCCAGATTTATTGAATGTAAAATTGAACAGTTACCTACAGAACTAACTGAAGAGCAGACAGCAGAGCTTTTGCAGGGAGATTTACGCAGCCTGTTGTTCAGGGAACACAGACTGGGGGGACCATGCTGAAGCTCAGCCAGTCTCTAATGCTATGCTGCCAAGCCCACTTGACAGAGCAGGTCCTTACCGTGAGGTGTCAGCACAGGCTAATGCCGCAGCAGAGGATCTGCCCTCTCAGCTACCAGCACAAAAGTGTCCTGAAGAATTAGCAGCAAGAACATCACAGCTGATCTTACCTGCTGTGGCAGGAGAGTAGTAGATGGAGAAAAGTGTGCAGCTTCCATCTTGGGATGGGGGCCTGCAGGACAGCTGGGGAGGGACTTTTTTGTAAGGGTAGGTTGCAGCAGGGCAAGGGAAAGTGGTTTTAAACTAGAAGAGTGTGGATTTAGACTAGATATTAGGAAGAAGTTCTTTACTATGAGAGTAGTGAGACACTGGAACAGGTTGCCCAGAGGCATCGTGGATGCCCCCTCCCTGGAAGCATTCAAGGCCAGGCTGGATGGGGCTGAGAACAACCTGTTGTAGTGGGAAGTGTCCCTGCCTATAGCAGGAGGGTTGGAACTAGATGATCTTAAAGGTCCCTACAAAGCCAAACCATTCTGTGATTCTATGAAATGGTCACCTGCGCAGTTAGACTTGGGTATTTTATGACTTTAAAGGCAGTCCCCTTGTACTGTAGGGAGGAAGGAGTCAGTAAAGAACTGAGTTATTCCTGTTTCTGGTGTGAGAAGCTTGCAATATTAGGATAAGAAAGACACAACTCACTAGAGCACTGAAAGGAAATGTTCTCAGATATTGTCTCACAATTTTCTTAGGCTGAGTTGGAAGCCAAGAAAGCCAAGATGAAAGGAACACTGATTGACAACCAGTTCAAATGAAGCACTCCACATCTGCTGTATCTTTGGAGACGAATGGAAGCTACCAGAAACTATTGCAGGTCTGTCAGCAAAGAACACTCAACAAGCTTGGAAGATGACCATCTCTCCGGTGTAGCTGGTACTCTGCTACGAATTTCAGTAGTTGGAATAGCACTAGAAACTTTGTGGAAACAGAATCTCTACACAATGGCAAGCTGTTGCAGCCAGAAAATCTTTAGTGGGTGCCTTTGAGAGTTCAGTGCACTTTCAAGTACTTGTCTTTTCATTTTGATGGTTTTGAAACGTATAAGGAACCCATAAATGTATTAGACAAGTCAACTGTATAGCAAAATCATTACAAAAGTAAGCTTTGTTCATTGGGATAATTTAAAACGTGTCCAAAACATGCAGCATTCTTAGAGGTGTGCCATTTCAATGCAGGCTGGAATGGCTCAGGAGGTTTGGGGGTATGGGCAGCAGGCAGGCTGTTGCAGGTAACCAGTACATGCTTGGCCATGGCTTTAATTCTTAGCCACTGTTGAACATTGGAAAACTGCAGCTGTATGGAATTACACTCCTGGCTACGGGAACGTGAAATCCAGCCCTGTTTTATACTGCTGAAAACAAAACCTGCTGGAGTATTACACCTCCCAGGAGTATAAATATGTTGCTGGAAAGTACTGATGTGACTGCTGATCATTTAAAGCAGAGTTCACTTGCATCTCTGAATTCACCAGCTGTTGGAGCTGTACAACATGAAGAAAACTGTTTTCAGTACATTGACACTTACAGACTTGGACAAAGACAATGTTAAGAATCAGTGCATAAAATAACTTGTTTGGGAAATAATTTTTTTTTTTAAATCTTATGTGATATAATAACAGTACTCCCTAGCCTGTGTCACTGTTACTTGGGATTAAATGCCATTTAATGGATCTGAACTAAAATACTTTTCCTGGGATGTTCTTACTCTCCTGCATATGATAACATAACAGGTAAGCAATATACAAAATGCTTCATTTCACACAGTTCTCACGAAAGATTCTTTATAATCAGTATAGGTTTTCCATCTGACTTGATAACCTTAAACAGGAAAACTTAGGTCTGCTTAGATTAAGGATGCATACCTCTTTCCTTGGGAAGATATGATGTGAGGGTGAGAAAGAGCTGCTCCAGAGCAGGCAGCCTGGATGGGGGATGTCTTGGTCAGCTCTGGAAGGTAGAGGCCTGCGTGCTGATTTAATGCCAGGTGGAGTAAGCACATATTCAAGTTAAGTTGAGCAGTGTTGACCTTATTCGCTGCTGATCTTCAGCTAATCTGAAGTCTATTTCTAGAACAATCATAAGGCAGCGGATGTGTAATAATTGGGAAGGGGATGAGAGGGTACAGCTTTACCCAGAACGTTAGAGCTGCCCAAGCCTAAAGAATGTGAAACTGGTCTCCTTCAGCCAAGGAAATGTTTTTCCAGGACCCAGAGAAAGGGCAATAGGAAGATTGCATTCTTAAACGAAGTGCTGCTGAATTCATCTGCCCGTTCTTTTGGAACTAGGTTTACTTTATGGCTAGCACTGTATTTTAATGTCTTTATAAATCCAATTTTTTTTCCAAGTAGAAGCCAGAGATGGAATCTAGCTTTGAAATTTGAAAATCAGTGTTGAACAGTGTGAAGCCTTCTGGGATGCAAACTTCATTGTCTGCAGTTGTCACAATCGATGAAGTGTGGCCCTGCTTCAAGAACAAAAGCCCACTGAAGACCAGTGTTACTTGTGCACCTTCCTCCAGAAACACAGGAGCTGACTGCTCAAGTGTGTTGTTGGCTTGGGTACCAACTGTTATCCCTGGGTTCTCCCTAGACCAATAGCTGGGATGTGTGTGGGTTAGGGTTGGGAGCGGAGAACTGCCAGTGGAAGTGGGGCTGCCAAAGCCAGGTAAGCAGCAGGGAAAAAACAGAAAAGAAAAAAAAAAAAAGCCACCCTCTCCTAAGAACCTGTTAAATACAGTGGTTTTAAGTCTTGGGCTATGAGTCAGCCACCAGTTCAGTAAAGTTCAGATTTAGGGTTAAGGCTGGGAGTGACAAAACACAGGACTTCAGCCAAAGTCTGTACAGGATCTGCTGGCAGGGCTGGGAAAGTCTGCAATTTGATGAGGCACAAATAAAACCTGGTGAACACGCGACTCAGTGCAGATTGTCCAGAGTAGCTATTAACACTGTCATCAATTTCTCCCGCTGCAAATCTCAAGCCTTAAAGGCAGTGTTAGCAGCACAACAAAAGTACTCCTTCTTTCTCACTTTTAAAATACCAGGTCATGCACATCAGGTGTTTGTTGCCTTTTTGTAATGAGAGCTATGCCTCCCTCAGCTCAGGACTCTCTCACAGACTCAAAAAGAGAAATAAGCATTCTGCCAACCTCACCAACTCTTAGATCTTTTTAATACAGGAGTTACACAATGTGTGGCTGGAACATCTACAGAACAGAGACTCTGACATGGTACGTTATTAAGCATGCATTTCTTAACGAGTCTAACTCGATCTAGGTCACAATGATTTAAATCAAGCTGAAGTTTCATTTTTAGAGCTAAATGAGCTAAAAGATGTTATCTGACAACAGCAACAGGAAGCAGGGGCTCTTAGTTCAAATCCTCAATTCAAAACAAAAAGCACCTTATTAGACTAAATAGCTATTTTGTAAAGTTTCTTACACCCAAGTAGTGAGCAGCAGTGTTGAGATCAGACAAAGGGCAGATTTTGTGCTCCCGTGAAAGTTAGCCTTAGTTTTTATATCTGTGTAAATGTAGGTAGGTAACAGTGGTTTGCTTTGGTGGTAGTTGTTATTGTTTAGCTGAGCTTTTCTGTAAGAACTTGTCTGGAGCCTTAGGAGCAACATGGTCTGAGTTGCCGTGTTGGAATAATTCTGCGTGGAGTAATGCTGCCTTATTCCTAATAATGTGTGAATTAAAACCCCACAGTTTGTAAGCACTGAGCAGAGGCAGTAACCAAAATTGCTGGTGTTAATTGCAGCTGTACCCAGGAGTGATGTAGGGTCTCCCTGCCACCACCCTGCATGCTGGGGTGCCAGGCAGCACTCGAGCTTGCTCAGCAGCTGGCATTTTAAAACTGCGTGCACACTGCTGCCTTTGAGCAGCAGCAGTGCCCACTGTGGGAGGCTGGGGCAGTGCATGCCAGGTGCGTGCTGAACAGGGGCAGAGCCCTTCAGCATCTCTCACAGGAGGTAAAAGAGTAACTGGTGAGCCGAGCAAGCTGCAGTGAGTGCAAGGGCAGCTATGGGCACCATGCAAAGCTCAGCCTCAGAGCCTGAAGGAGGCAAATTGTTCTGGGGCTTTTAAAGTTTGCCTTGGGCTGTACAGCAGCCAGTTCACAGACAGCTTGCTGTGACTCCCTGGACGGTTGCAATGGATGTTTATAAATGCAACTAACTCTTTTTGGGGTGACAAGGTGAGTGGCTGTGTAACAGTGCTGGCAGATCAGCCTAAGCCCAGCTAGATTCAGCTTCTGACATTGTTATCTGAGAGACCCATTGGGCCGCACTGGCAACCTCCGGCCCAGCTGTGGCAGCCATCCCATCACCGAGGCCAGCCCTGCCGCTATGTCACCAGGGCCTGGCCGTTGCTGCGCGCACCAAAGCCTGATTTGCTCATCATCTCTGCCCACAGCACGCTAGCTTTGGGTCGATGCCATGGGATTGATTTTCTGTGTGACCTAAAGCCACTTCTTCCCCCGCTTCTGTGTCAGGACAAGCCTTCTCCCTGTCCAGGACAAGCCACACGCCAAGCTGCTGCCCGCCCTCTGCGCCATGCAGCACCTGCCCCAGCTGCTAGCAAATATTTACCACTACCCCGTGGGCAGCCTGCCTGTGTCAACAGCTCAGCAGTCAGGATTTACAGCTGCCGGCGGAGGGGCTGAGAGGAAAGCAGCCCTGCAGGAGCTCAGCCACCACGAGCCACCAGCAAAGGGGAAGCAGAACAATACTTCTCACAGGAAAATGTTGCTTATAAAGAGAATCCCTGCAAGAACGAGGATCTTAGCCCTCCTGGGACATGCTCCCGTGGGCAATAGAAGCAGGGCCTGGCTTCAGCCCACCTGCTGCCACCATGAAAGGAAATGTTCCAAAAGATCCAGGGGGGCTCAGCAGCACAGAGCAATCACCTCAGCGAGCCCTTTGTTAATTAGCAAGGGGCTCCCCAGCTTGGCTGCCTGGTGGCCACTTTGGAAGGCACAGCCCACCAGGGCCCAGCAGTGCCTGCAGCAGGTGGCACAGCTTACAGGAAAGCTCAGCCCTTTTCGTTTCCACCTCAGGAGCTCAAGGACAGCTGAAAAGCAGCAGGCAAGGCTCTTGCAGACCTGCATCTCCACTGGCACGCAGAGCCCTGCATCAACCAGTGCCACCATCCTCACACCCCCAGCACCACACCAACCATGCTGGGCCAGCGGGAATGCTGGCACTTGTGCGCAGCAGCCCTAACTATTTCAGCAACAAAAAAACTACTGCCCTTTGCCATACAAACGTGTTTACCTGCCTCAGACAGTGGCTGAGATCCATTTTGATGATTGGGATCAACCGCTTCGAGCAGGTCTGAGCAGCCAGAGGAGCAAAGAGCAGAGGCAGCATGGTCAGCTCACACTGAGCTGACAGCTATGTTCTGGTGGCTTGCAGTCCCCCAAGAAGTCTGGGCAAAAGCCAAGCCCCACACATTCCCTAGTCTCGCTGTGTTTTCCCAAATTGCCCCATCAGCACAAAGGAATTTCCACCAAATTTGAGACTGGGAGTAGCTTAGCTTTCAGATGGCAAGCAGGCAATGGGCCGGCAGAGCTGGCTCCCACCCGGGCAGGCCCAGCAGGTACACAGACATTGTCTTTCTTCAACCCAGCAGCACAACACCTCCATGCAAGGACAAGTCTAGCCGGGGGCTTTGCAGAAAGAACAGCAATTACCCACACTTATTTTCTCTGGCTGGGTTTTAACATGTCCAAGTAGGGAGTTCAGTTTCTAAGCTAGAACACGTGATGCTGGCTCTGCTCTTCCAGACTGCTGTGGATACTCCTTAATACATTCCTCTGGTCTCCCAGATGTTTAGTCCAGTTGGGACAGTTGGCGCTTTGCAGGAAAAGGTTCTGGCTTTTGGCATTTTCAAAAAAGAGCTTTCATCAGCCCCAAATGGCAGACAGCCCCAAAGCAGGACAGGTGGCACAAAGCTACTGCATGCCCCTTAGTTACTACCAGCACCGCTGCTGACCTCCACCAGGAAAGAAACACTTTCTCAGCAGGCTGCACTGCATTCACGTACTGCAGCCCACAGCCAGTGAGTCATGCAGGGAGGGCTTCGTCTTCCCCTTCTACAATCACTGCACAGAGGGCCCTGGCCCCTCACACTGCAGCTGCTATGAGAACAACCACGAGACGAGGAAAGCTGGCGTCAGATTTTTATTTCTTCGTACTCTTTAAACAGGAGTGACTGAAATAGAAACCATGTTTGAGTCCCAGCAGTGGGAATGATTTGATAAAGATGGGGCAGGAGGTTGTCCCTACCCCATGCCAACCTGTATAAATATCATCCGTTACTGTTAGTAACTAGACAGTTTTCATACAAGTCCATGAATGGTCATAGATAACATATTACAACATGCCAGTTCAGAACAAGAAATAACTTATGTGTACTTCTTAATTTCATCATATAGAACTAAGACAAAAGCACCACCCATTCCTCGGAGTACATTGGACCAGGCACCTTTGAAAAACGCCTTGGAGCCCTCGTCCCGGGCGATCTTCCGCCAGCAGTCAATAGTGCCAGTGTACATTATGTCAGCTGTGGGAACAGACACTGTTAGAAACCTGGTGCCTACGACCCCCAAAATCCAGGTCAGAACCAACCTAACGTATCTGGCAGTTTTACAACCTCAAGTATTCATTTCTTGGCTTACTTTTAGAGGATGAAATCGCCCAGGCCTGTGTTACCCTCAGGAGAGGCTGGATGGACCAGTTTGAGCAGAAAGCAGCTAATATTTGCTAGACTCCAACACTTCCGGACCCAAAAGCTACTGCACAGTCAGCCAGGCTGTGCCTGCAATGAGGGACATCCCTTCTTAGCCCAGAGACACGAGTCTGCTTGCACCCTCGGGCAAGCTCTGCCATTCCTACCTACTGAACAAACCCAACTTGCATGTTCCCCTTAGAGGGATGCCTCAGATACCAATCGTTTGCCCCCTACCTGACATCTGCTTCTGTAGTCCCCTCGTATCCCGCAGCTTACAGGAGAAGGCGGCATTTAAAGGCCTTGGTGGAAGGCAGCACACTCTTGCCCCCAGCTCAGACCCGCTGCCACATCTTGATTCAGGGATGCCCACCAGCTCCTAACACAAGGAGGGAAGGAGCGACTTACTTCCTTTACGGCCGGACTGCATCATCATGCGGCGCCGAACTGTATCAAAGGGATAGGAGGTCAAACCGGCGACCGCAGTGACCGTCTGAGCAATCATCCAGCTGACCACGATGTGGGTGTTCTTTGGATCAGGAAGCATTCCTGCAGGAGAGAGGTTCTGTGTGAGAGCAGGGGGCGAGCTGCCAGCACGCACAGGGCAGGTCTGCGGGCCGGCACCTCCACGGGAGCACCGTGCCACCCCACCTACCCTTCGCAGTGTCGTAGATGCCGAAATAGGCGGCTCTGTAGATGATGATGCCCTGGACAGACACGTTGAAGCCCTGGTACAGACCCCTGAGGCCATCCGAGCGGAAGATTTTCACCAGGCAGTCACCGAGGCCGCTGAACTCGCGGTCGGCCCCGGCTTTGCCCACGTCGGCTGCCAGGCGGGTTCTGGCGAAGTCGAGGGGGTACACGAAGCAGAGCGATGTAGCGCCGGCAGCACCGCCGGACGCCAGGTTCCCGGCGAAGTACCGCCAGAACTGGGTGCGCTTGTCTACGCCGCCCAGGAAGATCTGCTTGTACTTGTCCTTGAAGGCGAAGTTGAGCGCTTGGGTGGGGAAGTACCGGATCACGTTGGCCAGGTTGCCGCGCCAGAAGGAGAGGACGCCCTGCTCGCGCGGGATGCGCACCACGCAGTCGATGATGCCCTTGTACTGCTTGTCGGCGGCGATCTGCTTGCTGGCGTGTTGCACCTGCGAGGCCCGCAGCGCCGTCAGCGCCGCTCCGCGCGCCCGTCCGCCCCCCCGCCGCCCCCCTCTCCTTGCGGCGACCTTGGAACGCCCGCCGCCCCCGTCCCGCCGCTCACCTGCAGCAGCAGCTTCACCCGCTCGATGGGGGCGACGGCGGTCTTGGAGATGGCGGCCGCCACCCCCCCGGCGAGGAAATCCTTGAGGAAGGACACGGCCGCGTCGGCCATGGCGGGAGGCGGCGAGGCGAGGCCGAGCGGAAGGCGAGGGGAGGCGGCGCTGCGGCAGCGAGGCGGGCGCGGGGCCGAAATGGCCGCCTTATATAGGGGCGGCGGCGGACACGTGGGCGGGGGCGCGCCACGGCAACGCGCCGCCGCGTTCCGCCCGCCCATTGGCTGCGGGAGGGGGCGGGGCCGCCGCAGAGGGGCGGGGCTTCGGGCCGTTGAGCGGCGCGGGGGGGCGGGAGCCGGGCCGGGAGCCCGCGAAAACCCCGGGCCCGACGGCGACGTCGTCGGACTGAGAGCCGCCCTCGGGGAGCTCCCGCCGCGTCAACGGCCACGGCGCTGCTCCGCACAGCCTCGGGCACGGCGGCGGGCCGGCAGGCAGGCAGGCAGACACGCACACGCACCGCCGCACAGCGCCCACGGCTTAGCCTAGGGCTGCTCCGTGACCTCGGGCCCCGTTCCCACGCACCACTTTACGTGCAGTGGAAGCAGTTGGTTGAGTGCTCCTGAAACAGTTTTGTTACCTTTCGGAGGGGTTTCTCACAGAATCACAGCACCTTAAAGCTCCCCCGGCTCCAACCCCTGCCATAGGCTGGCTGCCCCCAGCTTAGGCTGCCCAGGGCCCATCCATCCCACCCCAGGGCTGGGTGCACGCAGCTCTGGGCAGCAGTGCCAAGGCCTGCAGAAAGTTCTTTCTGACATCTGACCACAATTTCCCCTCCTTTAGTTTAAAGCCCTTCGTCCTATCACTGTCAGCTCCTCTCAAGCACTGTAAGGCTGCAATGAGGTCTCCCCAGAGCCCTCTCTTCTCCATGCTGAACGAGCGCAACTCCCTCAGACTTTCTTCATAGGAGAGACCAACCTCACCCTGCACATGCCTTAACATCTCTTCCAGGAGGACCTGCTCCATGATCTCAGACTCACGAGCCCACGGTTCCCCAGCTCTTCCTTCTAAGTAGATGCAATTACACAAGGAGAGGTTTGGCTGATACAAAGTTAATGAATGGTTTATAAGCCTGAGGAGTAAACTGTAATACAGAGGTGTCAGTGGCATATCACAAACAAGTTAGAGGTACCTTGTTGACTCGCTTGACTCTCATGAGGTTTGAAGAGGTGAGCGAACATTTATACGCATCTATCATTCAATCTTTAACATCTATTTAGAAATACGTCAGTTAAAAAAAAAAAAAAAACACACAAAAAACATCCAAGTAGTATGCTTTGAACAGGTAAGAGCATTGTTCAGAAATCAGTTCTTCCCCAACTTGCACACAAGTCGTGTTTCCTTATTCATACACATCAAATAAACATCAGTATTGTTACTGACACTGTGCAGAGATAGGGAAACTGAGGCACAGAGGAACACCTTCACTGGGCAGACTGATGAGAGCCAGGAATACTTTCAGCCTCCACGTGGCTCAGAAGCCACAAGGACTGCTCCCTACCATCTTGAGTTTTGCTATCAACACCCGTGCTTCTCTCTGAGAAGAAAACCAGCCATCACAGCAGTACACAGCAAGTCCATTGCTGGAGATACCACAAGACCTCAGCTGTAGGGTACAACATTAAGACCAGGGGCAAAGCAGGTCTTAAAGTTACCTCAGATAATGGTACTATATTGCCTGAAAGGGCCCCAGCCTGGTGAGAGGGCAGTGGTACCAGTGAGAACCTGGTGGTTGTGCTGAGTTTCCAACCTAAGGAAGTGCTGTGGACCCCGGACTGCAGAAGTTCAAGAGGGAAAGTGAGAGGACGTGTGCACGGTGTTCTTCTGCAGGCAAGTTCTGAGCAGCACGAGGGTCTGTCCACAAGGACTGAGTAGTTTAGCATAAAAAAATAGAACTTTAAGAATACTGAAAAACATCGTAAGGCTTGTGGCTCTGAAACAGCTGACACACTTAAGGTCTGCATTTTTCAGAAAATATTTTAGTTAGAAATTTTCAGGAAAACCTTTTTTCTAAGCCTGAAATAACTCAAGTACACAGGAGAAAGGAAGAAAGATTCCCAGTAAGCACCTAAGTTTAGAAGATTGTCATTCCAGTGTGTTACAGTCTATTAGCAAAAACACAATTGCAGCAGCGTATTTTCACTGCTATGCCAAAAACATGTACAAAATTATTATTCTTAAGGAAGTCTCAAAAATGGACGAGTGGATTCTGGAGTGTGAATGAACTAAGGCTAATTCTGCATCTGCAGAATGCCACGTCCACCCATTATTACTAAAGAGGAGATTTCCGTAGAATTGCTTGCATTTGTCTATCTAGTCTGCTTACCATTTTCTGATGACTTCTTATCACAAGTTACTTTAAAAAAAATCCAATTTGCGCTTTCTTAATGTTTTTAAGATGCAATTTGTACTTGTCCCAGTTTTCATTCTCTCTGCAAGTGGTTTATCTTAAAGTGGCTATCCAGCACTGAGAAGCACCTAGAATAGCATCAATTCAAGTTGCAATAGCATACAGTGTGTTCAGACTAGTTGCATCTCTCCTCCTTGGTGTATGCTTACTATTTTTATTGTTTGCATCCATTCAGCAAATGAGATAAGAGGTTTATTCATCCCCTGCATCCTGTAGTCTCAGCACTAAAGCCATGCAACTTGCTGAGATGCTGGTACCTGCAGTTCAGCATGTCTTTCTTGCAAAGTTTCTGAAGAAAAGGCTTCTCCAATGGATGCTCTCATGTCAGTTTTCAAGAGCTGATTTCCTTGGCTCGAAGTTTTCTCTTCGGAGGCGTTTTAATTCTCTCAGTTCTTGAGGCAGTAAACTCTGATCCACCCCAGGAGTCAGCTTGTAACTTAAAGGAGATTCGATATAACCATTTCTGTACAGACAGACCCGCTTGCAGAATTCAAAGGTGGTAAACATAACACCAAAGTATGGCACAATCTGATTAAAAAAAAAAAAAAAAAAAAGCAGCATGTTATACTCATAGTATTCTTAGATGCTTTTATAAAGGAAAACTCCTAGAATTTCAGGTTTGATGTGATCTGCTAACAGAATTGTGCTCATTTACATGAAGTTAGACTCTCCTCAGACTTGGTTTGCACCTGCATCATGCTGAGGAGTTTGCTACTTGTACGTAGCTAATTCTAGCAACACCGTGATGAACAAGGTCTGTGCTAACCTGTAGGTTATCACAACTTCTAAAATATCTAAGCAAACCTTAAGCAACCTCAGCAAATCCTAATAGGAAACACGGACTTTATTCTTCATAAAGCAGAATGACTGAACAACTTTCTTCTTTTTCCCTGTGCAAAATGAGCAACCCTGGTGCTGCCTGCCTTTATGCCAGCCAAGGCAGGGCCAGCCATAGCCCAGCCATCACCACTAGTTCTGCTCAGTTACCACTCATCAGCTGACCAGCAGTAACCTGCACAGGTAATCCTCAATGCAGCACTGTAGAATCTATCTATCTATCTAATTAACCTTATGTTTAAGCTATCATGTTTTATTTCATGCTTTCATCTCTGTAAGGGCTGCAGTAACTGATGTGCATGCACTACTAGCTCGCTGCAAAACGCAGCTTTTGACTTCTGCGGGAGTGGTTGATACAAGAGCTATTTTTGTTATAGCTAGGTACAGTCTGTCAAATTACTGGAGCTCAGATGAAAAGCAGAACTTGGTTAGCTGCTTTAAGCACATCACTAGCTGTCCCGCGTCCATCCTCTGGCTTGCGTGACAGAAACACTCCCTTTCCTAAGGGCATTCAAACGAACTTGAAAGAAGTCACATAAAGAAGCTGAACTTGCACCTACAGAAATACAACCAAACCTGTGATCCAAAGCTGGCTTATAGCCTGCCTGAGGTTATACCTGCGCTGTGACTGCCTTTGTCATCTGTAGGCCACTAATAAGTATGGAGGGTTGCCACATGCTTTGTAACTTCAATTGTGCGAGAGCGTGCCTTGGTTCAGCGATGAAAACAAAAGCTCACCTTGAGCAGGCTGGGTGTGAGGCCGCTCCAAAGCCCGAGCACACCTTTGTTCTTCATGGTTTGCCGGAAACAGTCAGCCATGCCTGTGAAATGGACATCCACTGTGCCACAGTGAGGGAGCCACGGACTCTGCGCCTGTTCAAGACACATCCAGAGGGTTCACAGCAAGCAGAGGAAAACTGGCGTAAAGAAAAATAAATACCTTCTCCATTCTGGCAAGGAACAGACTGATCTGGATTCTTCTGTTGATCAAGAAGTATCCACCGTTTTGCCTTCATAAACTGAGCAGAGAGTGATTTCACTCTCTGAGAGGTATGAAAGGGAGCAGTAGTTTCCACCAGGATTTCCTTTTGCGCCATGTCACAGCTCACATCTGGGAGAGGCATTTCAGAACCCTGGCAGCAGAGCACCAGCGGGCTGGAAGCCCAGGGTTGGCCCCAGACACCACTGGGCCTTCCTGTAAGTCTGATAAAGCAGGAGCGTGCTGCCTTGACTCTGTCTGCTCAGGCCACGTTTACACTGCAACGAGAAGAGCAAACTGCTCTATGCACTGAGGAGCAACAGCAGAGATGGAACACATCTCAGCACAGGCTGTACAAGCCCGCCGAGGGCTGCAGGCAAGCAGCTGGTGCCTGTGTTCTGGTATCTTTGCTACGTGCTCAGCTCGCCCAAATCAGCTACTTGTTCAGCTTGGGAACATCCTGCTGGACTGATACTACATTTCCAACTGCAGCGAACACTGCCTTGGTTCACATGGAGGAAGTGTAGTGTGTCATTTTTAACAGCAAAATCCTTCCTTCGTTAATCTCCCCCTATGTTAGCACAGACAGGACAACTTGACCTTGAATAATCCCATCCTCACCCATCTGTGCACATGCAGCAAGCTGTGGGTTTGTTCTACATTGGCACATCAGGGACTCGCTCATACCCACATACCTCACAGGAGCATGGGGGGACCCCAGGATACAACTTGGCGATTGGAACATAGAGCTGATCATCACAGGGCAGGAGTTTGGTAAGAACAGGACAAGTACCGCTAATCGGTTGGTGAATACAGATATTAATATCTTCTCTTTTACTTGAAACACCACACGATATAGCATTTCTTCCTTGCTTGGTCAAACTAACCCACAGCTTCTCAGAGTTGCTAAGCCTGTGATGACAAGCCTCTTGTTAACCGACAAGTGGTGATGACATTTTCTACATGCCTGAGCTATAGCATTTCAAATACTTGGCAACTTGGACGGTAAAAGTGAAAACGGATCAAGACTCATGCTCCAGATATACCAGAGAAGCTGCTAATCAAATGGTTTAAAGGTTATTGTATCCTGTTGCATTGCTGGCAAGTCTACAGCTAAACTTTAGAAGCAAATGAAAAAAAAAAAAACAACCACCAAAAAAAATTCAAACAAACCAAAAACAAACGGCCTCCCCCACAAAACCTGCACGTGCCTTCTTCAGACTTCTCTTCTATTCCCTTCTTCTATTCTATATATTTTTGTATACAATTAAAATGCATGTGAAACGCTCCTGAGAGCAGGTTACAGGTGAAAACATACCATTTGTTCTGATAGGACTTTGGGAGGTGATTTTAGGAAAGCAGCTGTCTGCTAAGAGAGCAGGCAATACGCTTTCACTACGTCCTTATCTGGTGGCTTCTGGATCTCCTTGGTCACGTCCCGGCTCTTTTATCCCATACACAAGTAGGGCTGAGGATTAATCCATGGTCTTTTACACTTGAAGCAAAAGGAAGCAGAAGTATTTGCTTTTCTCTGGACTTTTTTCAACAGCATACACCTAATTTGCAAGAGAGGGATCACATTTCTGGGCAAAGAGCAGTTGAACTGCTCTCATCACTTATCCCCTTTGTGTCTACATTGGCCTTTCCCATTCCAAGGGGCTATCATTGTGTCTGTAATTCCCATCTCTGGTGCAAGTTCCCACAGCCTCCTGGTTTATGGTTCAGAGAAGCAGATGTGATGGGATTTAACTGACAGGACTTTATGGTATTACCAGCCTTGCCTTTACAGAATGATCAAGGTAACAGAGCTACTCTGGTAGCCAAGGTTTATGCACATGTTCACTTCTGCTCCCTTGCTACAAGAAAGCTGTCTGCTTGGCTTTTTCACTTAAGGGGTAATAAGGGTTTAAAAAGCAATAGCTAAATCCCACAGAAAGAAAGACAGTAGTTGAGAAACTGCTCTATGAAGACTTTCATGACTATACTGTAGAAGATGCTGAGTGCTGCAACTGAGATTTCAGGGATCAGTTCCGCTAAGAATGGTGACATTACCACCAGGGATGCTTAGATGAGTGCCCAAATGATGGAAATATCCTTAATAATGCAACAGTGGTCATAGGAGAGCTGGAATCAAAATCTTGTTCTTTTTTCTGGCCTATGAGCCAGTGTCCACAAGCTTTTACGGTAAAAGAAGGTACAGGCAGCAACACTGTGAAGAGGAACAACTTTCTGAAAGGCTTTGGGAAAGCAGGGATGCTACTGACGTGGACCTTCCTTCCTTTTTAAGTCCTTTTGTGGTAGGCAGGGCATGACCTGCCAGAATTAACTGCAGGAGTTTAATTTAATCCCCTGGGTTACTGTATACAACACAAAGGCACATATAGATTGATTTTGATATTAGCACTCCTGCCTACAACACCAATGCCGGCATTCAGTAAGGGTCTGCGTGCAGCAAACACAACCAGAACACAGTTAAAAAGGCACAGGTAAGTCAGAGCCTCAGGTTTCTGATTTGCCCACAGACTGTGGCCTCTTAAGAAATTTACTGAAAGACTGCTTAGAGTAACATTCACTATGGTTATTACAGCCATTTTCAAAATTTCAGGCCATGGGCAAAGCGTGCTTTGCCAGGCTTCCTGCTTTATGGGAGCAGTGTGTTTCTAAGAGCACAGACGCAGTACGTAAGCAGCAACTGTCCACAGAACTACAATCATCTACTGAAAAAAAAAAAAAAAAAAAAAAAGTCTAGAAGTTACATTAGTGCACAGTTAAGGATTTGGTATTCTGGAGCACAGATAAATAAACACAGAATGTATTAACAGAAGACAAAAAAAAAACAGGGGTGGTGGGGAAATGTTTTGTTTGTCATTGTTTTTAATGAAAAAAAAAAGATGGCTGTGGGTTTTGGGTGGTTCTGTATCACTTAAGCATGTCTGCAACAGCACAACGCTCACAACCGCCCTATGGCACCAGAGCAGGAAAATGGAAGTAACCAAACTGATCAGACGAGTTTCTCCACCTCTTCTCAGAAACCTGCTGTCACATACACAAACATCTCATTCCAAAAAGATCAGCTTTGTGAGACATTTCAAACCAGACACCTCAAAGCGGCTTCCTTCCCCTGTTCTGATACCACTTGGCACTACGGGCAGCTGAACAGAGAGCTTTTTGTTACCAACACTTTTAAGGACTTCATTCTAATCCAGGTATGGTTGTCTCGTACTGCAGAAGGTGGGAGACACCGTACAGCTCACTGCACTGATAGCAGAGTTCAGGAGTCGGGCAGAGTGGTAACAGGGCTAAGGCACTCATCTTGTTACACTGATGAATGCTGGGCTGCATTAGTGATTAAAGCACATCTAGTGCACAGTTGGCTCTATCTGCTCTGAAAAACAGGGCCTTTCAGGATCCAGAGGCCTTCAAGCCTAAGGAGTCACAGTGACCCATGCCGAAGTTAGCAATCTGTTCTGCTCTGACAACCCGTGAGGCAGAGGGGTGCATGAAGAGACCCTTTGACCCGCACTTGGGGTAATATTTTTTATAAAGACACAAACCATTTAAATAAGGGAGAAACCCTGTGACAAAACTCTGGTTAAAGTTAATTGTTACCTGCAGACTTCTCAGATCCCATCTCTCCCACTGTCAGCAGCATGAGCTGGGTGCCAGAACCACAGCCACACTGGGAACTAACCTCACACATCCTGCTCAAGATTTCTACCTCCATCAGCCCCCTACTTCGCATTCCTCTTAGCACTGGACCACTGATGTAGTCCACTGCAGCTGTGGACTGTGCACCCAAAGAACAACCATTTTAATCTTCCCAAGGCTCTCAGCAGCAAGAGAGGGACAAAGCAGAACGCAGGCACGTGTTCCCCTCCCTCCCTTTGGAGATACAACGTTCCTACACACGGTTCAGGACTATTTGGTTTGCCACTATCTGAATTTACACGTTAAAAGTGATTATTTGGAAATACTTCTCTTTATTTAACATACTTTTCCCCTTCCTCTTTATGTTTCTAAAAACTTCATTGGTACAAAGCTGTTTTCTTTCCCTTCTGACTGCGCAGAACTGATGGCACACTATAGCAGTACTGTTACATCCTACAGCAGTACTACTATGCAGTGCTACAGCTACCACAGGAGCTATGCTATTCTGATGGCAGATATAGTAATTTGTTTTTGGTTATTCATACATTGTCAAAAGATTTGGAGTCCTACACGTTTGATCCATTACCAAAAGAAACTCAAAAAGTCAGGAAAGCATTTTATAACACAGCACACAAATTCATGCTCTTAATCTGGAAGCTAAAATAAGAAGTCTTTGTGTTTGCAGCCTGCATTAATGAGGACACTCGCAAGAGGCAAGTGTAATTGCAGTTCAAAGGAAAATGAAGGACAAATATTGCAGTTTTCATTCAGGTTAATGCTACTACAACAGTCAAAAGAAACTTCACTCAAGCGAAGACTGAATGCTTATCAGATACAACTCAAATAAGAGATAACTGAGATGTGAACAAGTATTAATATTGGAGGAAAAATGTAAAGTACCAGGCAAGTCAATCTCCCTTCCTGAAAGACAGCCCTACCTGGGTGTGACAGACTTTTCTGTGCTGTTGGTCTAGTAATACTGACTTACCCCTGCATGGGAACACAAAGCCCAGTGAAGGTCCTCAGGCATGCAGTAAGGCAAACAATGAGCAGTTAGGAGGAGGCAATCATTTCCAGCACATCACAGCAAAGCAGCTGACTGACAGCTTCCTGCACTCTAAGAACATGTTGTCCTTTCCTCTGCAATCTGAACTGGGGCCAAATCTCTCTGCCTTGCTGAAATTATTGGCACTGAGGATGCAAAACAGTTTACTGTCTGCTGGAAAGAGTTTGCCCCAGCTCTAAACACACCACTGCCAAGCCTGTTGTATTGTGAGGCTCTGTGCTCTGGTGAAGAATCCCTTCCTTGCTATTGGATGCAATCTTCCCCTGCTCTTAACACTTAACTTCTTTGTGCTACAAAGAAATCTTAGATAAAGAATACAGAGCTCTTCTTCCTCAAGGTGGCAGTGCAAACTCCTTGCATGGAGGTTTTGGGGTCATTTCAAATGCGTGGTGATGATTCAGCTCAAGCCTTACAAACAGGAGCACAGATTTCATGTACACGAGCAGTGATTTTCTACATGGCATAAACCTGCAGGCAGGCTAGCTTGTTTCTATGCAGAACACAGCAAAAAGCACAGGTTCTCACATCTCCCCCTGTCTTTGTAGGAATTCAGAAGAAAATTAATGTTTCTAAAGGATTGAGGCTTTTCTGTGGACATATTTTCATTGGCCATTACATGGATGAGGTACAGAATAACACTGTATCAGAATAAATCAGATATAAAAGAGGAATATCCACAAAGTTTTAGCTCCTGCATCATTCCAAGCACAGACATGCTGCAAATCAATACATGGCACTCAGGGGATAAGAGTGGTGGCTTCTGCTCTGGAGACATGTCCATCTCCCTGCTGAAAGCGATGGGGCCACAACAGCCACAGCATGCCCTAACCCTGCCTTCCTCCCACAACCAGCTGGGTACAGCATGCTTTCCTGCTTCCTTCTGGAAGATCACTGTGCTGCTCTGCTAAGATCCTGCTGTAATCCAGCTTGGAGTAAGCATTAGCACAGCACAGCTTCCCGGATGAACAGGGTGAAAGACCCACAGCAGCAGCAGACTGGCCCAAGGCAGACCTGGATGTTACATCAGCGCAGTTCTACTTCTAAGCCTTATTTACCATTTCCCCTCTCTTATCCAGTTTTTCCACTGACACTATTCAGCATTTTGGCTTCACAGGCAGCCAGGCCTTGCATTTCTCTCCTAGGAAAGTCTGAGGATTGGAGAGAAGAGTGTTGGAGGTTAGTTCAGATGTACAAAGCTACCTGAAGCTGTTACAGCATGCAAGGCCCGCAGTGCTCTCATGCAGCTGTTCTCAGGCACTGACTTGCTGCATATCCAACCAGCACTTCCCAAAGCAGCAGGGCTCTCTAACCCTGCAATACCCTCAGAGACTGTGGTGTGAAACATCTTTGTTGCAACACCAAAACAATAAAAATGCCAGAAGCTGAAAGCATTAGGTACAGGGGGAGAAGGACACAGGGACAAAGGAAGGGATTTTACCAAAACCAGAATCTGATTTTTATTAACTATTGGTTAATAGGGGAGCCAGGCAGGTCCTAAGTTGAAGTAGCACCCAGAACACGGTCCTGAACCCTGGCAGCAAGGGGGAAGGGGAACATGAGATCATGAGGAGAAGTAAGAAAGGCAGGAATTCACATTGCCACTTCCCCCTCAGGTAGAATAGTTTTGGAATTCAATTTCTATCTGTGCACTCGCTTTCACACAATTTGAAGGAAATTAGTATCAGTGAAACCTCTGTTGAGTTGAAATCAGAGAGCAGGATCAAAAGTTACCAGGGGCAAGGACCAACAGCAGAATCCTTACTACAGAAGCCTTACTTCAACAGGAAATCATAACTAAAGGTGGCAATATTGCTCTTTGCTGTCTCACACATTACGGAATTTGCTCCCAAATCTATCTCTGAACATTTTCAAGACTCAGGCTCCTGTGCAGTTCACTGCTACCCAGTCTCCCTGCACAAAGTCTCACAGCACGTATGCTTCTAAGATGTCATGTGAACCACATGACCCAAAAGGCACTTTTTATTTTTAAACTGGGTCATGGCTCCAATAACAAATTCCCATGTGAGACCACCACAGATCTCACACACAGCAGGGACACTGCAACTTGCGAGCTCCGCGAGGCTGCCATGCCAGCACCTCTGATTCTTTAGGTTACAAAGAACTCAAAGCATTTACATCATTTACAACAAATTTCACACTTGCATCCTATGTTCCAAAGGACCAAAAAAAAAAAAATCCAAACCCCAAGCCATTGACAACCTCTCTTCCTTTCCTGTGCTGCAGATTTGCAGGCAGCTGAGGTTTGACTGATTCACTTCTGTCACTGAACAGAGGCCACTTCATGGGTGATGCATGGCAGCACTTGATGCTAACCAAGAACAATGAACCCGCTCGTTTACAGCAGCAGAGAGAATTCACAGCCTGGATTTTAAAACAGTAGGATCAGACATATTGAACAACACCTTACACTGAGAGATGTCCTCAAAACTTAAGAATGCTATGCAGTCAACACCAAAAATGTGCCGAATCCTGTAGTGTAGTATAAGTATGTTTATTTTATTTTACAAGAGTTTGATGGCTGTCCCTGAGTAACATCTACTGCAAAAAAAAAGAGTTCAGACAACTTTTAGTTAAAGAAATTAAAACAAACAGTACCAGCAAAATTCAAGCAGAGGACAGAACTTAAGCAATGCATGCAAAGTTTGTTCACATAAGCAGGCGAGAGGTACCTGTAACAGTTAATGACCTGTGAGACTTTAGGGCCATCCTTGTGCATTTTGCCTCCCCAAACCACCCAAGTCACACATCAAAGTGGAGTGAAAGCTGAGAAGTGCCAGCCAGGGGCAGCTGAGCCTAACACCAAGGCCACACACAGAGAAGGAAAGGCCAACTTGAGTATTAGGTTTGCACAGCCCTCTAGCATGTTTATAGATACTCAGCTCTGCACATAGTCTAGGGTTGCTGTCAGTCTATTAATAATATTCTGTATGGCATGTAAAGAGTTCTAAATCCAACCTTCTTGGTTGAAATACCAGAGCTCAGTGTATTATGCACTCCAGGAGGTCATCACAGACAAAAAGATGACGTGGGAAAGGAGAAGAGTATTACCAGTGCGTCCCTTCTTTACAGGCTTCTTTACAGGCAGGTATCTCCATGCTTAAAAGTTTTCTTGTATGTGTTTAAATAAGCTGACAAGGTAAGACTGAACAGCACTTAAGATACTGTCAAATGAGAAAGGAAAGGCAAGAATAACAGTCATAAGAATACACAGATAATAAGTTTTTGGACAGAAGCTGAGAAAGCATGAGTCAGGAAAGTATTTAATGCAAAATGTTCCTCTGAACAACCCTCTTCTTCCATATTCCCCTTCTACAGATGCACAACAACAGCCATATGTCCATGCTGAAACATGCACACAGTACCTCTTAATTCTCTAACTTCCAGTCAGGAGCAAAGCAAAAAAAAGGAAGACAAAAGAATAAAATTAGGACAGTCACAACAGAGAGCGCTCACATTCAGTAAGACTCAACCACATGAATTAATGCCTCATTTAAGAAAGCCAATCAAGTTCATTTACCAAACAAACCATCTTTGGAAAAAAAAATAAACACAATAAAGATAATTCTAGCAGCAGAGAAGAAAGAAACCATGGTTACAGAAAAAGACTAACATCATAAATCATCACCAAAGCAAAGAAGGAGAACCGTTTGCTGACAGGCTGATCCTGTTCCCACAGATGCCAATGACAGAAGCTGCTGACATAAGGACTGTAGGAGTCAGATGCATAAAATGAGAAAGGATGAAGCAAAATGATTGCAACAGAGACTAGAGATAGTACTTACGCTTCCTATCATAGCAATATTTATTTTGCATCTTTGCAAACAATTCATGCTTTTCTAGACGAGGAGACAGATGGAGCCAACTCTTCCAAGACTGCCCAGCATGTCAGGTAAAGATCTGAACTGCATGTTTTGGGCTCAGGCTTGTGTTCAGTGGCAGTATCAGAGAAGACAGCCTAGTTTCTGAAGCTCCTGAGACTACCTTGTAACTCCCTGCTTCTCCATCACCAGTGGGTTCACTGGAAGTTGTCTTTGGCTATATACTGCCTTCATCTGATACGGACCTCTACAACACGCAGGGCTCCTCTCCATACACAAAACTAGTCTTTATGGCTTCAAAACCAAGCAGGACACTCATATGAGGTTCAATGATGGCTAACGGCTTTGGGACACCCTTCTTTTTATCAGCTAGAAAATGGAATTGTTGAATGAAGCTGAGCAGAATAAAACGGCTGAGGAAAACAAGAACTCAGAGATATGTGTTCCCCTGTTCTCTATGGAACGCTGAAATGCCTCAAAGCTCTGTTTTTCCCTGCTTTATTCTCTCCTTTCCCATGCCCCTTGCATGATACCCATTCTGGTGCTGCTCTGATCATTCCTGTCTTCTGACCATCTCCCTTCAGGCTGAGCAGACCAGCAAGCACACACACTGAAGAGCTGACCCTTGCAAGGCTGAGCAACATCCTGATGCTAACCGTGAAATCATGTTACATGAGATCCATACCCTGCTTTATATCAGCTTGGGCGCAATTTTCAAAGGATCTCATTTCCAGACAGGCCTACATGAGTCACTTCCAAGTTATGGGCTGTCACATCTAGACAGCTGCATACTCCCATGCTGTCAGAATAAACTGCTGGACAGGTGTTGCCTCTCTAAGCTTGGAAAACCACTATTCAGTTGTTGCAACACATCTACGAAGAAAAATACACTCTACCACTGAGCATTTCTTTGCTTCAGATACATTTTTAACATATCTATTTCCTACCTATTTAGGAAGTTAATCCAATTCCTCATTCTGGAAATGTCAGGCATCTTAAGCATCCCATTGGCAAAAGAGCACAGCCTAGTGGCAACAAGATGAATGATGTCCCCCTCGCCTATGGAGACAAGGCTGGACACAGAACATCACACCATTCACTCCTGCAACTGCTGAACTGATCACAAAAACTGAATAACTGAACGCTTAAGTAACTGACACATCAAGAGAAAAAGATTAAAAGGGAAACAATGCATCACATGTTTTCTTTAATCTTCAGGCAACAACACTGCTATGAGCCCGAGGATTAAGAGAAAAGTAAGAGTTGTAGGAGGCAACTGATTTTCATAGACCCGTTTATACAGCTGAAAAAATAACCCATTTTCATGACCAGAACCTGCTTCTTACCTGAGATGTTTTATGAGGTACTCGATGGGCTCAGCTTAAGGTTTACCTTTTGCACACATCAGCTACAAGAGCTGGTCTCAAAAAAGACTTCTGCTGAAGTCCTTTTTTACAAGGTGGAAAGAGGTCACTTACTGCTTCTGTGATACTGGATCTGAGCTCTGTCTGAAAAAGGGAATCCTGGAGAAGAGAGAAATTCACAGCCTCGATGACCTTTTGCTAGCTTGTGACTTAACCACAGGGAATGGGGGAAGGGAGATTCTAAAATGCTGCCACACAAAATAACATTGTTTCGGATAAGTCCACAAAAGCTTTCTGTTAAGTTTACAGTTCCATGAACTGGGCTGAAAGAAGGAATTCAGATGCCATAGCCAAATAGCCACCAAAGAACGATAGCTATTCACTGTCACTCTACTGGTGAAGCTCCAACAAAAAGATGACAAAGATGACAACGTCAAATGAATTATGGCAATGAGACAGAAGCTGTAGGATGTGAAGGTTTTTGTTTGGTTTTTAACCATTATGACTAAACTTTTAGGAAAAAGAAGCAGCAAGACAATGGGAGCAACTGTGAAGTTCCATTAACTACAGGAGTCAGAAAGAAGAGTCAGGATGGTTCTGATCCTTCAGATTTAATATGTGCTGAGCAAGTTTCTTGTGATTACCCACACGTATGCCAGGCATAAACAGCAGACACAGCAAAACTGGAAATGGCACGGATCTCATTCACTCTAGCTAATACCAAATGAATGAAATGATTGTATTTGACAGATTTGCCAGTTCTTAAGGGTGAGAATTGGAAACACAAATCACATGGCATACTTGAACCTACATCCAAAGTGCAACAACAGTCTTAAAACAATGAATTTTCAGATATTTAAAAACAAAGAAAAGACAAAAACACGACCCACCTAAACCAGAGCATCTGTAGCCTATGTGGTACGAGAAACAAGGCAGTAATGGCTATCCTCATCCCAAGCTCCCGAAACAGGCTCCTCTAACAAAGTACAGCAACATCAGCATTTTGTACCTGCATCTTCCTCTTGACAGTCTCAAAGGGGAAAGAAAGCGTCTGTGCCACACCAGCTGCTACACAGCCATTTATGAAGTTCTGAAGAGGAGTAAAACAAACTATGGGTTCTCGCCAGATTTTGTCCAGATTGATGTAAACAAAGAATGAGCCCATGGAAAATGGGACGGCACCTAGAAAGCAAACCATGCAGAGGTTGATATTAGCACACTGTGCACTAAGAAAACAGCTCTCATTACATAGCCTAGATGGACAGTACAAACTGCTGCCAGCTTACTGTTCACATTGCTCAAATTAGATTAATACCTAGAAAAACTTTTATTTCTAGTCACCAGCTTGCCATTAAACCCTCACAGTTTAGCATCTAGGCATAGAGGTGACAGAGGTATATATTTGCATACTAAAATTGTCAAGTCTCACAACAGGTCAGCTCTTCTGCAACAAACTCCATCTCTGGTCCAATCCAACCCTAGCACCTGTATGGGTAAACAGAGCTGCCTCTTCTGTCAAGCAGATGAGGAACGCTTCTGTCCTCTCCTGCTTGCTTTGTGCTCTCCTAAATTTCATAGTCCAATTCCACATTATAACTACAGATTTTTTTTTTAAACATTACATTATGAAAAAGCAGATGAAATCCAATGGCATTTTTAAAAGTTATTGAGAGAAAATAATTAAATAGCTGTTTCATGTAAAGAGAGACTATCACTAATCTTCACGTTGATTACACACTACTGCTCACAGTGGTCTCACTAAGCAGCCAGGGAGACAAACCCCTGACAGGAATCACAGACATGGCATGCTTACATTTTTTAAAGAGTTAAACAAGAGAAATCCTGCACCTGAGCATAACTGCATTGCCTACAAAAGGAAACTATTTTGATAACGTTTAGCCATACATAAATGCAACGATTTGGGTCAAAATTTGAAGGAATAAAACAGCAGCAAAGATCAGTATTGTTATGCCTTGTAAACCCACATGCCTTCCATGGAACAACACTGCCATTTGTTTTGAAATCATGTGAGCAAGCAAACACATGATATAGGTACAATAAACAATGTGCAATTCGGTCATTTTCCACATGATTATTTTACCTAATACAGCTGGCGTAAGACCACGGTAAAGTGCAAGAAGTCCTTCTTGGTGATAAATTTTGTAAAAAGCATGAAGAATTCCTTCATAAGATGGTTCCAGTCGGTTCTGCACAATAAGCCGGGTTTTAATTACATCGGTAGGGTAAGTCACAACAGTTGCAACCATGCCAGCCAGACTTCCTGCTATGATAGCTCTCCAGTGGGAAATATGGCCCAACTCATCCGTGAAAAGTATAACAAGCCTACAGTAGAAGCATAAAAGAGATATCATTAATGGCAAATGGCAAAAGAAAGAAGGAAAAAAAAAAAAATCCATGAAATAAGAAGGCAGATCTTTTGATACAATTAGAATCATAGAATATGATCCTATGTAACTGTTCTGCTCACAAACTCCTCCAGTAGCAGGAGACGAAACCTCAGTAAGCACTGAATCCAAGACTTCCCTGTATTCTCTAACACCATACAAGCATCAGGTCTCTGTGAATCAGAACATAGGGACGGAAAACACAAGCGGAATAAAAACAACATGCCCAAGAACTCACGCAGAAACACAGAAGTAGGAGTCAACAGCAAGGTCAGAGGCTGGAGTGCACAGCTCCCCACATGCCATTCGCTTTACCTGCAGCCTTCATGAGCTCAGATGCTTCCAGTTCCTGAACGAGTTTTCTGAGGGCAGCTTGGGTAGCTCCACCTGCACCACAGTTCCCAGCACACACTGAACACACAAAGAGTTGCAATTTTCCATTCTGGAGAACCAGAGCACCAATTCAACAGCAGCAACAAAAGCTGCACAGATACAGCGAGGAGCCACTTCCCCCAGTTTACTTCTTTACTTGGCAAGAGATTTCCAAAGTGCTTTTCATCCACAGAACGCCAGTTTATCTACAGGCTGAAAATCACTGTAATGGAAAAGCAGCCTGTACAAAAAGCTCTGTCATCAGCTGTCCAACAGAGACACGGGTCTCCAGCCTTTCTCAGAAGACATCCATCACAGGGCCTTCTGAGAAGCCCCGTGCCCTTCTTCTGCTGCTTAGCTTGGCACAGGGGAGCACACAGGGAAACTTACGCCCAAGCACTATCATGGTCAAAAGGTTAAATGTGAACTGGAAATTCCGAAATGGAAGCAATTGGAGAGGCTGGCCTCCAGCTGACACCTCTGTGCTGCACAGAAGGACACTGCTAGGTACATGGAGCATTTGAAATCAGTGAAGAAACGTTATAGAGGCAGCTGCAGGAAGCAAAAGGAGCTGAGAGTCTTGGCTGGAAGTTCAGAAACCTGCTGTGAAGCGCTAACTGAACTAAACAGCGGACCAAAAGAGTTTTGTTCGTCCAGGGCAAAACAACCGACAACAACACACAAGTCGCTGCTCGCTCAGCCGACGCTCTTTCACGTGCGCTGCACTTTGCGCTGCGTGCCGGATCCCTGCACCTACCCGTCCCGCGCCTGCAGCGCGCCCGGAGCAGAGCCGAGATGGCAGCGCTCCGCCCGCACGCAGCCGCCCTCAAAAGCACAGCGGAACGAGAAGCGAACCGCGGCGCCGCGAGCGGCAGAACCCCCGGCTCCCGCAGTGCCCGGGACCGCCCCGCGACCTGCTGCCGGGTCAGCACCGGCACGAGACGTTAAAGCGAGTAAGGCGGCGTACCGCCTTCAAGAACTACGGGAGCCGAACAGCAGTAGAGGGAAAGACCCGAATCCCGACTTCCTTTCCTTGACACGGATGACCGAAGCGCCGCACTGAGGAGCGAGCAGCGCTGCAGCTGCGCTCCGGGCGGCCCTGCCCGCTCGGAAGGGCTCAGCCGGACCCGCCGGCACGCACCGCACGCCTCCACCGGCGGCCCCGCGGAGCCCCGCGCGCAGAGCGCTCCGAGCGGTGCCACCCCCGGCCCCACTCCCCGCTCCCTCCGAGCGCGGCCCGGCCGGCCCGGGCACCCCCCTTCCCGCTTACCGGCGGGAGGCGGCGAGCTGCAGCGCGCTGTAGGGGTAGAGCCGCAGGCAGGCGGTGAGGTTCCCCTTCCACAGGGCCCGCACGCCCTCGGTGCGGCACAGGCCGCGCCCGGCGCCGAGCAGCCCCCGCCCGCAGTGCCGGGTGCCCACCTGCGCCAGCACCGTCAGCAGCTCCAGCGGCGCCGTCAGGCTGAGGCTCAGCGCGCCCGCCAGCCCCGCACAGCACAGCCGCTGCGGGCCGCTCAGCCGCCCGTCCCGCCGCCAGGTGGCCATGGCCCCCGCGGGGCTGCGCGGCGCCGCTGACCGGAGGGGTGCGGCCTCTGTGGGGCGGTGCTGCGGGCCGTGCCCGGTCCGGCTTGGCCGGGCGGAGCGGAGCGGGCGCAGTCGAGCAAAGAAGGGGGGGCTGGGCGGGGGCGGCTCACAGCCGGCCGGGCGGCGCGGGGCGGTGCGGCAGTGGTAGGTTCAAGTTCTGAATGAGAAGAAGTAGTTTAAAGAATACGTCCAAAAGCGCAAAGAAACCTTATGCGAATCCCCGGTGAAAACGATAATCACTCAAAATGAACTAAAAGAAGCCTCAGGGCAAATTGAGGCAGAGACGGCTCGCCTCTGCTGGGACATCTTTGTAGGGTATTCGCATTGGACATGTTAATCCGTTCATTTGTTAGCATTACTGCTGATAGTTCCGACGTTAACGATTGCAAACTGTTTCTATTGGTATCAACTTAAGAGACTAATCCAGAAGGCTCAGGCAGTGCCAGCACTGATTAAGCGTGAGCAATATGAGATTCTGCCAAAGTATTTGCAAGCTGACTGAAAAAGGGGGAATTGGTTTGAAGAAACAGGCCTCGCTGTATTTTGTTCGTATTTTTAGAAATAGCTGATTTGAAAAAGTAGATATGCCGTATGTTTTAGTATTTTTAGCATATTTTAGCACATTTTTAGAAACACGATTGTTGAACTGTTGTATTATGTGATTAGTTCTTGCTTGCAAACTGTATTAGTTTTTAGATGTTGCAAATAGTTATGGATGTAGCACCGTAGACTAGAAAGCGTGCTGTAAGGCTGTTTTGACAAGAGTGCTTCAGCAAAAGAAGCACAATAATGAAGCCAGGGCCTCCACACAAGGCTGCGTTGTCTCACTCTGTAATTAGGTTGGGATGCAACAGACAGATGCCAAGATACTCTCCTCTATCCTTCTCATCTTCTAACACCTCAATATATACTACTAAAAGACAGGCTGCACCCCAGTATATCTCATTAAAAGAGGGTGCCAAACCTCTCTCTATCCAAGGACGAGCAGATGTCCAGAAATAATGTCCAAGTGCTGACTGAGCAAATGTTATGATTTTGGAACCTATCAATTACTTAAAATAGGCATTCTCCTACTGAGTTTGCGTCACTGAAGAAAGTTTGTCTAGAAGAGAAGCGAGGAAGACCACTGCAAGAAGTAAATGGCTGTCAGTTGGACAGTCACAATGCTAAAAGGTTGCTAGGCAGTAGAAGAGACTATGGAATAGAGGACTGGAAACCACAAAATCACTACCTCAGATAGGTGTGTATATGTTAATTGTCTCACGTGTAATTGATGAATATGTATTCTCTGTGTAAGTATAATAGACTCTGAATCATTTAATCTTTGAAGCGCTTGTGGTGCAAATATCATGAATGCCTCCCAGTGCTGCTAATAAAGAATACATGACTGAACGGTAACACAACTTTGCTATTAAGTTTCTACGCATCGATTTTTTGGATTCAGAAGAAAGGAGCAGGAGGCAGAGAGCAGGAGGGGAGAGGACGCGCGGGCAGTGCCTGAGGGCTGTGCAGTCGGGCAACAGCAGTGACTTGCTTGAAAGAGGCCCCTCTGCTCAGCTTCTGCTCACAAAACACACCAAAGCCTTGGTGAGGCTGCATTTGTAGTACTTTACTGTGCTTCCACCCAGCAGTTTAAGAAGATGTCCTTTGCCTGCTTTTGGCACAAATGCTCTGCTGCTAATGGCAGAGGGCATTTCCAGGTCTGTAGGGGAGCTAAACTACACGCCGATGGTTGCCAGGAACTCCACTATTTATGGCTGTGTATTTCCTCGGTGGGAAGACAGCAGCTAATCTGTGGGTGCCCAGCCTTTTGGCTTGGCCGGGCTGCTCCCAGTGAAGAGGGGCTGCCTCGGTTTCCCACGGCTTGATGGCCATCTCAGCAGTTCTCAGGGAGCTCTCAAGGTGCTGCTCAGAGATTTTAGATCAAATTTTATTCCTGCTGTGCTTCATCCTTGAGAGCAGCTGCTCACACATGCACGTACTGCCACGCAGCGATGGCGTGAGTAAGGAGCGACTGCGGAGCAGGGGATGTTTTTCTCTGGAAGAAGAGACCTGATCAAGTTTTTGAGTAGAACACCTGATTGCAACTCCATACGCTCTGTTCACAGGTATTGTGTTTCTGTCGACTGGGCACTGAGAACCAGAGACAGGCTGTAGATACCACCTTCCAGGGTGAACACAGAAAGGGAGGGCGGACACTATGATGATTAGAGGGCTGAAGCACCTCTCCTATGAAGAAAGGTTGAGGGAACTGGGCTTGTTTAGCTTGGAGAAGGATCCAGGGAGACCTCATTGTGGCCTTCCAGTACTTGAAGGGAGTGTGCAAACAGGAGGGAGAATGGCTGTTTACGGGGCTGGATAGTGACAGGACAAGGAATGGTTTTAAACTGACACGGGGAGGTTTAGGTTAGATGTTAGGAGGAAGTTTTTCACACAGAGGGTGGTGAGGCACTGGAACAGGTTCCCCAAGGAGGTTGTGCATGCCCCAAACCTGGAGGCATTCAAGGCCAGGCTGGATGTGGCTCTGGGCAGCCTGGTCTGGTGGTTGGCGACCCTGCACATAGCAGGGGGTTGGAACTAGATGATCATCGTGGTCCTTTCCAACCCAGGCCATTCTATGATTCTTTAGCAAGAGATGGCTTGAGAAGGTGAATGCTAGTCCAAACGGGGGCAGATCCCAGGACAGTGGGAACCGGCAGCTCCAAAACAGGAATGGAGTGCCACTGGAGGCTCACTGCTGGACGAGGGCAGCACCCTGGGGATACAGGACATGCTTTAGGTGGAAAGACTTCACCAGCACGGGCGGCCCTGAGAGCGCTGTGCGCAGTCTCGGGTGCCCAGCACATGAGAGTGTCAGAGCCCACAGAGGACCACCGGGCTGAGTAAGGAGAGGCATGGCAGAAGAACACAGCGGACCCTGCTGACCCGTGCCTTCCTGTGGGCATGCGAGCGGCTCTCCCTAGGGCAGCTGCTAGCACATGGGCCTCTGTGGGCCCACAGCCACAGCCAGGGCTTTGTGATGGTGGGCAACACCACGCCCAAAGGCCATTGTGACCTGGACGGTTAACTACAGCAACGACATCCCTGGCAGGGCCAGAGCCCTGGGGTGCTCACTCCGAGGAGAGCAGCTCTGTCAGGAGGCAGCAGCTCTTCTGGGTGCCTTTCTCTGGTCTCCGGACGAGGACATGGAGATGCCAAAGGAAGAGGAGCCTAAGGCTCACTCTCAGCCCAACAAAGGGCTGCCGAGCGTACAGGAGCAAGATGAGGTGAGGCTCAGGGAGTGAGGGAGAGACCAGCAGCATGACAAGATGGTGTGGAGAGCAGCAGGAGGAGGGACGTGGTGTTGGGGAGAGCCAACCAGCTGGCCCTGAGCACCTTACAGCCTGAGCACTTACAGCTTCCTGACACCTGGGAGCATCTCCACACAGAGCCAACGATGCCTGGGAAAGCCAAGGCCCACATGGCCCTGGAAGCTTGGAGACGAGGGGCAGAGAGCAGCTTGGCCACGCTCAGCTTTGCCATCCATGGCCAGGAGCTGCCTGGCCACACGTTGGGCCCAGGTCCGGTGGCACAGTGGGTGCTGTCAGGGCCAGTATGGGTGCCTCAATCCCTCTCCTTCTCTTCCCCACAGGTGATTCACGGGCCACCTCACACGATGACAGCGGGCAGCCAGAGCCCAGAATCCACCCTCCAAGAGGACAGGCTGCCGCCGCTGCCATCTCCGCGTGGCAGCCACCAGGCACAGGTAGGGAGCCCCAGGGAGACCAGGTGGAGCGGCTGTCTCAGCCCTGCCAGCCGCTGACAAGCAGGCAGCTGACAAACAGGCAGGACATGCTAGAGGAGACAGCGCGGCCGTCTCCATGTCAGTCTAAGCCAGGAGAGAGAGGAGCTGCCCTCTTGCCAGTCAGCTCTGTGGAGCAGGATGGCAGCGGCCCACGCAGCTGCGCCACAAGAACAGGTTGCAGGAGCATTTGCAGCAGGGCCATGGAAGGCAACACACGGAAGTGCCCAAAGTAACTCGGCCTTTCTCCTTGCCTTCTCTTGCAGGTAAATGATGTGGAACACAATGAGATGCTGTCCCACGGAAGCGTCTTGCAGGGAGACACGGCCAGCGTGCCCACCTTGCCACCTCTGCCAGAGCAGGCAGTGGCCCAGGCAGCCGCACCACAGCACGTGCCTGCAGCTGACACACCAACATCTGCCAGCGGCATCCGCGAGCTGCCTGATCTGCCAGCAGCAGCCTCTGCCTCCAGCGGCAGAGGAAGGGAAAAGGCCTTTGTGCCTGAAGCCCCGGGCCATCAGGAGCTTTGCACAACTGCTCTGGACGGCCTTGGCAAACAGGACGAAGCAGCAGGATCGGGCAAACAGAAAAGTGCTCCACCAAGCCCAGCCGTCAGTGGTGCAGCAGTGGAGAACACTGTGCAGTCCCCCCTGCCACAGGTCCAGACAGAAACTGTGTCTGATGCAGTCAGACAGCAGGACCTGACACAAGCTCAGCAAGCAGCGGGAGCAGCAGAAGCAGACGAGGCCCAGGAAGCCACAGAAGGAGTGCGCGTCACTCCTCCATCAGGGCCTGATCCCGAAGAGCTTGCAGCAGCAATCGCTGCCCACAGAGAAGCTGTGCCCGCTTTCGCAGGCAGGGGCTACGCAGCAGGGCACCAGGAAGGGTCTTGGGCCGATCGGCACTCAGCAGTCCTGAAGCCGTGCATCCAGTGCCAAGTGATGGGCGCTAGGCTGTGGCTGCACCATGAGTCTCGAAGGTCATGTCGAAAGATCCTGGCACAGAACACAAAGCTTCTGACAGACATGGCTAAAAGTTGTGCGGCCTGTACCGGGCAAAGCCTGGACGACTACTGGGAAATAACTAAGCAGATGAAGAAGACAAGGAAGCAGAAAGCAGGGCAGAAACGCCCGTGTGTTCCACAGCATGAGCCACGGGACACGGCAGAGGAGGATGAGCTGGGAGAAGGTGATGACGAAGAGCCAATAATCCAAAGCCACTGGGTCAACCCCAGGACCGCAGCCTTCCGCCGGGACCCGCAGGCTTCTCCTCAGCAAACGCCCGGCTCTTCCAGCATCACCGACACAGAGGTTTCGGGAGAGTCAGATGGCCAGGCACAGAGCACAGCTCTTCTTGCGTCAAGGCAGGAAGATGCCAAGGCTGGAGCTGAGACGCATGATGGCCATGGGATGCCAGCATCCACGCCAACAGTGGAAGAAGAGAATGCTCCAACTTCATCTCTCCTGAGCGAACAGAGCACAGCTGCGAGGGATGAGAGCCAGAGGCCTTGTCTGCACGACCCAACAGCCTGTGCCATTTCTCTGCCGGACACAGCCCAGGCCATGGTGAGTCCAGCCGTCGGGAAGTGCTGGAGGAGACAGGTGGGCCGACCCCCTGTCAGACTGAGCCGCACCGAGCGTGGTCAGCTGTCGGGGCACGGTGGGGGCTGCTGCAGGGAGCCCCCAGGCTCAGCAGGTGCCACGTGAGGAGCTGCCCTCTTCCCAGCCGGCTCTGTGAAGCAGGGTGGCAGTGGCCCATGCAGCTGCGCCACAAGGACAGGTTGCAGGAGCATTTGCAGCAGGGCCACGGAGGGCAACACAGGGAAATGTCCCAACTAACTTCTTTCTTCTTGCCTTCTCTTGCAGACAGTGAACAAGCTGGAAGACAACGAGACACTGCCCGGCAATGGGGTCCCGCAGGAAGACACGGCCAGCATGCCCACCTTGCCACCTCTGCCAGAGCAGGCAGTGGCCCAGGCAGCCGCACCACAGCACGTGCCCGCAGCTGACACACCAACATCTGCCAGCGGCACCCGCGAGCTGCCTGATCTGCCAGCAGCAGCCTCTGCCTCCAGCGGCAGAGGAAGGGAAAAGGCCTTTGTGCCTGAAGCCCCCGGCCAACAAGAATCTCTCCCGGCTGCTGGCGGGAGTCGCGGTGAGCGCCGGCCACGGCGCAATCTGCTCAGGAGGGCGCTTGGGCGTCTGTTCAAGGTTTGCTGCTGCTGCTGCATCACAAGACAGGAAGAGTAGCGGTGTTGGGCCACCAGTATCAGGCGACTTCTCAGAGCTGGTCGCTGACCCTCAAGGAACTGTGCAGCACCCTGAGCCGTCATCACAAGACATAGCAGGACAGCACACAGTATCACGGTGATGTGCCAGAAGAGACATTGGTCGCTTCACTGGGCAAGAGTCCCATTCAGGAAGGGAAATATCCCATTCCTAAAGATTCCTGGTATACAGATGGGTCCAGCGAGGGCAACCCGAGCCAGTGAAAAGCAGTGGCATACCATCTCTCCACTGAAACAGTCTGGTTTGAAGATGGGGGCACCCAGAAATGGACTACTCATGCCTGACCAGAGATGTGTGGCTAGACATATGGAATGCGGTTAAACACAGGACCATACATGTCCACCACGCTCCTGGTCGCCAATCTCTATATGTGTGCTGGACAAAAGACCATGTGGGCAGCTGCTAAAGCTGATATCGCCCAGGCATGCCGAGACTGCGACACTGGCTCCAAGATGAGACCAAGACCATTGCCTGAGACAACAGCCCATCTTGCTAGAGGACACAGTCCTCGCCACCGATGGCAGGTCGATTTCATCGGGCCCCTCCCTCCGTCTGAGGGGCTGAGATATGCCCTCATCTGCGTCAGGTCCCTTCCAACCCAAGCCATTCTGTAATCCCATGTGACTCTACAACTGTGCTTTAAAACTTCTCTGGTTTTCAGATCTTCGGTCAGATTGTAGCTCAGGCTTGATAATAAATTCACCAACACTTAATAGTCCAGAAAGACGTTTGAATTCTCTCGCCAGCTCCTTATCTCACAAATTCATAAGAACTGGGCCTAAGAATTCATAAGAACATAAAAAGCAGACGGCTCTTTTCCAGCTCTGAATAACTACATTTAACACAGACAAGAGGGCACTCGCACCCCATGACACGGTTGCCCCCAGCAGCTGTGCTAGCTCCACCCCTGGAGGTTCCTAAACTTTCACCAGGCAAAATCCCAAGCAAGTCCCAAGTGCCACTGTCTGCTCCCACAGCTGGCTCTGCCTGGAGAAGGAACGTTGGGCTGGAGACCTCTGGGCTACCAAGATGACAGCTGTTTTTACTCTTGCAGACACACAGACTTTGCAATGAGTTTGAGTTTGCAAGGGTGAGCATAGACCCATGAAAACATGGGACAGCAAGCAATGCATACATCTGGCAATTACATTTTGGCTACTGCTGACTTCTGTTCTTCACAACAGAAGCACCTGGAAAGATAGAGCCATGGGGGTGACCGTGATTGCTAGGCTGATTGCCCTCTGTGCCAGCATGTTTCTTTCTCATCCGGTATCTCTTGGCGGAGATTTCAAATGCTGTCATTATTCCATGCCTGCAAGACGTGGTGGAAGTTAAGGCATGGATCTGAAAGCCACCCCAGAACTTCTGGGTCGGTAATGCTGTTGGATTGCTTGTAAACATTCTGCTGTGAGGGTTTTTCTTTGTTTGTTTGTTTGTTTGTTTTTGAGTATTCCTGTGTGATCTAAAGCTCAATACAGGGCGGTGGCTACCAAAGCTGGATCAGTGGGAGAGCTTGGACCCGGCCCCTCTATTTGCTTAGCCAGCCACTTCTAGTGCAAGCAGCTCTGTGGTGTGCTCTAACCCCTCACTCAACGCAGTTACCAGAGCCTGAAGCCTAACCAATGGCAGGTTTATTCATCTTCTTTGTGAAGGGGTTTGAGCAAGTTCTTGACCAAGTCTTGCCAGGACTTGAAGTTTAATCCCACCCACACCCTGCTACTCAAACTGCTCAAGAGGTTTTCTTCAACGGCATTTATTGCACCAAAAGGTGGCTGTCCTGACACATTCTCTGGGGAGGATTCCCCTTAGACATCCCCCTTCAGCCAGCTGTTGCTGGCCACCTGCTCCACGCTGGGCCGGGAGCATGGTAAGAACTGCAGCAGCTGGACAATGAGGGCCTGGCAGGGCTCTGGCAGCACGGACACCCCCCTCAGGTGCAGGACCCCATCCTTCTGATGCTGGATCATGTTGCAGAGGCAGCCGTGGAAGGGCAAGCAGCCAGTCACCATGGCAAAAAGGACCACCCCCAGGCTCCAGACGTCCAACTTCTTGGCATCATGGGCGTAATGCAGCCACATCTCCGGGGCCACGTAGGCTTCTGTTCCGCAGAAGGTGGTGCTCAGTTCTGGGTAGCTGCTCATTTCCTTGCTGAAGCTAAAGTCAGCAATCTTGGCCCGGCGGCCATCAGCGCTGAGCAGTATGTTCTCACACTTGAGGTCACGATGCACGATGTTGCGGTCGTGGAGGTAGTGCACGGCTCCCACAATCTGCACAAAGATGTCCCGGGCGTCGGGGATGCAGGGCAGCTTGCCCAGCTGCTGCAGCCGCTGCTGCAGGTTGATGGCTGCCGCCTCCATCACAATGTAGACCGTACTGTTGGTCAGCTCAAAGATCTCAAAGATGAGCACGATGTTGGGATGATCGAGCTCACGCAGGATGGAGAGCTCCCGGGGCAGAAACTTCTGCACGAATTCTGGGGAGGCCCTTCGCTTGTCCACCCTCTTGATAGCTAGGGGGACCGTGTAGTTGGTGGAGGTGGCCGCCCTCACCATGGAGAACGTACCCTCTCCTAAGGTCTCACCCAGCGTGAAGCCCAGCTTGTGGAGTAGCTTCTTGTCTGCATCAGAGTTTGGCATTTTAGCTGGTCCGGATGGGATAAAAGTGTGTCCGCAGTCAGCCTTCACAAACCTGCAGTGGTTCCACGGGTGCCTGTGGGGCTGAGGGTCCACCCAGGCATCGTGATGAAGTGTGGCAGTGTCTCACTGTGACTGTGATGTCAACGTGATCCGACGGGTCTGCACTGTTCTTGGGTGTCCCAGCTTGTCATGGACACACACTGGGAGAACTTCCAGCTCTGGATATTTTCATTTTTTTTACCTGTTTCTGCTCTTGATTGTCAGAACAGGGATTGTCTGACAATAAGAGTTTAGATGTGAGTGTTCTGGAGCAAATAATCACTTTGGAGACCCACAGCTATTCTCTGCAGGATATTGATTGTATTAAAATCAGAACTACACAAAATGGCACCAGAGGGTGATTTGTACCACCACTAATTACAGGCCACCTTGGCCTGATGTCAGTATTTAGTTTTTGATGATGACAGTGCAGGAAATGGTTTTTCAAGGTGGGCTTTCCAGCTTGGTGTGGTGTGGATGGGGAGCCTGGTCTTTCAGGAGAAACAGCGTTGGGAACTTCTTTGAGTTACACTCCCCTGGTTTTAAGCAAAAATGATAAAAATGATAACTGCGAGGCGTTCTCTTGTTGCAAGCTGGAGTTCACCAGGAGTGGATTCAGAAGAAAGGAGCAGGAGGCAGAGAGCAGGAGGGGAGAGGAGGCGCGGGCAGTGCCTGAGGGCTGTGCAGTCGGGCAACAGCAGTGACTTGCTTGAAAGTGGCCCCTCTGCTCAGCTTCTGCTCACAAAACACACCAAAGCCTTGGTGAGGCTGCATTTGTAGTACTTTACTGTGCTTCCACCCAGCAGTTTAAGAAGATGTCCTTTGCCTGCTTTTGGCACAAATGCTCTGCTGCTAATGGCAGAGGGCATTTCCAGGTCTGTAGGGGAGCTAAACTACACGCCGATGGTTGCCAGGAACTCCACTATTTATGGTTGTGTATTTCCTCGGTGGGAAGACAGCAGCTAATCTGTGGGTGCCCAGCCTTTTGGCTTGGCGGGCTGCTCCCAGGAAGAGGGGCTGCCTCGGTTTCCCACAAACCAAGGTGTCACTCGGGCTGATGGCCATCTCAGCAGTTCTCAGGGAGCTCTCAAGGTGCTGCTCAGAGATTTTAGATCAAATTTTATTCCTGCTGTGCTTCATCCTTGAGAGCAGCTGCTCACACATGCACGTACTGCCACGCAGCGATGGCGTGAGTAAGGAGCGACTGCGGAGCAGGGGATGTTTTTCTCTGGAAGAAGAGACCTGATCAAGTTTTTGAGTAGAACACCTGATTGCAACTCCATACGCTCTGTTCACAGGTATTGTATTTCTGTCGACTGGGCACTGAGAACCAGAGACAGGCTGTAGATACCACCTTCCAGGGTGAACACAGAAAGGGAGGGCGGACACTATGATGATTAGAGGGCTGAAGCACCTCTCCTATGAAGAAAGGTTGAGGGAACTGGGCTTGTTTAGCTTGGAGAAGGATCCAGGGAGACCTCATTGTGGCCTTCCAGTACTTGAAGGGAGTGTGCAAACAGGAGGGAGAATGGCTGTTTACGGGGCTGGATAGTGACAGGACAAGGAATGGTTTTAAACTGACACGGGGAGGTTTAGGTTAGATGTTAGGAGGAAGTTTTTCACACAGAGGGTGGTGAGGCACTGGAACAGGTTCCCCAAGGAGGTTGTGCATGCCCCAAACCTGGAGGCATTCAAGGCCAGGCTGATGTGGCTCTGGGCAGCCGGGTCTGGTGGTTGGCGACGCTGCACATAGCAGGGGGTTGGAACTAGATGATCATCGTGGTCCTTTCAACCCAGGCCATTCTATGATTCTTTAGCAAGAGATGGCTTGAGAAGGTGAATGCTAGTCCAAACGGGGGCAGATCCCAGGACAGTGGGAACCGGCAGCTCCAAAACAGGAATGGAGTGCCACTGGAGGCTCACTGCTGGACGAGGGCAGCACCCTGGGGATACAGGACATGCTTTAGGTGGAAAGACTTCACCAGCACGGGCGGCCCTGAGAGCGCTGTGTGCAGTCTCGGGTGCCCAGCACATGAGAGTGTCAGAGGTACGAGCCCACAGAGGACCACCGGACTGAGTAAGGAGAGGCATGGCAGAAGAACACAGCGGACCCTGCTGACCCGTGCCTTCCTGTGGGCATGTGAGCGGCTCTCCCTAGGGCAGCTGCTAGCACATGGGCCTCTGTGGGCCCACAGCCACAGCCAGGGCTTTGTGATGGTGGGCAACACCACGCCCAAAGGCCATTGTGACCTGGACGGTTAACTACAGCAACGACATCCCTGGCAGGGCCAGAGCCCTGGGGTGCTCACTCCGAGGAGAGCAGCTCTGTCAGGAGGCAGCAGCTCTTCTGGGTGCCTTTCTCTGGTCTCCGGACGAGGACATGGAGATGCCAAAGGAAGAGGAGCCTAAGGCTCACTCTCAGCCCAACAAAGGGCTGCCGAGCGTACAGGAGCAAGATGAGGTGAGGCTCAGGGAGTGAGGGAGAGACCAGCAGCATGACAAGATGGTGTGGAGAGCAGCAGGAGGAGGGATGTGGTGTTGGGGAGAGCCAACCAGCTGGCCCTGAGCACCTTACAGCCTGAGCACTTACAGCTTCCTGACACCTGGGAGCATCTCCACACAGAGCCAACGATGCCTGGGAAAGCCAAGGCCCACATGGCCCTGGAAGCTTGGAGACGAGGGGCAGAGAGCAGCTTGGCCACGCTCAGCTTTGCCATCCATGGCCAGGAGCTGCCTGGCCACACGTTGGGCCCAGGTCCGGTGGCACAGTGGGTGCTGTCAGGGCCAGTATGGGTGCCTCAATCCCTCTCCTTCTCTTCCTCACAGGTGATTCACGGGCCACCTCACACGATGACAGCGGGCAGCCAGAGCCCAGAATCCACCCTCCAAGAGGACAGGCTGCCGCCGCTGCCATCTCCGCGTGGCAGCCACCAGGCACAGGTAGGGAGCCCCAGGGAGACCAGGTGGAGCGGCTGTCTCAGCCCTGCCAGCCGCTGACAAGCAGGCAGCTGACAAACAGGCAGGACATGCTAGAGGAGACAGCGCGGCCGTCTCCATGTCAGTCTAAGCCAGGAGAGAGAGGAGCTGCCCTCTTGCCAGTCAGCTCTGTGGAGCAGGATGGCAGCGGCCCACGCAGCTGCGCCACAAGAACAGGTTGCAGGAGCATTTGCAGCAGGGCCATGGAAGGCAACACACGGAAGTGCCCAAAGTAACTCGGCCTTTCTCCTTGCCTTCTCTTGCAGGTAAATGATGTGGAACACAATGAGATGCTGTCCCACGGAAGCGTCTTGCAGGGAGACACGGCCAGCGTGCCCACCTTGCCACCTCTGCCAGAGCAGGCAGTGGCCCAGGCAGCCGCACCACAGCACGTGCCTGCAGCTGACACACCAACATCTGCCAGCGGCATCCGCGAGCTGCCTGATCTGCCAGCAGCAGCCTCTGCCTCCAGCGGCAGAGGAAGGGAAAAGGCCTTTGTGCCTGAAGCCCCGGGCCATCAGGAGCTTTGCACAACTGCTCTGGACGGCCTTGGCAAACAGGACGAAGCAGCAGGATCGGGCAAACAGAAAAGTGCTCCACCAAGCCCAGCCGTCAGTGGTGCAGCAGTGGAGAACACTGTGCAGTCCCCCCTGCCACAGGTCCAGACAGAAACTGTGTCTGATGCAGTCAGACAGCAGGACCTGACACAAGCTCAGCAAGCAGCGGGAGCAGCAGAAGCAGACGAGGCCCAGGAGGCCACAGAAGGAGTGCGCGTCACTCCTCCATCAGGGCCTGATCCCGAAGAGCTTGCAGCAGCAATCGCTGCCCACAGAGAAGCTGTGCCCGCTTTCGCAGGCAGGGGCTACGCGGCAGGGCACCAGGAAGGGTCTTGGGCCGATCGGCACTCAGCAGTCCTGAAGCCGTGCATCCAGTGCCAAGTGATGGGCGCTAGGCTGTGGCTGCACCATGAGTCTCGAAGGTCATGTCGAAAGATCCTGGCACAGAACACAAAGCTTCTGACAGACATGGCTAAAAGTTGTGCGGCCTGTACCGGGCAAAGCCTGGACGACTACTGGGAAATAACTAAGCAGATGAAGAAGACAAGGAAGCAGAAAGCAGGGCAGAAACGCCCGTGTGTTCCACAGCATGAGCCACGGGACACGGCAGAGGAGGATGAGCTGGGAGAAGGTGATGACGAAGAGCCAATAATCCAAAGCCACTGGGTCAACCCCAGGACCGCAGCCTTCCGCCGGGACCCGCAGGCTTCTCCTCAGCAAACGCCCGGCTCTTCCAGCATCACCGACACAGAGGTTTCGGGAGAGTCAGATGGCCAGGCACAGAGCACAGCTCTTCTTGCGTCAAGGCAGGAAGATGCCAAGGCTGGAGCTGAGACGCATGATGGCCATGGGATGCCAGCATCCACGCCAACAGTGGAAGAAGAGAATGCTCCAACTTCATCTCTCCTGAGCGAACAGAGCACAGCTGCGAGGGATGAGAGCCAGAGGCCTTGTCTGCACGACCCAACAGCCTGTGCCATTTCTCTGCCGGACACAGCCCAGGCCATGGTGAGTCCAGCCGTCGGGAAGTGCTGGAGGAGACAGGTGGGCCGACCCCCTGTCAGACTGAGCCGCACCGAGCGTGGTCAGCTGTCGGGGCACGGTGGGGGCTGCTGCAGGGAGCCCCCAGGCTCAGCAGGTGCCACGTGAGGAGCTGCCCTCTTCCCAGCCGGCTCTGTGAAGCAGGGTGGCAGTGGCCCATGCAGCTGCGCCACAAGGACAGGTTGCAGGAGCATTTGCAGCAGGGCCACGGAGGGCAACACAGGGAAATGTCCCAACTAACTTCTTTCTTCTTGCCTTCTCTTGCAGACAGTGAACAAGCTGGAAGACAACGAGACACTGCCCGGCAATGGGGTCCCGCAGGAAGACACGGCCAGCATGCCCACCTTGCCACCTCTGCCAGAGCAGGCAGTGGCCCAGGCAGCCGCACCACAGCACGTGCCCGCAGCTGACACACCAACATCTGCCAGCGGCACCCGCGAGCTGCCTGATCTGCCAGCAGCAGCCTCTGCCTCCAGCGGCAGAGGAAGGGAAAAGGCCTTTGTGCCTGAAGCCCCCGGCCAACAAGAATCTCTCCCGGCTGCTGGCGGGAGTCGCGGTGAGCGCCGGCCACGGCGCAATCTGCTCAGGAGGGCGCTTGGGCGTCTGTTCAAGGTTTGCTGCTGCTGCTGCATCACAAGACAGGAAGAGTAGCGGTGTTGGGCCACCAGTATCAGGCGACTTCTCAGAGCTGGTCGCTGACCCTCAAGGAACTGTGCAGCACCCTGAGCCGTCATCACAAGACATAGCAGGACAGCACACAGTATCACGGTGATGTGCCAGAAGAGACATTGGTCGCTTCACTGGGCAAGAGTCCCATTCAGGAAGGGAAATATCCCATTCCTAAAGATTCCTGGTATACAGATGGGTCCAGCGAGGGCAACCCGAGCCAGTGAAAAGCAGTGGCATACCATCTCTCCACTGAAACAGTCTGGTTTGAAGATGGGGGCACCCAGAAATGGACTACTCATGCCTGACCAGAGATGTGTGGCTAGACATATGGAATGCGGTTAAACACAGGACCATACATGTCCACCACGCTCCTGGTCGCCAATCTCTATATGTGTGCTGGACAAAAGACCATGTGGGCAGCTGCTAAAGCTGATATCGCCCAGGCATGCCGAGACTGCGACACTGGCTCCAAGATGAGACCAAGACCATTGCCTGAGACAACAGCCCATCTTGCTAGAGGACACAGTCCTCGCCACCGATGGCAGGTCGATTTCATCGGGCCCCTCCCTCCGTCTGAGGGGCTGAGATATGCCCTCATCTGCGTCAGGTCCCTTCCAACCCAAGCCATTCTGTAATCCCATGTGACTCTACAACTGTGCTTTAAAACTTCTCTGGTTTTCAGATCTTCGGTCAGATTGTAGCTCAGGCTTGATAATAAATTCACCAACACTTAATAGTCCAGAAAGGACGTTTGAATTCTCTCGCCAACTCCTTATCTCACAAATTCATAAGAACTGGGCCTAAGAATTCATAAGAACATAAAAAGCAGACGGCTCTTTTCCAGCTCTGAATAAGGGATCCAAATTGCCTAACTACATTTAACACAGACAAGAGGGCACTCGCACCCCATGACACGGTTGCCCCCAGCAGCTGTGCTAGCTCCACCCCTGGAGGTTCCTAAACTTTCACCAGGCAAAATCCCAAGCAAGTCCCAAGTGCCACTGTCTGCTCCCACAGCTGGCTCTGCCTGGAGAAGGAACGTTGGGCTGGAGACCTCTGGGCTACCAAGATGACAGCTGTTTTTACTCTTGCAGACACACAGACTTTGCAATGAGTTTGAGTTTGCAAGGGTGAGCATAGACCCATGAAAACATGGGACAGCAAGCAATGCATACATCTGGCAATTACATTTTGGCTACTGCTGACTTCTGTTCTTCACAACAGAAGCACCTGGAAAGATAGAGCCATGGGGGTGACCGTGATTGCTAGGCTGATTGCCCTCTGTGCCAGCATGTTTCTTTCTCATCCGGTATCTCTTGGCGGAGATTTCAAATGCTGTCATTATTCCATGCCTGCAAGACGTGGTGGAAGTTAAGGCATGGATCTGAAAGCCACCCCAGAACTTCTGGGTCGGTAATGCTGTTGGATTGCTTGTAAACATTCTGCTGTGAGGGTTTTTCTTTGTTTGTTTGTTTGTTTGTTTTTGAGTATTCCTGTGTGATCTAAAGCTCAATACAGGGCGGTGGCTACCAAAGCTGGATCAGTGGGAGAGCTTGGACCCGGCCCCTCTATTTGCTTAGCCAGCCACTTCTAGTGCAAGCAGCTCTGTGGTGTGCTCTAACCCCTCACTCAACGCAGTTACCAGAGCCTGAAGCCTAACCAATGGCAGGTTTATTCATCTTCTTTGTGAAGGGGTTTGAGCAAGTTCTTGACCAAGTCTTGCCAGGACTTGAAGTTTAATCCCACCCACACCCTGCTACTCAAACTGCTCAAGAGGTTTTCTTCAACGGCATTTATTGCACCAAAAGGTGGCTGTCCTGACACATTCTCTGGGGAGGATTCCCCTTAGACATCCCCCTTCAGCCAGCTGTTGCTGGCCACCTGCTCCACGCTGGGCCGGGAGCATGGTAAGAACTGCAGCAGCTGGACAATGAGGGCCTGGCAGGGCTCTGGCAGCACGGACACCCCCCTCAGGTGCAGGACCCCATCCTTCTGATGCTGGATCATGTTGCAGAGGCAGCCGTGGAAGGGCAAGCAGCCAGTCACCATGGCAAAAAGGACCACCCCCAGGCTCCAGACGTCCAACTTCTTGGCATCATGGGCGTAATGCAGCCACATCTCCGGGGCCACGTAGGCTTCTGTTCCGCAGAAGGTGGTGCTCAGTTCTGGGTAGCTGCTCATTTCCTTGCTGAAGCTAAAGTCAGCAATCTTGGCCCGGCGGCCATCAGCGCTGAGCAGTATGTTCTCACACTTGAGGTCACGATGCACGATGTTGCGGTCGTGGAGGTAGTGCACGGCTCCCACAATCTGCACAAAGATGTCCCGGGCGTCGGGGATGCAGGGCAGCTTGCCCAGCTGCTGCAGCCGCTGCTGCAGGTTGATGGCTGCCGCCTCCATCACAATGTAGACCGTACTGTTGGTCAGCTCAAAGATCTCAAAGATGAGCACGATGTTGGGATGATCGAGCTCACGCAGGATGGAGAGCTCCCGGGGCAGAAACTTCTGCACGAATTCTGGGGAGGCCCTTCGCTTGTCCACCCTCTTGATAGCTAGGGGGACCGTGTAGTTGGTGGAGGTGGCCGCCCTCACCATGGAGAACGTACCCTCTCCTAAGGTCTCACCCAGCGTGAAGCCCAGCTTGTGGAGTAGCTTCTTGTCTGCATCAGAGTTTGGCATTTTAGCTGGTCCGGATGGGATAAAAGTGTGTCCGCAGTCAGCCTTCACAAACCTGCAGTGGTTCCACGGGTGCCTGTGGGGCTGAGGGTCCACCCAGGCATCGTGATGAAGTGTGGCAGTGTCTCACTGTGACTGTGATGTCAACGTGATCCGACGGGTCTGCACTGTTCTTGGGTGTCCCAGCTTGTCATGGACACACACTGGGAGAACTTCCAGCTCTGGATATTTTCATTTTTTTTACCTGTTTCTGCTCTTGATTGTCAGAACAGGGATTGTCTGACAATAAGAGTTTAGATGTGAGTGTTCTGGAGCAAATAATCAAATAATCACTTTGGAGACCCACAGCTATTCTCTGCAGGATATTGATTGTATTAAAATCAGAACTACACAAAATGGCACCAGAGGGTGATTTGTACCACCACTAATTACAGGCCACCTTGGCCTGATGTCAGTATTTAGTTTTTGATGATGACAGTGCAGGAAATGGTTTTTCAAGGTGGGCTTTCCAGCTTGGTGTGGTGTGGATGGGGAGCCTGGTCTTTCAGGAGAAACAGCGTTGGGAACTTCTTTGAGTTACACTCCCCTGGTTTTAAGCAAAAATGATAAAAATGATAACTGCGAGGCGTTCTCTTGTTGCAAGCTGGAGTTCACCAGGAGTGGATTCAGAAGAAAGGAGCAGGAGGCAGAGAGCAGGAGGGGAGAGGACGCGCGGGCAGTGCCTGAGGGCTGTGCAGTCGGGCAACAGCAGTGACTTGCTTGAAAGAGGCCCCTCTGCTCAGCTTCTGCTCACAAAACACACCAAAGCCTTGGTGAGGCTGCATTTGTAGTACTTTACTGTGCTTCCACCCAGCAGTTTAAGAAGATGTCCTTTGCCTGCTTTTGGCACAAATGCTCTGCTGCTAATGGCAGAGGGCATTTCCAGGTCTGTAGGGGAGCTAAACTACACGCCGATGGTTGCCAGGAACTCCACTATTTATGGCTGTGTATTTCCTCGGTGGGAAGACAGCAGCTAATCTGTGGGTGCCCAGCCTTTTGGCTTGGCCGGGCTGCTCCCAGTGAAGAGGGGCTGCCTCGGTTTCCCACAAACCAAGGTGTCACTCGGGCTTGATGGCCATCTCAGCAGTTCTCAGGGAGCTCTCAAGGTGCTGCTCAGAGATTTTAGATCAAATTTTATTCCTGCTGTGCTTCATCCTTGAGAGCAGCTGCTCACACATGCACGTACTGCCACGCAGCGATGGCGTGAGTAAGGAGCGACTGCGGAGCAGGGGATGTTTTTCTCTGGAAGAAGAGACCTGATCAAGTTTTTGAGTAGAACACCTGATTGCAACTCCATACGCTCTGTTCACAGGTATTGTGTTTCTGTCGACTGGGCACTGAGAACCAGAGACAGGCTGTAGATACCACCTTCCAGGGTGAACACAGAAAGGGAGGGCGGACACTATGATGATTAGAGGGCTGAAGCACCTCTCCTATGAAGAAAGGTTGAGGGAACTGGGCTTGTTTAGCTTGGAGAAGGATCCAGGGAGACCTCATTGTGGCCTTCCAGTACTTGAAGGGAGTGTGCAAACAGGAGGGAGAATGGCTGTTTACGGGGCTGGATAGTGACAGGACAAGGAATGGTTTTAAACTGACACGGGGAGGTTTAGGTTAGATGTTAGGAGGAAGTTTTTCACACAGAGGGTGGTGAGGCACTGGAACAGGTTCCCCAAGGAGGTTGTGCATGCCCCAAACCTGGAGGCATTCAAGGCCAGGCTGGATGTGGCTCTGGGCAGCCTGGTCTGGTGGTTGGCGACCCTGCACATAGCAGGGGGTTGGAACTAGATGATCATCGTGGTCCTTTCCAACCCAGGCCATTCTATGATTCTTTAGCAAGAGATGGCTTGAGAAGGTGAATGCTAGTCCAAACGGGGGCAGATCCCAGGACAGTGGGAACCGGCAGCTCCAAAACAGGAATGGAGTGCCACTGGAGGCTCACTGCTGGACGAGGGCAGCACCCTGGGGATACAGGACATGCTTTAGGTGGAAAGACTTCACCAGCACGGGCGGCCCTGAGAGCGCTGTGCGCAGTCTCGGGTGCCCAGCACATGAGAGTGTCAGAGGTACGGGAGAGCCCACAGAGGACCACCGGGCTGAGTAAGGAGAGGCATGGCAGAAGAACACAGCGGACCCTGCTGACCCGTGCCTTCCTGTGGGCATGCGAGCGGCTCTCCCTAGGGCAGCTGCTAGCACATGGGCCTCTGTGGGCCCACAGCCACAGCCAGGGCTTTGTGATGGTGGGCAACACCACGCCCAAAGGCCATTGTGACCTGGACGGTTAACTACAGCAACGACATCCCTGGCAGGGCCAGAGCCCTGGGGTGCTCACTCCGAGGAGAGCAGCTCTGTCAGGAGGCAGCAGCTCTTCTGGGTGCCTTTCTCTGGTCTCCGGACGAGGACATGGAGATGCCAAAGGAAGAGGAGCCTAAGGCTCACTCTCAGCCCAACAAAGGGCTGCCGAGCGTACAGGAGCAAGATGAGGTGAGGCTCAGGGAGTGAGGGAGAGACCAGCAGCATGACAAGATGGTGTGGAGAGCAGCAGGAGGAGGGACGTGGTGTTGGGGAGAGCCAACCAGCTGGCCCTGAGCACCTTACAGCCTGAGCACTTACAGCTTCCTGACACCTGGGAGCATCTCCACACAGAGCCAACGATGCCTGGGAAAGCCAAGGCCCACATGGCCCTGGAAGCTTGGAGACGAGGGGCAGAGAGCAGCTTGGCCACGCTCAGCTTTGCCATCCATGGCCAGGAGCTGCCTGGCCACACGTTGGGCCCAGGTCCGGTGGCACAGTGGGTGCTGTCAGGGCCAGTATGGGTGCCTCAATCCCTCTCCTTCTCTTCCCCACAGGTGATTCACGGGCCACCTCACACGATGACAGCGGGCAGCCAGAGCCCAGAATCCACCCTCCAAGAGGACAGGCTGCCGCCGCTGCCATCTCCGCGTGGCAGCCACCAGGCACAGGTAGGGAGCCCCAGGGAGACCAGGTGGAGCGGCTGTCTCAGCCCTGCCAGCCGCTGACAAGCAGGCAGCTGACAAACAGGCAGGACATGCTAGAGGAGACAGCGCGGCCGTCTCCATGTCAGTCTAAGCCAGGAGAGAGAGGAGCTGCCCTCTTGCCAGTCAGCTCTGTGGAGCAGGATGGCAGCGGCCCACGCAGCTGCGCCACAAGAACAGGTTGCAGGAGCATTTGCAGCAGGGCCATGGAAGGCAACACACGGAAGTGCCCAAAGTAACTCGGCCTTTCTCCTTGCCTTCTCTTGCAGGTAAATGATGTGGAACACAATGAGATGCTGTCCCACGGAAGCGTCTTGCAGGGAGACACGGCCAGCGTGCCCACCTTGCCACCTCTGCCAGAGCAGGCAGTGGCCCAGGCAGCCGCACCACAGCACGTGCCTGCAGCTGACACACCAACATCTGCCAGCGGCATCCGCGAGCTGCCTGATCTGCCAGCAGCAGCCTCTGCCTCCAGCGGCAGAGGAAGGGAAAAGGCCTTTGTGCCTGAAGCCCCGGGCCATCAGGAGCTTTGCACAACTGCTCTGGACGGCCTTGGCAAACAGGACGAAGCAGCAGGATCGGGCAAACAGAAAAGTGCTCCACCAAGCCCAGCCGTCAGTGGTGCAGCAGTGGAGAACACTGTGCAGTCCCCCCTGCCACAGGTCCAGACAGAAACTGTGTCTGATGCAGTCAGACAGCAGGACCTGACACAAGCTCAGCAAGCAGCGGGAGCAGCAGAAGCAGACGAGGCCCAGGAGGCCACAGAAGGAGTGCGCGTCACTCCTCCATCAGGGCCTGATCCCGAAGAGCTTGCAGCAGCAATCGCTGCCCACAGAGAAGCTGTGCCCGCTTTCGCAGGCAGGGGCTACGCGGCAGGGCACCAGGAAGGGTCTTGGGCCGATCGGCACTCAGCAGTCCTGAAGCCGTGCATCCAGTGCCAAGTGATGGGCGCTAGGCTGTGGCTGCACCATGAGTCTCGAAGGTCATGTCGAAAGATCCTGGCACAGAACACAAAGCTTCTGACAGACATGGCTAAAAGTTGTGCGGCCTGTACCGGGCAAAGCCTGGACGACTACTGGGAAATAACTAAGCAGATGAAGAAGACAAGGAAGCAGAAAGCAGGGCAGAAACGCCCGTGTGTTCCACAGCATGAGCCACGGGACACGGCAGAGGAGGATGAGCTGGGAGAAGGTGATGACGAAGAGCCAATAATCCAAAGCCACTGGGTCAACCCCAGGACCGCAGCCTTCCGCCGGGACCCGCAGGCTTCTCCTCAGCAAACGCCCGGCTCTTCCAGCATCACCGACACAGAGGTTTCGGGAGAGTCAGATGGCCAGGCACAGAGCACAGCTCTTCTTGCGTCAAGGCAGGAAGATGCCAAGGCTGGAGCTGAGACGCATGATGGCCATGGGATGCCAGCATCCACGCCAACAGTGGAAGAAGAGAATGCTCCAACTTCATCTCTCCTGAGCGAACAGAGCACAGCTGCGAGGGATGAGAGCCAGAGGCCTTGTCTGCACGACCCAACAGCCTGTGCCATTTCTCTGCCGGACACAGCCCAGGCCATGGTGAGTCCAGCCGTCGGGAAGTGCTGGAGGAGACAGGTGGGCCGACCCCCTGTCAGACTGAGCCGCACCGAGCGTGGTCAGCTGTCGGGGCACGGTGGGGGCTGCTGCAGGGAGCCCCCAGGCTCAGCAGGTGCCACATGAGGAGCTGCCCTCTTCCCAGCCGGCTCTGTGAAGCAGGGTGGCAGTGGCCCATGCAGCTGCGCCACAAGGACAGGTTGCAGGAGCATTTGCAGCAGGGCCACGGAGGGCAACACAGGGAAATGTCCCAACTAACTTCTTTCTTCTTGCCTTCTCTTGCAGACAGTGAACAAGCTGGAAGACAACGAGACACTGCCCGGCAATGGGGTCCCGCAGGAAGACACGGCCAGCATGCCCACCTTGCCACCTCTGCCAGAGCAGGCAGTGGCCCAGGCAGCCGCACCACAGCACGTGCCCGCAGCTGACACACCAACATCTGCCAGCGGCACCCGCGAGCTGCCTGATCTGCCAGCAGCAGCCTCTGCCTCCAGCGGCAGAGGAAGGGAAAAGGCCTTTGTGCCTGAAGCCCCCGGCCAACAAGAATCTCTCCCGGCTGCTGGCGGGAGTCGCGGTGAGCGCCGGCCACGGCGCAATCTGCTCAGGAGGGCGCTTGGGCGTCTGTTCAAGGTTTGCTGCTGCTGCTGCATCACAAGACAGGAAGAGTAGCGGTGTTGGGCCACCAGTATCAGGCGACTTCTCAGAGCTGGTCGCTGGCCCTCAAGGAACTGTGCAGCACCCTGAGCCATCATCACAAGACATAGCAGGACAGCACACAGTATCACGGTGATGTGCCAGAAGAGACATTGGTCGCTTCACTGGGCAAGAGTCCCATTCAGGAAGGGAAATATCCCATTCCTAAAGATTCCTGGTATACAGATGGGTCCAGTGAGGGCAACCCGAGCCAGTGAAAAGCAGTGGCATACCATCTCTCCACTGAAACAGTCTGGTTTGAAGATGGGGGCACCCAGAAATGGACTACTCATGCCTGACCAGAGATGTGTGGCTAGACATATGGAATGCGGTTAAACACAGGACCATACATGTCCACCACGCTCCTGGTCGCCAATCTCTATATGTGTGCTGGACAAAAGACCATGTGGGCAGCTGCTAAAGCTGATATCGCCCAGGCATGCCGAGACTGCGACACTGGCTCCAAGATGAGACCAAGACCATTGCCTGAGACAACAGCCCATCTTGCTAGAGGACACAGTCCTCGCCACCGATGGCAGGTCGATTTCATCGGGCCCCTCCCTCCGTCTGAGGGGCTGAGATATGCCCTCATCTGCGTCAGGTCCCTTCCAACCCAAGCCATTCTGTAATCCCATGTGACTCTACAACTGTGCTTTAAAACTTCTCTGGTTTTCAGATCTTCGGTCAGATTGTAGCTCAGGCTTGATAATAAATTCACCAACACTTAATAGTCCAGAAGGACGTTTGAATTCTCTCGCCAACTCCTTATCTCACAAATTCATAAGAACTGGGCCTAAGAATTCATAAGAACATAAAAAGCAGACGGCTCTTTTCCAGCTCTGAATAAGGGATCCAAATTGCCTAACTACATTTAACACAGACAAGAGGGCACTCGCACCCCATGACACGGTTGCCCCCAGCAGCTGTGCTAGCTCCACCCCTGGAGGTTCCTAAACTTTCACCAGGCAAAATCCCAAGCAAGTCCCAAGTGCCACTGTCTGCTCCCACAGCTGGCTCTGCCTGGAGAAGGAACGTTGGGCTGGAGACCTCTGGGCTACCAAGATGACAGCTGTTTTTACTCTTGCAGACACACAGACTTTGCAATGAGTTTGAGTTTGCAAGGGTGAGCATAGACCCATGAAAACATGGGACAGCAAGCAATGCATACATCTGGCAATTACATTTTGGCTACTGCTGACTTCTGTTCTTCACAACAGAAGCACCTGGAAAGATAGAGCCATGGGGGTGACCGTGATTGCTAGGCTGATTGCCCTCTGTGCCAGCATGTTTCTTTCTCATCCGGTATCTCTTGGCGGAGATTTCAAATGCTGTCATTATTCCATGCCTGCAAGACGTGGTGGAAGTTAAGGCATGGATCTGAAAGCCACCCCAGAACTTCTGGGTCGGTAATGCTGTTGGATTGCTTGTAAACATTCTGCTGTGAGGGTTTTTCTTTGTTTGTTTGTTTGTTTGTTTTTGAGTATTCCTGTGTGATCTAAAGCTCAATACAGGGCGGTGGCTACCAAAGCTGGATCAGTGGGAGAGCTTGGACCCGGCCCCTCTATTTGCTTAGCCAGCCACTTCTAGTGCAAGCAGCTCTGTGGTGTGCTCTAACCCCTCACTCAACGCAGTTACCAGAGCCTGAAGCCTAACCAATGGCAGGTTTATTCATCTTCTTTGTGAAGGGGTTTGAGCAAGTTCTTGACCAAGTCTTGCCAGGACTTGAAGTTTAATCCCACCCACACCCTGCTACTCAAACTGCTCAAGAGGTTTTCTTCAACGGCATTTATTGCACCAAAAGGTGGCTGTCCTGACACATTCTCTGGGGAGGATTCCCCTTAGACATCCCCCTTCAGCCAGCTGTTGCTGGCCACCTGCTCCACGCTGGGCCGGGAGCATGGTAAGAACTGCAGCAGCTGGACAATGAGGGCCTGGCAGGGCTCTGGCAGCACGGACACCCCCCTCAGGTGCAGGACCCCATCCTTCTGATGCTGGATCATGTTGCAGAGGCAGCCGTGGAAGGGCAAGCAGCCAGTCACCATGGCAAAAAGGACCACCCCCAGGCTCCAGACGTCCAACTTCTTGGCATCATGGGCGTAATGCAGCCACATCTCCGAGGCCACGTAGGCTTCTGTTCCGCAGAAGGTGGTGCTCAGTTCTGGGTAGCTGCTCATTTCCTTGCTGAAGCTAAAGTCAGCAATCTTGGCCCGGCGGCCATCAGCGCTGAGCAGTATGTTCTCACACTTGAGGTCACGATGCACGATGTTGCGGTCGTGGAGGTAGTGCATGGCTCCCACAATCTGCACAAAGATGTCCCGGGCGTCGGGGATGCAGGGCAGCTTGCCCAGCTGCTGCAGCCGCTGCTGCAGGTTGATGGCTGCCGCCTCCATCACAATGTAGACCGTACTGTTGGTCAGCTCAAAGATCTCAAAGATGAGCACGATGTTGGGATGATCGAGCTCACGCAGGATGGAGAGCTCCCGGGGCAGAAACTTCTGCACGAATTCTGGGGAGGCCCTTCGCTTGTCCACCCTCTTGATAGCTAGGGGGACCGTGTAGTTGGTGGAGGTGGCCGCCCTCACCATGGAGAACGTACCCTCTCCTAAGGTCTCACCCAGCGTGAAGCCCAGCTTGTGGAGTAGCTTCTTGTCTGCATCAGAGTTTGGCATTTTAGCTGGTCCGGATGGGATAAAAGTGTGTCCGCAGTCAGCCTTCACAAACCTGCAGTGGTTCCACGGGTGCCTGTGGGGCTGAGGGTCCACCCAGGCATCGTGATGAAGTGTGGCAGTGTCTCACTGTGACTGTGATGTCAACGTGATCCGACGGGTCTGCACTGTTCTTGGGTGTCCCAGCTTGTCATGGACACACACTGGGAGAACTTCCAGCTCTGGATATTTTCATTTTTTTTACCTGTTTCTGCTCTTGAGTTGTCAGAACAGGGATTGTCTGACAATAAGAGTTTAGATGTGAGTGTTCTGGAGCAAATAATCACTTTGGAGACCCACAGCTATTCTCTGCAGGATATTGATTGTATTAAAATCAGAACTACACAAAATGGCACCAGAGGGTGATTTGTACCACCACTAATTACAGGCCACCTTGGCCTGATGTCAGTATTTAGTTTTTGATGATGACAGTGCAGGAAATGGTTTTTCAAGGTGGGCTTTCCAGCTTGGTGTGGTGTGGATGGGGAGCCTGGTCTTTCAGGAGAAACAGCGTTGGGAACTTCTTTGAGTTACACTCCCCTGGTTTTAAGCAAAAATGATAAAAATGATAACTGCGAGGCGTTCTCTTGTTGCAAGCTGGAGTTCACCAGGAGTGGATTCAGAAGAAAGGAGCAGGAGGCAGAGAGCAGGAGGGGAGAGGACGCGCGGGCAGTGCCTGAGGGCTGTGCAGTCGGGCAACAGCAGTGACTTGCTTGAAAGAGGCCCCTCTGCTCAGCTTCTGCTCACAAAACACACCAAAGCCTTGGTGAGGCTGCATTTGTAGTACTTTACTGTGCTTCCACCCAGCAGTTTAAGAAGATGTCCTTTGCCTGCTTTTGGCACAAATGCTCTGCTGCTAATGGCAGAGGGCATTTCCAGGTCTGTAGGGGAGCTAAACTACACGCCGATGGTTGCCAGGAACTCCACTATTTATGGCTGTGTATTTCCTCGGTGGGAAGACAGCAGCTAATCTGTGGGTGCCCAGCCTTTTGGCTTGGCTGGGCTGCTCCCAGTGAAGAGGGGCTGCCTCGGTTTCCCACAAACCAAGGTGTCACTCGGGCTTGATGGCCATCTCAGCAGTTCTCAGGGAGCTCTCAAGGTGCTGCTCAGAGATTTTAGATCAAATTTTATTCCTGCTGTGCTTCATCCTTGAGAGCAGCTGCTCACACATGCACGTACTGCCACGCAGCGATGGCGTGAGTAAGGAGCGACTGCGGAGCAGGGGATGTTTTTCTCTGGAAGAAGAGACCTGATCAAGTTTTTGAGTAGAACACCTGATTGCAACTCCATACGCTCTGTTCACAGGTATTGTGTTTCTGTCGACTGGGCACTGAGAACCAGAGACAGGCTGTAGATACCACCTTCCAGGGTGAACACAGAAAGGGAGGGCGGACACTATGATGATTAGAGGGCTGAAGCACCTCTCCTATGAAGAAAGGTTGAGGGAACTGGGCTTGTTTAGCTTGGAGAAGGATCCAGGGAGACCTCATTGTGGCCTTCCAGTACTTGAAGGGAGTGTGCAAACAGGAGGGAGAATGGCTGTTTACGGGGCTGGATAGTGACAGGACAAGGAATGGTTTTAAACTGACACGGGGAGGTTTAGGTTAGATGTTAGGAGGAAGTTTTTCACACAGAGGGTGGTGAGGCACTGGAACAGGTTCCCCAAGGAGGTTGTGCATGCCCCAAACCTGGAGGCATTCAAGGCCAGGCTGGATGTGGCTCTGGGCAGCCTGGTCTGGTGGTTGGCGACCCTGCACATAGCAGGGGGTTGGAACTAGATGATCATCGTGGTCCTTTCCAACCCAGGCCATTCTATGATTCTTTAGCAAGAGATGGCTTGAGAAGGTGAATGCTAGTCCAAACGGGGGCAGATCCCAGGACAGTGGGAACCGGCAGCTCCAAAACAGGAATGGAGTGCCACTGGAGGCTCACTGCTGGACGAGGGCAGCACCCTGGGGATACAGGACATGCTTTAGGTGGAAAGACTTCACCAGCACGGGCGGCCCTGAGAGCGCTGTGCGCAGTCTCGGGTGCCCAGCACATGAGAGTGTCAGAGGTACGGGAGAGCCCACAGAGGACCACCGGGCTGAGTAAGGAGAGGCACGGCAGAAGAACACAGCGGACCCTGCTGACCCGTGCCTTCCTGTGGGCATGCGAGCGGCTCTCCCTAGGGCAGCTGCTAGCACATGGGCCTCTGTGGGCCCACAGCCACAGCCAGGGCTTTGTGATGGTGGGCAACACCACGCCCAAAGGCCATTGTGACCTGGACGGTTAACTACAGCAACGACATCCCTGGCAGGGCCAGAGCCCTGGGGTGCTCACTCCGAGGAGAGCAGCTCTGTCAGGAGGCAGCAGCTCTTCTGGGTGCCTTTCTCTGGTCTCCGGACGAGGACATGGAGATGCCAAAGGAAGAGGAGCCTAAGGCTCACTCTCAGCCCAACAAAGGGCTGCCGAGCGTACAGGAGCAAGATGAGGTGAGGCTCAGGGAGTGAGGGAGAGACCAGCAGCATGACAAGATGGTGTGGAGAGCAGCAGGAGGAGGGACGTGGTGTTGGGGAGAGCCAACCAGCTGGCCCTGAGCACCTTACAGCCTGAGCACTTACAGCTTCCTGACACCTGGGAGCATCTCCACACAGAGCCAACGATGCCTGGGAAAGCCAAGGCCCACATGGCCCTGGAAGCTTGGAGACGAGGGGCAGAGAGCAGCTTGGCCACGCTCAGCTTTGCCATCCATGGCCAGGAGCTGCCTGGCCACACGTTGGGCCCAGGTCCGGTGGCACAGTGGGTGCTGTCAGGGCCAGTATGGGTGCCTCAATCCCTCTCCTTCTCTTCCCCACAGGTGATTCACGGGCCACCTCACACGATGACAGCGGGCAGCCAGAGCCCAGAATCCACCCTCCAAGAGGACAGGCTGCCGCCGCTGCCATCTCCGCGTGGCAGCCACCAGGCACAGGTAGGGAGCCCCAGGGAGACCAGGTGGAGCGGCTGTCTCAGCCCTGCCAGCCGCTGACAAGCAGGCAGCTGACAAACAGGCAGGACATGCTAGAGGAGACAGCGCGGCCGTCTCCATGTCAGTCTAAGCCAGGAGAGAGAGGAGCTGCCCTCTTGCCAGTCAGCTCTGTGGAGCAGGATGGCAGCGGCCCACGCAGCTGCGCCACAAGAACAGGTTGCAGGAGCATTTGCAGCAGGGCCATGGAAGGCAACACACGGAAGTGCCCAAAGTAACTCGGCCTTTCTCCTTGCCTTCTCTTGCAGGTAAATGATGTGGAACACAATGAGATGCTGTCCCACGGAAGCGTCTTGCAGGGAGACACGGCCAGCGTGCCCACCTTGCCACCTCTGCCAGAGCAGGCAGTGGCCCAGGCAGCCGCACCACAGCACGTGCCTGCAGCTGACACACCAACATCTGCCAGCGGCATCCGCGAGCTGCCTGATCTGCCAGCAGCAGCCTCTGCCTCCAGCGGCAGAGGAAGGGAAAAGGCCTTTGTGCCTGAAGCCCCGGGCCATCAGGAGCTTTGCACAACTGCTCTGGACGGCCTTGGCAAACAGGACGAAGCAGCAGGATCGGGCAAACAGAAAAGTGCTCCACCAAGCCCAGCTGTCAGTGGTGCAGCAGTGGAGAACACTGTGCAGTCCCCCCTGCCACAGGTCCAGACAGAAACTGTGTCTGATGCAGTCAGACAGCAGGACCTGACACAAGCTCAGCAAGCAGCGGGAGCAGCAGAAGCAGACGAGGCCCAGGAGGCCACAGAAGGAGTGCGCGTCACTCCTCCATCAGGGCCTGATCCCGAAGAGCTTGCAGCAGCAATCGCTGCCCACAGAGAAGCTGTGCCCGCTTTCGCAGGCAGGGGCTACGCGGCAGGGCACCAGGAAGGGTCTTGGGCCGATCGGCACTCAGCAGTCCTGAAGCCGTGCATCCAGTGCCAAGTGATGGGCGCTAGGCTGTGGCTGCACCATGAGTCTCGAAGGTCATGTCGAAAGATCCTGGCACAGAACACAAAGCTTCTGACAGACATGGCTAAAAGTTGTGCGGCCTGTACCGGGCAAAGCCTGGACGACTACTGGGAAATAACTAAGCAGATGAAGAAGACAAGGAAGCAGAAAGCAGGGCAGAAACGCCCGTGTGTTCCACAGCATGAGCCACGGGACACGGCAGAGGAGGATGAGCTGGGAGAAGGTGATGACGAAGAGCCAATAATCCAAAGCCACTGGGTCAACCCCAGGACCGCAGCCTTCCGCCGGGACCCGCAGGCTTCTCCTCAGCAAACGCCCGGCTCTTCCAGCATCACCGACACAGAGGTTTCGGGAGAGTCAGATGGCCAGGCACAGAGCACAGCTCTTCTTGCGTCAAGGCAGGAAGATGCCAAGGCTGGAGCTGAGACGCATGATGGCCATGGGATGCCAGCATCCACGCCAACAGTGGAAGAAGAGAATGCTCCAGCTTCATCTCTCCTGAGCGAACAGAGCACAGCTGCGAGGGATGAGAGCCAGAGGCCTTGTCTGCACGACCCAACAGCCTGTGCCATTTCTCTGCCGGACACAGCCCAGGCCATGGTGAGTCCAGCCGTCGGGAAGTGCTGGAGGAGACAGGTGGGCCGACCCCCTGTCAGACTGAGCCGCACCGAGCGTGGTCAGCTGTCGGGGCACGGTGGGGGCTGCTGCAGGGAGCCCCCAGGCTCAGCAGGTGCCACGTGAGGAGCTGCCCTCTTCCCAGCCGGCTCTGTGAAGCAGGGTGGCAGTGGCCCATGCAGCTGCGCCACAAGGACAGGTTGCAGGAGCATTTGCAGCAGGGCCACGGAGGGCAACACAGGGAAATGTCCCAACTAACTTCTTTCTTCTTGCCTTCTCTTGCAGACAGTGAACAAGCTGGAAGACAACGAGACACTGCCCGGCAATGGGGTCCCGCAGGAAGACACGGCCAGCATGCCCACCTTGCCACCTCTGCCAGAGCAGGCAGTGGCCCAGGCAGCCGCACCACAGCACGTGCCCGCAGCTGACACACCAACATCTGCCAGTGGCACCCGCGAGCTGCCTGATCTGCCAGCAGCAGCCTCTGCCTCCAGCGGCAGAGGAAGGGAAAAGGCCTTTGTGCCTGAAGCCCCCGGCCAACAAGAATCTCTCCCGGCTGCTGGCGGGAGTCGCGGTGAGCGCCGGCCACGGCGCAATCTGCTCAGGAGGGCGCTTGGGCGTCTGTTCAAGGTTTGCTGCTGCTGCTGCATCACAAGACAGGAAGAGTAGCGGTGTTGGGCCACCAGTATCAGGCGACTTCTCAGAGCTGGTCGCTGACCCTCAAGGAACTGTGCAGCACCCTGAGCCGTCATCACAAGACATAGCAGGACAGCACACAGTATCACGGTGATGTGCCAGAAGAGACATTGGTCGCTTCACTGGGCAAGAGTCCCATTCAGGAAGGGAAATATCCCATTCCTAAAGATTCCTGGTATACAGATGGGTCCAGCGAGGGCAACCCGAGCCAGTGAAAAGCAGTGGCATACCATCTCTCCACTGAAACAGTCTGGTTTGAAGATGGGGGCACCCAGAAATGGACTACTCATGCCTGACCAGAGATGTGTGGCTAGACATATGGAATGCGGTTAAACACAGGACCATACATGTCCACCACGCTCCTGGTCGCCAATCTCTATATGTGTGCTGGACAAAAGACCATGTGGGCAGCTGCTAAAGCTGATATCGCCCAGGCATGCCGAGACTGCGACACTGGCTCCAAGATGAGACCAAGACCATTGCCTGAGACAACAGCCCATCTTGCTAGAGGACACAGTCCTCGCCACCGATGGCAGGTCGATTTCATCGGGCCCCTCCCTCCGTCTGAGGGGCTGAGATATGCCCTCATCTGCGTCAGGTCCCTTCCAACCCAAGCCATTCTGTAATCCCATGTGACTCTACAACTGTGCTTTAAAACTTCTCTGGTTTTCAGATCTTCGGTCAGATTGTAGCTCAGGCTTGATAATAAATTCACCAACACTTAATAGTCCAGAAGGACGTTTGAATTCTCTCGCCAACTCCTTATCTCACAAATTCATAAGAACTGGGCCTAAGAATTCATAAGAACATAAAAAGCAGACGGCTCTTTTCCAGCTCTGAATAAGGGATCCAAATTGCCTAACTACATTTAACACAGACAAGAGGGCACTCGCACCCCATGACACGGTTGCCCCCAGCAGCTGTGCTAGCTCCACCCCTGGAGGTTCCTAAACTTTCACCAGGCAAAATCCCAAGCAAGTCCCAAGTGCCACTGTCTGCTCCCACAGCTGGCTCTGCCTGGAGAAGGAACGTTGGGCTGGAGACCTCTGGGCTACCAAGATGACAGCTGTTTTTACTCTTGCAGACACACAGACTTTGCAATGAGTTTGAGTTTGCAAGGGTGAGCATAGACCCATGAAAACATGGGACAGCAAGCAATGCATACATCTGGCAATTACATTTTGGCTACTGCTGACTTCTGTTCTTCACAACAGAAGCACCTGGAAAGATAGAGCCATGGGGGTGACCGTGATTGCTAGGCTGATTGCCCTCTGTGCCAGCATGTTTCTTTCTCATCCGGTATCTCTTGGCGGAGATTTCAAATGCTGTCATTATTCCATGCCTGCAAGACGTGGTGGAAGTTAAGGCATGGATCTGAAAGCCACCCCAGAACTTCTGGGTCGGTAATGCTGTTGGATTGCTTGTAAACATTCTGCTGTGAGGGTTTTTCTTTGTTTGTTTGTTTGTTTGTTTTTGAGTATTCCTGTGTGATCTAAAGCTCAATACAGGGCGGTGGCTACCAAAGCTGGATCAGTGGGAGAGCTTGGACCCGGCCCCTCTATTTGCTTAGCCAGCCACTTCTAGTGCAAGCAGCTCTGTGGTGTGCTCTAACCCCTCACTCAACGCAGTTACCAGAGCCTGAAGCCTAACCAATGGCAGGTTTATTCATCTTCTTTGTGAAGGGGTTTGAGCAAGTTCTTGACCAAGTCTTGCCAGGACTTGAAGTTTAATCCCACCCACACCCTGCTACTCAAACTGCTCAAGAGGTTTTCTTCAACGGCATTTATTGCACCAAAAGGTGGCTGTCCTGACACATTCTCTGGGGAGGATTCCCCTTAGACATCCCCCTTCAGCCAGCTGTTGCTGGCCACCTGCTCCACGCTGGGCCGGGAGCATGGTAAGAACTGCAGCAGCTGGACAATGAGGGCCTGGCAGGGCTCTGGCAGCACGGACACCCCCCTCAGGTGCAGGACCCCATCCTTCTGATGCTGGATCATGTTGCAGAGGCAGCCGTGGAAGGGCAAGCAGCCAGTCACCATGGCAAAAAGGACCACCCCCAGGCTCCAGACGTCCAACTTCTTGGCATCATGGGCGTAATGCAGCCACATCTCCGAGGCCACGTAGGCTTCTGTTCCGCAGAAGGTGGTGCTCAGTTCTGGGTAGCTGCTCATTTCCTTGCTGAAGCTAAAGTCAGCAATCTTGGCCCGGCGGCCATCAGCGCTGAGCAGTATGTTCTCACACTTGAGGTCACGATGCACGATGTTGCGGTCGTGGAGGTAGTGCACGGCTCCCACAATCTGCACAAAGATGTCCCGGGCGTCGGGGATGCAGGGCAGCTTGCCCAGCTGCTGCAGCCGCTGCTGCAGGTTGATGGCTGCCGCCTCCATCACAATGTAGACCGTACTGTTGGTCAGCTCAAAGATCTCAAAGATGAGCACGATGTTGGGATGATCGAGCTCACGCAGGATGGAGAGCTCCCGGGGCAGAAACTTCTGCACGAATTCTGGGGAGGCCCTTCGCTTGTCCACCCTCTTGATAGCTAGGGGGACCGTGTAGTTGGTGGAGGTGGCCGCCCTCACCATGGAGAACGTACCCTCTCCTAAGGTCTCACCCAGCGTGAAGCCCAGCTTGTGGAGTAGCTTCTTGTCTGCATCAGAGTTTGGCATTTTAGCTGGTCCGGATGGGATAAAAGTGTGTCCGCAGTCAGCCTTCACAAACCTGCAGTGGTTCCACGGGTGCCTGTGGGGCTGAGGGTCCACCCAGGCATCGTGATGAAGTGTGGCAGTGTCTCACTGTGACTGTGATGTCAACGTGATCCGACAGGTCTGCACTGTTCTTGGGTGTCCCAGCTTGTCATGGACACACACTGGGAGAACTTCCAGCTCTGGATATTTTCATTTTTTTTACCTGTTTCTGCTCTTGATTGTCAGAACAGGGATTGTCTGACAATAAGAGTTTAGATGTGAGTGTTCTGGAGCAAATAATCACTTTGGAGACCCACAGCTATTCTCTGCAGGATATTGATTGTATTAAAATCAGAACTACACAAAATGGCACCAGAGGGTGATTTGTACCACCACTAATTACAGGCCACCTTGGCCTGATGTCAGTATTTAGTTTTTGATGATGACAGTGCAGGAAATGGTTTTTCAAGGTGGGCTTTCCAGCTTGGTGTGGTGTGGATGGGGAGCCTGGTCTTTCAGGAGAAACAGCGTTGGGAACTTCTTTGAGTTACACTCCCCTGGTTTTAAGCAAAAATGATAAAAATGATAACTGCGAGGCGTTCTCTTGTTGCATGCTGGAGTTCACCAGGAGTGGATTCAGAAGAAAGGAGCAGGAGGCAGAGAGCAGGAGGGGAGAGGACGCGCGGGCAGTGCCTGAGGGCTGTGCAGTCGGGCAACAGCAGTGACTTGCTTGAAAGAGGCCCCTCTGCTCAGCTTCTGCTCACAAAACACACCAAAGCCTTGGTGAGGCTGCATTTGTAGTACTTTACTGTGCTTCCACCCAGCAGTTTAAGAAGATGTCCTTTGCCTGCTTTTGGCACAAATGCTCTGCTGCTAATGGCAGAGGGCATTTCCAGGTCTGTAGGGGAGCTAAACTACACGCCGATGGTTGCCAGGAACTCCACTATTTATGGCTGTGTATTTCCTCGGTGGGAAGACAGCAGCTAATCTGTGGGTGCCCAGCCTTTTGGCTTGGCCGGGCTGCTCCCAGTGAAGAGGGGCTGCCTCGGTTTCCCACGGCTTGATGGCCATCTCAGCAGTTCTCAGGGAGCTCTCAAGGTGCTGCTCAGAGATTTTAGATCAAATTTTATTCCTGCTGTGCTTCATCCTTGAGAGCAGCTGCTCACACATGCACGTACTGCCACGCAGCGATGGCGTGAGTAAGGAGCGACTGCGGAGCAGGGGATGTTTTTCTCTGGAAGAAGAGACCTGATCAAGTTTTTGAGTAGAACACCTGATTGCAACTCCATACGCTCTGTTCACAGGTATTGTGTTTCTGTCGACTGGGCACTGAGAACCAGAGACAGGCTGTAGATACCACCTTCCAGGGTGAACACAGAAAGGGAGGGCGGACACTATGATGATTAGAGGGCTGAAGCACCTCTCCTATGAAGAAAGGTTGAGGGAACTGGGCTTGTTTAGCTTGGAGAAGGATCCAGGGAGACCTCATTGTGGCCTTCCAGTACTTGAAGGGAGTGTGCAAACAGGAGGGAGAATGGCTGTTTACGGGGCTGGATAGTGACAGGACAAGGAATGGTTTTAAACTGACACGGGGAGGTTTAGGTTAGATGTTAGGAGGAAGTTTTTCACACAGAGGGTGGTGAGGCACTGGAACAGGTTCCCCAAGGAGGTTGTGCATGCCCCAAACCTGGAGGCATTCAAGGCCAGGCTGGATGTGGCTCTGGGCAGCCTGGTCTGGTGGTTGGCGACCCTGCACATAGCAGGGGGTTGGAACTAGATGATCATCGTGGTCCTTTCCAACCCAGGCCATTCTATGATTCTTTAGCAAGAGATGGCTTGAGAAGGTGAATGCTAGTCCAAACGGGGGCAGATCCCAGGACAGTGGGAACCGGCAGCTCCAAAACAGGAATGGAGTGCCACTGGAGGCTCACTGCTGGACGAGGGCAGCACCCTGGGGATACAGGACATGCTTTAGGTGGAAAGACTTCACCAGCACGGGCGGCCCTGAGAGCGCTGTGCGCAGTCTCGGGTGCCCAGCACATGAGAGTGTCAGAGCCCACAGAGGACCACCGGGCTGAGTAAGGAGAGGCATGGCAGAAGAACACAGCGGACCCTGCTGACCCGTGCCTTCCTGTGGGCATGCGAGCGGCTCTCCCTAGGGCAGCTGCTAGCACATGGGCCTCTGTGGGCCCACAGCCACAGCCAGGGCTTTGTGATGGTGGGCAACACCACGCCCAAAGGCCATTGTGACCTGGACGGTTAACTACAGCAACGACATCCCTGGCAGGGCCAGAGCCCTGGGGTGCTCACTCCGAGGAGAGCAGCTCTGTCAGGAGGCAGCAGCTCTTCTGGGTGCCTTTCTCTGGTCTCCGGACGAGGACATGGAGATGCCAAAGGAAGAGGAGCCTAAGGCTCACTCTCAGCCCAACAAAGGGCTGCCGAGCGTACAGGAGCAAGATGAGGTGAGGCTCAGGGAGTGAGGGAGAGACCAGCAGCATGACAAGATGGTGTGGAGAGCAGCAGGAGGAGGGACGTGGTGTTGGGGAGAGCCAACCAGCTGGCCCTGAGCACCTTACAGCCTGAGCACTTACAGCTTCCTGACACCTGGGAGCATCTCCACACAGAGCCAACGATGCCTGGGAAAGCCAAGGCCCACATGACCCTGGAAGCTTGGAGACGAGGGGCAGAGAGCAGCTTGGCCACGCTCAGCTTTGCCATCCATGGCCAGGAGCTGCCTGGCCACACGTTGGGCCCAGGTCCGGTGGCACAGTGGGTGCTGTCAGGGCCAGTATGGGTGCCTCAATCCCTCTCCTTCTCTTCCCCACAGGTGATTCACGGGCCACCTCACACGATGACAGCGGGCAGCCAGAGCCCAGAATCCACCCTCCAAGAGGACAGGCTGCCGCCGCTGCCATCTCCGCGTGGCAGCCACCAGGCACAGGTAGGGAGCCCCAGGGAGACCAGGTGGAGCGGCTGTCTCAGCCCTGCCAGCCGCTGACAAGCAGGCAGCTGACAAACAGGCAGGACATGCTAGAGGAGACAGCGCGGCCGTCTCCATGTCAGTCTAAGCCAGGAGAGAGAGGAGCTGCCCTCTTGCCAGTCAGCTCTGTGGAGCAGGATGGCAGCGGCCCACGCAGCTGCGCCACAAGAACAGGTTGCAGGAGCATTTGCAGCAGGGCCATGGAAGGCAACACACGGAAGTGCCCAAAGTAACTCGGCCTTTCTCCTTGCCTTCTCTTGCAGGTAAATGATGTGGAACACAATGAGATGCTGTCCCACGGAAGCGTCTTGCAGGGAGACACGGCCAGCGTGCCCACCTTGCCACCTCTGCCAGAGCAGGCAGTGGCCCAGGCAGCCGCACCACAGCACGTGCCTGCAGCTGACACACCAACATCTGCCAGCGGCATCCGCGAGCTGCCTGATCTGCCAGCAGCAGCCTCTGCCTCCAGCGGCAGAGGAAGGGAAAAGGCCTTTGTGCCTGAAGCCCCGGGCCATCAGGAGCTTTGCACAACTGCTCTGGACGGCCTTGGCAAACAGGACGAAGCAGCAGGATCGGGCAAACAGAAAAGTGCTCCACCAAGCCCAGCCGTCAGTGGTGCAGCAGTGGAGAACACTGTGCAGTCCCCCCTGCCACAGGTCCAGACAGAAACTGTGTCTGATGCAGTCAGACAGCAGGACCTGACACAAGCTCAGCAAGCAGCGGGAGCAGCAGAAGCAGACGAGGCCCAGGAGGCCACAGAAGGAGTGCGCGTCACTCCTCCATCAGGGCCTGATCCCGAAGAGCTTGCAGCAGCAATCGCTGCCCACAGAGAAGCTGTGCCCGCTTTCGCAGGCAGGGGCTACGCGGCAGGGCACCAGGAAGGGTCTTGGGCCGATCGGCACTCAGCAGTCCTGAAGCCGTGCATCCAGTGCCAAGTGATGGGCGCTAGGCTGTGGCTGCACCATGAGTCTCGAAGGTCATGTCGAAAGATCCTGGCACAGAACACAAAGCTTCTGACAGACATGGCTAAAAGTTGTGCGGCCTGTACCGGGCAAAGCCTGGACGACTACTGGGAAATAACTAAGCAGATGAAGAAGACAAGGAAGCAGAAAGCAGGGCAGAAACGCCCGTGTGTTCCACAGCATGAGCCACGGGACACGGCAGAGGAGGATGAGCTGGGAGAAGGTGATGACGAAGAGCCAATAATCCAAAGCCACTGGGTCAACCCCAGGACCGCAGCCTTCCGCCGGGACCCGCAGGCTTCTCCTCAGCAAACGCCCGGCTCTTCCAGCATCACCGACACAGAGGTTTCGGGAGAGTCAGATGGCCAGGCACAGAGCACAGCTCTTCTTGCGTCAAGGCAGGAAGATGCCAAGGCTGGAGCTGAGACGCATGATGGCCATGGGATGCCAGCATCCACGCCAACAGTGGAAGAAGAGAATGCTCCAGCTTCATCTCTCCTGAGCGAACAGAGCACAGCTGCGAGGGATGAGAGCCAGAGGCCTTGTCTGCACGACCCAACAGCCTGTGCCATTTCTCTGCCGGACACAGCCCAGGCCATGGTGAGTCCAGCCGTCGGGAAGTGCTGGAGGAGACAGGTGGGCTGACCCCCTGTCAGACTGAGCCGCACCGAGCGTGGTCAGCTGTCGGGGCACGGTGGGGGCTGCTGCAGGGAGCCCCCAGGCTCAGCAGGTGCCACGTGAGGAGCTGCCCTCTTCCCAGCCGGCTCTGTGAAGCAGGGTGGCAGCGGCCCATGCAGCTGCGCCACAAGGACAGGTTGCAGGAGCATTTGCAGCAGGGCCACGGAGGGCAACACAGGGAAATGTCCCAACTAACTTCTTTCTTCTTGCCTTCTCTTGCAGACAGTGAACAAGCTGGAAGACAACGAGACACTGCCCGGCAATGGGGTCCCGCAGGAAGACACGGCCAGCATGCCCACCTTGCCACCTCTGCCAGAGCAGGCAGTGGCCCAGGCAGCCGCACCACAGCACGTGCCCGCAGCTGACACACCAACATCTGCCAGCGGCACCCGCGAGCTGCCTGATCTGCCAGCAGCAGCCTCTGCCTCCAGCGGCAGAGGAAGGGAAAAGGCCTTTGTGCCTGAAGCCCCCGGCCAACAAGAATCTCTCCCGGCTGCTGGCGGGAGTCGCGGTGAGCGCCGGCCACGGCGCAATCTGCTCAGGAGGGCGCTTGGGCGTCTGTTCAAGGTTTGCTGCTGCTGCTGCATCACAAGACAGGAAGAGTAGCGGTGTTGGGCCACCAGTATCAGGCGACTTCTCAGTGCTGGTCGCTGGCCCTCAAGGAACTGTGCAGCACCCTGAGCCATCATCACAAGACATAGCAGGACAGCACACAGTATCACGGTGATGTGCCAGAAGAGACATTGGTCGCTTCACTGGGCAAGAGTCCCATTCAGGAAGGGAAATATCCCATTCCTAAAGATTCCTGGTATACAGATGGGTCCAGTGAGGGCAACCCGAGCCAGTGAAAAGCAGTGGCATACCATCTCTCCACTGAAACAGTCTGGTTTGAAGATGGGGGCACCCAGAAATGGACTACTCATGCCTGACCAGAGATGTGTGGCTAGACATATGGAATGCGGTTAAACACAGGACCATACATGTCCACCACGCTCCTGGTCGCCAATCTCTATATGTGTGCTGGACAAAAGACCATGTGGGCAGCTGCTAAAGCTGATATCGCCCAGGCATGCTGAGACTGCGACACTGGCTCCAAGATGAGACCAAGACCATTGCCTGAGACAACAGCCCATCTTGCTAGAGGACACAGTCCTCGCCACTGATGGCAGGTCGATTTCATCGGGCCCCTCCCTCCGTCTGAGGGGCTGAGATATGCCCTCATCTGCGTCAGGTCCCTTCCAACCCAAGCCATTCTGTAATCCCATGTGACTCTACAACTGTGCTTTAAAACTTCTCTGGTTTTCAGATCTTCGGTCAGATTGTAGCTCAGGCTTGATAATAAATTCACCAACACTTAATAGTCCAGAAGGACGTTTGAATTCTCTCGCCAACTCCTTATCTCACAAATTCATAAGAACTGGGCCTAAGAATTCATAAGAACATAAAAAGCAGACGGCTCTTTTCCAGCTCTGAATAAGGGATCCAAATTGCCTAACTACATTTAACACAGACAAGAGGGCACTCGCACCCCATGACACGGTTGCCCCCAGCAGCTGTGCTAGCTCCACCCCTGGAGGTTCCTAAACTTTCACCAGGCAAAATCCCAAGCAAGTCCCAAGTGCCACTGTCTGCTCCCACAGCTGGCTCTGCCTGGAGAAGGAACGTTGGGCTGGAGACCTCTGGGCTACCAAGATGACAGCTGTTTTTACTCTTGCAGACACACAGACTTTGCAATGAGTTTGAGTTTGCAAGGGTGAGCATAGACCCATGAAAACATGGGACAGCAAGCAATGCATACATCTGGCAATTACATTTTGGCTACTGCTGACTTCTGTTCTTCACAACAGAAGCACCTGGAAAGATAGAGCCATGGGGGTGACCGTGATTGCTAGGCTGATTGCCCTCTGTGCCAGCATGTTTCTTTCTCATCCGGTATCTCTTGGCAGAGATTTCAAATGCTGTCATTATTCCATGCCTGCAAGACGTGGTGGAAGTTAAGGCATGGATCTGAAAGCCACCCCAGAACTTCTGGGTCGGTAATGCTGTTGGATTGCTTGTAAACATTCTGCTGTGAGGGTTTTTCTTTGTTTGTTTGTTTGTTTTTGAGTATTCCTGTGTGATCTAAAGCTCAATACAGGGCGGTGGCTACCAAAGCTGGATCAGTGGGAGAGCTTGGACCCGGCCCCTCTATTTGCTTAGCCAGCCACTTCTAGTGCAAGCAGCTCTGTGGTGTGCTCTAACCCCTCACTCAACGCAGTTACCAGAGCCTGAAGCCTAACCAATGGCAGGTTTATTATTTAAACTGACACGGGGAGGTTTAGGTTAGATGTTAGGAGGAAGTTTTTCACACAGAGGGTGGTGAGGCACTGGAACAGGTTCCCCAAGGAGGTTGTGCATGCCCCAAACCTGGAGGCATTCAAGGCCAGGCTGGATGTGGCTCTGGGCAGCCTGGTCTGGTGGTTGGCGACCCTGCACATAGCAGGGGGTTGGAACTAGATGATCATCGTGGTCCTTTCCAACCCAGGCCATTCTATGATTCTTTAGCAAGAGATGGCTTGAGAAGGTGAATGCTAGTCCAAACGGGGGCAGATCCCAGGACAGTGGGAACCGGCAGCTCCAAAACAGGAATGGAGTGCCACTGGAGGCTCACTGCTGGATGAGGGCAGCACTCTGGGGATACAGGACATGCTTTAGGTGGAAAGACTTCACCAGCACGGGCGGCCCTGAGAGCGCTGTACCCAGTCATGGGCGTAATGCAGCCACATCTTCGGGGCCACGTAGGCTTCTGTTCCGCAGAAGGTGGTGCTCAGTTCTGGGTAGCTGCTCATTTCCTTGCTGAAACTGAAGTCAGCAATCTTGACCCAGCGCCCAAAATGATAACAGCAAGGCATTCTCTTGTTGTAAGCTGGGGTTCACCAGGAGTGGCTCCTTCCTCTGCTGGCATCTTTCCTAGTGCTCAAGAGCAGTCATGCCTACTTTTTGCTTCTTGAGGAGCTTTGCCTCCCAGTGAAGCACACATTTCCTTTTTAACTAAAAAGGAGCTTAGGGTCACAAAATAGCCATGCAAAGCCAAAAGCCATTTTTGATTTTTGAATACATATTTTAGTAAGCAAATTGGTTCTGAAAAGGATTAAACCTTGACCAAGGGCCGATGAAAATCATAAAATCACGGAGTGGTTTGGCTTTGAAGGGACCTTCAAGATCACATAACTCCAACTGCCCTGCTACACGCAGGGACTCCTCGCACTAAAGCAGGCTTCTCACAGCCTTTCAGCCTGGCCTTGAATGCTTCTGGGGAGGGGGCATCCACGACTCTGGGCAACCTGTTCCAGTGTTTCACCACCGTCACAGTAAAGAATTTCTTCCTAATATCTAGACTAAATATACCAGTTTAAAACCATTTCCTCATGTCCTGTCATTATATACCTGTATAAATGTCTCTTGCCAGCTTTCCTGCAGGTCCCCTTCAAGTATGGACAGGCTGCCGTAAGGTCCCCCTGAAACATTCCTTCAGTTGAGGAGCACCAGGTCTCTCAGCTTGTCCTTATAGAAAAGGTACTCCTGAGAGCCTTCTCATGAGTGCAGCTCGTAACTTGTTTTGAAAGTCCCCTTTCAAAGGAAATTAATTGAATTGTGCATCCATGGCTACGCATGTGCAATGGGGGGCTTTGCTGTGCCCTGGCTCCTATGGGCAAGTAATTGCTGCACTGAGTCTCATCTGTTGTCCAGGCTGGGTTCAGAAGCACACAGTTTTCTCTCTGCGGATGCCATTTGTACAGGCAAGCTGTGAGGGCCTAAATGCTGATGGCGTTCCTGTGCAGAGCCTGCCCTGAGGGTCACCAAGGAGCACCCTCGGTCCCTCCTTATTGCCCATCTGATCACAGGGAAGGAGGCTGTGGGAAGGACACGCTGCATGCACGCCGAGGTGTTCCGAGTGCTGGCAAAAGGTGGGCGCACCTCGGGAACCAGACAGCTATTTATTCTTATCATGCACATAACGCTGCCCCAGGCACCGCGCCGCAATAAACCAACGTCAGCTTTCCAAACCAACGTCAGCTTTCTAAACTATCGCTTAGCTCGGAGCTGCCTCGCTCTCAGCTGCCGGCAGCCCGGGGCAGGTGCCGCTGGGAGGCGAGCAGCCGAGCCGCTCCGTACGCCGCATCTCCGCGCTCCACACGCCGCGCCCCGTGACGCTACAGGAGATACCCATCCGACCCCGCCTCTTCCGGTGTCCCTCGGTTCTGTTTCCGGTTCCTTTTCTGGTTTTCTTTCAGGTCTCCTTCCGGTTGCGTGCCGGAAGCGCTGCGGGGCCGTGTTGGGTTTTTTTTGGGGGGGGGGGGGTCCATTTCAGTGCGCAGACTGTGCGGTCAGGCGCACCCCCAGCAGGATCGCTGATGATACTGAGTGGTGCAGGTGGGACAACACAAAGAGGGGATGCCATCCACATGGACCTGGACAAGCTTGAACTGTGGTCCCATGCAAACCTAACCATGTTCAACAAGGCTCAGTGCATTGTGTTGAACTTGCAGTGGGGCAATCCCAGATATGTGCACAGATGGGTGAAGAACTGGAAAGCAGCCCTGCGGAGAAGGACTTGGGGGTCCTGATGGGTGTGAAGCCAAACATGAGCCAGCAGTGTGTGTTCACAGCCCAGAAAGACAACAGTGACCTGGGCTGCATCAGCAGAGGGCTGGCAGTGGGCAAGGAGGTGACTGTCTGCATCTGCTCTGCCCTTGTGAGGCCCCATCTGCAGTAATGCGACCAGGCCTGGGGCCCCCAGCACAAGGAGGATGTGGGGCTGTAGGAGCGGGTCCAAGAGGAAGCCATGAAGATGTTCAGAGAGCTGGAGCACCTCTCCTCTAAAAAAAGGCTTGTTCAGCCTGGAGAAGATAAGGCTCCAGGGAGGCCTTCCAGAACTTGAGGGGAGTTTATAAGCAGGAGGGGGATTGTTTATATTGTCTGATTGTGATAGGACAAGGGGAAATGGTTTTAAACTAAAAGAGGGGAAATACAGGTCAGATGTAAGGAGAAAATTCTTTATTCAGGTGGCAATGAGGCCCTGGCAGAGGGCGTGTGCAGCCATCCCCAGAGATGCCCAAGGCTGGGCTGGGTAGGCCCTGGGCAGGCTGAACTGGTGAGGGTGACCTGCTCATGGCAGGAAACTGGGAATGAGTGATCATTAACACCCCTTCCAGCCCAAGCCGTTCTGTGATTCTACGATCCCTCAAGTGACCTAGGCAGCCACGGCTTTCAGGGTCCACTACAGCCCTAAATTTTGTGAGCCGCTCCCCAGCATCACACAGGAAATCATAAAGTCATAGAATCATAGAATCTCTAAGGTTGGAAAACACCCACAGGATCACCCAGTCCAACCATCCACCCATCACCAATAGTTCTCACTAAACCATGTCCCTCAACACGAAATCCAAACATTCCTTGAACACCTACAGGGTCGGGGACTCCACACCTCCCTGTGCAGCCCATTCCAGTGCCTGACCACTTTTCAGAAAAGTAGTATTTCCTAACATCCCACCTGAATCTCCCCTGGCACAGCTTGAGGCCATTCCCTCTAATCCTATCACCACTTAGACGAGAGAAGAAACCAAGCCCCAGCTCCCTTCAGGAAGTTATAGAGAGCAATGAGGTCTCCCCTGAGCCTCTTCTCCAGACTGAACAATCCCAGCTCCTTCAGCCACTCCTCATAAGCCCTGTGCTCCAGATCCCTCACCAGTTTTGTTGCCCTTCTTTGAACCCGCTCCAGGGCCTCAATGTCTTTCTTGCAGTGAGGGGCCCAGAACTGGACACAGTACTCGAGGTGCGGCCTCACCAGAGCTGAGTACAGGGGGACAATCACTTCCCTGTTCCTACTGGTAACACTGTTCCTGATACAAGCCAGGATGCCATTGGCCTTCTTGGCCACCCGGGCACACTGCTGGCTCATGTTCAGTCGAGCATCTATCAACACCATTTCCTCTATGCAGTCTTCCAGCCACTCCACCCCACATCTGTAGCGTTGCCTGGGGTTGTTGTGGCCAAAGTGCAGGACCTGGCATTTGGCCTTGTTGAAGCTCATCCCAATGGCCTCAGCCCAGCTATCCAGCCTGTCCAGATCCCTCGGTAGGGCCTCGCTGCCCCCAGGCAGATCGACACTTCCAGCCAACTTGGTGTCATCTGCAAACTTACTGAGGGTGCACTCAATGCCCTCATCCACATCATCAATAAAGATATTGAAGAGGACAGGCCCCAGAAATCCCGGACGATCGCCCAGCACCGCCGCCCCAGTCCCCCGCTATAAGACCGCGCGCGGCGCCCACCGGCGGGGAGAGCGGCGAGGTCCGCTCCGCGCCTCCTGTCTGCTCAGGGCGGCGGCCACGGGGCGAACGGACGGCCGGGACCGGGTCCGGTCCCCCCTCCCAGCCGCGTCGCTGCCCGGTGTGCGCCGCGCTCCGCCCCGGGGGTGGTGGCGGCAGGGCGCCGGGAAGCGCGCGGAGCCGGCGGCGGCCGGAGCGGTAAGAGGAGCTCGCCCGGCACGGCCCGCCCGGCGCGGGGCGCTGCGGGAGCGCACCGGGGCGGGGCAGCGCCGGGAGGGGCCGTGCTCGGCGGCTCCGCTCCCTCGGGGGCGCCGGGAAGTCCCGTGGGGCGGCCGCGGCGCGGTTCGCGTGGAGGGGCTCGGCTGCCGCGGGGCTGCGCCTCCCCTCCGGGCCCGATCTCGGCTGGGGCGGCGCGGTGCGGGGGGCCGGGCGAGGCGCAGCGGGTCGCCGCGCTGCTTCCCGGGCTCGGCGGGGCCGCGGGGCCGGGCGCGTTCCCCGAGCCCGCCGTCGGGGCGCCCCGCCGGCCGGGCCGAGCGTGCCGCGGTGCGACCGGGGGGGCCGCTCCGCGCTAAGGGGCGACGCCGCCGGGCTGCGGCACGGGCCGGGCTCGCCCCGCTCCGGCCCCGCGGAACGGTGGAGCGGGCGAAGAGGTGGGTTGCGGAGCGGGCGGCCTCGGCGCTGGGGCGGGCGGTGCCTGCCGGCCCGCTGGGACGTGCAGCGCGTCCTGCCGGGCGGGGCTGCGGCCTTGCCGCCGGCGCGTTCGTCGCGGGGGCGGTTCGGGTTCGTCTCGTCCCGGCCTTACAGCTCCCGCCATCGAGCGTGCCGGGCGCGTTCGCTTTAAAGCGCTCCTTCTGCAGCGAGTGCGTGCGGTACCGCAGCGGCAAGCGGTGCTTCTGGTCAGCCCTGCGCCTCGGTTTTGTGCGGGGCGAGCTGGGTAAACCGGCTGCGCCTATTGAAAAGCCCTCTGCGTTTTAGTCTCTTGTTGAAACTTCACCAAGTGACCGGCAAATGCGTTTCCGTGCTGCTGCTACAGATCAGCACATCCTCTTGCCACGTTGCTGGTAGGATTTGTTTTTATCTGCCTTTGCAGAATTAAGGAATTTCCCCTGCCTCACGCTCTCCTTCAGCTGGACTGCTCATGAAGTGGTGCTGTAACAGGAGCAGGAGCTGTCTGAAAAGCGACCTGCCAAACACCCTTTTCTCTTTCCCCCAAGCTAGATCCCTTGCCCAGCTGATGGTGTGGTCTCAAAAACAGTTGTGATGGCCCAGGGCCCGGAGCAAGCAGCCGGCTGGGAGACGGGCTGGTAAGAGCTGCTGAGGATAGCAGTCCTCTGAGCACATCTCAGGGCTATCTTCGACTGAAATCATTCTTACGATTTGCACTTCACTCATACAGACAAGAGTGTTTCAAAGTAAATATTGCCAGTCTGTTAATGTTTCCCTATAGGCTGATTTTGTTTGGAGGATGAACTTACGTGACACATTTTAGGGTGTTCAAAGGTAGTTAAGTTAATGTGAAAAGAACAGTATAGATGCCTAATCATTTTCAGAGTTGCTGATGTATCCTTGTGGTTTTCTTTGAGGGTGCTAAGGGGTTATAATATATTAGCAATAGCTGGGGTTTCCATTGCAGTATTGTGGGGGGTGAATTTCAGTGGTGATGGCAGGTAGGCTTAAAGGACTGACATTGTCCTGTGTGTTTGGCACTGACCAAATCAATATTGTGTGCAGGTTGGGGAGTCATACAACTTAAGTTGGAGACTGGTAGAACAGTACAGTGAGTTGCTCAGAGGCTGGAAAAACTGCCCCATGGTGAGAGGCTGTGAGATCTTAGAGAGCTTTAAGTATTTTTTATAGAAGATTATTGACATACACCTAAATTGTACCATGTTAGGGGGAAAGAAAACAAAAAATGAAAAAGACCTTGATGCTGATACCTTGGAGAGAAAGGCTGACAAAAAATCAGTAGCTGCAAATGGCTTCCATCTCTGTGGTGGACGAGTAAGAAATGGAACAAATGGCCTGTGGAAAGTGGCAGATTTTTGTAGCCTGGTGTTTTCAAATCAAGACTAGGCCTCTTCCTGGAAGAGTCCACAATGATGGCCAGGTTTTGTGCTTGTCATTGTGTACAACTGAAGTGGAATGCAGTGAACTGGTCGTCTATTACAATCCCAATTAGTTGGAATTTGTACTACAATATTGTATTATTTTAAGGTCCTGAGGGATGGGAATGTATTTCACAGGAATTTGTCAGCAGAGTTGGCCACAGATCCTCAGAGTCCCAGGTCATTATCTTTGTTGCTTTTAATACATTTAAGTAATGCTTGTTTGTTTTTTTTTTTCCAAATATTACATTATCAGAACATATGATCACAGAAGAAAGGCATGCAGGTAGCAAGGGGCACTTGAGTCTACAGTTACTGTAATAAACAACAGTGCAAGGGCAAAGGTGTTCCTGATGTTATGAGCATAGCAGAGTTGTTAAAAGGAAATACTGATTTGGTAATGACATTGAATGTCAGATTCCTTGTGAACCTGGAAGAGCTAAAGCCTAAAGGTAACAGCATGTTAGTGTGTTAGGGCTGATTCCAAAAGGCCACACTGCAGAGCAGCAAAACTTCAGTAGCTAACAGTGTGCTTCATACACAATTACACGATGGGAAATACATTTCTGGTGCTTAACACATTTTTGGTTTGCTAACTTTTGTTCTTCTGCTAGGACTGAGAGATCTTTGCAAACCGGTTGAAAACTCTTTATAAACTTCGGGGGCACTTAAGCATGTGAAGGGAAAAACTTAAAATTGGTCTATTTGCAGTGGACATATGAACTTAACACATCTGTAGTCCTTTAAAATTGGAATCTCAATTCTCTGAAAAATAGTTGTGGGCAGGCTAAAAGTTGTAAATATTGTCAGTGTGGGTGGCACTGAAACTGGGAGATGAGCTCAGGAGCTGGAGAGATGCTCTGAAAGATGCTTGGTGTCTCAGTGTTTAGCATGAAGCAACAGCTGTCTTAGCCTGGGTGCTTGGATCAAGACTAGTAAAGGCTACCATCCTTTCTCTTCTTAGTACCTTTTTGCTTAAGTGTTTTGAGGGATAAATCTACTTAAGTGCTATGCTTAGGGTGACATTATAGGAGAGTTTGCAGTCTGCAGGCTTCATTTCAGCAGCCCAGTAACTTATGTCCATCGTGACTAATCACAGTTTGGCCTATTTTGGTGTTTCTTCCAGCAGAAAATTTAAACTTTAACCCCAAACTTTGTCCCTATGCTGGAAATAATACCTCACATCACTTACTTTGCTAGAATAGATACACCTTGATGCAGCTTGCTTGAATGTTTTCTTTTAATGTGCTCACATTTGGGCATTTGAAACTGATAAAATGCAGTGTACATCAGTAGGATTCATACTTTCTTACTGGGTAAACAAGCATTTGATCCCAGAGATGTTGCTCAGAGTGTAAGTGAAGCGATTCTGTCAGAACTGCATGAACTGTACTGTCAGAACTGCATGAACTGTACAGCGTGGAGCTTCTCACTGAACATGCTGAACTTTGAGTCTCCAAAACAGCTTGCAAGAACAGGTTTGGCCAGAGCTTGTCAGCTCTATTTAGGATTAGATGTTTGAGCTTGAGTGACATCTTACGGTGTTGACTTCAGAAGGCATTCTAGTACTTCCAGAGTAGAGAAAGTAATTCTCAAGTGCAGCAGTATTTAGTATTACCTAGGATGTCTCCTTGCGTAGTAGGTTGTCAGTGTTTGTTCTGATGGCAAACTGGATTAGTAAGTCTGCTTCTGTTTCTTCTGTGACAGGTGACTTCTGATACAACCAGACACTTAAGGGAAGGATTCATAAAGAGAAGCCTGGAAAGACTAAAGCTGCAAGAACAGGAGTTGAAAAAAAGGAAAGAGAAAAAAAAAAAAAAGGGGGAGGGAAAAAGAGAAGAGGGTTGAAAGGTGAGGCTGTACTTTAGAGAATGTCCATCAGCTGTTTCTTCAGATTTGTTACACTATTTCATACCAAGTGGCATCCAAGAAGGGAGTTGTCAACTGTAAAAACCCAGGCTTTGAGGAAACGGGAATCCAAGAACTTGAACCAATCCTTATAGTTTTTAATTTGTGTTACTGTGGGAAAGAAAAGCAACCTAACTCAGTGTGTAAGGCATCAGATGGAGTCAGTTATGAGAAAGTGGTTGGACTAGAGACATTCTGAGGTACTTTCAGACTTGACCATTCTATGCTTCTGGAAACTGAGAGCTGTTGCCCTCAGGTTGCACCAAGACTTAAGCTTCTGCATGAGGTTGATTTCTTGTGTTGTTTATATATTTATTTCTATTTTTCTATGCTGCAGCATCACAAATCAATGTGTTTATGGTTTGAAGTAAAGTTAATGTACATTTCTAGGTGCCTCCCACTTGACTGTAAGGTCCAAAGCTAGGAATGAGCACTTTTTTTCTGCCTTTCCTTCCACCCTCTTTTACACGTTGGTTTTTTTTTCATTGTTGTTATCTTTAGGGCAGTGGTTTTGAATTTTGTATATGAGTAACAGTAGTTATATAAAAGCTTAGATGCTGTGGGTAGTGTGCTTGTATTGCATCCTACACTGTCACTGGTAATTAACCATGTTACACACCTTCATGTCTAAAGAAAAGCAAAGAAAAGAAAACCAACAAAACAAAAACAAAAAAACACCCTGAATTTTAGAATGCTATGGCAGTTCTGTAGCACAAATAGAACTTGGTCAGGTTGGATGGGGCTCTGAGCACCTGATGAAGCTGTAGGTGTCCCCGTTCACTGCAAAGGGGTTGGACCAGACACCTTTGAAGATCCCTTCTAACTCAAATGATTCTGTGATTCTAACATAGTATATAAAATGTTGGATCTCTGAAAACATTGCTATGCTTCTGTTTTTAATTGAATATCTTCTTACTCAAATGCTTTAAAGATTGGAATTTTAAATACTTGTGTGAACACTTTGTTCCTTGAGTTTTCTGGAGTTTTCCATATCGTATCTTGTCGGTTGTTTAGTAGATCTGTTTCCTACAGGACAAGGTTTCAAAAAAATAGTGGCAGCTTCAACTTGAATTTTTATAACAGTGGAAGTGGTCTTGTAACTCTTAATGTCACCCTCATGCTAATCTGTAGGGGAGCTTTGTTAAGGTAAGAGTTAGATCCATATGCTCAGTTCTGATTGTGTCCTTGGAGACAAAAGATAATGTGAGTCTGTCTTCTTGGCATTGTGTATAAAGAAAACCCTAGAATACAAACCGTTAGAAGAGGTAAATACAGAACTACTATGTTCTAAGTTGTGCATCGGTGAGATGCATGTCATCAACATGTGTTGTTTCTTTAAACATGTTATTGTAACAACCATCATTTCTTATTAGTCAAATGTGGGCTCTTGGTGACAGGTTGCTTATTATTAGCAGTTCAAAGTCTGACATCCAATTTCCCAGGACTCCAAGTGTAAAACAAGTGTCATCTAAATTGTCCCATATTGATAATTACCTAGAAAAAAACGTGATGATGAACAAAAAGTTCAAGAGAGAAAAAAGAAAGCTAAGCTCAAGAAGAGAGGAGAGGCAGATAGATGGAGATGAAAAGCATCCCCAAAAGCAGCACAAAGTACCAGCTGAAGAACAGCAGTGGCCAGAGAATGTGCCTGAATGGGAAGAAAGGAAATCCCTGCTAGCTCAGAGAAGAGCGGAGTCTGTCAGACTGCTTACAGTGCTGTTAAACCATGTGAAAGTAAGAATACTTTAAAACCTATTTTACAATTTGAAGGATGTTTGTTAGAGCTTGAGTAATTTGGTAGACATTTGGTGTCTTATTGCTGTTTGAAAGAATGTCTTAGGAGTGACTGAACACTGAGAAGGCCTGAGGTCTAAATCTTGTGACAGTTTGTCCTGGGAGCAAAGGTGGTGTGATTCTACTCAGAAACTTTGATACTTGTTTGAACCTTGTCAATATTATATCAAGATAGGGCTGGAAGGACTGCATCATCTCCTATTAGACTTGATCCAACATTGCAAACAGGGAAATTAGGGGTGGGAATGTAAAGGTTGATGTTTGGTCTCAGGTCTGCAAGTGAAAGAACTAAGTTCATATGGATTACGCTGATTTCATTTCTAACAGCTTCTGTGTTGTGGCCAACACTAAGCTATAAGTTTTATTTGATTGACTTAGATAATATCTTGAGAAAGTCAGCAGAGGAGTGGTACAAATTGGAGTGTTTTACACAGAAATTCATGTTTGGAGGCTTATTTTAGTGCTTTGGGGTGAAAAAGTTTGAAATCTTAGGGGTTCTAACGTGACGTTTTCTTCATCATTTGCTACATAAAAATTAGCTCGCAGCTTTTAACAAGTCTATTTTTCAACATTTAAGATTTCTAAAGGTCCACCATTCACTAAGAGTTAAAGTTAGAGGCTACCTTTGCCATTCTGCGTGAATTTTAGGGCTCCACAACAGTTGATTTGGGCATTAATTACATAGGTTGCTCAGAAAGTCATGTCTCCCATTTATTTCCATGAAAGCTACGACAGACAGAAAGAGCACAATGACACTATTTTATGGAGCAAATTTTCAGCTGCATATCACTAATTTTCAACATGAACTGATTCATGCAGATGAGCTGATCAAGATGTTCTTTATTTCGTTGTGTGACAGCTGTGCCTGGCCATCCAGAACATGGTTTGTCTTTCATTTCGCTGTCACCGCTGCTGAAATGCACCACCCAGCCCTCACTGCGCTGACATCCACTGTTTGGTCTCCATCAGTGTTCACCAAGCCTTGGTGGATGTCAGTGGGTCCCATTTTTTTCTGCGTGGAGGAATTCAGTTTCACCCCTTTGCTTTATCCACACTCCCATGTCAGAAATTATTTTCTGCTGCCATCTGTCACACGGCCACACGCTGTAACAGGTCATTGGTGGGAAGGTTCAGCCTCTACTGCCATACCACCACAATCCTCCTCTGATGCTGCAGGCCAACAGGATAACATAGGAGGCATTGCTTTTGGAGCAGCCCTCATGTGAATTTGATGAGTTAAATAAACGTTTATTTTCTTGGTTTCAACACATGGAAAGCATTAGGTTGGTTGTATTTGGACCCATTAAAACTATGTACAGTAAAATAATTAGTCTAAATAAAATATTCTTATCTACAAAAATCTAGTAATTTTTCTATTGTAAACAACACTGGTTGTGATGCAGTAATCAAACAATAAATGTTTTCTGAAGCAACTGTAGTGAGGTAGATGAATTATTTGAAAGGACAACTGTCTTAGTTACTTGAGAATGCCCTGTTCTGAGACAAAGAAGCATCTTTAGTTCTGGCCTAGGAGTAGTGAGATTGTGTGATCAAGCTCTGAATTAAGCTAAATTTATCTCCTTTATAATTCTTCTGAACGTAGAACTGCATATTTATGAGTTTGCAACTTGCAGACTTTATAGTTCTCTGTGCTCAATAAACATACATAATCATTTTCCCAATTTTCATTTGAAGGATTTTGTGCAGTTGGCAAGTCAGAAAGTGGATCCTTCACTGGGCGTAAGGAAGGATGATTCCTTTTCTGAAGCAGCATTAAAAGCCATACATCAGAAACAGATTAACTCCTGTTATCTTATGCACAAAGATTTGGAACACAGGGAAGAGCTTAAGTGTCAGTTAACCCAAAAAAGTAGCAGCTTATGTTGTGAGGAAGGAGATTTGACTGCCTTTTGTGCATCTACTTCTCATATAGTCAAGACAATTTTAAATGACCCCGCTGCAGCTCTAAGTTCTGGCAGATTGACTGGCAGAGATGCATACAACTCCTTTGGCTGTGGATCTATACTGATTACAGTGACTCAAGACTGCAAGGTCATTGAATCTCTAGACGGAAGGGACTGCCAAACACTGAACGTGGTTCACACACAGACAGGGTCTGAAGATGGTTACAGAAAGCAAAAGGTTTATGAGACCGATGAATTCATTCATTATTTATTAAACTACTATCAGACACCAAGCTATGAACGTGTTTCCCTAGGGACAAAAAACTCTGCAAACAAGTCCTGGTGGAAGAGAGTGGTGTGCAGTGATGGTCGTGGTTTTCACATCAGCTTGTGTAACAAGCAAGGTCGGCATTTCAGAGAAGTGAGTCTTGTACAGAATCTAAACAGCAGAAATTGCGTTAGTGATGATAACTGTAGACTAGTGATCACTGCTGGGGAATTTGAATCAACAGACACAGTGGTGAAAAATAAGACCTGTGCAGACAGGCTTGCAAAGAAGTTGCAAATACAGAGAAATGACACACTCACTGTTGACTACTTATCACATGCTGAACCAAATCATTCTTCGGATTGCACTGCTGCTGCTCGTGATGAGGAATTTGAACAAGAAGATGGTAGAAATGAAGATACCAAACAATACAAAACTTGTAGATCGTACAAATTACAGGACTTGTTGGAAGAGATCAGTGATTCTGAGTACTTCAGTGAGGCATGCAGCGGTGCAATGAGGAGTGTAGAAAGGAGTGAACAAATTTACAGCAATTGTAATAAAGGGTGCTTGCCTGCAAGAGAGAAAGAGAGAAAATTACTGGTTTATTTCAAGAATGTAACTCTGGAAGGTCAAACAAAGGAAAGCAGCAAATGTAACTTCTGTTCTAATTCTGCCCAGGAGGGCTTGGCTAGGCAGTGTGATCATAACCTTGAAAAGTCATGCAAGAGGTCTAGCAGTAAATTGACACATAAAGGACAGAAAAGTGAGAGACATTTCAGAGAAGAGGAGAGAAACACTTACAAAATGAAGAAAAAGAGAAAAAACCTTTCTTCATCAGATTTTTTATCTGATGAATGTGGCTTTTCAGAGGCTGAGAGCTGCATACAGCTGGAGTCACTCAGAAAGATACAAAGAAAATGTAATAAAGCATTCCACAACAAAGTGAAATTCAAGACACTTCACGCAGGCACCGCAGCACCAGGCATTACTGCTTCTGATTGCTTTCCACTTCAGGAGACACTCCGGCGCACAGGTGAGAGGTAAATCAGAGGTGAATGCAATTGATAGTCATAGTTCTCTGGCAGGTGAGATTAATTGCCACAGTTCTTACAGTGATGGACGGTAAGAGTTTGTAAAAGCTTAACAGAATGTGCAAGTGGTACAAAAGGACTGTGATTGCACTGCTGCTAAAGGTTTTGTCAGTTCAGCTCAGAAACACTTCGAGCAGCTGCAGTTGGAGTCTCTTAATATTGGGTAAAATATTGGTAGATAGGTGGTTATTCTGTTAATAATAACACGCATGCTAATAACTCCACATGCTCTAGAACACTACAGAGTTGTAATGTGGCTCAATATGTCGTGCATCTGTGTGGGAGGTACTGTCTCAAGTTAGTGGATTTCAGTTTAGGTGATCATCTGATTTCCATACGCAGGTGCTGCATCTCTGAATATTGTTATTCGCAGCCTTTTCTCATTGTATGATGCTTACAAGTTTGCTGGCAGCTACCTAACAGCCACTTCCCCATATCTTCCCCTCCCTCCCCCTTCACAAACTAATTTCAAGTAACTTTCTCATATACTTATCTACAGGAGATGAGAGGAAATTAAAATTGAGAAGAGAGATGGATGCAGATGAAAGAGGATGCCCTCTCTTTCCTCTTGAGATAATTCAGACAAACCCCTGCTCAGATACTTTCTGTGGAGCAGAGCCCAGAAGAGGATGCTGAACAGCTACTATATAATAGCTCTTAAGCTCCTGGGTAGAAGTGGAAGAAGAAAGCCCTTAAGCTGTTAAAAGGTATTGGAAATACTTGGGCTTTTTTTCCTTAGATAATTCCTTCAGTTAGAATTGTCTAACTGGTGTAGCAAGCCACAGAAACAGAATCTTTATTTACCTTTTGGATGCAAGGACCAAAATTTTCTCCAGGGCCAGACAAGCTTTTGTGGACCAGTTGCTAAGAATTTGAAGATTTATGGATTCAGATCTCAGAGATAAACTCTGATTGATATTTACACAATTCCCTACGTTTACAGATACAGTACTTAGTAATATCAAGTCCCTAGAAAAAAACAAAAACAACAACAAGCACATAGATACATAAATCATAGAGCAAGGATATGAAGTGCCTTCTCAATCAGATTGTTAAAATGATGGAATTGGAAGCTGTGGGGGACATTTATGTGTAATGGTGGAGAATAATAGATTTCTAAATAAGAAAAAAATATATACTGTAATGTTCACAGTGGAAAAATACTTGTTTACTACTCACAGTTCTGAAAGTGTTTCTGAAAACCTGCTGGTCTTTGGAAGGAAGGATTTCACAATAACTGCTAGATGTAGTGCTTCTGAGAATCTGATTTTCTAAGCACAGCTCTGAATGCTGGCCAGTGAAAGAGCAATGTCTGTCAGCATGTTGACAGCTCCTACTTATGCAGGTTGAAAATCCCATAGAATCATAAAGTCAAAGCATGGCTTGGGTTGGAAGAGACCTTAAAGCCCCCCCAGCCCCACCCATGTGGCAGGCTGGCTGCCCACCCAGCTCAGCCTGCCTAGGGCCCACCCAGCCCAGCCTTGGCATCTCCAGGGATGGGTGCACACAGCTCTGGGCACTGCGAAGGCCTCATCGCCTTCTGCGTAAAGAATTTCTGCCAATATCTAATCTAAGTCTCCCCTCTTTTAGTTCAAAAACATTCTCCCTTGCCTCCTTACACAGTCACTATAAGACCATGTAAAAAGCTGGTCCCACTCCTGCACCCCTCAAGTTCTGGAAGGCCGCAGTGTGGTCTCCCTGGAGATCTCTCCAGGCTGAACAAGCCCAGCTCCCTCAGCCCTCCCTTAGAGGAGAGGTGCTCCAGCCCTGTGAGCATCTTCATGGCCTCTCTTGGACCCGCTCCTACAGCCTCACATCCTCCTTGTGCTGGGGGCCCCAGGCCTGGTCGCAGTACTGCAGATGGGGCCTCACAAGGGCAGAGCAGATGCAGACAGTCACCTCCTTGCCCACTGCCAGCCCTCTGCTGATGCAGCCCAGGTCACTGTTGGCTTTCTGGGCTGTGAGCACACACTGCTGGCTCACGCCTAGTTTTTCACCCTCCAGGACCCCCAGGTCCTTCTCCACAGGGCTGTTCTCAAGGAGTTCTTCTCCCACTCTGTGTACGTATCTGGGATTGCCCCCACTGCAAGTTCAACACCTTGCACTTGGCCTTGTTGAACATGGTTAGGTTTGCATGGGACCACAGTTCAAGACTGTTCAGGTCTGTCTGGATGGCATCCCTTCCCTCCAGTGTGTCAGCCTGCACTGCTCAGCTTGGTGTCATCACAAAACTTGCTGAGGGTGCATTGATCTCTCTGTATCACTGATAAAAATGTTGAAGAGCGTGGGTTCCAAGATAGAGCTCCTGTGGAGCACCACTTGTCACTGGCCTGCACCTGGACATGGGAGCCATTAACCACAACCCTCTGGCTGTGACCATCCAACAAATTCCTTATTCTTAATAATCCATTCTTCAAATCTGTTTCTCTCCAATTTAGAGGCAAGAATGTGATAAGTTCACAAGATTTCAAGAAGCTGTCCTTTTGAAGGCACATGCAGTGAGATATCTATTTAGTACAATTAAGCTTACATAAAATTTCTAGAAGAATTGTCAAATGTTGTTAAATTTCTGCTGCATGGAAATAAAAATGTGAAAACTCAGTCTGGGAGCTTGAGTTATATCTGTATTTACTCAGATGACTGTATTTAGGAGACATTCACAGTTACTCTGGGCCAAAGTCCCATAGTGAGACAGAGAGGACCAGTTCTATGTACAATACACTAATTATTTCAACTTTCATTTTAGTATGCTTAATTTATTATGTGTCAGTATGTAAATGTGATGATGTTGCCTTCCTTATATAACATATTACCCACATTTGTAACTTCTGCTCTAATAAATAATGATTTTTTAAAAAATTTTAGTTGTTTGTGGTAGATTGGTTTTCTCCCAGTGTTCAGTATTGGTGATTCATAAAGGCTGCTGAGCCACACTCTGCCAAGTTCTACCTGTTGCCTCTGTTCACACGTTCAGATGCTGAGTGCCTTTTGAGGATCACGAATGACTACTCAAAATAGTGTTACCCAATTACTTTTATCTAAAAAGCAACCACCCCCCCCAAACGCCTTATTTTCTTGACAGAAGTATTTCTATTGTAGAGAATATTCGTGCCTCTTTTAAGTTTCCTTTTTTGTGTTTTATACAGTTACAATAAAGATCAGCTAATGTATTTGTTAACCATGTGAAATGTTTCAGTTGCACCAGCAGGACCAAGGCTGTTTTTTTCTCTGTGCACTAGTTGCATATAAAACATGACAGAATTGCCCCTCGTCAGTCAGTTCTGCACTGTAAGTGCCCTTTTCCCATATGTCAGACCTTTCAATTACGGATGAGAAGGTATTTGGTTTTGTTAATCTACAGGAGGAACTATGGATTTCCTTCAGTGTAAATGTCTAGGATCTTATCAATTTGTTTTCCCACTAGTCAGTATAAACAAATAAATACACCAGTTCTGTAGTTGCTTCTGGTGTTCACCTGTATTGACTGGAATTGATAAAGCAAGTCTTTGTCTTCAAGTCCTCATTCAGTGTAAAACATTGTTAGTGAATAAAATATGCTTACTTAAAACAGACACCTCTGTATCTTCTGTAGCAAAATATAATTTGTGTTTCTTTTTTCTTTATGAGTTGGGATTATTTAGAACCTGTTCGTAGGATATTTAGTATTAATCCCTCACTTTTCCTTCCTGTGCACTTAACTCAAGCCCCATCTTCCCACACGCTGAACTGTTCAGTAAAATTGTGTTGGTTATCTTGACGGCTAATTCTTAAACATACATAAAACTCTTTTCAATTCTAGCTTAGTAAATTAAATTTCAGTTGCTTTCAGGAATAAATGTTTTACCTAACAGGAAAGTTAAGGGATGTGTATATAATTTGAGCATTTAATAGGCAAAAAGCATTCAAATAGTTGAGCACGTAACATTCCTAGTATAATTCCTTATCTTGGAGCTTGGTTTATGCTGTTACAGTGAGATGGTGTTTCAAGAGGTGATGGGGTTTTATTTGTGTTGGTTATTGCTTTTCTGGTATGTATATATTTTTGTGTAAGTGCTGTTTATGTTACTGTGACACTTGTAAGTGAAATAGGGCCCTGTGACTGCAGGCCTTGCAATCAGCTCCAACTTCACATACAGAACTAATGAAGATGCCCCCTAGCAGAGCTAGTGCTATCAGCCTTGGGGGAGCTGCCTGATCTGGAGCTTTGTTATCTGAACTGTGTGGACAGTTGTACTTCGTGCTGAATTCCAAAGTCAAAATCCGAGTCACGGTCCTACAGACAGTTTCTGAAGCAGAAATACATTACGCCTATGACTGTACCAGTCCACCTGCTTGACGTGTAACAATAATACATTTATAGTATATGGCCTTTTTCATATTCTGGACATTGAACACAGTGTGTAGGAATGCCTCCCCATTTATTTCACTTTCTGTAAAACCATGTAACTCTCAGCAAAAGCATTCGTTACTAACCTGAATGTAAACACAACTTGAAGTGAGAGCTAGCAGAGATAATTAAGAGTAAGCAGTGTCCAGGTGAAGGAATTCTGAATTTTACAAAGCAGGTGACAGTTTGCCACAACTGGTTGGATATGAGATGCTGCTCGATTGCTCTGATTTGTGCCAGAGCTCAAGTATGCTATCATGACACCTGAATAACTGGTATTTCAACACTTCACAAGGGAGATTGATGACAGTCTCTGCACTTAGCTTTTCATTGTGCTCTCCTTGGTTAATATACAAACTGTTCAGCTACCTGGCATGGTTCTTTTTGCTTAGTCACTGCAGCCAGTCATTGCTGAAGGGATCAAGTTGCAATTAACAGTAGAAAACATGAGAAGATATCCATGCTCTCCAGCACTTCAGCAGAAAGTGTGTGCCTGCCTGTTTGTGGAATCTCTGCTCTTATGACACACGCCTTCCCCTTTCACAATGAATATTTTGGTTTTCTCTGAAAAGGTGGTGGTCTTACCCTGAAACGTGCAACTTCATGCACGTGTGTTCAACATTAAGCTTTGTCCTGTGTTACTGCCAGTTTTCTGTTTGTTTATTCTTTAGGATGCATCAAATTGTATTGTACAGACACGCACTTAAAACGGTGCTCAGTTCCTCAGGGTATGTTGTTGACTAACATAAGAGTTGGTGTTGGACCTTCTGAAGGGCAGGCTGTAGCCCTGCCTAGCTCCACTACACCGTGGTCTTCCAGAGCAACTTTTGCCCAGTGTCAGCAGTTGCTTGGGCTTTTTTCATGCTTAACTCTGTTTTTGCAACAGTAAAATATATGTGAATGTGTTCTACATTTCATAATCTGTTAAAAAAATAATATGCTATGGAGCTGCATTTAGAGGCATTCAGCTTGAACAGTCTACTCTGGAAGAATAGAAGAAAGAAGTTGGAGAAAGACTGTAAAACTTGTAACACTGGGGGCGATTAACCATCAATTTCAATTGCAGTAAATAAAAAGAAACACCACCATTATGCAAGACTTTTATTTTCTGCCTTAAACTGATAAAAGCACATTTCTGATTTGAGGTAAACCATTAGAAGTAGTTTGCAGAGAGTATAAGTGTCTCTAAAAATAAAATAGCAACACAAAGGTCATGACAAGACTTTTATTTGTCTCTAGACCTTCATTAGGTAGTTCACACAGTAACTCTACACAAGCAATCTGGCTCAAACAACTGCACTGCTCGTTTGAAGGCCCAGTGTAACTGACAGGGAAAAACCCCATGGCAGTGTTACGACTGATGGAAAGTCATTGGTTCTCACTGCAGTTGGTCTCAGGCACTTTGACATGTAGTGTCAACTTGTTTATGAAAGCTCCTGCTGCACAATACACTCCACTTTTGAACAATTTTGCCTACTTGTACCTTCCCACGCAGGACCATGCTCACCATTTTGGTCACGTTCCCAATTGGAAACAACTCAGCAGAAGAGTGAAACCAGAAAAACCAAGTAATGGGAACTGTACTCCTTGGCACCCACGCAGAACCACCTGGACAAGGCAGCACATGTATGAGAGATCAGCAAATCATCAGTTACCTCCTTAAAATTTCCGATAAATTTTGAAGACATATTTTGGGTGATGAAGGAGCACATTCACATTTTTCCTTGGGTCAAATCCATGCATCCAGCCCATTTTGGTAGGAGACTGGATGACATGGATGGAGCAAACCCAGTAATATGGACAGATTAAGAGAGCAAACAAGATAAAAGCAATTCAGTGGTCAGGTCTGTTGCTGGTTGTGCATGAGATTCTGCCATTTCTTTTAGCAGCAACATTCCAAAGCATCAAAAGCCTTGACATGGAAATGGCTTACACTACATTATTTATTTTGTACAGGGAACTTGCGTAAGTTACCTTGACCATAAACGTTTTTCTGCTAGTTAAATTACTTGTACAGAGCACTTGTTAATCATGACACACCAGCAAGTCTTCCTTTAGGCCTAAAAATCATCACTAGCTGCTTTTCCTTGTTTAATTTCATTTTATTAAAATTCTTTGAAGAGTTTTTCTAAGAAGAGAAGTGAACAAACGATAGCCCTGCCAAGTCATGCTTTACAGTGAACCTAGTTTTTAAGGATGTTCAGTTACAGTCAATACCTAAGTAACACTTAAGAGGTGCTTCAGAAGTAAACAAAGAATATTAATGCATCTGTGTGACTGAATACATCAAGTATTCTTCAGTCCTTATTTATTTTCTAAGTATCTAAAAGTGATTTAACTTCTCAAAAACTCTTGGCTTTTTAAAGCAGTTATTGTTTCATTTGTAAGGCCCTGTTTAGCTCCTAAAAAGCCAAATTATTTGACATAATGTTGAATTATATAACACCACAAATGAGTTTGATGCTTTGTGGACAAAGAGAGTCCCTTTTCTAAAGGGATTGCAATGCAAGGCCCAGACCCTGCAGAAGCCAACACTAACCAAATTCAGTGGAATCTGTTACACACAGATTCTGTGACTTATTCTCATGCTTGTGTCTACAGTGTTAGGTTGTTAGTGAAAAGATCTGGATTTCAACCCTAATAGTGACAGAATAAAAACAGTAATAGTCCTTTATTGCCAAAGTTGCAGTCTACTTTTGCACAGACATTTTTGGTGCATACTTCCTATTATGCACTTTCAGAGGAAGACAGATATTAGACCTGTACTAATTTACTGCTGGATTTGAAGAGGAAGCTTGGGAGAAACATAATTCATTGTAATTCTGGACCTTTTGTAAGCACAGTTGCTTCTGCAACTTATGAAACAGAAGTGGAATGTTACAAATGATCCTTTAAGATACAAAAATAGACTGTTCCTCACTGCATTCTACTCTTTCTTTGCATCTTGGACATCTTTTTCTTCTTCATCAGAGTATACAGTGGGTTCCTCCCCATCCTTCAGCAGCTTACCAACGTGGTGATACTTAACTGAAAATTGGAAACAAATGAAAGTAAAAATCGAGTCATTATTCTGCCATGAAAATGTACTTTGTGTAACTCATATTGGTTTCCTAATTTAACAAAATGTTCCTAATTGTAAAGAAACACGTCTGAACTCCGTGTTGCAAACAGTGGAGAGAAGAAAAAGAAAAAAGCCGAAATAAAGTACCTGAACTACTGTTATGTTCTAACAAGTGAAAGAAAGATGCAAGTTTATGAGATACGGTTATCCTGTTGGCTGAGCCAGAAGATGGATGAATGTAGACGTGTGAAATGAGGGAACTCATCCAGCTAAAGAAGCAGAATCGTGGATTGGATTATTTCTCTCGCCATGCCAAAGCTAGTTTTTGAACTAATGGTGTTGTTAGAATATTTTAGTTATGCAAATATATACGTACAGGTAACTTAAACTTTTTGTGATGTATGCTGCCTGTACCCAACAGGGCTGCAAAGAGATCCTTTCTCCTGGAGATAAAGACAGTCCTACTGACTGGTTATGCAGCCAATAAGCTTCTGCTTTGTGCCCTTTTTTGAACAGGTAAAACAATATCTAAGAACTGAGAACAATGATATGTTGCCCACCTGTCAATTTCAAAGTAGAAGATACCTCTTATAATAGGTATTTTGTACTAGCATTGTTATTATAATAGGACTTTATAGCAACTAATTGTTACATTTACTAGAAGCACAGCAAACAGGGCACAGTTTACTGACAATCCTACTGTCTGACTCTTGAAATGGTAGATTTGAACACTGGGTTAGGTTAGAAATTTGGTAGCATAGTTCTATTTTCTGGAACACAGCTGTTGGCATCGTAAAACAACCTTTAACAGACTTGATTAAGACAGAGTCAAAATAGTAGGGGTGTGCCAGGTCAAGACTGAGACCTAATGCCATTACATGAAGAAAAGTCCATGCTAGCACAGTACAAGGTCAACACAGCAATCTCCTTAAAACTCTGGCTGGAAGTTCTTTTTGAGTAGCAACTTGGAATACGTTGGAATTGCACCTTAAGAACTAACACTACCAAAGCACAGAGAAACAGGGCAACTACGATAACGACTTCCTTCTGTTAATTTTAGAACAAATATACCAAGAGTGCAAGTTGCCTTTTCCTTTCCTGCTCTGACTATCACAGGCAAGGCAATGGCCAGAGATAGCATTTGTCTGATCATCTTCTGCAGAAGAAAGTTAGCTGGATGGTTTGGCACAAATCCAATAAAGTCACCATCAAGGCAATGCAGAATAATTTACTTAGGGTTCAAAGCTGTATCAAGAGCTCAGAAGGGTGAAGGCTTGGTTCAAACAGTCTTCAAAACTCAAAAAAATGCCAAGAAGCAATAATTCAAATGTTACTTCTGAGAAGCTGAATGGGACTTCATTTTTCAAAGCTTCAAAGCTAATTAGTTGTCTTTATAGATGCTATCTTTATTGTATCAGAGGCATGTTCCTTATTTCTAATTCCTGATAACTTTTTAGATGGTTTTACACACTTGTCCTATGACAAGAGTGTTTCCATCCAGCCCACTGTTCTATGAGACAGAGGGAAGGAGGGAAAGAGGGAGAACACAGGGAAAACCTGACATCTCTCATCATTTTTTGAATAACAGAAATTCTAATTCATAAACGTAAGTATTAACTCAAAGTAAGCTTCTGGACTGGTGCTTCAAATTGGCAACAGCCCTTTCACTGCTGCTTCCCTGATTACACACTGGTTAGCTACTTATTTGTCAATAGGTTTATAATTACTTACAAGTGAATTGTGACTCCCAGTCCCTCAAGGTCTCTTGCTGTGTAGCGTTGAGATCAGAGAGGTCGTCATAGTCATCCTTCAGAGCCTCCTTATCCAGGCAGAAAGTGGCAAGACCTCGGGATGCATCTCTTCCAGCAAAAATCCCATACGGGCCATCTTCAAAATAAAAACACGGGCATTATTACTACAGCAGTAACTGATGCTGTGTGATTTTCAGAGATTACAGCCCCCAACTGAAATAGATTATGAGTTCCTGCCCTGTTCTGAGGATCTCAAACTCCTGAAATGTTTTCAGACTTTATTCTACTTGCTAATAAAGAAAAATGGAGGAAGAGAACAAGAAATAAGACAATGTGGAGAAATACTGAGTCTGTTGGAACTTCAATCAACCAGGCAACAGTGCGTGGAGCACAGCAAGAGGGAGGGAATCAGCACACGGAGTGTCCTCAGAAAGTGGAACAAAGGGCGGGTTTGCAAGTCTGAGGCGAAACGGAGTCTTTCTAAGAGATGCTCTAGACTTCAAGAGCTGGAAGGACAACAACTTGACTGACAATGTGCTGCAGACGCTGGACGTTACTAATGTGGAAGAGATACCTGTTAAAATACAAGATGACCAATGCGTGCAGCTCACAGCAGATCGGGGATTCCTTATCAGACAGGCTCTTGCTACACGCCATTACTGATTAACTCGCTCATGACAAACATGTTGCAACTGGACACTGAGACTTCTTAGTGCAGATTACAGGAGCACTGCGTGAACTCTGCTAACCGCACACTGCCTGCCGCCTTCTATGCCTCTCTGCTCGCTGTTTGCTGCGCTCATCAAGAAGAATCTCACCTTTCCTCGCAACAGAAAACCAGCTGGCCGCACCCTGCGACGAGCCACTCACATTTCACACTGTCCAGAAAGGGAACACCTAAGGCACGGCCATTAAACACGCGGCTTTCAGTTCGCACAGACACAGAAGTGCAGGTGGAACCCCGCTACTCGGCGGATCAGCGCATTTTCTCCCTCAGAGCCCTCTGCTAGAAGGCCGGTGCGATCAATCTTTGCACCCTGACAGAGATAGCTCAACCCAATTCGCTACGTATTTCTTTAAGACAAACATTATGCAACAGAGCAGCGCACAACCAGCTCCGGGGATGCCACGTCCGCCCCGGGAGCGCGGGGCCGGCAGTGCGGCTCGGAGCAGCGCGGGGTGCGGAGGAGCTCCCGGCGCAGAGCGTTGCGACATCTCCGAGCGAAGCCCCGAGCGAAGCGCTGAGCCCAGCCCCGCTGCCCGCCCCTCACCAGGCCCGTAGAACTTGCTGGCGCGGGTCACGTCGAACACCTTCCCGTTGACGGCCATGAGGATGCGCGGGTCGCGCACGCCGTCGTAGTGCCGCAGCTGCTCCAGCGTGAAGTCGCGGCGCTTCATCTTGGGCAGCGGCGCCGGACCCGCCTCGCCCGGCTGCGCCTCGGGCCGCTCGCCCCGCAGGATCTGGTAGAGCAGGAAGAGGCAGAGGCCCAGCAGGCTCAGGTTGAGCGGCGAGCCCACGATCTCCAGCAACAGGCCGCCCCCGTCGCTCGCCGCCGCCTCTTCGCCCGCCATCCCCGGCTCCTCGGCGGCCATCGGCTCCGCTGCGCTCCGGCACGGCGAGCTGAGCTGTAGGGCGGGGCGGGGCGGGGCGGGGCGGGAGGCGGCCGAGGGGCGGGAGGCGGCGGCGTTCCGACCGGCAGGGGGCGCTGTGAGCGCGGCGATGGCACGAGGGGAGCGCCGCCATGCTGCGCCCCGCGCGGCGGGCTGAGGTGAGGGGAGGTTCGGGCTCTTCTGCAACAAAACCGCAGAACAACGGCTGCGATGTTATAATGTTATAACTTTATAACGTGCCGTTTGCCGGCTGCTCTGTTCAGTCTTCTTGTCACTGGAGATTATAGCCGAATAAAATGAAAGATAAAGAAGTTCTGACGTCTTCACCTGTTTAATACTGGGCTCACGCACGGCAGAGCAGCACGTTGCTGTCACCTGCCCCTCTGCGGGCTGTTTCGGTCTGAGCGTTTGTGTAAGTGGTGTCCTTACCACCAGTCAAAAAGAAGATAAATTCCTGCCCGGTCAGTGTCCTTATGCCCTCAGCGCAGGTCGGAGCCTGTCGTGGGGCATTGGGCGCAGTGCCAGCAAATGCACTGCGTATTTCTCACTGTCAGAAGGAACTGTAGCTCTGTGACCCACCGGGACTGTTGTTTACACAGAATCACAGAATGGCAGGGGTCGGAAGGGACCTCTGGAGATCATCGAGTCCAAGCCCCTGCTAAAGCAGCAGGTCGCACAGGTGGGCATCCAGATGGCTCTAGAATGTCTCTATAGAAGGAGACTGCACCACTTTTCCAGCAGATCACGCCCTGGCTTATGCTGATGTGTGGTTATTCCTCCCCAGGTGCAAGACTCTACACTTGCTCCTGTTGAACCTCATCAGGTTCCTCTTTGCCCAACTCTCCAGCCTGTCCAGGTCTCGCTGAATGGCAGCACAGCCCTCAGGCGTGTCAGCCACTCCTCCCAGCTTTGTATCATCAGCAAACTTGCTGAGGGTGGACTCTATCTCTTCCTCCAGGTCACTGATAGAGATGCTGAACAAGACCGAACCCCACACCAACCCCCGGGAAACACCACTAAAAACAGGCCTCCAACCAGACTCTGTGCTGCTGATCATGACTCTCTGAGCTCTGCCAGTCAGCAAGTTCTCAACCCACCTCACTGTCTGCTCCTCTATCCCGCACTTCATGGCTTCATTACAAGGATGCTGTGGGAGACAGTGTTCAATACCTTGCTGAAGTCAAGGTATGCACATCCACTGCTCTGCCTCCATCTTCCCAGCCAGTGATGACATCATAGAAGGCTACCAAGGTGCTCAAACATGATTTCCCCTTGGTCAATCCATTTTAACTACTCCTGATAACCTTCTTCTCTTCCAGCTGCTTGGAGGTGTTTAGGAGTTCTGTCTTTTGGGTACACAGCGCTGAGGTGTTCAGCAGTTGGCTCTGCCCTTCGAGGTGTGGGGTTTGGTTCCACCTGCTGCCTGGCTCGGGAAATTCCATGCTCTATCGATCAGCAAGCACATGGAGCTGGTCTTCATCGGTGGGTGCTGGCTTTTGTTCCCATCTGCTGTGGAGCCGGGAGAAGAAAGCTCATTGTTTTATCGATCCAGTACTGAGATCTGTGGTTGGTAATGAGGCAGGTTTGGGTTTCGATCCTGTTTGGGACATTGGATAAATCTTCTGAGCTTTAGAATTATTGAAATGAGGGGCTGTATTGCCTTGATGGTGCTTAATTCTGCTCAATGCAGGTACTGAGATGATATTAGATTTTGTTGTGCTGGTATTACATGTTAGAGAACTAGATGGAAAAAAAGAAAACTATTGGGATATCTTTCATTGCTTCCATTTTGTACAAGAGAAACCCAAACACCAAAATAACCCAGCCTGGAATTTGACCATGAACTAAGACACCGGAGGGAGGGAAAATAAGCTCTGTTTGTGCCCAGTATCCCAGAGAAACCATGCAAGGGCAGTTCATTCTTAGATAAAGGAGGGCTGGGAAATGTTGCCAGGATTGATAAAATCTCAGGTTATCTCCCACATAAACACTGGCACTACAAGTTAAGTTACTTAACTTTACGCTCCTTTTTTTTTTTCTTAACCTTCTGTCATACCCAAATGTATTGAGATATGTCTTATCTGGGGAAAAAATGAGAACTGATACTTAGAAATAAATGCACATTAAAAAAGATGATACATCACTTGGAGTTACCTACATTCGTGAGTCCCTCGTTACACATTTGTCAGTAGCACATTTGGTTGGCAGCGCATTTAAGTGGAACTGAGGTTCTGGGCAGAACTGAGTCGGCACCAGCTAAATGCCACAGGCTTTAGTTGTGCTCCCACAGTTACTTCTTGCCATTCTATAGACAACAATCTTTTCCTCCTTGAAGCCATGGTTAACACGAGAAGGGTTGATGAAGCAGTTCTCCTTGTTGAAGAAGAGATTGAATTGAAGAAAATGGCATTGGAACTCAGATTTCATATCCTTACAAATCAAAGCGGGTTTCTAAGTATTCCTGCTTTTTTCTTTTTTTTCTTTTAAAATACACAGTATAAATCTTTATAAAACTTTCTGACAAGGAAAAAGAAAAGAATGACGAGGAGCTGTAATCTCACTTTTCTCTTACTGACTGGTACCAACCTGTGCCAAGGAAACAGAATCCCTGCCTCATCTCAGATCTCCAGTTGGACAAACATGCTCTCAACGTTGGCTGCAGACTTTAGATTAAGCTGTCACTAGAGCAGGTCTGTTGCAGGTGCAGAGAGCTGGCACCTGGCCTAGGAATGCCGTGAGTTGTGTCTAGCTCTCAGATCAAAAGCACACACCATCTTTCTGATGGACATTTTAAAAATCTCCATCACGTTACAGTTTATTTTTCTGTCATCCAGCTCCATGCTGCAAGGAAGATCTCTGCTCCGTGAAGTTGACAGCAGGCTGAAAGCTCTCAAGATCCCATCATTCCTGGAGATACATATCTAAATATCTGCAGCATAAAACAGCTCCAGATGGGATTTATTTATTTACTTGTTGTAACCAAATTTTAGAAAATGTGTCAGGAAGGGACATCGGATAGACAGAGATGCTCAGAAGGAAAAGCATGCTGGAGCTTGCCACCTCCCCCTCTGTGTTTGCTGCCAGGATGGTGGTTTTCCATTCCATTGTGCCAAACAGGGCTGGTTGTGACAGGGAGGGGAGGGATGGGCGGTGACTGCGCGAGGGTTTGGAGACGTCTCGTTGTCTTTGAACCATAGGAAAAGTTCTAGACGTGAATTCTCAATGTAGGCTCCTTATTGTGAAAGGCAGCCAGTGCCAAAAACAAGCTGGGCAGCCTGACAAGCTGTGTGCGCTTTGGAAGAGGGAGGGAAAAAGGAAAATGCGGGTCGGTGTGATTCCTGCAATGTAACAGTCTTGGTATCCCTAGAAAGCACAGTGCAAGACACTGAAGGAGTAAATACAATCCCTGAATTCCTGAAAGTAACTCCTTGGATTTGCTTAGAGCTCAGATGAGCCAGGAAGACTTTCTGTATGGAAAACAGCTGGATGACATGAAAGAAACAGCCCATTCACAGACTGAGACAAATCAATCTTGCTGTTGTTTCTCAGGGGGAGCAGGAAATACTCCCTCTGCTCCACCGGTGCTGGGTAGGGAAGTGCTGTGTGCACGTGTGCTACAAGGACCAACTTTCACTCCCTCTGGAGATGGTCACTTGGCCTTTCTGGGGCATGAGCTGCCTGTTCTCAGCACTGTATCACTGACATTGGACCAGTTCTCTCAGCTCTGCTGGAGTGCCAAGTTTGCCACAGGGCAGGGCAGTCTCTGTCAATGTGTGCACTGACAATCAGCTCCAGCATTAATAGGGTCAACTTCAGAAGGGATGCAGCAATGAAGTAGGACGGCAGAGCTTTCACGTAACGTGTTAGTTACAGAAACACAAGATAGGTACAGATTCTCATCTCAGCGTGAGTGACATTTCTGCTTCAAACAGTGCTCACTGCTTTCATATCAGAGCTTTCACTGCTTTTGATTCAGTGGCCAAATCCAGAGTGGCACAGGTGAGGGGAGGGTGGCTGAAAAAGAAAGCAGCCGTAGGAAGACGGACCTGTGGAAGCAGCTCCCACTTGCTTTTTCCCCAAATCGCCCAGGTGCTCAGTTTCATTCAGTACTCTTCCAAACACGAGCCACGTTTCTACTGTTGCACAGCTGGTTACTTACACCTTCGCTCGCTCTGACCGCAGCTCGGGCAGCCGAGCAGCACCCGGCGGCACCCAAACCCGGCACACGTGCGGGAAGCGCTGCGGGAGGAGCCGGGGCCGCGAGGGCAGCCCGCAGCACGACGCCGCACCGCACCGGGGGCGGCACCCCGTCCCGTCCCGTCCGCGAGGAGCGCCCTCGGAGCCCGGCGCCGCGGGGAGGGGCCGCCGCGGGGCTGCGGGTGAGTGGCGGCGGCGGCGGAGCGGGTGCTCGTGGCGGGGCCGGGCGCGTTCCCGAGGAGGGCTGCGTACGCGTCGCTGCCGCCGCGCCGCCCCTGGAGCGCGGGGTCCGGCGTCCGCGTGAACCCGCAGCCCTCCGGGCTCGGACCTCTGCACCTGGTGCCTCCGAGCTGCTGTCTGACTTAGGTGGGTTCGCCGACTCGTCGCAGTGAGCGGTGCGAACGGGGCTTCGTTTTTGCCTCCTGCGTCGCTCCGGCACTGCCGGCCGTGCCCCTCACGCCTGCCGCCCCGGGGCCGGGGGAGCGGGAGCCGCGCGGTGCGGGAGCCGGGCCGCGGCGGGGACGCGGTGAGATCGGCGAAGGGAGCAGCCGAAGGATGCGCGGGCAGCCGCTGGGTCCTCGATGTCCTTTTGCTGTTACGAGCACGAACTCGCAGACGGCCGCGTGTCGGGAGCAAAAGCTCAATCGCACATCTTTGCCGAATTTTCTGTCATACAGCTCTTGTGCCGGTAGGAGGGGCTCGAGTCAGGGCAAGCGCTCCCGTCGAGCTGCAGAGCCGCGGGCGGTGCGAGCGGAGCGCCGCCGACCCCATCGAACCGCCTGCAGGCTCTCCGCTCTGCTCCGGCTCCTGCCTGGGCAGCGCCTCCCAGAGCCGTGCCTGCCCGCGTCCTCCGGCCACGTCCTGCGGGATGCTGAGCCTGGGCGGCCCTCCCGCAACCCCTGGCACCCGTCAGAGCCCTCCGGCGCAGGCCGAGATGGGCTTCGATTGACTTCAGCCCTGCAGTCGGGGTTTGGAAAGAGTGCACGTGTGCCCATTCCCTTGGGGTTACTGTTACTGCCGCTCTTTTCTGCTTTGCCTCGTCCTTTTGATACTCCGGGGGATTTGATGGAGGTGGCTTAAAGAATACTGCTGGGAACCCTTAAAACAGCCCTCGAAAGTCAAGTGTAAGGGCACTCTGTTCTTAACAGCTTCACGAATGTGAGTTTTTTATTTGTTTTGCTCTCACACAATATATTTATGACAATTAGGATTCCAGCACCCTTGTAGATTTGTTATGAGAAATACTTACATGTCTTGCTGCTATAAAACATTTTATTCAGTTATGTACCTATACTATGTGCTTTCACTACTATGCAAAGCCAACTTGTATGAACCAAAATCAAATTTCTGAGTTTCCTAAAAAACACTGGAATTAGAATACTTGTTTCACTTAAGTTCCTTGCTTGCGATTGGATGGGAGCTTTCTGAAACCAGAATGTCTCAGATTGCTGTGACCAACAGGATGGAGATATGCCCAGTGCAGATCTGATGACTCGAAACTTTGTCCCTTGGAACCCACAGCACAGGTTTTGGCTGTATCTGGACATTTGGGAAGCAGTTACTTCTGTAGATTTTTCTTCAGTCTTTCCTGCTGCCGATAAGCACCAACTCAACCAAAAAGTTAAGTTTTATGTCTTACAAAGTGTCCTGTTTCAGAATTAATGTTTGCCTCTACTGGAAGTGTGGTTTAATTTACCAGTCCCAGTGCTGCAGACAGCAGCGCAACTACATTTTATTGTCACAGAAGAAGCTGTATGGCGGTCAGAGAAGAAGTGAGAAGTTCAGCTTGATCCAAGCACCCGCTTCGTACAGGGCCATTTATTTAAAATCCAAATAAATGTGTGTAGAGTCCATTGGTTATTTGGAATGTTTCACAAGAAAGCCCTATCTGTGCATGCAGATACTGGGATCGTGTGTAAGCACTGAGGAAGGGTTGAGGTGTCCCTTGTTTTTTAAGAGCTGGGAAAATGAGCACTTGGCGAACAACACTTTGTGTACATGGGAGAGAGTCTAAAACATTTAATGCCAGCAAACACGTCTTTAATCCTTACTGCCTGATCTCTGCTAAAATCCACTACGACTTTGACCAGAAAGCTTACTGTATTCGATACTGCTGAAGTATGTTAGAGATCTGTTCCTATATATGTATTTATTTCTATGAAATCTCTGTATAAATGAAAAGAAAGCACATGTTGGTATGGACAACTAGGGAGTTGAATTATTTTTCCCCCCTGAGGATTTGCAGTAATCCTTATGTTTGTATTGCGGACAGTGAACGTGGTGTGGTTGTTCTCAATATCTTTAGTTACGTAACGTAAGCACCCAGCTGTGTAATAAGTCAGGCAGAGGACAGAGCCCTGTGACTGCCATCCCTGCTGCAGTCTGCAACGACAGGTGATGATTGGGGAGCTGGTCTCGGTGCGAGGACTCTCGCTGTTTTTAATGAGCTCTGGATGTGGCCCAGTCTTGAGCTGCAGTGGCTTGACTTTATTGGAATGCCACCAGAATCATGTTGAGTCATGCGTACGCAGATACATACACATCCGATGAAAGTCGAACATAGTTTTCAAAAGCCATGCCAACGCCACAAGCATAGATGCCATTTGAATTTCATTAGTTTCTTCTAAATTAATTCAATAAGATCATGAGACTTTATTACTTTGTCGTTGGTTTTAGTGGAAATACAGTCCTCTCCCCCATCGTTCCCTCAGATAAGCTTCAAGAAGGCTGCCTATTCTTCAGCCCGTTAAAGCTCAGTCTATTGCTTAAGCATAAAGCTATGTGCATTTCTCTCCATCAGGAGGGGCTTATCTCCATATCTTTGGTTGACAGCTTGTATGTGCAATGGAAGGAGTGCTGCAGGTCAGAACTTGAAACCACCTCTTTGGCAAGCAGCAGATGCTAAGATTTGCAGCTGATGGTGTTAACAAGGATCATTTCAACTTATATTCCTCCCTCATTGTTGCCAACTACTGCAGTTTCCCCATAATCTCATGCGATCTCTTCAGGTCATAGCTCACACAGAGAAACGGTCATGCAAGGCGCTAAATCTTCTGACCAACTAACAAAGCAAAGCCAGGCAAAAAAGCCCAAATGCACAGCCCCAAAGCTTGAAACAGGACCTGCAGAAACTGAACATGAAGGGAGTGCCAAATGTTATTTCCAAAATATCCACTTGTTGCATAGTTTTGCTGACTCAGACGTGTTGAATTTGGGGTGACCGCACTTCTCAAAGCACTTAAGACTGTAGGAAGTAATGAGGATCTGATTTCACAGCTTCTCTGTAAATTGTTCCTTAAAAGTCTGTAGGGTAAAACAGAGGTTAGTGCTCGTGACTTTACTTGTGCTTTGCTTAGAAGTTGAGCTAACCTCAGCCAAATGGTACGCCAAGGAGTTACACAGCTTCTCATGCTTTCACTGCTGTGCTCTGGATCATCACCTGCTGTTCCAGCCCTTTCCTCTTCCTGCCGAACAAGCAGCTCTTTAATTCCACTGACATTTGCTGACACAAAGAGACTATTACCATTAAATACAAAAATCTGTTAAATAGAACTGCTATAATTGGTCAGAAAACGTTGCAGTAGTTTGCAGTTGACCTTGTCTTAGGCTGTCTCCCAGTTTACACTTGGTAAGGCCATTTTTGTATTCCATGGGGTTGTGTGGGAGGGGTACCACACAATGGGGCAGGCTGCTACGCATTGGCTGAATCTTTGCTCTTTTGAGAGCCAATGCTCTTTTTAAAAATAATCATTCATAATCATTTCTAGCTTAAGATCTGGGGACACTTCCTCACCCTAGCCCACAGTACAAGGCAAAGCAGCATTGTTCCCAGGCTCGTTGCTGACTCGCTGCACATGACTGCAGCCAGGTAACAGGGACTTAAGGCTCTTCTTCACATCTCAGGATAAATCTTGTCTCTGTGACTCAGAAAACCATTCCTATTTTCCGGTGTACTGGTAGTGATGGGCAGGGGAAGGCTTAGAAAAGACGCATTCTCTCAACCTGTTTTCTGTCAAAGTGGTGCCAGGATTTCTGAGCTCTGAATTTACCTTCTGTTTTCTGTGATAGATTTCACTGCTCAGTTGGGAGAAGCGAAAGGGTGAGGGAGAGAAAGCAGGGCAGCCTGGCTGTGTGGTTTATGTGGTATTTGAGAAATGGGCCAAGAGCTTCTCTATAAATTTAAACTGCAGTCCCATATATACAGTATATTTATCCAGGAATATGCTACAAGCTGGGAATATGTATTAGCATGCTTCCTTGACTTTGTTGCTGTTTCAAGCTATGCGTTTCATTTAAGTCTGCCAGGAAATGGTTTAGCACCTCACAGTCAGCTCATGAGTTTATATAGCTGACTCTTTAAATCTTGGTTAAAAAAAAGGAGATAGGAAGATGATGTTATTGAGAATGGGGCATAGAAAACCTCCCGTGCACTGGGAAAGTAAAGTCACCTGGAGATGCTATTTCAGAACTGCTGTGTGGAAGTTCTTTTCAGAATTCTTTGTTCTTTCTTTGCAGATATATGAGGAAAGATCATATTTACAGGTGTGCAAAGCTGTACAGTTTTAAAGTTGTCAGTCCTTTGGGAGAGACATAGATTGCAGCCGTTCCCCTTCAGACTGTGTTTCAAAACCACAGTGTGGTGGATTTGCTTACTCTTAAGAGTTCAGGAGCAGTAATGATAGAGTGAGCAGAAGCACAGTAAACAGCCTACACGTATAATGTTAACTACCAACACTACCAACATGGAGTTCTTTAAGCACTGATTTTTTAAAGTCCTTTTCTTTTGGGGGGATGTAGCCTTTGTGCAATGCATTATTGCTCTGTTGCCACAGTGATGTCTGAAGAGAAGATTTGATGAGTGTTAAACTCCTAATGCTGTGATATTTTATTGTGGAAGAAAATATATTAAAATGTTAAGGTTCTTAAAATAAATCAGCTTAAAGCAAGAAATCAGAGTCAAGGAAAGGCTATCATTTATCACTGAAGTTCTTAAGTTAGTTGATTTGTTGAGCTCATAGACTATGCTAAGGGTTTTATGTTGTGGTTTTAATGAGAAGCAGTGTAAAATTGTGTTAAATGGAAAAAGGGGAGCAAAGCAGCACCCAATGAGTGGTGAAAGTCTCTTTCCCTGGCGAAGGGGATTTTGCATGCATAGCGTATGTGGGACTCTCCAGAGATGATGTATTTGCTGGTTTTGTAGCAGCCTCTGAGCAGAGGGAAAGCTTCATCATGTCAACGGTTTTACTGATGACTAGTAGTCACTCTGCAGTGCTCAGTGATACTCCCTTGGGATTTATTATTATTATTATTTTACTAATATCTCATTATAGTTAGCAATTACATATGAATTTATGATGAAAAAACTTTATGCAACCTAGGAGAAATATCCAGAGTCTCAGCAGTGTTCGTACTTGGTTACAGTTGCCTTAGTGAAAGAGTAAAACTTATCCACTTTGAGAAAATAATGTGGTATTGGTGTTTTGCAATCAAGAAAGCAACTCAAATCCATCCTGTAACTTCTCTTAGCAACCTTTCATTGCTTTTAAAGACAATCTAGTCAGTAATTCACACCATATATAAATATTCCTTAATAAATGGAGATCTTGCTTAGCATTTGTGTCCAAAGGTAGCTGAGCGCAGAGCAGGCACGACTTGTCCTTAGGCTGCACACTGGCTTATCTCCAGGCAGTGCCTCAGTTTGTCCCACTGCAGGCAGTGTTGTGCATTAGCCTCTGTGCTGTACTCAGAGGGGCTGTTTCATGGCCTGATCTGTGTTTGCCTTCTCACGTGGGTGCTGCCAAAACTAATAGAAGAGATGGGTGACTTTTCAGCTCACGGCACAGGTTGACAAGTGCTCCTTGTCCCATTGGGATTTGCAGTGTTGGCTGGTATTTCACTGGATGGAAGCTACCAAGATGGAAGCAAGAAGTCAGTACCCAAAGCCAACGCCGTCGGATCTCAAGTGTGTTGTGTCTGGGCCAGCAAGATGGACCAGAGTGGTGGGGCTGGGTTGTGGCATTTGTCCTGGGAGAGCTGTACAAATCTCCTAAACCACTTCGTAGAGCAGGAGGACAATGGACTTCAATTTGTCATGACTCTCAAGTAGCTTTTTCAGATACTGCTGGTCCTGTGGCAGTAGGTGGACCCATCAGCTCAGCACTTGTTTAAGCTCTGTAGTTGTACCCTTTGAAATGGGATGGACCAAGCTGAGATCCAGTTTGAGCATGTGTTTAAGTGACTTGGTGACTCAGAACTGTAATTTATTCAACAGTTTTAGGTAAAATTCTTCTGCAATTAGCGTATTTCCTGCTTGTAGATATGTAATCATTAGATATTCTTCCCTTCCCATTATGATGGGAGCAGTGCCAGCATATGTAAGAGACAGTTGGGAACAAACTGGATATTTAAAGATTCCCAGAACTTGAATCTGATATATATGTGAGGCTGCTGGGTCAGGACTCTGCTGGGGTATGGAACTGTGCTGGCACAATTGGCTCAGTATGGGGTATGTTTTATTATGTGATGATTTTAAAACTCTGGGTAGGCTGGGCCAAGTTGTGAGGTGGAGTCACTGATTTCTAGTTTAACTCAGCCTTTTGATGCCAGTGATTCTGTAGGAGTTCCCACAGCTGAAGCCTAGCTAGTGAACTTAGTTATCTTAGATATTTATAGGGTGCCTATTCTTGTAGGGTCTTTCGTTATGGAGAGAGGGAGGATGGGAAAAGACTCTAAAACACAGTTCCAAGCACCAGGAGCTTTGGGTTCAGTCTCGGTTTGTGGTTTCTGGAAGAGTCACTGGATTACTCTGCCTCAGTTCCCCATCTGTATCCGCAGCATAGAGTAAGACTGCATTCTGTGCAGAGGGATGCAGGTCTGGCTTGTGATTAATCTTGCAGATACCAGGTGGTGGGAGTAAATTTATTATTACTCAGTGCATTCTACTTATTTTGCAGTTTGTGAAATGAAACAGATACTGTATGCCTGCCTTAAAGCAGAGGAAAGCTAACAAAGGAAAAGAGACGTTACCATTGCCTACTAATTTGAGTTAAATGTCAGCAGTATGCAGTTCTAACTCGTATTTTTTTGTTCATTTCCCTTTGGAGCAATAAAGCCCGCAGGCAGGACGTTCTGGAACTTCACTGCCCTTCTCTGAAAGTTAATGGTCACTTTATCTTTAGCCTTGTGTTTGCAGGCACTGGAGTCAGCCAGTCTTTTCCTCAGAGCTGTGCTTCTGTGATTTCCTGTATTACTTCAGCCCGTGAGATGGTATCTGAGATGACCTTCGCTTTTGAATTTTTATTTCAGTGGCAGCAGAAATTCAGGATGCTGACAGCCTTCAGAACATTTTTCCAGATGTGCAAGTCCCTAATTATACCTGTGCAAACAAATCAGGAGTAATTCTTTCAAAGAGGTGGGCCTTCATTAGCGCGAAGCCAATATACATGGGAAGTCATTAAACTTGATTGCTTATTCACAGCACAGGCGTTACTGGCAGTGTAGGTCTGATCCAAGAGTGCACGGTGTGTTGCAAGAGCATTGACTGGATCTATCCCTAGAGGGGAATTTGGGAAGAATGGGGTGCAGAGAACTCCAATCATTATTCAAGGCGTCTTGGGATATTTGTTTAGACTCAGTAGCTGTTACCTCTGATGTTTGACATGTAGACTAGGCAGTGATCCATGTGCCTGGAGCCACGTACCGTGTTCTCACATTTCTTTCCAGATGGTCTTGCATATTGGTGCCTGCCTGGACTCCAAGGAGGAAAAGTCGTGTTGTTGGAACGTAATGTTTTTTAACACAGTATTTTCCTAAGTCAGAACGTGTAGAAATAGAGCTCCTTTGTTCAGCTTCCATACTACCCAAACTTAGACAAAAGAACCACAGTTTTCCAGTATAGAAAATGTTGACCATGCTGGTATTTTCACAGGAAATACCAAGCTCTTCCTCTGTGTCAAAAAATAAAAATAACAAAAATCTGCTTTTCATTCGAACTCATTATAATGTTAAATTTTAGATTTATGGTCTTGGATGGAAAAAAAGCAGAGACGAGAGGCAGCACTTCCTGCTACATTGTCTATGTACACAGGGGCCTCCTTAATTTCTCTATAAATAATGCATTTTTACATGCAAATCAATTGCAAATTAGTAAAATGCAGTAAAACACTCCTCCCTCCATCTGTATTGTTTGTTTGGCAATTGATAATTTCTGACACTGAAGTCTGAGGATATGTCTGTGATCCTGCTGCAAATCTAGGGGAAATTACCTTTTAAATGACACATGGTCCAACCTTCATCTCTAGATAATCCAGGAAGAGATTGTGTTTGACTGTGCGGACACAAAAGAGGCACAGCCTAGGGAAGACAGATGTAGTGTACTGGTATCTTTTTTGCCGTATTTTAAATTCAGTAACACACTGGATATACCATACTGAGGTTAATCTTTGCTCCTTGCTCAGAATTGAAGATAGGATGTTAGTGAGAAACTGTGAAGCAATTCATAATTGGAACTGCCAAACACTAGAATCAGAGACTCTATGTATTGCTGCAGTCTTTGCAATACTCTTTTCATTGAAGGATCTTGCAGCCAGTCCTCCAGCAGGAAATAACAACCACTGAAATCCCCCAAATCCCAGACACTGCACACGAAGTGTAAAAACAGACATAATGAGATCAACATACAGTAATCAGACTCCAAAGCAAGTATCGTGGCAAATTCTTCAGGCTCAGATGCGTTAATAAGAAGCTGATATAATGCACAGTTAGAGGCTCCTGGCTGTACTCTACTTTCAGAGATAGGCTTTGACCCTCATTTTCCTCCTAATATTAATCACAGATGGATGTATAAACTCTGAAAGGCAGAAATCCTCTTATCTTCACTTCTTTGTTTTCTGCAGAATACTGTGGGTGATTCCAACCCAGTTGCTTAAAGCTCTGATAGTGCAGCTTTTAACAGTGATGTTTGGACAGTTGTTTCTTGAGTATTGCAGCATTTTCGCTGAAAATTCCCAAGCCGGGCCCATTTGCCAGCCCAAGAATCTCACTTGTAAGAAAAATGAACATGTTTCTGCATTGGAAAAGTGTTCCTCAGGGTCACATTTATGCTAGCACGTGGTTAAATGATCCATGTGCCAAATGCAAAGAGCACCGTGGTGTGGGGAGAGCAACTTGCAGTATTGCAGTTAGATTTCGGTGCAGGATTTGTTGCAGTTATTATGGAAAGAGGGCTCAACGTGTGCTTCACACGTTGGAATGGCACAGTTTTCTAAGTACTGAGGCAAGATCAAGTGCAGCATAAAAACTAGTCTGAAACCTCTCAATCTCCAGTTGGATTCTGGGAAAAAATTCTTCTCTGAAAGAGTGGTCATGCACTGGAATGGGCTTCCTGGGGAGGTGGTGGGGTCATCATCTCTGGAGGTGTTCAAGAAATGTGTAAATGTGGTACTAAGGAACGTGGTTTAGCAGGGAAATATTGGTGGTAGGTGGATGGTTGGACTGGATGATCTTGGAGGTCTTTTCCAACCTTTATTGTTTTCTGGCTCTATGGTTCTTTTCTATGAACCTATGTTTCAGGGCTTGATGATAGCAGCTGGAGAGCTGGGAGCTAGACGCTGGCCCGTGGATTTGCCCCACCCTCCTTGTTTCATGTCCAGACATTGACTGTGTTACTTTTTCACTGAATTCTCACTAGACAGGTACTGTGCTTTTCACAGCAGCAAAGCCTACTGGAGCAACACAGCCAAAGCATGACCTCGTTAGGGACTGGGAGAGAGGGAAGTAGGCTGCGTTTTGGGAGGGGCTGAGAGCTAGAAGTGAGAGACCAACGTGTGCCTTGTGAATAGGAAGTCAAGGCAGAGACACCATACACGGGGAATTTGCTATGGTCTACCAGTTTACCGTAGGATTTCTCTTCCTACCCTTACACTTGCACGCTGAAAAATTAACCAAAAACTTTTGTCTCCTGAAAATTGGTTGAGAAGTGGTCTAACAGCCATGTTTAAACACAGTTGGTGAATAGTGAGGTGTCAGAACTCCGTCACATCTGGTCTTTCCTGCTGTGTTGCACCATGCACGTGTCCTGATGCTGCTCAAGCCAGCTTTGAGTGGGCTTTTTGAGAAGCATGAAGTGTTTGCTGTCTCAGAGCCCAGAAGGTAAGGACATGGTTAGCCCTTGGAGATTTAGCCGCAAGAGGCTGCGAGAAAAGCAGTAGATCTGTTGGACATGAAACATATTTTGCATTGCTTGTTGTGCGTGTAGCTCCTAACACCTCTGCTGTTGGGCTGCTGGTGTGTACCCTGTGTACGTGTGTGTGTGTAGGAAGTGGCTGTGGAAACGGGCCAGTGTTTTCAGCTTATTTTAAGTTTCCCGTATTGGATTACCAGTTGCTGTTGATTACTTACTTTGAAGAGGTCTTTCTTGTTGAAATTGCCCATGAAACAGCTAAGTCTCTGATTTTGTGAATTGTATCTTAGTGCAGCCTTTCTCGATGATTGAGTTGCTGGCCTTGCCCAGACTTGCCTTCCTCCTTCCCTTTGGAGAAATTAAGAAACTTGGGAATCTTCACAGGCACTGCCGCTACCTCTGCATCACCCCGAGGAAGGGCACCTTGCCATCTGGAGCGCTCGTTCCACCTGCAGACAGACAGAGAGGATGAAGGCAGATTAGGATGTGCAGTGATCGCAGGGAGTAGTAAGGTTATTGGGCTGTGGTGGGGAGCAATGGCAGTGAGTTGGGAGAAGTCAAGGGGAATGCTTGTTTCAAACAGAAATGGGCTAGAATGTTTTTTTTTTTTTCAGTCAGGCCAAGCCACAGACTTTAGAGGAAATTCAGATCTGATTCAGCTTCCAGGTGTCTAAACTTGCTCTCTTCCCTATCTTTAAAGAACAATCTTTAGTTTGCCAAAGTCTGTACTCTGTGGTTATTTGGTGTTCATCTACTTACCAAGCTGAAAACAGCTTTTATTAATTAACTGGCAGCAGAGCAGCCCACTCATTTAGCACTTGACAAGGAACGAGCTAATGTCAGCTTGGCTCCTGTTTGACTGCATGACCTGTATAAGCATACATGACTGCTTACTTGCACTGTGGACTTGGAGCCATGATATTTATCAACATCACAGGTTTTGGATCTTTACCCAGAAAGCTCAATGTGTAGCTATTTGGAGCTGTGCTAGAGTTGAAGAATCAGAGCCATGAATAAGAAATGCTGCCATGAAGTGGCTTGGAGACTGATATGGAGATAGAGAATAAAAAGGAGTAAATCCTGAGGTGGGGTAATTATTTTTAATGACTGTTTACCAGTCTGTGCTTCTTGGAAAGTAAAAGGTCTTTCTAAGTGGTGCAATGTGTGTGGGTAAATTTGCCAGTTCCTGGGAGCAAGACTACATTTGACTTAAGTAAGCACCAACAGATGAAGATTTGCACATTCAGGTAACTTCAAGACAAAAACCAAGCGCATGAAAGACAAAAGAACAATGACAGGAAACATTCTGAAGGCAAACCATCTCAGGTGGTTAGGAGACAGGGAATCTGCTTTGTGTTGATAAAAAAATATGATTTTTTGAATCTTGAGGGCCTCTGTGCTAGTTAAAACTACAAAATTCTTCCAAAGCCATCAGGATTACGCCCTTCCACTGCCTTTAGGATTGAGCCTTCCCACTAGAAAGCCGTTTGATCTTTCTTGCTTTAAAATACAAATGTGAACTTCTGATGAGGTTGCCTTCATTTCTTGCTAGAAATGTTTCTTTTGGCAGCGTTTTCTGAACCAAATGCTGGGCAGATTTCAAATGCAGCCCCGTGTCCGAGGTTTTGTACGCTCACCCAGTGAGAATGTTTCCCCAGTAATCTCCCTGAATTCCTTCTCAGTGGTTGATAAACTACAACCAAAGTCTCGGATTGACTTTTTTTCTGTGGGCTTCTCAATGGGTGGAGGCTAAGGCTCGTAGCTGGCTCGTAATTAGGATGAAGAGTTTGGACTGGAATCATTGTGTCAAACACAGTAATTCAGGACAGCAGTAGAACTAATATCAACTTGTGCTAGTGCGTTTTTGCATCTTTTGCAAATAGAAAGCACATCTTTTTCAGGTCAGGTTGGATTTGCAGTTTTTCTGTGGATGGCATTGTGAAAGTTTTTTCTCTTTTGCTGGAAAGCTAGATGAGAATATGATTTGGTTTGTTAGTGATAGCTCTTGCACTTGACATCATTTATCATTTGTGTCACAGCTTTCCTTTATGTATGGGATTGTATAGAAAATAAATGGTGTTCAAAGGTTCATAATTCATAGGTTACACAGTTCTGCACTGTTATGAAGCTGCTGCAACGGTCAGTTCTGGGACCGTGCACCAGGGGGACATTTCTCAAACTTCGTGTCTCTCTTGCAGGAAAGGTGTTAAAATATTTCTCTTAATATTCTAGAAGAAATGGTTCACATTAGACACTGGTATCCATCGATGGTGCGTTTCAGCAGTGGTGACAGTGACAGTGAGGCATCTCTACTGGTGCAGGTTTTGACAAGCACAGCATCTAGGCTCTTGTTCATCACTGGCAAAAACGCAGAACCAGTAGTGGTGACTTTATGAAAAACAGTGTTTTGTAGCTGAGAATTTGCTCTATGAAATGGTGTGATTGTGCTCTTTGTAACAGTTGTAGTTTCCATGGAAATAAATAGGGGGGCATTACTTTCGGAGCGACCTTTGTGTATGTGGCCAAGGCAGTTTGTGTTCACTCAGTGCCGCCCAGGCGAACCAAAATGTTGGGCACCTGTGCTGCATGCATTTAATGCAGTGTAATGCTGATGTGTGGGCACCCTGCTGACCCTGGACTTGGGTCACTGTCTGAACAGAGCTGCTGTGGGCTGTGGGCATGTTCCCAGCATTAAACCATAGCTGTTCTCCTTCTTCTGCACCCACGAGGGTCTCCTAGTGGCAGTGAGGCACAGCTGCTGTGTGTGTCATCAGTGGGCATTGCCAGGCAGGGTTTTTCTACAGACATGGTGGCTGTTTGAAATTCCAGAGCTTCTCGCCTGGCCCTGCGGTACTGCAGGGACGTAGTTTTTGCTGTTAATGTGTGGAGCAGCACATTAGAATTGCTTGTGATTTACAGTGAGTTGGGCTGACGCCTGTGCTGGAAGGTCCTGTGCACCCTTTGTGTGCTGGAGAGTGGCTGCAGGTTTGTGTGCTGATAGTGTGAGTATTTTCCGTAGCCCGTTTAAAAAATAACAAAAATGATGTAATCTCTTCGGGGCTTCTTTATATCCTAATTACAGTCAATCTCCTCATTAGTCCCGCAGGGAGACAGAACCAAATGCCATATGGTATTTGACACTTAGGATGCCGTGCTCACCAAGAGCTGGAAGGAGGCAGGGAAAGGGGGAGTTAACAATTCATAACCATGTATGGAGCAGGCACAGCCCTCCTTGGACCCGGTTCAGCAGAGTCTGAGGGCCTCAGATCAGGAACTTTATCTGGCAAGTAATTGCATCGGCACGCTGCCTTTCTTGTGTGTGCGTGTGGGCACTCGGTGAGCAGGGCACAGAGCTGCTGAGTCTTTGTGCTAGCATCCGTGCATAAGGATGAATTAAATGCCTGCGAAGGACCATGGCTGGATTCTACAGTTGCCTGAGAAGTGAGAAGTAAGTGCCGTGCGGAGCCCTCCCCTGCACCACGGTGGGTACGCTCACGCTCTGCTTCTCTGGTACTGAGCAGCACTGCACGGTGTGCTCCTGCCCTGGGACCAAAGTGCCCTTCTGAGCACCAACGTGCAAAAAGTCAATATGGAAAAAGTCATGACTGAAATGCCAATTTGATGAGAATTAGTTGTTTCTTTTTCCTTCACAGATATACGTGTCCAGCAGCAAACACTGAAAGGGGAATGAATCTTTTGCAGTCCAGTTGTAGTGATGGGAAAGTGTCCTCTTCTTTATTAATTAGCTGCACTGTTCATGTATTAACAAATAACAAGAAATGCAGAAATGCACGTTGGCTTTAAAAAATACTCAACTAGAAATCTGATATTAAATGTTTTTGTATATCTAACCTGAAGTTTGTTCTGTAATTCCACCCTGCTGAGAGATTTGATTTGCAAGAAATTCTTTCGATTGCAGAGCGGGCTGCAGAGGGAGAAGTGGATGGGACAATGCACATTAGTGTTGGTGCTTTAAATCACCATGAAGACAGCTTTTCTCTTTCCTCTGACATTCTCCCTGCTAAGGAGTGGAAGAAAATTTTCTGCTGCAAAAACTGAGGGTGGGTTTTGATGATTATTTGCATCAGCAGACTGTAGAGGGCTCTACTTTTGCATACAACGTAGGATTACAGGAAGTGAATATTAACAGTGAAAAGCAAGCAAAATTGTATCTTGAGGCTTAAGATATGAATGATGATAGTTAAAGGCAAGGATGAAGGCTTGGATAGCAGGTCAAAAGTAAAGCTTGCAGCTTCCTCCTCCTCTTCGTACGTCTCCTAAAGGCTGCATCCCTTATGCCAGGTGTCTCACTTTACTCTGCTGAGCTACGGGTTTTCAAAGTCTCCCAGTTCTTTCTGAATTTCAGTTAGCATTCCTATCCTATGCTGACTCTTTTCCTCCTTTGAAACTTGTGACAATGCCTACAAGAAGGGATGTAAGTATTTGGAAAGCAAGTTTAGGTTAGGAATGAGGGGGAATGCAGTTGTGGAAGGCAGGGAGAAGCTATAAAGGATGGGCAGCAGATGAAGCTTCTTCCATATGACATACGATCACTTCCCTCCTGTGGAAATCCACCTGGTTCATAAAGGGCAGCATTTTTTTTCTAAACAAACTCTTCTTTCTTGTTATTCTTCAGTTTGGTTTTGACACTGGATATGTGTGTAGATTATATTCCTCATCCTGTTGTCTCAGCCCTGTTATGTGTTCCCAAGTGGGTTAGTGACTATTAATACTTTGTACTCATTACAAATTTACATGCAGCTTTGGCAGTGGTTATTGGCTGTTAATATGAGTATCAGACATTAATTTCAGCAACAATTATGCTTGGAGCCTGAGATTAATTTTGGATTAAGTTCCTTTTGAGTTTCGCCCAAAGCATTTGTCCTTCTGGACAGCATTGGATGTGCCACAGGAGAAGTTTCCCCAAATCCTCACGCGGTTGTTGGACCTGTGGGAGTTAGTTTGCTTTGTGAATGAAATGCATTTTATGTTTTAAACAATTGGCTTACGCACAAGTAACGATTTAGCCAAAGCAGCCCAGAGCTCCAGCACTGAAACCCAGCACTGACACTGGGAAAGGGTTCCCTCTGAGCTGCTGCACCCAGCAGGGGCTCGTGGGCTGTTCTAAGAGCTGCTCTGGGTCACTGTCTCCTGCGCTGCTGTCACATCAGCCTTCAGTGCCCTACGTTTTGCCTTTGTGCACAGCAGTGATGTGCGGCTGAGCCAATCATTCTGTGCTGAGTCTCACCGCTGTGCTTTGTTAGTGCTCTTGGATGAGATGCCATCCTGAGAAAAAAATAAAAAAAAAGTCCTAATGTAATGTAACAGCACCAATCTTAATGAGCTGAATAAAAAAACTGCAGATTGTTTTCTTATTTCTCTTTAGCCAGCATTGGCAACTCCAGTAATCTCAAACTGTTCCTGCAGTAAATCTGTAGCTATTGTAGCTCATCCTTGTTGCAGGGCTATGTTGTGCTTGGTCCCGGTCTGCTGTTGGAAAAGTCCATCAGCTTTAAGCAGATAAGATGCAGTTTTCTAAGGCCTGCAGAAGAATCCGTTAATATCTGCCTTTCTGCTATTGGTACTAGCCAGATACATAATTATGAGCTGAAAAAATGTGTTTGCTTGAACAGTAAGATTCACTGATGGTCAGTGCAAACTGCCAATTTCCAAAGATAAATATAGCATGTTAGAAGCTATATAAAGTGTTTGGCTGAAGGCTTTGCCTGCCAGCTCAGAGCCAGTTTCTGTAACAGACTCCAAGGAAACATATTTAATTGGTCTGTAGTTAAGGTGGTCACTGAAGATTTCATGGTGCCTTTCACAAGCAACCCAGAATTATGGACATACTTCAATTTGAGTGTGTTCTGCACAGCAAGCTCTGCACTTCCAGTGGGATAGTTCATTTCTTTATTTGGTCCAAAACTGTCAAAAAATGCTGAAAAATGCATTCTGAAAAATGTGCGCTCTTGTCCTGAAGACATGTTCAGCATTTGGGAAGAGCGATCACGGGATGCATTGGAAAATTGTCAATATATTTGTAGTTTGAGGTGAGAGTCATTGTCAGTGTAGATATGACCATTCCATCAAGTGAAGTTTATTTTCAGCGTAGGTGCTGCTGCATTGTTGCAAGTGAAGTGGGTGTGCTTTAGAGCTCCACCAAGTGCTACTGAAGTAGCAGCTTGGCACTGTGGAGAGCGGGGCAGTTCCAAACTGCAGCTCATTTGCTTCCTGCAGCATCTCACTTCTGGGAGCCACACCACTGCAGAGGGGTTATGGCAGGAGACTGCCCATCACACTCTGCTCTTTAGCACATGCTGAGATGTGGAGCGTTTCTCAGGCTGTTCATTTCCAGACAGAAGTGACAGTGCCTGGTTTCAGGAAATGGTCTGTGGAGGGTAGAGGAGGGAAAGAACTGGAGAAGGGATGTACTTTTTGGAAGGTGGGGAGCTCTCTTCACTGGGGCCAAGTCAGACAGAGTGGACTGAACAGAAGACTCCCCAGGCATTGTAATCCCTTGGAAATCTTTCAGTGTGCAACCTATGAGCTTGCTCCTGTCCTGGCAATTTACCAGCATTTGGACTGGTGAGCATTTTGTCTTCAGCTCACAAGGGTTGCTCAGCTCAGTGCTTAATACTAAAAGCATTCAGACTTAAGCCCTGTTTTCTTACACAAGAATAATGGATAGTGTGAACAAAAGCAGCCAGGAGGTGGCAGAGCCATGGCACCACAGGCGGGCGGTTCAGCACAGTTAGTGCAATTGTGCTATATTATTAACAGAAAGAACTACTATTTCTAATTGTTGATTCTTTCCTTTTGACTCATCCCTGTGCAAGAAGTTCAGTTGTGCCTTACTATAGCCAGTGAGTCACTGCACCCTGCCAATCCTCCTCCTGCTGCTCACACTTCTCTCTGCGTGGTGTCTGGTGGCTAAGCATGCCATGGTGGCTAAGCAGCCACCACAATGCGGTGCATTTGCTGGCTGCAGGCTGAGGAATTCCAGGCAGCTGTGCCCCTATGGTTGGTTTCAGCACAGAAGCCCCCTCTCTATCACTACAATACCAAGTGTCTGCTGGACGTGCACCCCTAATGCTGCCTGTCCTGCTCCTATTCCACTGGAGCAGAAGCTTCTTGGCTTGGGACAATCTGCTGAATGGGATTTTCGTTCTTCTGCGCCATTTGGCTGGAGTTTTTGTCTACTTTATTTTTTGCCAGATTGAGTCCTAAAAACATCTTGTCATACTTCTACCTCATATTCTCTCCTTATGCCACTCAGAGTGTTTGGCTTTGTACCCTTTCAGCGAAAGAGAGAGAGAAATTTGTTGTTTCCTTCCTGTACAGAGGTCTGAAAAACTTTATAGCTGTGATGCAAAGGCCTAGAGTTGGCCTTAGAAGCTGAAATCTGGCTACAGATACTTCAGACAAAAAGGTACTAGCTTCAAGCTGTGCTTCCAGTAGATAACTGAACCTAAGCTATGTATGACAGCGAGAGCTGATTGCCAACCAGAGCGGGGCAATGCTGAGATGGGGAGATGGGTGAAAATCCAAGGGAATTCCAAGGTTGGGTTGTTATTGCTTTTCTTCTCTTACAGGTTGCTGCTGTAAGTTGAGCACAAAATGCCTTGATTCTTTCCAAAAGCCCCACTCTAAAGTCATCAAAGCATGTATTTCTGAGTTAAGTTGTTGTTGTTTCAACTGTTGCACATCAAGGAGTTTTAAGAAGTGTTTTGAATACAGGAAACATTAACTGCAGGCTTTCTGATTCGTTCGTATGCTGTAGTAGCAGTAATAACAATTATCTGTAGTGAGGTAGCAGGTGGCCCTCCAAGGTTTCACTGTGGGCATCTCTGTTTATACAAACTAAAGCCAGTCAGTTCATATCCTGTCTGATTTTGCGTGCAGATGCTGTGCTGTCGCTGCTCATCATGCTGTGAGCAGTCAGCGCTGTGCTAGCAGTGCAGTGCTTCCAGTGCAAGGTAGACGAAGAAGCAGAGACCTGGGCCACACATGTCCTCACTCATCCTTTAACTGTGTTGCACTGCTGCATGCTGCTGCACTCACATGGGTGCACAAGTACCAGGGTACTGCTGGTCTCACATGGCCTGTCACCATGTCATAGCACCTTGGTGGCCACGTCATGGCTGGAGGGACAGCAGCACACTCAGCTGGAGCAGGGGAACGTTGCTGTGCAGACAAAGGTTCTACTTTCTGACCATTCAGCCAGAGCTAAGGCGGTATTCCAGCTCCAAATTTTTGTTGTGGTTGTTTCTTTTGGCCTCAGAGTTTCAAGGATCTGGTGCTAATTAGAGAACTGAATGTTTGACTTTTATTCGTGATGAATTCATTTATGCTTATTCATTCTAAGAAATATGTAACTCTGTGCTTTTGCCAGGCTTTGTAAGTATTCTCACCTAACAGCACAGCTCTGATCCCTGCAGAGGTTGAGGCATGAGGGGGATGTATGTGAGCGCTCTGGCTCAGCACCACTCTGCGGACATCGTGTTAATCCTCAAGCTGTCCCTGCACCTGGGAAAAATACAGCCTGACTGAGGTGAAGAGGAGTAGTTTGCTGATTCACTCTAGCAAATTACTTCTCCTCCTCTCAGCTGAGTGAAAAGAATATTGCAGTAGTTTAAATTTCATTGTTTTCCTCCATAAAATGCAAATTGTCTCATGGCTTCCTCTCTTGCAGTGCTTGGCCAGTTAAGATCTTACAGAATGCCTGTCCCCATCTGCTCTTTTGCCAAAATATCCTCTTGTCAGTACCCTCTCACGGTCCTTGCCCTCTTTGGTGTCACCCTCCTGGATTTCAGCCATTTTGGATACCCTCTCTGCTCCCTGACGTCTCTGTCTTCCTCAAGCTAAATGCAACTTGCTGCTCTATCGGTGCAAACCAGCATTGGCTCAGATAGTCTGATTTTAGAGGAGTGTGTGTGAATGGACTCTCAGAGTAGGTCCCCTTTGTATTGGCTGCTCTAAAGAGAACAGGCACTCAGTAGCCTGGAGACAGAAGTGACTTGGGGACTGCTCAAAGTTACGCCAGCATAGGTTCAGGCTGGATATTAGGAAAAACTTCTTTTCAGAGTGGTGGGTTATTGGAACAAGCTGCCCAGAAAGGTGGTAGAGTCACTGTCCCTGGGGGTGTTCAGGAAAGGAGTGGATGTTGCACGGATGACGTGGCCTAGAGCAGTCACACGTATGGATTGATGACTGGACTAGATGATCTTAGTGGTCTTTCCAACCTGAATGATTCTGTGGTGCTATGAATCTATGAAGCACATGGGTGACCTCCCTCGGCTTTGGTAGCTCTCCTGTGCTGCACGGGATACCCCGCTGGGGCTGGAAGGAGCAGTGGGAACTTCCCTGGAAACCCTCGGAGTCACACAGAGCTCCAGAATTTCTCCTCTCCCAGAAGTAGATGCTGTCCCAGGCCTTCCTTTGGCTCTGACTAAGGTCAGCAGCCAAAATGGGATCTGAATTCCAGAAGCAGTGGAAGGCCATGGGGTTTAGCCAGACAGTGTGTTTCAACACAAGACGGAACTGGCCTTCTTTATTTTCACATGTGCACAGCCAATAGATGTTGCCCTGCTGGGTCTGGGACTTCACATGGAGCAATTTCCTGAGCTTCCTGCCAAAGGCAGTCCGAGTCTGCAGAGCTTGGTTTGATTTTCTCTCTTGTAGCCTAAAGCTGGCTGCCTGGTTTGGGGAGTTGGATCCACAGAGTGAGTGTTAGGACACAATGACTCCGGGACATTTCTGTTAGTCGCTCCTTTTTTTGTTGTTGTTCTTTAGTGCACTTTAAATTCCTGGGCATGAAATGTCTTCATTGACTCATCCTGAAAGCAATGTGTCCTGCGCAGTGTGAGCTATCTGATGCTTTTTTTCCCTATCTTTAAGTTGTTCTTCAACCCACAGAGTGAGAGATAAGGGACTGTTTTGGAAAAAAAGTAGAGCTTCAGACATAGCCTGAAATCCTGCGTTTCAGTTCTGGCCTTCCGTTGGCTATTGTTTCAGCCCCTTTTTTCCTGCAACACTCAGACAACTTAATTTGTTAAAAAACGTCCCCAGCCTCTTCCAGGCCTAGGATGTAATGATGCCTCACATTTTGTGAGAATAAGCAGGAATCCAAGAGAGGAGCATAGCACTCTTACAAAATGCTAAGGGTTTTGATAAACTAGAAAGCAGTGGCCAAAGATGCCCACCCCCATGTTGATTTGGTTTGAATGCAGCAGTGCAGAGGTGCTTAGTGTGGCCTGTCCGTGGAGCTGACTCCTGCACTGAGAGGCTGCAGGCATGGAATGGTAGTGACATGGCTTCCTGCTGCTCTGCTTGGGGGACGCTTCCAGAGGCAGTGGTTCTTACTGGAGCAGCTCCATAGCTACCTCTTGTTGCACTCTTGTTGGTGCAGGGCCACAAAAATGATCTGATGGATGGAACACCTCCTTGTGAGGACAGGCTGAGATCATGGGGCAGCATGGAGAAGGGAAGGCTCCAGGGAGATCTGAAAGTGGCCTGTCGGTATCTAGAGGGGCTGTGAGAAGGAAGGGGATAGACTCTGGAGCAGGATCTGTGTTGACAGGACAAGGGGAAGTGGTTTCAAACTAGAAGAGTGGAGATTTAGATTGAATTTTTTCACAGAAAGGGTAATGAGGCACTGCAGAGGTTGCCTGGAGAGGTAGTGGTACCCCATCCCAGGAGACACTGCAGGTCAGGCTGGACAGGCTCTGAGCACCCAATGGAGCTGTCAGTGTCCATGTTCAGTGCAGGGAGTTGGACTGGTTGGCCTTTAAAGGTCCCTTCCAACTCGATTGTATGATTCTATGTTCAATGCATATCCCCCCCTTCCCAAGCTCATCGGCTGTACCCATGGCAGCAGATCTGAGGGAGCTCCTGCTGCCTGCGGCATGTGCATTCCTTTGGCCGTCGCTGGCTGCCTGCTGCCTCTGTTTGCTTCTTGTTAGGAAGAGTGGAAGATCCTTGTTCCAGCTGTTCTGTAGTGTAAAGAAGAATTACTACATGGGAAAGGCACTGACTTACTGCTATGCTGATGCCAAATGGTGCAGTTCAGCTGGGGCAATTGATGCATGTTCCTCTTCTGGAGAGTCCATCTAGGCCCAAAGTGCTGGCTGAGCCCTGCGTGTGCTTAGTGAGTGGTTGGGTGAGTGCCAGCCTTGACTGGAGCGAATTTCTCTTGTGTATCTCCTGATTTGACCAGAAAGTGCACTGGAAAAATGGTGCTATAAATCACTGTAAGAAAAGCAGCTCTTGGCTTAGCTCCTGGTAAGCAGGTGGACATTAGTGCTGCTGTCTGTGCTGATGCAAGCATGCAGTAGGGATCCCCGCACTGACAGCAGCGGCACAGTGTCCTGCTAATGAGCATTGTAGAGTAATTAGGGTCACGAGGGCAGCAGCTTGACGTGGCTGGTACAGATGCCACCTGTCACAAAGCTGCAGTAGCTTGACATCAGTGGGACCTCTGAGCTAAGAGCAAATTGGTAACTGCTCAGCTGCTGGTACCTGCTCAGGTTTAAGCTAACACAGGTCCACATCCGTACACTGCAGCCTTGTCCCTGTGTGCACGGAGGCCACGCTGCAGTGCTTTAGTGCTGAGAGTGAGGGCATCTTGGGGAGCAGGGCAGGGGCAGAGCACTGAGCCCCTCGGTTCGAGGCTGCTGACAGCGCATTGCCACTGTGTTTTCTCTCATAGCTTATAAATAGTTTTGTCATTTGCCCTTCCCCCTTCTTATCCTTTTGGCTTCTCACACAATTACAGACTGAGCCCGTGTGACTGTATGAAAGGCATTTCCTCCTGCTACTTTTTTTTTTTTTTTTGAAGTCGGCTTCAGCCCATCAGCTGCTTTCCATTAGTGTTACACACACACTCGCTGGGAGGGCAGCACATATTGCTTCAGGCGCTGCTGAATAGCAGAAATCCTTCAGAATCAGTCAGACAGAGGCTTCTCAGAGCAGACTGTAGGTACAGAGTCCAGCCTACTGGGAGCTGTCTTCTGGCAAGCCTTCGCTGGAAAGCTGAGGTGTGAGGATGGGGCATGGGGAGCGGGTGTTGGCTGAGCACAGGGTGAAAGCTATGAATGCATCTCTTTATGTGAATGTTGTTTGTTCTGGGTATCTCTTTGAGGAGAACAGCTGACTGTTTTCTGATGCTGTGAAGAATTATGACCCCTGGGAGAGCGTTTTTATTGATGCTCTATTGATAAGCTACTTATCTAGACTTCCTAAAGACTACTATTATCATATTACTTGTGATCCTTTGAAAAGGGCCTTAAACTTTGTTAAGCTCTTCTTCTCTCCTTAGAATTATGCGAGCAGTATTCATTAACTTTATAAACTCCTAGCTCTCACTATCATCAGTGGAGGCAGCAGCAAGAGTACTTGGGTAAGCTTGTATTTGTGCCATTCTCTTGTGCCTAAATAAGTAGCCACAGTCAGGCTGCGGTGATGCCAGCTGCGGCCTGGCAAAACCATCTTGTGGATCAGAGATGGGCAATTTGTTCTAGAAGCATTGCGCTCTGGAAGAGTGCATCCAGTGGGATGAGCTGCATGAGGTCAGTGCCCGCTTTTAACAGAGCTGTCTGCGGGGTCCCACACTGCTCAGTGTGTACCTGATGGGCCAGGTTCTGGCTCTGGGTACAGAGACCAACAAAACCTTGTTTTTGATAGACTCAAGGGATGTGCAAATGGAACAGAAATCTCATGGGCTCTGGTTCTGCTTTGTGATTGACCCTGAAATCCCCTTTAGTGGGGCTACAGAGGTGAAACTTGAAGACAGAGTTTTGCTGCTTACTATCAGTGGGTTAAGTGAGTCCATTGATAGTTGGCTTGTAGGGTTCCCAGGGAAGAAGCTATCAACCCCATTTTGTCAGAACAAAGTCCTCTAACGTGCTTTAATTAGAAGAGTAAAAATTTAACCGCTCACCTTTCACTGAAGAACGTAACTGGAACGCATACCTGTCTTACATCCCACTCTTTTGTGAGGCCTAGTGCCCAGGGGAGAGCCGTGCGCTGGGGGACGCTGGCCATGGCTGCTGCCTGGAGACCTGTGTGGGGGCATGTGTTCCCCTGTGCTGAGCCATCTCGCTGCACAAAGTGTCCCTCTGTGGGGCTGAGCAGAGATCTTCTCTTTGTCTTGGGTCTTTGCTAAGTGCAGGAAACCTGAGTGCTATACAGGGCTGATTTCCCAGGAGCCAATTACTTAAGTACACAACCCAAGGAATGGAAGGGAGTTGTCTTTTCTTTTTGCATTTTCCCCCCGTGTGATACACGTATTCAGGTGATGTACTTAGCTGCAAAAAGGGAAAGCTCAGAGAACTCTCCTGGGGTTGCATTTCTTGTGCCCAGTCACTGTAGAGCATTCCAAGTATCTGCCAGTTGCCCCAGTTGGTGAAAGAGAGGCAAGGCTGCTTCTCCTGTTTGTGGGCACTGCTTTCTCTCCAGACTGATTAGTTCTTCTCACGAGTTGAAGAGCTCCAGGTGAATGCACTGCAGTAGGGCGATAAATAGAAGCTGGGTATGGGACAACAGGGAGCCCGGATCCAAACTGCCTGCTTTGAAATAAAGAAAGTCCTGCAACCTTGTGGGGGTTGTATTGCTTCCTTTGCTTTGCCTTCTGGTGGACTTCTTCTCCCAGCTGTCCCCTTGCATCTCCTCGCCAGACAAGCACCAAAAATGCTGCTCCAAAGGGCCATTCATTTCACCCAATACTTCTCTCACTAAAAGTCAGTGAGCGTATGGTATTTGTTTAAAACTTTGTCTCATGGTGTGGTGCTCTGGGGGAGCGTGCAGGGTGCATGTGGTTAGTGCAGCTGATTGAAATGGACATGCAGTATCAATACGTCCTGGCCACATGCAGCACTGCGTCTGGCAGCTGTCATTAAGGGCTGGCAGTGGTCAATGTCTGAGGGTTCAACCAGTTAATGCCTGTGCACTCACATGGATCGGTATTGATGAGTTTTTGTCCTCTTTCTCTCCATTACATTAATCCCTAGGCTAGGATTTGTCTCCCAGAAATGTTACTGGCTTTTCTCTTGTAAGATAAACACACTGCCACCAGAATTTGACATCTAAATACCATCTAAATGCTAACTTTCCTTCAACTGCATCATCAAGCTTTTAATGATGGAACTTACACTTCCTCTGTAAATATTGTATTTTTTCTTTTCATCTAATTCTAATTTAAGCTAAAAAACCTGTGATATTTCCCTCACCTCAAGTCACTGTTTGGTTCACTGGAATGATGATGCAGTGATCAGGTCTACAAAGGCTACATTGGATCCTAAGTGAGGGCACTTCTGCAGACAGGCAATGTGCCCTTGCAATTGACACTTGACCTCCATATGCCCCAGAGAACTCAGCTATAAAATTGAGTTAATGCTGGAGCTGATTTGCCTGTGAAGAGATTGCCTCGGAGCTGAACTGCCCTGCAATTATAGTTCTACTGTATAAAAGATGCACCAAATGGAAATAAATGCTTGTATTTGTAATAATTGTGGCAGTCAAAGTGTCTTCAGGGACTGATGGAAGCAGCTGAGATGATGGAGTGATTTAAATAAATGTAGAGCCAGCAAAAACAAACCTGGATCTCAAACGTTTTTGTTGTATTAAAGGTGGGCAAATCAGAAGTTAGGGTGCAAATGAGCCAAATGTCAGTGCCACTCATGTTCTGTGAAAATAAGCTCAACTGTGAGGACTTGCCAGTTTGTCCTTGTACATTCATTGAGTGCTTCCTTGATGCTTTATTTCAAATGCATTTTCCTTTCCCTAAAGAAAAATCAGAACATCAATCTGCATGGTGTGTAAATCAATGGGAAAAAATGAATCAGAATTTCTTCTTAAGACAGAGTCTGCATGAGAAGATCTGCAGATGACTATTTGAGTTGAAATGCCCAGGAGATGCAGACATTTCCAAGGATAGTTGATGAGACCTGAGGGTAAAACGGAGAAATGCTGGGTGATTATTATTATCCAAAAGAAAAAAATCTTAGAAGTGTTACTTACGGTTGCTTCTGAATACTGTTTAGCAGTTGTTTCAAAACTGTCCTCAGTGCATCTTATTTAGAAAAGGTATAACCAATCCTGGTCCCTGCAGTGACTTTCATTGTATTTTTGCAAGGTGAGATGAGATTGTTTGGATTAATGCACTCCTGTTCCACTGCTAAAGATGAACTGAAGCAGAAGAAAGCCGCAGCCCATCACCACCCATCACCTCTGCACTCCTCGTTTTATCTGAGGTTCTCTTAGGTGCAGGGCTGTCCATGGGCTGGGAGAAGCGCTGGTGCTTTCCGGCATGACAGATTGGAGGTGTGGCTGATAGAGAAAAAATCCAATAGTTTCCTAACTGGCCAAGCAGATACCTAAGCAATTTAAGTTGGCAGCAATGTACCGCTTTGAAGTGGAAAATTGTCCGACCACGCAGAAAAGTGGGCAGGATTTGTTTGTGGGTATTTTCATTTGTTTGTAAAGATTTCTTCCTTTTAAAGTCCTGCCACAGCAGGTTGGAATTGCTTGCTGTGTAAGGGTATCACTTAGGGATCTTCCCCAACAAAGGGCAGTATTTATGAGCTGCCGTGCGGGACTGTCACGTTGCTATTGTTGCCTGACATTTGTACTGCAACTCCTGCGGTCTGCTGCTTCATTCCTTTGTTTCTGACAGACGCCCTTTTAGGAGCCTTGGAAAATACAAAGTGGAGCCAGTTAACATTGAATGATCTTAAAACTAGGCTGAACTTTTGTTTTCATCAGAGAGGAAGATGATGCCATCAGCTAATGTGGTTGATCAATAGCCCAGCTTGCGATAAGGTTTCAAAGCTTGTGGCTAAAAGCTGATTGCACTGGATCCAAAATAAATTTGATCTATTGGTTTCCACAAATGTAGCATAGCCCAGGATGATGGTTCAGTGCTGATGCTTAACTAATTTTAATAATGCTGACAGACTGCCTGCTGTGAGGGCACTGTAATACGCCAACCCTGGCGGCAGAGCTCTTACTTGAGATGCTTTGTACGTGGAACTGTGCATGGAGCTGTCAGTCTGTAGCAAACAGCATGCATAAAGATTCTCAATTCAGGCACTGGGGAGCGTGACGGACCTTGCTGGTCACATTTTCTTTAGATGCAAACTTTGATCCCGGATTCTTAAAAAGAGAGAGGTGCTGGCACGAAGTGAGGCTGCTCTATCAGTTCTGACTGGAGAAATAAGTGCTGATGAAAAAGAGTTCCGTGGCTGAGAAACAAAATAAGTGTGTGAGCCCTGTTTGTGATGAGCATTTGCAGCTTTAGACAGGATCCAGCCACACTCTTTCTTCAAGTGAGGTGGGATCATAGTCTGCAGGGAAGGAGGACTAAAATTTAACTAGTACTTTAATCTCCATTTCAGTGACTATATCATGGCTACGGGGCCAACAGACGTCATACAGTCACCTGAACCAGGGGAGGCAGCCGAAGAGTACACAGGTAAGCAGGAGTTTTCTGGTTGTATAGCTGATTTGGAAGCCAGGGTTTGTTTTCTTCAGGTTAAAGGGCCATCTATAGGGACCTGGTTTGCAGTTCTGTTTTGACTTTTTTTCTGTTTGGCTTTGTCAGCTGGCAATATTATAGGAAGGGCACTTGATGTGCCCTATTAGAGGTCTGTTTTCTGGTAATTTTCTGGTTCTGCCCTGGATTTTCAGAAAACAGGACACTGGAGCTTGAAAAGCTGGCTGTTTGTGTCTGCTGTGATGAAGGATGCTGTAAGCCAGCTCTGTTGTATTGGAGTGTCTGTGTGAGCTGTGAGTGCCCTGCTGCATCCTTATGCATTGGTCTTGGCACAGACAGCCATTTGTTACTTATCTTGTCAACTAGTGGCATGGGCTGATGCAAACAGCCATGAGGGAATGGAATAATCTGAAGGAAGAGGAAATACCTTGCACCAGAGTTGTCTTAATAAAAGCAAATCCTCTGTGCTAATGTTTGGTCTGGTACTGGGAAGCTAAGCAAATACAAAGAATACCACGAAAGCTGAGGCATTTCAGCAGTGACTATCATACCACTTCATAGGTTTTTTCCCCTTGACTGACATTTCATGATCGTCTTCAATGTTTCAGTGTTTTTCAAAAGTCATCTTGCTTCTTTCCTTAGAAATACATCTGCTGCCTACAGAATATTGGTAGAAGAGAGAAGCAGATGGCAAAGGGACTCGTAGTTGAACCTTACATGGCAGATGGATAAGGGTGAAGGTAGTGTGATGTTGGATGCTCAGTAGCAGCTGGTTTCCTAAATTTGTAATCTAGTTTACCACATTGGCCGCTGTTGTTCATGATACACTGGTGACCTTGCGAGAAAACCCACATATGCAGATTTTGTGCTAGTTTGCTAGTGTTCAGGAAACAGATCAAATTCTAACCCTGGTGACAAGGCAGGAAATGCCTTGCTGTCCTCAGTGTTGGCTCTTGGAAAAGCAGTGACATTTCTGTCTCCAACTGAATCAAACCTCAAGAAAGTTAAAAGTTGCTGCACTATTACAGAATTGTTCAAGGGACACTTGACTGGACCTGAAAAATCCTACCTTGCTTTTTAAACATATCCTGTTTACATCCTATGTAGAGTTGTCTCACCTCTTCCTCTTCGTAGCTTTCAGTGACCCAAAGGCTTTGGGGGCTGAAATTCCCAGCCTTCACAGTCAAGTCAATTGGATTAATTTCTTGGGCTTTCCCAGATTGTCTGACTGGTTTTACAGGGCTTTTAGTGCGTGCTGCTCCTTTCAAGTAGAGACAGCACAACTGTCCACAAACTACCAGCATCCAATGCTAGCCTTGCTGAATTCCTTGATTTTATTGCCTGTCTAGCAATGCTGAGTGTTTGTAATGAAGCTAGAATAATGGCATCTTATGAGGATCTTGTCTGTTTTGTTGGTTGGTTTCTTTGTTTTTAATCCTGTACTTTTGTGAAATGCGTGAAAATATCTACTGGATTTGGAGGAAAAAAAAAGGAAAGTGTGCCCTGACCACACCTTAGGAAGTAGAGAGAACTGAGTATCTCTGAATAAACTGTTCCATTTAAATATGATCATTGAGCTCCCAAATCAGATACTCCCTCTGCTTTTTACATTCTCAATTTTGCACTGGAAAGAGCATCTTCTTATCTTCTTTGTTGTTATGGAAAAGAACTATGCAGTGAGCAGAGAGAGTGTTGATTCTTTCAGTGCGCAGGAGAAGCAATGAGAGAGGCAATGGACAAACAGAAGAAAAAAGAAGCAACACAGATTATAGAGAAAGCAGATGCTTATCCCTGCTCCTTTTCTCTTATCATAAGCTAATGAGCTAAATCAGTTAGAATAAGCAGTTCATTTTCAGGAAGGCTTTTGCTTGTTAGGACAGTAGCCTTTAAATATAGTATTTTATTTTTAATGCCTTAAAATGGAATTTTGGCAACTGCAAACGTTTGGAAATGATGAGTCAATATCTATCAGTGGGTGAGTGGGGAATAGGCAGTTGTCTGAGCTTGGGTTTTTCTCACCCTGTTTTGACTAGATGTTTGTTATGCAACAACTTTCTTCCATTTTAAGCAGTAAGATCTTTGTGCATATCATTAGTTGAGTTGTCATAGAACACTCTACCAACGTAATGATATATTGGCCTTATCACAGGGCACTTAAATGTAGATACCTATAAAGGAAATGTACCACTGCCATCAACAGTGTGCAGAACAAATACACAAGTGTTTGCAGCAGGAATTGATATGAACACCGTCCTTCTGAATGGTGTCTTCTTCATCAAATGCTCCAGTGCAGAGCATTGCCATGGTTTTCATCTCTGCGCAGCATAAAGTATTTAGCAGTCATCTTTCTCATGCCATAATATGGCAATTGCCCATCCTCTGGAGCTGAGAGAGACGTGGCGTTTCTCACTCTGAAGCAGCTGAAGATATGCAGCTGGGCAGAATGCAGCTGAAGAGGAATTATTGCTGGAGGAGTGTGCCCTGACATCAGTAATACATTGGAGTCTAGAGGAGGCAATGAAGTATGTGTCTGCACTGGAGGACTCCGTGTTGTGCACCAGTACCCAGGTATCGTCCCAAGGCAGCTGAGGTTTACTAATTGGCGGTGGTCTCAAAACCTTTCCATAGTCTCTCTTCTAAAGCTAGCACCATTTCTGATCTGAACAAGTGTTTGGAGTAGTATTCTGACAATGTTCTCCTTTGTGGTAGGTCTTAATATCTGTTTCTCTTGTATCTTTCCCTTAGATGTTTTTAGGATCACTTCTTTTGTTGTTGGTAGTGGGGTTTTTTGTTTGTATTCCAAACATTCACTTGCTGCTTCTGGAAATACTAGCCTCTAATTGCACTCATCAGTAGTACTCACACTGTCCATACTGTCCATACCACTGATGGCTGCCTGGTGTAGGACAGCTCTCCATATGCAGCCAAGTTTGCTCTCCTGCTCTTTGAGGCTTCGGAATGCACTTGCAGGCATTCCTGGACTGGTAATTTTTTTTTTCCTGGCATGGCATTTTCCTTGCAGGCATTCCTGGACTGGCACTGCTTCATGAAAATGTTTAATCTTTTGTTTTGCTCGTCTAGTGTAAACCAATTCCCCTTTGTCAGATTTGCTGGGAGAATACCATGTAAGTTGTGTAACCACTGATGTGAAAGACAGTAATGATGGAGAGGTGTTTCTAAAGTCTCGATCAACACAGTTGTGTTCTCTGTGGGCACGATGCTCTTCTCATTGCTGTGTGATCTGTCTTCTCTTACCTCTCACTCTGGGCCCAGCATGAAACTCACTGAGCTCCATGAGAGTCTTAAATCCAAAAGCTTTGTGCTCAGTTCTGGAGTCTGAGGGAGTCAATTTATCCTGTTTGTTTTCCATGACCACCTCATTCACTTACTGTCTGAGAAGCAGCTCTTGAGATCTTCTGCTGATAAACCCTCCATGGGAGCTCCACATCTCATCATTAGGTGAGCAGGAATCTACAGTTTTACACTGGAATTGGCAGTTTTACACTGTACTGCTTGAAAGATGGCTCAGAGCCAGAGACAGCCCAAAGCAGTGGAAAAGTGAAGAGCAGGTCTTCCTTGGCAGCTGCATTCTTGTATGTCACGATGCATGTTGCTGGCGCTGGGCCTGAGAGCCACGAGGAGATGGGGGAGCAGATCTCAGCATCATTGTTTACTTCTCTGAGTGGCTACTGTGTGGTGTGTGATGCAGCTGTGTGGTGGCACAGTTTCAGCCCTGATAAGGCTTGCTGGCAGAAATCCCTACACGTACAGGGCACACGCTGAGACGGAGCATTGCCGACTAAATCTTCACTGGGAAAAGACAATAACTGTGGAAAGAATGCCTTGCTTATTCAGGAATCTTCCAGCTGTGAACATTCATTATGACAACTGCTGTAAAGTATTAATTGAACAATGAATTTGGCTCTGATACGCAGTGATGTTATTGCTCTGCATATGCATTTGTGTCCACCACAAGGGTCTTAGTACAATAGCTTGGCCCAGACCACTCCAAACCAACCCTTCACTGTAAGAGTCAGTGATAAATAAAATGCAGCTCTTGTGCATTGAAAGAAAATATAAATAATAATGATATCTTAGTTTATTCAAAATGAAATACATCAATTACGTCTCTTACAGTCTGTGCTGTTCTTTTTGTATTTCTTTTCACTTCAACAACAATAGAAAATCTGAAATCAACAGTTTTGTAACTGTGTTCTTAGAGCTGCTGTGTTTGGGGGTTTCAGATCCTGCAGGTGAGCATCTTAATTTCAGCTTGCTCCACTGATCTTGGAGGAGCTGATTTTAATTTCGAGCAATACAGATATTTTTGTTTTAGGGTTTTTAAATTCGCTTGCCAGTTTTAATCTCTTTGTGTCCTTATAGCACTGAATAAAGAAAAAGCAGAAATAAACAAAGCAAATTAAAGATTTTAAAATACTGTTTTATTGAAACTATACTGAGTATGATTTGTGTTATCACTGTTCAGTTGTAGATAGAAGTGTTCTCTACATAAGGTGCATTTTTCATAAACTGGAACCTAAGTAGGCAGCACCATTGTCAGCTGAAGGCCAGCATTTCTTTTATAGGCAACCTGTCTAAGAACTGCAGCTTCACCTTTCACAGGACTCTGGCACTGAATTATTTACAAAGCAGCTGATTAGAACTGAATGGGCTGCTCCTGCTCGTGGCTCTCCACAGGCTTCCTCCAGAATTTAAGGAAAAAACGTTCTCCAAGCTAAGCAACACCTCCAACTTCCATAAATTTTCATTTTTCTCATATTGCAGGAAAGAAAAAATCCAGATTTCAGACTTTCAAGAACTTCTTTGCCAAGAAGAAAAGGAAAGAACCTCCGCCTCGCAGAGGGGAGAGTAACTTAAAACCTAGCCAGTCCATCAGGGATGTCAGCATCTATGTGCTCAATGCTAACACACTTCATTCACCGAAGGAGGCTGGGTAAGCTGGCGGGGAAGGAAAATAAATAAATAAAAGCAGACCTCTTGCTGCAATAGGATGAAAGCACAAGTTGGCCCCTTAGGAGCAGCCTCCGTCCAAGTCTGTGCAAAACAAGCCCTAATGCTGATGAAGGAATTCCAGGAATTTCCTCTTTCTTTGCTACTTGCTTCAAAAGCCAACATGGAGGAGAGGGGGAGGGCAGCCAGGGGCAGGGGTGGTTCAACCTTGTAGACTGTAAAACTGAATAGAGCCTAGATTGTTTTGGTCTGTTTTAGTCTTTGAAATCTGTCCTGGAAGGTCTGATAATCATCAGCTTTACAAGAGGAGAATGATTGAATACTGCAATGCAGGGAATACATGCCAAGTAGAGTTGCTATTTTTTAGCATAAATTGTGCCCTCTGGTTGCGATAAGGGAAAAGAAAGAGTTATGTGTTCTCAGTATGAAAATGCTGCTTAGTTTAAATTTCTTGCACAACCATTTAGGTACAGGGAGCAACAGAAGACCTCTAGTTTTGTGTCAGCCACCGTGAAGAGCTGTGCATATGAGTGAAGTTTGTGCCCAGAACAATTTTCTGGTCCCAGAGTGGAGTCAATTCAGAAAATTGTCCTTTTTTCGCTTAAATGGAAACTATTAACTTGCACTGGTAATAGTGCTTCCCCTATAACCATAGACCATCTATGCTACAACAGCACTTACATTGCTTGGCTCTATTTCTGGAATAGGACAACTCTCTGAACACGGTTATGTCTCTCACCAGGGGTGTCACAGGTCAGTATCTTGCAGCCTGTAACTTGGTTGCATTCCAGCCTTCCCCTCCTTCCATGTGAACTACTCAGGTCTCTCTTTGTGTATCTTAGGCCTTGGATTGTAGACCTACGGACTGGACGGACCAAGTGTGACAGTACACTGATCACCTCCCAGGGTTTGCAGTATGTTGTTGGAGGGGACACTGGATGCATAAGACTGGCAGAAGCCATGAGTGTGAGACTCATGAAGTCGGCATTGCTGCCAAATGCACTATATCGTTGAAAAAGATACTAGGTGCAGCTGGATGCTGCTGGTTTCTCCTGGTGGAGTAACTTATGGATATTACTTTCTTATGGGTTCTCGTGCCTCCTTGTGCTACCATTCTCCACTCTGTCTGTTGTAATTATACAATTGCATCATAAAAACAATTTGGGTTTAAGGAAACAATCATTTATTTCTTTCATTTGTTACTGTGATATTATCAGAGTAAGTAACTGGCTACACAACCCCTCCTTAGGGTAAAGGGAATTTTAGTGACTCAGCTAATATGGTCCCAAAGGTTTAGGAATGACTGAGCTTACCCCATAGCCCTTACGAGGGATCTGGTTTAAAGTCAACTATCTGCTCCAGAGACTGTGTGAGAACACTTTTCTCTTGCCTTCCTCCAAGTACAGTTGCTTTTTTCCTCAGCCCTTTTCTTCCTGCTGTCCAGTGATTTAAAACTGTTTCGTAAGACCAGAGAGTAAAACCTCTCCATTTTTTTTCCTTTAGGCACAGGGTTGGTTGGATTATGGGGGGGGAAAAAAAAAAAAAAGTATGTTTGTGCTACATGAAAACCCTGTCCTGTCCAGACTCTGCATGGCATGAGCACACCTCACACCTTATAGATACCAAGAGAGGCTGACTGGACAAATCATTTGGAAGACCTGATCTTGAAAGCCAATGGAAGTACAGCTTTGAAGAGTCTGTAGTCAGGTCCTGAGCCTTGCAGTTCCTGGCACGCTGAATACCAAAGCCAATCCTAAAACAGTTTTGCTATTGTTCTTAGGACAGAAGTATTGGTTTTGCTTCTTTTTTCTCCTTCTACTCTTTCCATTCCTCCTCCTTTTTGTTTTCATTTAACATGCAGTCTTTTTTGAATAATATCCAGAGACTGAACCCCAGATGTACCAAATGCCACGGTGCTGCAGGGAATCCATGAGGTTGGTCATCTGTGAAGGAGAAGTGGGCATAATTTGCCACTACCTCTTTGTTTTCTGAGAGGTGTGGGTTTTGAATAGAAATAGAAAAGCTTCCCTGATGGCAGTGTTAAGGTGCTGGGTTGAAAGCCCCATCATGTCCTTAGGCATAGCAGCTTCAGGGGTGCTGCACATGAATGAGTTGAGCTTTTGCACAGGAAAAGCAGTGCTGGAAATAAAGTAGCTAAAACATCTAGGTGTTTAACTAACAGTGTGTCTTTTACTTCAGTGCAAATAAAAATACACTGCCTGGAGTCGCACACAAATGTTTGCGCATAAAAGACTCATCTGTGTGAAATCTACAGTTGATTCTACGTGTATTTCATCTGATGCTCTTTTTGTTGCTGCCAGGCAGAAATGCAGTAATTCTTTTGCAAATGCAAGTAGAATCAATGAATCATCTAGGTTGGAAAAGACCTTCAAGATCATCTAGTCCAATTGTTATGATATATATACAGAGAGAAAGAACTAAATGTCATCATCACCTGACATATCACCCTGGACTCTGGACTCCCTCTCTAGCCCACAAAGGTTGTGTGTTCAAGGCTGATGCTGCTCCCATCCTAAAATAGACACTTCCATTCAATTAACATCATAAAAAGTTCTTCCTCTTTCCCCCTGGGTGTAGAAGGATCTAGCAACGACTACCTCAGTCAGTTAGCTTGCTGTTGAGTGAGATGCATCTCACTCCCTTTTCTTTAAGATCACCATGTAAGGAAAAGTATTGGAGAGCTGTACCTTATGGCATTGACTCTTCCTTCCTTCTAGGCCCAAGGGAAACATGGGAAACAAAGCCTTGTCCCATGACAGTGTCTTCATTTTTGAGTCTGTATCAGGAAGTGCAGCGGGTGACACATCATCTCAGGAATGCATACCTGGAAGAGTGAAAACTTTGCAGGTGAGAACATCCTTTTCTCATTCATCATGCTGCCTTCTATTAGTTGTTTCCCAGGAAACTCTCATGCTTGTTGCCTCTGCTGCGTATCTTTGTTGACTGAAGCATCCAAAGCAGAATTGCTTTGGATCAGTTCTGCTTGTTGGAAGCTGTGTCTTTGAATAGTTGTGGTGTTTCCAGCCTTGTCCAGGTCCCATACTGTGCAATTTACGTGTGTCCAAGAGTCTGTGAACTGAATCTTTCCTTAATGAGTAAGTCTGCTTCCAATGGAATTCCCATTCTTTACTTCATAGCTGCTGCTTTTGGGTTAAGGCCACTTATCTGTACTGTGTTTTTTGGAGTTGTTGGGTTTTTGATTTTTTGTTGTTTTTTTTTTTTCAATTCTGGCTGCGTTTTTTTTCCACAGTACACGTTAGCACCAGGGTCTGTGCAAGTGTGTGGGATGATGGATATGTCAGGTCATTATTAACGACAGCTTTATTTATCTCATTATTCTTCCGTTCTCTGCCAGCAGAGGATACTGTTTTCTGCTAGGTCACTTCCTTCTTCCAAAGCACATACCGATCCCTCCTTGACAGCTCTCTTATCAACTGTTGGCTACATTAATTGCGTTCAAATAGTTACCCTGCTCAGAGCACTGAGATAAGAGTTTAAGGTTTTTCCAGAGACCAAAGCAAACTGTTGATAAGGCAGCCAAAGGCCATTGAAATTCTTCCTTGGCCCAGTGTGAACTTCATGTTGCAAAGCACAATTGCATCACATGTTAAGAAACAGAAGATGCACAGAGAGACTTGTTCCTCCATGAGAATGCAAAGTAAGCCAACCTTCAATTCAGGGTATTTTTTGCACAACAATAGGAGCAGCAGGGGAGGTCATGTTTGTGTCTGATAGAACTTCACTGAGGAAAAAAAGCTCTTTTCATGCTATCTCCAGCTCCTCTCCTCATCCGTGTGTCATCCTGCATGGTAGCTTAATACTGCCAGCACTACTTCATAGCCATGAAAGACAGCTTAGTTTTGTGTCTGACTGTTGTCGGATTAAAAGCCAAGCACTAACAAAAGCAGATATTTTCTTAGCAGCATAGATTAACTTCTTCTAGTAGAAGAAAAACTGCAACTTCAAATTTTCTCACCTACCACTTTACTGTCTGTGTGCAATAAATTTAGTAAGTCAGAGATGGGAAATTGTGAAGAAAGAGGAGAATAAAATTGACTGTGTGTTCTTCCCATTAAATGCACATATATGTTGTATGTCATATTTTTTTGCCCTTATAATGCAATCTTTGTGCAGTTTGTCATCAGTCTTGATTGTGCAGACTGTATTGGTGGTACTTACTTGACTGATCAGGCTAAGAGGGAAGGAAAGCCAATTAAATTGGGGGCCTGGAGGTTGAGGATGGCATTGTGCTACCCTGTGTAACTGCTTTAGCTATTGGATGAATGACAAATGAATCCCACTGAATAACAAGCTGCTTAAACCTGTTTTAAAGGGATAGAAGTGAATGCATAGCTTTGAGAAAAGCATAAAATTAGGTGTAGAATTTCCAAAGTCAGTTCAATAAGCAAAGATCCAGAAAAAAAGAGGACTGCATGTTTATCCTGGGGATATGAGGTCTTTTTAGTTGAAGCACAAAAATGCTGTTCAGACCTTGTCTATATTCCAGATTTGACACAGTCGAAATACTTAAGCCAGGAGTTCAGGTAATGGTGTTTCCTGAGTTTGGAGCTTTTTTAGTTGGAGGGAACATCTGGCTCCTTGTGAGGTTACAGACTTTGTTTTGTTTTTGAGGGTCAGGGCCTGCCAGAGCGTTTTTTTGTGCAGGCTTGAAAAAGAATTTCCATACTCCTTTACAAAGTTGTTCCTGACCGTTGTTATCATTCTTGCTGTAGACAGAACTGGGATGTGATGCTGGGGCAAACAAACAAGCAGCTCCTTAGGGTGGGCCAGAAATTGAATGAAGTTCTCTTTTTGTAAGAAGTGGGTCTTACTGATTTGTGCAGCAGAGGATGGTGACAAGCTGGTGGGATAAGGAAGGGCTTTGGGAAGAAGAGTTGTCCTCATAAGCCTGGGGTTGGGGACTGCTGGCTCACAGTACTTTTGGGACTATTTGGGTGTCCTGGCATGTGTAATCATTTAGAGAATTTTTAAACCTAAGATAAAAGCTTAAATCTAAACTTAGTTGTACTGCTATGAATTTTCTTGCCTGGTGAAATTTGTCTTGGATAACTTACTGAATAAAAGTGATTTTTAAGCTAGCTTTGCATGGAAGTCTGTTCTAAGTATGAGTCCTTGATGGATATAATTAAATAAAATTTAATTAATGCTTCTTTTTTTTCTTTTTTCTGTGAATAGCTTGTTCCTTCAAATATTTTTGTTAAGTAAAAGACTTCTCAAGTCTAATAGAACCAACTGGGGTAAAAGTTTCTGAAATGTAGATAATGCCATTGAAAGTCTAAATTGCTCTTTAACCACAGCTTCAGCTGCAGCAGAACATCAGGCTTGGATCTCCTCCACTTGTTATCACTGGAAAGAAAACGGAAGATGCCGGCACAGTTTCGGAGGATGATGGATTACCTAGAAGCCCTCCTGACATTTCAACCCTTCATGAAGTTCTGACCGATTCGCCAAGCAAGGTACAGTTGTTACATCACTTTAGGAACCTTCTGCACTGAAAAAATAAAATCCGTTTGAGGAAGGGAAAGGCCTTTTTGCTCACTTTGATAAAGCCTCCGTACACACAAACTTGTGTTTTGATGTCATTTTTTATTCTGTTTATGCAATCCTATGGTGTTAAGACATGATGTTTGTGTAAAGCACCTCTGGAGTCATCCATTTCAGGCACACATTTGTGAATGAGGAACAAGCATAATTCCTTGGTTTGTTGAAGTCTGATTGCATTAATGAACTGTCTGGTGGTTTAAAGCTCTTTCTACTGCCAGGCATCTTGTGATGGTACCCATCAGTCAGAACTAGAATGAGTTATCTATGAATTTGGTGGACTCATCACTGTGAGGGATACATGTACAGTTTTTTGGGCTTTATGTAGACTGGTGGGGCATTTGCAATCTATATCATAAAGGAAGGAGGAGAGTAAGACAGTTGATAGGACATCTCTGAATGCCTTCGGGAAAGGTAGTGTCTCCTGGCAGGTCCACAGGGCAGAAAGCATAAGGAGTGAAGTATTCATGGGTGAGTGTTGTGTTAGTGTGATTGTACCACTCCCAGCCTGAGAACAAGCTGAGATACACACACTGCGCAGACTTCCCATGTCTCTGAGCACCAAAGAGCTGGACAGATTGGCAGCTTCCTGCACACATGAAAGAGAAAGATATTTATGGTGCTTTAAAGCTAATAGGGAAAACAAAAGTAATGGGACTGCAGAAGAATTTTAAACAATTACTGGTTTTAGAATGAAATAGTTCAGAATCAGGGCAATATTAATTGAATTGTCAGGCAAGTTAGGATCTCATGAGTATGATGAGAATAGGTGTTGATGGGCTCTAAAGAGACTTGGAGTTATCTTTCTTATGAATAGCCTTTCTATAGCAGATGCGTGATTTTGGATCTGAGTGAGTATGCAAGCATTTGTCAACTCAAAGTTCTTAAAACAATAAGCCGAAAACTAAAATAACTTTTAAAAATGTGTTGGTTCAATTCCACATTAAAGTGCATGTTGCCCTGTTGCATATACATCCAGCAGAGCATTTTGGTTCTTTGAGGTCAACCTTTAAGGCATATCTTGTAGCAGGATAAAGTTTCCCTACCTCATGTCTGGTCCCCAGTAAACAAATGAGAGGTATTCTGTGAGGCAGGGACATTGCAGTCACCCTTCCTATAACTTTCCTCTTGTATTTTTTCATAATTTTAATGCTGCACATCCAGTCCCAGGTGATTCGTTGTGATCCTTCCCTTGACTTACCCTCTTCCTTATTTTATCCCACAGTCCTCCAACCCTGTTCAACGTCATAGCTCTTTGAGTTTAGGCGGGACAGACAGTGAAGATGAACAGGTAAATAGCTACTCTTCCTGCTAATAAACTAGCATGTGTGATGTCTGTATGGAGCCATTACAGTACTCACTTTATCTATCCTGGGTTAGAGTATGTTGTAGCAAACTGCTCATGAACAGTCCAGAGTGGTGTCAACGGTATTGAAATCATATCTCTCACAGAGTTTTCAATAAGAACCAAATAAAGGCAGAAATCTACTGGAAAGGAGTTTGTGTGAACAGTGTAGTCATCTCTGTAACACAGTATAAGTCTTTAAAGTTACACAGCAGAAAACCGGATAAGATAGGAGGACTAGAAGCACTTCATCTCCTCTTCCATGACGCCATGCCCAAATACCCAGCAGCACTTACAGCTTAATAACACCTGTCTACCAGTGGCTTGCAAGCAATGGCCTGCTTCTCATCACTGGTGGTAAATGCAGGATCCGTCCTTTCTACACCACGTATTGCTCAGGAAAAGCTCTGCATTGATTTGCCATTTACTCCGGATGACAAGTGACTATCACAGGCAGCAAGTTCTGCTGTCAGGACAAGACATTCTATTCCTTGACCAGCCTGGCAAAATGTACAGAGATCATGTTTTTGCAAGGTGCTTTGTTGGTTTTCTCCTTGACTGTCCCTGCTGGTTGAGCTGAGTGGAGTTCCTGCCCACCCCACACTCCCAAATGCTTCATGCCAGCCCATTGCTGAGGAAACTCACTTCCATTCTCTCCTTCTCCAGCCTTTGAAAAAGGAGAGAGAGAGAAAGCAGCTCAGCTTCCCTGTCTACGGTTGAGATCAGATGCTTTCCTGCATAGTCATCCCTTGATCCTTTCCTTTAGGAATAGAAAGATAAAGTACTGATTCCCACTTCTAAATGACTTCTGCTCAGACACCTCTAGAACCCAAACTGATCTAAGTAACTTAGATTGCCATTACTTTCTAATAAATTACCTATTTTATTGTTACTTTCATGTATCTTTTTGTTAATGCAGCTCCTGTTTTACACTTTTACTAAAATACTTCATTTTGTAAGCTTCCATACTGTTTATTCCTTACAATGTAAAAAAACCCTTCTCTTTCTGACACTGCAGTTTCACAGATTTTTCGGTTTTTCATTCTCATTCCCTATGAGAAAGAAAGGTGGGAACAGAGCAAAACTTTTTTCCCCTCTTCCATATTTTACAGAATTCCCCTGCTGAAAGGTTCTTTCTTTTTCTCACCAGTTCCCTAGGAATCTGGCTAATTTCTGCAGTGCAGCATCTGTTTCTTTACCCCAGTATTTTTTTTGGTGAGCAGTTTGGCTAAGCAGAAATCTTCCTAATATGTTTATTAAAACTAAAAGTCGTCATTCCAAAGCAATCATCAGGTGTTTTTTTCACTAGCATTTGTAGGTCTTTGTCTAATGCCAGGATTTGAACTAGTAGAACAAGTTGCTACAGGGAATGACCTCATCCCGGAGATGAAAGAAATGTTGAAGAGCACCAAGAACTCAACAACATTTGTTCCATTTAATAACGTTTGTATTTATTAAAGAGAATTCGATCCTAAGCAGTGTGAATCTACACACTGGTGGTGGTTTACGTTTTACTTGGTTTTGATGTAGAAGATAGTTACTGAACATCTTCGCCCTCTGTTATGTCCCTGGGCTTTCCAAGGCCTTCATGCTGTGTGAAAAACTCTGCTACATCGCTGGTGTCAGTTCTTGGAGACTTCTGCATTTACAGATGCCAACTTTCTGGTTAACTGGGGATAAATCTGAGACTGTCAAAGCCAGCATCAGGTGACTTTGCAGAGATTGACCAGCACTGACACTGCTTTGCTAGAGAGCCTTTATGGAAATCTAACTTCAGCCCAGGGTGAATAAAATCAAAGTAGGGCCTCCACTTCTGTGGCTGGAACAATTTTTTGACACAGACACTCTGTAGGAAATGTGCCTCACAGCACTCTCTGTGCAGGGTTCCATCACTGCATGAGAACCAGTACCAAACCTACCTTACACTCCAACGTTGGTGCACAAAGCCTGTCTCTGCTCCACTGTTGGTGAGAGAAGAGAAGATACCAATCATCAGTCAGTGCTCACAGGAAAAAAATATCCTGAATATCCTCAGTGGAATAGGCTATATACATTTGCCATTTATAACAGCAGTGGCTCAGATGCTAGTTTCAGGTGGTTTGTATATTAAATAAGCAGAATTGTGATTCCACAGTTGAAAGCAGAAAAACTTGAATGTGATCCTTTTGAGCTTAGCATAACATTAATCTTATAGAATTATAGTAATAGCTATTTACTAGATGTATTCTTCTTTGTCTTTTCACAATGTTTAAAACTTATGTGAGCAGAATCTCAGACGTTCTGTTGTAACTTGTTTCAGACCTACGATGGCATAGAGAATAAGGAAAATGAGCTTGAGTTGCTTTCAACACAAAACAGCATACTTAGTTTATGTAGCTCAGTTGGTAAGAGGCTCTTGTTACCTTTAGAACTTTATCAGCATACATATGCTTTACATTCCATGCAGTATGTCAGGCGTAAACCAAACCAAATGCCAAGCGCATGGCTGTTTCACCTGCTTTTGTGGCCAAAGCCAAAGTAGTGAGTGTGTTAGGCTGAATCAAACTTATTGGGCATGTGTGACATTTTGCAGGGCTGCATTTCAAATCAGTAACAGTAGCAGTCCCACTGCATGTTTAGGGGTTTCTCTACAAGCACTTCTGTAAACGCTGTATTTTCATCATTTAATCTAAGGTTGCTGCTGTTTAGTTCCCCAGAGCAGCACTGGTATGAGGACGAGATTCACATCACTGTCTGGGAGATGGTTCTGGGAGACGTGTTGGAGAGAAGCATTGGGTTTTGTTCTGGGAGGCTGATATTAAGAGCAGAGTGGTTGTGGTAACTTTCTTAGAAGTAGAAGGAATGAGGAGAAAATACCCATACTGTTGTGGCTTTTTAATAATACATTCCCGCATTGTGTCTCATTATCAGGAAGAAGAGGCAGCTATAAAAACTGCACCAGTGTCTCCTGCTGGTGCATATATATATTGCAAATGGCTTCTCAGACAGTCAATGGGAAGGGGCAGCTGAGGCACTTGCAGTGGGCATTTCTCACTTCTGTGTAATACACAGCTGTGAACATGCAGAGCTGAGGAATCTCTGTGGAGAAACAACATTAGACGTGCATTAGACATTAAAGTAAAGATTTATGTCCATTTCAGGCTTCTGAAACAGAGTAAGCTAGCAAAGGAATGATGTTTCAGAGCTATGGGGAGGGTGGGCAAAACGTACAGTGACATGTCTGTGTTTTACAGATACCTTCTGGAGCTTCCTCCAGGCCCATCAGCCCTTCAGCCTCTGCTGCTCTAGGGGCTGCATGCTCACGGGGCAGCAGCTCCCTTCCCATTGACTTCACCATCCCTGCCAGCCCCCTGGGCTGCCTGGACACCTCTGCTGCCCGGCACCGCATTGCCATCAACCCCCGGAGACAGAAGGGCTTTACCAGCAAGAGCCAGCAAAGCCAGGTGAGTCTCCTCTGGGAAAGAATTCCTGTGCAAAAAGAACATGCTCACCTTCCTTTACTTTTTCCCTTCTGGAAATAGGTGACAAACCTCATCATTTTTTACCAACCCATTACTTCAATGAAATAGGTGCTGAATGAAAATGCAACTTAATTTTTTTCATTATTCAGTCAAAAAAATTTCACGTTATACTTCATTTGTAAAAACATCCATATTGTTTGAAAAGCTTGTTTTCAGTTTTAAAGGAGCCCAGGCCTACTTCTACAAACAATTTCAGATTATCTTTGTTGTAATTCTTTGTATGCCAAAGGAAGGGTCTTAGGAAGGGTTGTGCCTTTGCTTGTGAGAATCTGTTGTTGAGATGGATGAAAACAAAAAAATACAGAAAGTCTTGAGCTGTCCCTGGGGCCTGAGAAAGTAGACTTGAGTGATAATGGGATGTGAGACCTTCTGGAAAAGAGAAATTAGGATGAGAGGCTTGTCCTCCTGCCCTCTAAGAAATGTGAAGGTGACGTTTGCCACAAGGAAAGGCAACAGTCGAGCTGGAGGATGAAGGAAAAAGGAATAACCCTTCTATACTGCAGGTTGCCCTCTCCATCATAGACCCATGCATGGCAATCTGTCCTGGAGTTAGAAGTGCCCCACTCTGAGGAAGGGAGGGAGCGCTGGAAATTCAGGAAGACTGGAATATAGAATTAGGTTTGCTTGGAAACTTGGGCCCTGTAGCATCTTTGCTGGATGTTCTTTGTGCTGCAGCTGGTGTAGCCGTAGCACTGAAGGAGAAAAGCTAATTGGAATGGTGCTCAGAGGTACCAGAAGTGGTGGTGATGTCTCTGCCTTGCTCTGTTCTGTCATCAGGTGGCTTGGGCGATCTCTTCAAAACATGGTCATTTCTCTCAGAGTACATGAATCTCTGTGTGTTCTAGAGATCTTTGATAGTTCAAAACATGAATGATTTTGAGCTTCTTAACTGGGATAGCTCATTACCCACGGTGTTGGTAAATAACAGAAGACAGGTTTTGTTTCTAAATGTTTTGTGTATTCAAAAGCATCCATGTGTATGTATAAAATACAATTTTTGTGCATTATTCTTTAATTAAAACATCTTTCTGCACTTCATTAGGTGGAACACATAGAAAAAGAAGCATGCCTTTGTGGAACTCCAGAAAAGAAGGGAAATCCAGAGGAATTACTTGAAAGTGACCAGCATAAAAGCGATTGGGAAGGTAATGCAAACTTGTGACTTTTCAAAACAATGGATTGAACTCTTCTATAATAGGCCTACATGACCTATTTGGGCTGAGAGTTCTTTCAAACCAGGCACCTTCTAGGTTTTATACTTTAAAACCAGTCCTGGCTGATGAAGTGTGATGGTGACATCATATTCTCCAGTCAAACTGTGCTGCTGAAATGGTGAAGTTTGAGGACAGCATGAAAAAATAAGTGAGGTGAATGTAGCAGGTTCAGAAGTACCAGTACTACACAGCTGGCTAGTTCACATTGGCTGGGGTTGAGTTCCCTGAAATTCAGAAGAAAACAACCTCAGCATTGCTCCAACCCAAGCCATTCTGTGATCCTCTGATTCTGTGATTCTGTAATTGTATGTTACATGTGTAAGGTGATGTTAATTGGCTTGTTTACTAGTCCTTCCTCTCCTGCCTGTCCTCTTATCATTTGAATAACAGCTAATTACGTGTGGTAAAACAGCTGTAATCTATCTTGTAAAAACAACTGAAATTTCTGCAGAATGATGCATACATTTTTACTTAGCCCTATATTAAAAGTGCACCGACTGATTGTAATGCTACAGTGTAGTGGGAATGTTGGCATCTTATTTTCAGGGCAGACTCAGGGCCTGACCATGTGGGATGTTAAGTGTTGCCAGCTCAAGAAATTAGTGTCTGTCATTTGCATGAAAAGCACTGAGAATTCCTGCTGTTTCACAGGAGCGAGCATCAAATGGAGCACACAGACATCACCTGCTTGCTAGCTGGGCATCTCTATTGCATTAATTTGTGTCTGCTGTACACAAATTGTGTTTTAGTCTTGCACATGGGGAGGAGTAAATGCACACATCAGTACAGGTTAGGGGCTGACCTGCTGGAGAAGAGTCTGAGTCTGCACTTGAAGGTGTCAGCTGTGATGAGTCTTGCTGGTGTATTTCTATCCCAGATTTCCCAGATATCTGTGCAGGTTGGTGGGTCTCAGGTGCTCAGGGAGGACTGGATTTATTGTACACTCTATAGTTGATAAAGGGTAACATCAGCCCCAGGTGAGCTGCTTATCTCACTTTGGGGTACATGTGTTACCTGTCCCTGCAGCCGTCCCTTGAGCTGCTTCACAGAGAGACACATCAGAGTTACTCCATGTGCAGACATCTCTCTGCTGTGCAGGCGCTCAGCAGCCCTGCTGCATCTCCAGGAGGCTGTGCTACCTGATGCTGAGATCCTCTGTTCAAACACAAAAAAATCCTCCAGATCAATCTAGACAACTGTTTTAGGTACACACATGAAGAAATATCTAGGGAAATCCAGATATCCAGAAATCTATACGTTAGCTTTACAAATAAGGATGCACACGGAAAAGAACTAAACTGCCAATGATAAAGTACACCTTAAGCAGACAACACTCATTTAACTTTATTTTAAAGTATGCTTTTAACAGCCATTTTTCTGGTATGAATTACTAATATAGATGGTGCTTGAACCTTGAAGTGCACACTCTTCTCTTTTGTTTAATATAGGCTTGTCAGCCCATGTGGAACATGGTGCAAAGGGAGGTGGTTCTAAGGAGACACCAAGTGTGAAATGTCCTGCTGATGCTGACCCTGACTCCTACAGTTCCACACTTGTGGCAGAAGACTCTTGTACTCTGCTGCAAGAAGATGCATGCCTTCCAGATGTGGACCATCATTGTAATGCAGCCACATCCCTTCTGAGACCTGAGTCTCCTCCAGTGAGCCTGGGGGAACAGCACAGTGCTGCAGTGCTGCAGCGTTCAGGTGGTACTTCTGGGGAACTGAATTTACATCAGCAAAATACCAGTATGGAAGTATCTGCACTTCCAAAATCTCAACAAAGTGAAGCAGGAGCTGTTGTGCTTCCAGGTGTACTAGCAGCTAACTCGTGTAGCAGCGGCACTGAAATGGAGAGTATAACTGTATTGGCATATGTTGCACAAAACTCCCCAGCAAAATCTGTGGACCAAAATGTCCAAGAACAGGAAAAGGTGGGTACACTATTGATTGGCAAAGTAGAAGCTTCTCTGGGTACTAATGAGAGCTGTTCCAACCAGTCTGTCTTAAATACCGTTGTGAGCACTTCACAGGTTGCTGTAGCTGATTCAGAGTTTTCTGACGTCAAGACAGTGGATGTTTTGAAGCCTGACAACAGCTCAGTAACAAGAAACGACAACGAAACTTGTGAAAAAATGGAATTTCAGCCATCCAAAAGCAATGCAGGAAAAAAAATAGACACTGCTGCATCTGTGTTAGAAGCAGGTTGCTTGCTACCTCCCAGCAAATTGGAAGTATGCTTTAAAGCAGAAATACCTAGTCCTGTTTCAGAGGATAACCATGTCAGTCAGCAGACCTGCACATTGCAAGCTTCTGAAAAGCTTTCCATTGAAAGTCTGGCCTCTTCAAGTTTGGCTGGGCTGACATGTAATGTCTCTTCTAACGATGACTGTAAGGAGTACCAAGTAAGCAGTACAGCTTCTCACAGGAAACCAGAGAGAGACAGTCAGTCCTCAGAAGAAAATATACAAAGTCTGCTAAAGACTGCTGCTGCAAAGCCAGTTAGGTTTACCATTGCACCTGCATGGCAAAGATCTCTCTCGGGGGCGTCAAATTCCAAGGAAGATTCCTATATCAGAAGTTCCCCAACCTCCCCTATAAGATCAGAGTTATTTGAAGGAATAACAAAACAACATGCAGACATCCAGGATTCTATGAAAAACAACCCCAACAGATTTGATCGAGATTGTAGGGAAGGTGATTTGCATTTGAATTCTTCTCTGGAATGGGCTGACCATGAAGCAAAAAATGCTGAAAATCCTTTTGGGGTCAAATTAAGGAGGACATCTTCTTTACTGAAGTACCAGAGTGAAAGTTGTGCTGAGTCTCCAAAGCTGCTCCCCTCAGCTGCTCCCACTGTTTCTGCTGCAGTCAAGGAGGATCAGAAGCCAGGGAGCATTGGGAAGCCACCTCCAAGCTTTCCTGGTAGCACAACATCATTTTTAAAACAAGCCGATCTAGAAGACAAAAATCCTCCCAAGACAAGATCAGAAGAAGGGACAAAGAAGCAAAATGGTACTAAAACTTCAGGTATTTATGCTGTGCTTTTACTCAAACATTGTAGAAAATGCTGACCTTTGAAAAAATGGCAAACAATAGATAAAATTCTCTTGAAGAGGACCAAACTCAGCCTTGAGCTTGTTATTACCATCATTTCATAGCTTGATGATTTAGCCAGTCAAGAGAATTCTTGGCTTATCTTAATGAGGGGTGTGTTCCAGCAAGAATAATGTCAGAATAAGAGCTTAAGAGCATCTGGAACATTTCTGGTGCAACCTATTTCTGCATGTAGTTGGAGTTTTAACACAGCTTTGTAAAAGTTGCTGCTGTTCTGCAGTTAATTTTCCAGACTGCAGTAGTTCAAACCTTAACTAGGAGTTGCACTGGGCATGGTTTTTTTCCTATAGTCACTTAATTTAAAAAACTCAAAAGGCAAAATGGTAGCCTGTGTTTTACAGCCAACATGAAAAAATAATGGTTATCTTACTGTAATCTGCAATGTAAGGATGTTGTTTCAAAGGCAAAATCCGGTTCACAATGGTCTCAGTGGGACTTCTGCCATGGACTTAAATGGAAGCATAGTTGGGTAAAAAACTCTAGAATAAACAGAAAAATGGTTATTGCCAAGGACAGGATCATCAGGGAAGGTAATTTTATCTCCCTAGTGTTCAAAGGGTATTACAGAAGCAGGATTTAAAACGGAAAACACTCTAGCTTTTGGCTGATTTGACCTAAATCCCTTCTTTATTTCAAAAATATTTCTTTCATAGAAAAAGTATTCTCTCTACATTTGGAAACTGCTTCCTCTGAGCCGGCTTGGATCTCCATGGCAAAACTAAAACAAAAGGGTTTCCAGGACCACCCTCTTGCCAAAGAACAGAAGGCTGAAGAGCAAATCTTGAGCAGAGTTGATCAAGAGGAGGTAGAGTACCAAGTAAAGTTAACTGGGGGTAAATCCTTCACCAAGAGCTGCTGTGCAGTGCAGCAGCTTTCTCACTATTGGTGCCCTACAGACAGCATTCACAGATCTGCTCCAGTGCTTCTGTTTCACTGCAGAAACTGTACAGAAGGTCTGGCTTCTCCACTGACTCTTGCATATATTTCCTGTGCAAGCCTTAAATTCCTGCTCAGTGAGAAAGAGAGGATAACTTGCTTGCATGTGCAGTGACCCTGTATTTTTAACAACTATCTTACTTCTTGCCCTCTTGCTCCCTAACTATCCTGTCTGGCTTTTCCTGCATTTCCATAGTTAGATTTGGAGATGCTACCAGAGCTCTAATGGCAAGCTTAAGGAACACAGCTATCTGGCAGGTTTCTTATTTGCATTCTCGTTTTCTCTTCCTCCTTTTCTAGCAAGTCATCTGTGGTAATGAGAACATACAGAGGAACATGCCTTCTAGCTTGAGGACTCAGGAGAAGAAACCACAAATGAAGACCAGTGTGTGTGCTGCAGCAGGTATTCTCTTTCAGCCACATCTTTACATAATGGATATAATTTACACCAGTGAGTGGTAAAAGTGGTAGGGAATGGAGAGTGGTGATGCACTGGAACAGGCTGTACAAGGCGGTGGTTGAGTCACCATCCCTGGAGGTGTTCAAAAACTGTGTAGATGTGGTTCTGAGGAACATGGTTTAGTGGGCAGTATGGGTGGTAGGTGGATGATTGGGCTACGTGATCTTAGAGGTCTTTTCCAACCTTAATGATTCCGTGATTCTATTCTTTTGAATAATCAGCATACTTTTTATGAGTCCTGTTCAGACTGTAGTTTGCATAGAAGTCATATATGTGCTAGGTCATGTGTTTAAGTTTTATACACACTGGCTTTTCAGCAGAGAAAGCAAGTGATGCGCTTTCGTCTCCACTGTCAGTTCATGGAATGGCATTTAAACAGAACGGTGATTTATTACTGGCAAAGATCAATACTAAAAAATGTTTTCCAGGGAACAGTTGAAGTTGGATAGTGTCCAGAACAGCGCAGCAAAAAGGTCGGGTCTTCAAGACCGCCAGTCAGCCAGGAAATACTGATGGGAGTGGAGTTGTTTAGTCTACAGAAGGACTTAATTTGCTGCAGAGAGGAAGCTCATGCCCTGCATGAGCTTAGAATGCACTGGGGAGGCAGAAAAACTTCCTACCAATAGAGAGTACTGATATACCGAATAGGATAAGGTCTTCTTGATAGTCTGCAGTTTCCATTGTTGGATATGTTTAAGAAGAGGTTAGATAAACACCCATCAGGAATAATATAAGTAAGAGTCAGTTCCACGCCTGGGAGAGCAGAGGTTGAAAGGCCCTTCTCCTGCCCTATTAACTCTGATTCTCTGTATGAGAAATGCAGGGGAAGAGTGTGACTCAGACATTGTGACTCATATGCCTTTTCCAGGGCTACTGCTGGGCTGCAGCTTATACCTCCCTGCTCACTCAGTGTGGTGCCAAGCACGCTCCAGCTAGGTACAGATAAGCCAGCTCTTCTGCTGTACGAGCATCTTATGTGAGCTGAAAACTACTGATTTCAGATGCTGCCTAAGAAGATAAGAAATGCCTCAGTTGTCAGAGGAGTGGCTCTGATCCAGATTCCTATTGCTGACACTTTCACTACAAGGCCACTTTCCCCTTACAATCCACAGCACCCAGAATTCTTGTTATTAGAGACACTAAGGGGTTACATCCCTGCCTCTTCCCTACGGTAGCTGTTTATAGACCATTTATCCCTTTTTGAGTTTACAAGTGCTACAAAATGAGCTTTCTCTCTTACTCCAGGCAGCTGACCAGTTGAGAATGTGCACCTGCAGGGAGTCTCTATGTCAGTTGCTAGTCGAACTATAGGTAGGGGATGAAAATACAATCTTTTTTAGAAAGTATTCTGTTACAGGCCAACTTCATCTCACGGTTTTAGTTGCAAAGTGAGAATTTTGCTCAGATTAAATGGCAGTCTTCCTTTGAAAGGCTGTCCCAAACAGGCTGGATTTCTGCATTGAATTATCCATGTCTTGGAAGCCATGCACTCTTCAGCAGAAGCCCAGAATTACACAAAGCATGCTGCTGCTCATCCCGTAGAACTCATCCCGCCTGTCGGCCTTGCAGCAGAATTTTTCTGCATCACCTCTTCCCAAGGACTGACCTAGTTTCCTGATAACCATGGACTATTTCTCCCCTCCAGGAATAACATTTTTGGGATAGTCTTCCACTCTTGGAATGTCACAGAGAACTCTAACCAGTGCCGATGTTTAAGGAAAACATCACCCCTTAACTACTCAGAAAACCACACTTTGGAAACACTCAGCACAATCAGCACGTGAGCAGGAAGTTAGGAATCCCAAATGTAAACTCTCCTCTTCCTATTCAGTTCCCATTAGCACAGCCAGCAGTTTACCCAGTTGAAGGTGCTATTGGTGGAGGAGATATAGATTCAGTATCCAGAGGAGATGCTTACTTGGATTTTGCTTTTTGGCTTATGTTAACTTGAGCAGTTTTCTTCTCCCATAGTAGATGGCTGAGGACTTGTGTACAATTCTGCACATTCTGTACGCAGCAGCAAAAGCCAGGACAGCTCAGTGTCAGCTAAGTTTGGAAACAAATTCCAAGAAATCAGATACTTATGCAACTGAGTGCGTTTGGTTTGTTTTGCTGTGACAGCCCATGCCCACATGTTCCCATAACCATGAGAAGACTACCTAGCTTGCCTCTTCTCTCTTTCACTTTACTCTAAGCATGGTGAGGTTTGTCTCCTGAAAAGTGAAAACCCATTTTCAAGATTTCAGTACACTTAAATTCCTATATCCTCCTAGATGCTTTCAAAAAAATGTGCTGTGTATGTAGAGCTGCAGCCTGTTTTTAGTGGATAGTACACTTGCTCCATTATTCCTAAGTATAGCTTACCTCCTGCAAGGATAGCAGTGAGTCAGGGCTGTGAAAGGAGACCTCCTGCATGGAGATATGGAACTTCCTTAGCTTTGATTTGGAGTGTGGCTGATGAAGCTGATTGACAGTTTTCATCGATTTAAGTGTGTGCAAGATCAACCTTCCTGTACTTAGTGTTGCACAAGTCCCTATGTGGCCTCTGTTCTTGTGCTGGAGCACAGCAGCCTCATCTTGCCAGCCACATGCCACACACAGGCTAATGGGGTACTGAGGAAATGTTTTCCCAGCTTGACTTGGACATGAAAACAGTGTCCTGTATGGGCTGAAAGGGATGGAGAGAGCACAATGTTGAAAGACTTGTGAATCATATCTTGAGAAATGTGATGCCCCATGCCAGGCTGTCTGAAGTCATCAATCTTGAAAATTTTCTAAGATGGAGGGAGGATGCCTTTTCTAAACAGTAACTCAAAGCCATACAAGGAGTCCTATCTACAGTCTTTTGCCCTTTGTGAGGATGACAGGCTTGTGTTAGGCTGCAATTAAAGGAGCATCTAGCTCCTCCAGAATCCCACCTTCTTGCATTTGACCTCTACGTAGTGTTTAACAATATTGCTGGAGCAGAATTGAAAACCATATACCAGTTTTCTTTTAAGCCTTCAGTGAGCTCTTGGAAAGAGTCCAGCGGAGGGCCACAAAGGTGGTGAAGGGCCTGGAGCATCTCCCCTATGAAGAAAGGCTAAGTGAACTGGGTCTGTTTAGCCTTGAGAAAAGACGACTGAGAGGGGACCTGATCCAGGTTTACAAATATCTGAGGTGTGGCGGCCATAGTGGTGAGGCCAGTCTCTTTTCAGTGGTACGTGGAGACAGGACGAGGGGAAACGGACATCAGCTGCAGCATAGGAAGTTTCGCACGAATGTGCGTAAGAACTTCTTCACGGTGAGGTGACGGAGCACTGGAACAGGCTGCCCAGGGAGGTTGTGGAGTCTCCTTCTCTGGAGATATTCAAGTCTCGCCTGGACGCCTACCTGTGCGACCTGGTGTAGGGAACCTGCTTTGGCAGGGGGTTGGTCTCGATGATCTCTAGAGGTCCCTTCCAACCCCTACAATTCTGTGATTCTGTGATTCTGTGAGCCTGGGGTGATCCTTGCCCTGCAAGTATTTTGCTTCCATTTTCCTTCATACTCAGTAGTCTTATTCCCAGACATTCTTGCTAGTCACAGAGCAGAAAAAGGCAGTGGAGCTCCTTGCTTTGCACTGTCTGTCATGGCAATTAAGAGTTTGAAAAGATTAAGAAATGAGTTAGCCCTGAAGATGTGTTATAAAAATATCTGGGGCTTCAGGTTTGAAGAATTTTGAAGAACATTTTCATACGTCAGGGGCTAGACACTTGCTGTTAGCACTGAGGAGAAGATTCTTTTGCAGACAGCTTTGTCAACTAAAAGCTTGATACAATTTTTTCCACTGCAGTAGCTAGTCCTAGCCTTCATTGTAGCTGGACCAGATAGTGCCAGCGATATCCAGTTTAGTAATTTCTCTGAATTCTATTCTTGAGTCACAGACATTCTGGGCTGTAAAATGATTTTCTTTCCAGAGAACAAAAATATTACTGGCAGAAACTGAGTTTTTAACTCTTTAGTCTTCTGAGGAGTGATGGATGTCTTCTTGTTGGCAGGTAAAGTTGGACCTGTTGCTCAGGAAGCATCTGTGATTCCTGCTGCTGAAAAGGAAGCAAGACACTCTTCTAATCTGCCAATGACACCATGCAGTCCTGCTGAACCACCCTGGCTATCCCTGGCCAAGAAGAAAGCCAAAGCATGGAGTGAAATGCCCCAGATTGTACAATAGCAAATGACATGGACATCCTTCTTTGTACTGTCAATAGCTGCATTAACTCCATTTAAATCCTTCACTGTGATCATTTTTTTGAGAAATTAGAGCCTTAGAACTTTTGTTCAGACTGCTGTATGTAAATATACAGTGAAGAAATGCCATCTGGGGCTCAATTTTGAAGTATTAGCAAGCAGAGGATTTTCTACTACCAACTACTAGGAAAACTTGATCATTATGTCATACACTTATGTATTTGACTAAAAGACACTGATGTTCCAAGAAGATGTCCTTCAGGCTTTTGAAATGTTTCCCTTACAAATATGTTTCTCATGTTTCCATGAATGATGTAGTGTTTTGTGCAATGTGGCTTTGGCTAAGGAATTAATGTTTGCTATAAAATAGGTATGATGCTGTACAATGATGCATCATTGTGACTCATGGGCATTGATGTCATCACACTTGTGTGTGATGGTCTGCATTTGCTTCTGATTGCTAATGGACCTATTTTGTGATAGCTGCGGGATCCAAACAGCACTGTGAGTTGGAGTAATTTTGCCTTTTGGATAATTGAAATCACAGTGCTGTAGGTCTTGTGCTTTGCTCAGTGATGCCAGGTGGAATGACCCAGAGACACATGCCTCCTTTTCTCTCCCACATCCTAGAAAACCATCATGCTCTAGCATCCACTCTGTTTTTGGTTGTCTGTTTGGAAATCTGGAATAATCTACCAAAAAAAACCCACAAACCAAACCCCCAAAAAACTCTTTAATTATGGCAAAGAGTGCTTTTTTTTTTTTGTGAGATTCATCAGCAAACCCTTTCTCTTAAAGAGTGGCAGCGGATGGAAACTCATTGCTACCTGGAAATTCACAGCATGTTTTCAACAAAGGCCACTCCATTTTTCACGTTCTTGTGTGATAAAGGGGCTACTTTCCCCCATGTGTCATCTATCTTTAACCAGTAACCCAACATCAGTCTAAAAATGCCATCATTGAAGGGAGCAGACTATTGAAAGAAAAGCTTTATAAAATGATGTTAGTGGCTTAAAAGACAACAGCACCTACAGGTCCCTTTTGTTGCAGCATTGCACATTTACAATTCTTGTTTACAGTCAGTGCAAACTTTGAAGGCTGACTTGGCTGATGGGCAGTTTTTAGTTGGATAGGTGGTAGGTATTTCTGAGGAAAAAGTTGTAGGATTAATTGCAAAACAAAAAATAGGCGTCACATAGGAAGACTTCAGTCTTCCAGTCTTGGCCCAAATTTATATATATAGATCACAATAATTGAAAACAGTATTAATTAGGAGCTAGATTGTGGACTCTTCTATATAGGTGAAAACTTAACCAAGTGGGCACACTGAAGCTATAGATTGTTTGTTTCGTACTAACACAAAAAAGACTAAGAGTTTCACTGCTGGTTTGTTAATCCAGTCCTATTTTACTACTTGTTTTCTTTATTTTAACAGTAATTTCTTCTTTTGCAAGGATCTGAAGTATCTGTATTCCTCTGAAACTTTTGAGTGTAATGTAAGTGGACATACTCAGCTTTGATTTCTGAAGTTCTGTCCAGCTGCCACCCCATCAGACACTTACTGACCCTGTGTAAAATACATGTATTTCCTTATTCAGCAAACTCTTCTCTTTTGGTTAGTGTGGATTGTGGTCTTTTCCCTAAAGTACTGCAAATGTTACTAGAATCTCTCTGTCCTTGTTTTCACTTTTGATCTTGTTTCCATTATGTTTGGTATGTACATATGCTTTTGTAATCCTTGTCTTGAAGGAACCCCTTTTGTATTCCTTTCTCATTTTTATTTTACTATTAAATGTGGTTGTCAATGGTGACGATGCAATTCCTTGGAAACAGTGAGCAAGAGATGGCCCTCATTTGGAAAGGGAGGAAAGGAAATTGTAAGGAAAAAATTAAAAAGAGGTATTTGCTTAAAATGTGCTCTCTGTGTGGATATAGTGCATAGATCTTGTTTTGGGATGATTTTGTGTGATCTGGCACTGATCAACACCTGTGGTCATACTAATAAGGTTTCCTAAATCTATTTAAAAATGTAAAACATCATCAGACGGCTGATGGCTCCTTTTGTTCTGGGGCTGCTGCAGCTCCTGTAGGTCATGGTCAGCTTGCACTGCTGAGATCGCAAGGAATTTTGTGAATACTCGTTTGAATGGATTTCAGAGTTACTCACCAGCCACTTGAGGCTGCTTTCAGAAAGAAGAAAGGAACATGAGAATCATGTGATGCTGCATTTGGTATTTACTTGCCTTTCTGAAGTTATTTTATTCCAGTTTCTTTCTACAGCCAAGAGGACAAAAAGCATGGAGAGGTAGAAATCAGAACTAAACTCACGTAACCACAAGATGAGGTTTTAAAATCAACATTGAATCACTGGTGATTTATTGATACATTTATAAAAGCTGACTGTTGCATTCGTGAGGCTCTGAGTTCCCGCTGCCCACTTGTAGATTGTAGGTGATGGATGAGTGCAGATAACTACCACAGTAAGCTCATTCTGCATGGTTAAAAAAAAACAACACCAAAGAAAGATGATTATTTCCAAACACAATCACTGCTTTTGGAAATAAGCTGCCTCAAAGTCACATTGCCAAGAGTGTAACTGTGAGGTTCTGTGGCTCAGGGCCTTCAGCAAGTGATCTTGAGGGCTGTCCCTGAGATGATGCCCTGCACTCAGGGCTGGCCCTGGGTTTCAGCTGGCTTTGGTGCTCCTGTACAACAGCAGAGGGTGCTAGTGCCATCCCCGAGGAGAACAGGGCTTCTGGGTGTTGCAGAAAGCAGATTTCCACTTGCAACTCACTATGCAGTATCACAGTTGGGAGACTGGAAGCTTTTGTGAAAGTGGAGGAGACAGAGTGAGCTGTACTGCTGTTTGTGATATAATGGAGGTTTTGGAGCTATGGAGTGCGGAAAAAAAATGCTTTATCTCATCACAAGGAGTCACTGAAAACTGGAGCCACTGGTAGGGAGTTCAGTTATGTGAGGAGGCCACGCAGGGGGATACGTGACTGCATCCAACAGGGAATCGCAGTTTAGAATTTTAGTTCTACTGCTCAGAACACCTGCTGCCTGGCCAAAGGCTGATCTTCATCCGGGTACAGAGTCTGATGATTTTATGGGCGAGATCAGAGATACAAACAGCAACTTGGCATGTACCTAGCTGGAGATTGTGGAGGTCCCTCTTACTGTAAAAGTGATCTATAATGAATTGGGCTAAAAGAGACTGATATGTTATCATCCAGCTGTGAATCAACTTACAGTTAACTGGGTTTGCAGGCAAGTAGGAATTAGTCCATTTAAACAAAGAAATAAAATAATCCAAAGCTATGCACTACTGTCAGTACTCCAAAACATTTTCATTACCAGAACAAGGCATAACATCTCCTAAATATACCCAAAGAATCAAAAACTCTAAACTTCAGATATAACCATGGAGCCAGTCCTCATTTCAATGACCGTGGTTTAGAAGGCCTTCAAATAGTGAGGAATGACTGACCATTCTGAAAACTCTACTGTCCTGTTTCCTGTGTCATGTTTGGACAGAGAAAGTCCCCTAAGCAGCAATAGACTCTTTTTAATTGCTTGAATTTAATATATACTTAATATTACAGTAGAACTTCTCAGCTTAGAAAGGTTGAGCTTGTCCCGTTTGCTCAGTTAAGTGCTTTGCAGATCAATACAGAAAAGACATTAGGCTGTGATGATACTTTGTCTTTCAGAACTGTTACTGGAAGGATTCTAGTAACCACAGAGGCAATTAGCTGCCTACAGGGTCAGACACTTGTCCCTCTTTGTCTTTTCCTCTAGTGTGTGCTACCCTACCTACATTTACATTAGGCTTCCCCTGGTTTGACAAACATCTCATCAATTGTCACCGAAATGTCGTCAGTTATGGTGTGGAACCTCTCACATTTAGGGAATCCTGACATCTGTTTAGGATTCTGGCCTTGGTTTCTTGCTTGGTACACTTGCATTCTATGTGCATTTTGGTTTGTACTCAAAGAGTCATTATTCATTATGGGGTATTGCTGTTCTTACAGCCTGAGTTAGTTCTTGCTACAGAGGTTGAGTGCAACCTTTTTTTTTTTTTTTTAATAATAAAAATATTTTATAGAAATAAGCAGGTGGGATAAACTGCAAATTCCAAACTTGGAACACAAAACCGTGCATCTTTATAGATGAGAAAAGTTGCTAAGATATTTCCAGCTGGATGAATGAAGGGGCATGGTTGGATGAAGGTGAATCTGTGGAAGAATGATGGCACAACTCAAGAAACAAAAGGCTCACAGTGGGATGCTGCAGTGCAGCACTTGAAATAACAGTGCTGTGCAACATAGCTCCTAAGAAAGGAACAGAGCCAAAGTTCTGCAACTTCTCCCAGCTTTAGGGGCAGATTATTGGAAATAGTGAGATGCTATTATTGTTCCTATTGTGTGAGGAGGGATTTAAAAGTAAATTCTTTTAATAGCTGTTTTCTTTAGAGGCAGTTCAGAAAAACCTACAGGCTGTTGATGTAAACAGGATTATTGTCCACCAATTCCTACTCTGACCTATGAGCCAACCTAGTTTGAAAACTACAAGTAGGTATGAAAGCCACTGAAGTCATGGAGTATTTCATTAATATAATTTTGTCTGAAACAGAAATGAAAAAGCAGAAAGAAGGGACTGGTACAAACATTCCAATACAGAAGGCTGTTCCATACCTGGAACTCTCATCTTTTCTTCTTTCCCCCTCAGAACAGGTCCTTAAAAAAAAAAAAAAAAAAAGAATACAGAGAGTTTCTTTCTCTAAACTTTTTACCTTTTCATGTATGGGATCAAACCTACTTTTTTCTTAACTTCTTTTCTAGCTAGCCATGTTTTACAGGAATCCAATGAAAAGCTAACGAGTTCAAGATTGCATACCTGTCAGTATTGGCAATGCTGCTCTGCTTAGAAATCTCCTTAACCTATTTTGTTAAGCAATTACAGTTGATACTCCATTATATTTTCCCTACTGTCTTATTCTGGCCTCCAAATTAGTTTTAACTTACAGGTATTTTTCCAACATAGCAGGGTGAGGTTGAGTGTTCCCAAATTAGAAGCTTGCCACACTTTTCTGGAATATGTTTCTGTGGCACTGAGGTAACTTTTTCCCAAATTACACAATAAGGCCATTGTAGCAATGGCAGCAATGTATGGGAAAGGGTGGTCAAAGTCCTGGGGCTGTGTTGTGTTTCCATAGAGCTCCTCACAGCAGCCTTCCTTAACGGTGCCATTGGCACTGGCAGAGCTAACAAGCAGGAGATGTTGCTGGCTGCCTTCTATGAATGCGTCACTCCTGCTGGCCTAAGTACTGGCTGTACATTGCTAGTGACGTGGGCAAGTGAAGAAAAGAAACAGTCGTTGAGAAGCAAACAGAGGGGAGATGTGCCCCCCAGAGGGTCAGCGTGTTATCAGTTGTACATGCAGGAAGAAACAACTTCTGTGGGCTTTGTGAGCTGTGAAAGTGTGTTTTATTCATATGACAGTAAATAAAGTGACTTCTCTGTCACAAGTAGATGCACAAGTTAGGATATATCTACATAAAACCAGAGCTGCGTTTTAAACTAAACAGGCACTTACTCAGCTTGGAGCCTGAATCATGCATATTGCAAAGGAGAGGAAAACATATGATCTGTTTTAGAAGAACATTTGTAACATGATAGAAAGCAGAGCAGCAAGGTCCTAGGCTGGAGCAAGTGAGAATTCATCCAAATAAACAGCTGTGAGGACACCATTAAAGGAAAGAAGCTGCTTACTTTAAGAAGGCCTCAAGTATGCAGGGAGCTCCAGAAGGACCCCCATCACATCTACTGCCAACCCTTAAACGAGGCCTGTGAAGGGATGGCTCCTGGCTCCACACATTCTGGTCACTCAGCTGCGCTGCATGCACCTGAGCTCCCCTGGGTTGGCCCTGCCTTCCCACCAGGTGCTCCATCACTGCTTCAGGGTGTGACTTAGCATTTCATAAGCCAACAGAAATTCTTACAGCATTTCATAAGCCAACAGAGCTCTGCTCAAAGATCAGTGACCTGATCTGTATTCACATGGAAGGAAACCAGAGGTGCTTGAAAACAGCTTCATTTTCTGTGTTTTCCATTTTGTGTTTTCCATCTGTGCTTGACAGAACAATTTATTACATAAGCACTCTTAGTGTTATGATCTCTTATGAAAACAAGTGTCTCCTTGCTTCACTTTGTTTATAAAAAAAGAGCTCTGACTGTGAAGATGTGCTACATACGGAGAGAGAACAATCAACAGGAATATTTGCATTGCATATTAAGTGCCAGACATATTGACATCATTTTTCACTTGCTACTTGCCTAGTAGTTTCAGACAATAACTTATTGCCAGAGCCCAGATTTTGCGAAGCACTCTGGCAAGGATCAGAAAAGTGTGGTTTTTTGATTATCGTATTAAAACCACTGCTGGGAATGATGCATTATAGAGGAATTACTTAATGACAACTTTATATGAGACTGTAGTAGAGCAAGACATTGGTACATTCCTTCATAAAAATGAAGATACGTTTCTAGTGTCTCCTTTCACTTGCATATTCTACCTGGTGGCCTGACTAGAAATGGCCTTTAATTCCTACATATATCAGCTGGAAGCAGTAAGCTTTGTGGCCCTGCTCGTTGACTTTCCTTCAAAATAGCAGATGGCAAACTTCCTGCCATCTCCTCCAAGCCTCTGGGTTAAATGTGATCCTGTAGCATAGAGCTCCCAGAGACCTCAGGAAGGGCACATCCATGTCCTATACATGGCTCTTCCCACATCATGCAGACTCCAGCAATGCAACTCAGGGTGTAAAGTGATAGGGGCTGCTGTGACAAAGGATGGTGTTGCCATCTCGAGCCCAGCATCACCGGATGGTGGGAAGTTGGGTGTTACCACCTGGGAATCCAGGGCTGGAAACCAGGTCAGCATGACTCTGGAGCTGTGATCAGCCTCAGACCTCCTGGACACAGCTTTGGCTCATACAGCAGGGCCTGGAGGGCCTCGCTCCCCAACAGACAATGTAGCACCACCAAACAGCGTGATCTGAAGGGTCTTATGGTATAGACCAGAAGCTCCAAGAAAATGCACTTTCCCTAAACCAGGTTTGATAAGGTGCTTCTGGGCGCCTTTACAATCCAAACAGGGAGTAGCTGCTCCATGCAGCGTGCTTGCCTCTGCTCCAGCAGTCACTCACCTCTGCAGGACCTTTTGCTTTTCTTCCAGACAGAAGCTCCCTGCTGCAGTACTGCAAAAGTATCTGTGCAGCTTCAGCACAAACATCTGAGTGAGCTGCTGCCAGGCATTGTCCAAACGTGATCTCTGGTGTCCTTCATGGTACGTTCAGTTAACATGGTGTGGTGGTTTTCCTACAGCAGAGGTGGCCACATGACTGCATGCACTGATTTGGCCAGTTGCAGCAGTTCACATGTAACAGTAGTCTTGTTTGCAACTCTGCTTTGTCACTGAAGCAGACAGTGGAAATGATATTTGTAATACTGCTTTATATTTTTTTCTGCCCTTTTTCATTTGGATTTCTCCTTTGGAGGCAGAATTGAAAATGAGACGATATAGCCATACTGCCAGGACCAATTCATTTTTAGAGTCTGCCACTCCTTTTGAAAGACAGCTTGTGTCCCTGGAATGCTGGAGGCATGGCAGACAGCAGGGAGTATCACTCTGCAGGGAACTCGGGCTGCCCTAAGCCCACAGCTCTCCCACCCGAAGTCAGTGGCTCTGCTCCTGTCCTGTCACTGCCTTGCAGGCACAGAGCCTCAGCTTTTAGTCCCCTTTCCCCCACTGCTTTCCTTGCTGCACTGATGCAACCAACACCATTGCATAATAGCCTGATCCTTAAAGTGAGTTTTTCATGGCTTCTGCCATGTGAAAGATGTTGAGTCAGCGATGCTGGCAGCATGCGGAGCCAGGGCTGATGGAACATCCCATTACTGTGCCTTGTGCAGTGTCACTCAGTCTGATAATGGGAATTTTAGAAGCATGGACTCATAGACTCCTTTGTGTTGACTGAGCAGATGAACCCAACAATTTTCCCAGACAGAACTGGTATTCTTGCTATACTCTTGCATTTGTTTTTATTAACAGTATGGGTCTGTAGCCACAGTTCCACAGCAAAGAGGTTTTCTTTCTGGGAGTGACTTAAGCAAGAACAGACTTGATGCAATTTTCCAAGGAAATGTAATATAACAAGAAGGATTTCAATGCTAAGTGGCACTCCGGGCTTTCTTTCAAATCTCGGGAACAACTCTGCCAGTCAGGAACAAATCTACTAAAGCCAATGGAATTAGTCTGGTCTAAATAAGATTATAACTTGGACTTTTTTGTTTGTTTGTTTTGTTTCTGTATTGTTCAAATATAAATCTCAGCACAGAACTTAGGGTCAAATCTTCTGTGTATGCCAGAATTATTCTGAATTTGAGAGAAATTGTCCCAGATTCACACTGTCTGGCACTCTACAGTGAAATAATGTTTAAAACAAATATACCCGTGCTTCCTAGGTAGCCTCTCCAAAACTCAACAGGTAACCAACAGCTGTTTCTTTCTAAAATAATCTCTTTTGGCTTCTTTGGGTTCCTTGATACCATTTTTTCTACTGACCTTTCATCAGATGAGACAAAATCAATGCTTTGGTTCTGAAGGTTGAGGAGCTGTGAATCAGATGGGATGTTCTGGTCCAGCTCTGGATCTAAGATTCCTCAAAGCTTGGGAATGTTTGGAAGGGTTTTTATTTTTGTTCTTAACCCCCTACCACTCTCTAGCTCTTAGGAACCATGTTAAGCTGTTAAGCTGTAGCCCAGGAGCATTGTGGCTGTTACTATCAACATGCGGTCATCATTACTGCTACCATTAGTTTGAGCCTGACATTCTTGCTTTAATTAATATAATTATGTTTAATAATAATTGTAGTAACTCCTTCACCATATTTTTAACCAGTGAAGCTGCTAATCATTTTTGCAGGTCAGTTCTGCAGGCATTCAATGAGAAAGGGATTTACCCTGGAGGCAGCATTAATCCCCGCCTAAAAAGATGACTGTATTTCTGGGATCATCAAACTAATCTGACTTTTTTATTATGATTCATAGTGTGCTGAAGTAAACTGTTACTGGTTCAAAAGGAATTGATTTCTCGGAAATGGTTGATCTCCCACATGGCCTGTGGGTTTGAGGTAGACCTGCTGTTCTTTTGGTTCTCTTTGAATTGGTCGACTGACAGCTGTACACCTAAAGCACGGAAATGGTAGCTGTAGTGAGGAGTTTGCAATATAAGCTGTAAGAACATGCTTACATAACCCCTATTTCTATTCATAAAGGTTTATGTGGGTCTATATTGAATTATGCATTTAGAATTAATCCGCCAAGGCAGCCCACTGAGATGCCACTTCTCATTTAGTAACTAGCATTAAGGACTTTGTGCTTCATTTAGAGGCTGTGAGAAGCTTGCTCTGTGTGTGGGGAGGAACTGGCCTGCCAGATTCCAATTGGTCTTAGAGGGGTTCCAACAACCACGTCTCAGTCTGTCTCTCTACATTACCAGGAGTTGCTCTTGACTTGTATTAGCCAAATTGGCTGAACCTGACAAACCCAACCACCTTGAGTTAGTTCTTAGAGAAAATGAATGAAGATTTTCTTCAGGGGTTGGGAACGTCTGATCCTGCCATTACAAGGCTATGGGGATGTGGGATGAACAGACATACACATTGGGTTTTTCTACTAGCAGCCATAACCCACATTGATTAGGTGTCATGTTTGTGCTGTTTTCCACATCTTGCAGAAGGGTCAAGAGCACTTTGAGATGTTGGCATAGATTTTTCTCTAAGAAATCTGAGGCTCTTAGCTCTTCTTATCCGCATTCTCCTAAAAGCAATTCTGTTTCTAAACTGACAGGGGAGGGACTTTTTACAAGGGCACGTAGTGACAGGATGAGGGAAAATGGTTTTAAACTGGCAGAGGGTAGATTTAGACTAGATATTAGGAAGAAATTCTTTACTGTGAGGGTGGTGAGACACTGGAACAGGAACAGGTTGTCCAGAGGTGCTGTGGATACCCCATCCCATCCTGGAAGCATTCAAGGCCAGGCTGGATGGGGCTGTGAGCTGCCTGCTGTAGTGGGAGGAGTCCCTGCCTATAGCAGGGAGTTGGAACTAAGTAATCTTAAAGATCCCTTCCAACCCAGATCATTCTGTGATTCTATGACTGCCAAATGGCATTGTGAGGCCCTGGGCTGTGTCTGAGTTGAACTTCTTTAGCTTCAAAACCAAAGCGTATCAGTTCTGCAGATTCATACCGTGATGTAAAGCACAGATTGAGCTCTCCACATGGCCTGTCTCATTCATCACTAGTCCGGGGAATGGCTGCCTTTGCTGACTCTGGCAAACTGGTTGTCTTCCTATTCTGCAGTTATTATTGTTTTTATTTTAAAGATAATGGGTTTTGACTTTAGTTTAACAAAAAAATGCTAAATCCTTAACAAGCCTTTCTGTTTGTATTTCTCATTCAGTGAACTGTGCTACTATTGCCAAAGTGTTCAAGTGTCTCCTGAGGGTGTGAAAAGTCAAATCTGCAAATGCAAGTTTGCTGTCATATAGAGGGGGTGGTAGAAATCTCTGCAAAATTGCTTGAAACCAGCCCCCGGTTCCAAACTTACCAGAGATGGTGGACAGTGCAATTTTGTACATGAAGCCTCCCTACACGTACAAAATAAAGCATCAGTGGTTGTAAGAAGGAATTCTCATTTATGCATTTACATTCAGCAAACGTTCTGCTGGTTTGCTTCTTTATTTTTCCAAGAGAGAATTAATGTGTGATTTACTGGAGGGAAGCTAAGTGTAAGAAAAGGATTTTGATATAAGTACAGAATGTGCTTAGTTCTCCTTTAGTTTTTATCTGCAAAGGGATTCAATCCCATCGTCTTCATCCTGCTGCTGTAAGCATCGCATCTCTGGCACACCTGGTGTGCTGTGTTGGGTGAGAGGTGCATGGAGGCTCTGGCTGTTGGGGTAGATGCTCAGAATGAGATTCATTAGGTAAGGGGAATTGCATTTAAAAGTAATCTTGCCTTGACCAGGTCTGCAACATGATTAGAGCTTACATCCTTGGCATTATGGAGGTACCCTGGAGATTTGATGGAAAGCTGGCTGTCTGAGTACTGGGGGATCTGAAGTTAAATTACAGAACAGTGATGATCTTGAGAAAAAATAATTAGCAATGATTAAAACAGGACCATTTTTCTTTAAATTCTCACCATTTTAAAGACAGTTCACAGGTTGTTGGTTTGGTTTTTTTTTTTTTTTTTGTATGTGTGTTTAGATTAAAGACAAATAAGAGCATAAAATTAAATGTTTGTTTTAATATGTGAAAAGCAACCGGTTGCATAACTGTCAAGTTATGAAACCTATATTTTTGTCCTCTGCATCCTGAACATCTGTGGCCTATATTTAATTGCGGTTTTCATCTTCAATTTGAAGAAACAATGTTTAGCCTGAAGACAAAAGTGATCTGTATGGTGAGATCTGCTAAACTGTGCAGTTGAGCTTCACTTCGTGACAAAAAAAGGCATTTTTATGTGCGTTCTAATTTAGAAATTGTATTCATTTGATCGTTTAAATACAGCTAAGAATACACTGGTGTTCTGAGCAATCTGAAGAGTGGAAGTATTAAAGGCAGAGGGACTGTAGCTTAAGAGGAACAGGTGCACAGGAACAGAAATGTGGGGCCATATTGCGCTATCAATTTTTAAGCAGTAATCCAGTCTGATTCCAACCGGGAGTCATTCTGCTGAAATATTGATGGAAGGATATGATATGGCCCATGGGCAGGAAAGAACAAAATGAGGAAAGTAAAGCAAGGCAGTACCAGCAGGGAAAATAATCTGAAGTGTGGAAACAAAGGGAATGAGTAACTTTGGGAGCAATATTCCTGCAACACCCAGAGAATGATGTGGAAAGAAGGTTATACGTAGACTGGCAAGGAGATACATCTCATCACCTTTCCTACAGCACTGCAACAGCCAGATTGCTTCAGCCCAGATTTGCAGCTGCAATCTGTATTTTGCAGTTGGTCCATAGGATTGACTCGATGAGGTTTCTCTTTCAGCCAACCTCCAGTTTTCAAGACTTGTAATTCAGATCCAAATGTTAATCTGCATTTGTGACTCAGAAATCTCTAACTGGCAACATTATTATAGAGGAGAAAGATGCTGCCTTCATGTAGAAATAAGAAGGTGAGGTTTAAAGGGTGTGAGTTAGTGTCTCTTAAAAGGTTGGGAGTCAAAAACTTCCGCAATATTTGCTTCCACTTCATTGTAGCTGTTAAAACATATTCGTGTTCATATAACATCCAACATTCTGAGTAGGAAATAGAGATGTCTGCAAACATACCCTGATGAAATCAAGGCAAGTTACACAGTTCCACTTCTAAAACAAATCTGTTGTTTGAAGTAAATCTTAGATGCAGTTCCCAGGTACGACCTTGATGAGATGCCTTGTGGCATCATTACAGTTTGCCTCTGATACAGTATGATTTATTGCCACAGCGATACGGAATTCTGCATCTCCGGTTTCTGAAATAAGTGGTTGTCTGCCTTTCTTTGGATCAGCCGTTTGGTACTGACCAATTGTTCTCCCCATGGCATCGACCAAGCCGGTGTCTAGGCTCACTGAACTGAAGATGGAACTATTTATTTCCATCTACTGTTAAGACAGAGCTTCTACAACGTTTCTGCCAGAGATGCGTGTGTCAGAGTTCTCTAACGGGCTGCCATTCATTTCCTCATGTTTAAAAAGGGTACAAAGAAGAAACTACTGAAACATAAAATGTCAATTATGAAGATATGCTCATGGCAGCCAGCAATTCCCCCGTTTAAAAGGAATGTTCCAAGATGTAAATTTCATCGTTCTCTGAAATAAGGAAGACATTTAAAGAGCATCTGTGGATGAGTTTGTGTAAGTTTGTTCTGTGAATTGCTAGAAAAGAAAAGAGACTCTCCCGACGTACTGCAACAAATCGTTCCCAGCACTTCAGCTTCATACGCTAACTGAAAATGAAGAGGAAGCAACACAGTATTGGATGAACCTGTTTCAGAATGTTGGCTCGGACCACAAAGCAAGTAATTAACAAGCTGAATGAAGCATTTAAGCCCACGCCTTATCATTTATGTAACTAACCTTTGAGTTTTGGATGCACTGGCATGCTGCAGTGAAGCCTACACAGTGTTTCTTTTATGTGTGTGTATTAAGCAAATGGGAAATGCATACCCTGCCATTTGTTTTTCACATTTTCAGTGCTTATCGGAGTTCTCTGCCTGAGTGATCTTATATTGCAAAAATGTACGCCTCTCTGTCCCTTTTGCTGCAGTGCAGCATCAATCCAGATGAGTTTTGGCCTTGTTATGTGTGTGGGGGGATGTAGTCTACTTTTCAGGGTGCTTGTGAGCTTGTTTGAAGCATGATTATTAGCACCAGAAAAGAATTAATCGAATGCTGCTTTTCTCCAGAGAACAAAAAGGATGGCAGGGGATGCTGCAAGCCCCTCGTGTCTGGGGGCAGCCTTCACCAACAGCTTTGGAAACAGAACAAGGAATGCTGTAAGCTGAGGCCACTGGTTGAGAGGTTCTGAAAAGAAGGCGCTTCCGTTCTTCTAACACATCTGTTTTTCCCATCCTGAGAAATGCTGGGCATATGTGGAGCACTGAGACTGCTTATGACAACATCAGCTTCCTACAGAGAAACTAATGTTTGACAGTGGAGTGTAGCATCACCTCTGCTCTCGGGGAATGAGTCATTTTGCTTACTAATTCCTCCACTTTCGTCTCTTCCTCCCGTTCTTTCCCCCATCGCTTTATAGCCAGACTTATTTGGAACCTTGTAAGACAAACACCGTTTCTCCTTGGTGGGAGGGAAATAAAACAGCATACTTAACATGGTTATATAAGACACTGCTACTCATGCCTAAAATGAGGTCATTTTGATTAATATATTTATCTGGTGTGCAGCTGTAACAGGAGATATAATTGTGGTTAAAAGCACCGTTTTATTTAGTCTCTTTGCAGTGCAGGATTTACTTTTAGTAACTCATATCCCCAGACTCGATGGGAGCTATTTGTTAGTTAATGTGCTAATTGGTGCCCTTGGGCCATATCCTAGCCCTCCAAACCTCGGAAAAATCTTCATGGTGCAGAAAGACGACTTCCTTTCTCTCTTCTTTTTTAAGAAACAGTGTAAGAATTCCTCACTCATTATATTTATTAAGAAATAATCCAGTAAAGTACATAAAAGCAGGAAAGAAAATGTGGGAGAAGTGAAGCTGCTACGAGCTGTCAGGGACATAGAGGAGTTCAGCTCAGTGTGAGAAAAATGGTGCACGCAAAATGTGAGATTCCCTAAGGGCAATGATGCTACTGGATGATGGATACAGTAAAAAGAGCAGAGGGGAGTGATGAAGGTAGTGACATGGGCTGGGAGAAAAGCTGAGCAGCATGCTGCTAGTGGCTCCAGCATCATCGACGGGAATCGCAGAGCTGGTAGGATTTGCTTTTGGAATACAAACAGATGTATTTTTCTTTGGGGATGTGAATTGCCATTCTTCAAAGTTGTGACGCATTCGGTTCTATTTCGGTTTGATGACTCCTAACCAGACACATTAGGAGCTGCTGCTCAGAAGCCAGCATTAAAAACACTGTGTTTTTCTCTTCCCTTCTTTCTGGCAAAAAGCTCATTATTCAACTGCTTTCTCTAACCTCTAGTTACCCTGGTTGCATAACTGGAAAGCAGCATCCCACCATGCACTTCTGCGACCCAGTTGTGCCTTTCCAGGAGTGACTTTATGAGTTATGAAAGGTGTGTCTGCCAAATTGCTACAGAAACATTTACTCTACTGACCCTGATTTCCCAAATATTAAATAGCCGGCGTTCACTCAGGAGTGAAAAACAGCGTCAAGCATAAAGAAAATGAATTCAGCTCTGTTGAAAATGCTTCTGTATGTTCTTCAGCTGTGGTAGGGCTTGGGCTTCTCATTGATTAAAAAAAATATATACTTGTAGAAACCGTTTTTAAATCGTGAATGCTTCACTAAACCTTCAAAACAAATTTCAGATGGTACGTTCAGTACTAACAGTCACAGCGCAAATCATTGAGTCATCCATAGAAGAGACTGAATGCTAATTGCTTTGTTGAACGAGCTTACAGTCTAAATGGTGGTGTTCTGAATTCAGATTTTCTAGACTGTCTGCAGACCTTTCACATTGTTGTGCCACCTATTACCACATTTCCTCTGCATGCTAAAGCCTCCATGCAGATGAAGCTGAATTTCTCATCAAACGCATAGAGAAAACCATTTATTACTAGCGTTACTTTTACAAAATCTTCCTGCAGCTTGTAGAAAAGACAAAAAAAAAAAAAAGTTTTTTTTTTTTCCTTTTTCATCATATAATACAGCATAAGTCAGTTATATAAATAAAGTCACTTACATAAATAGCTTAATTCTCCTTTTGCTTATAGCATTACAAGTCAAGAGCAGATCTACTGTGAGAGAAGATGCCATGCTGGCACAAGGCTGCCAGCAACGGCACACTCACTCTGGCTGTCAGTTTTGCTTTAACTACCTGAAAGCTGTCCATGAGAAGAGGTAAACCATTCAGTGTGTGGCAGCTGAGGGCTATGCATGGCAAACCCTGCTCTTTGGTGGTGCTCTGGTTCTCAGGTAGCCTCCATCAACGTAGAGCTTCACAGAGCGGCTAGTTATAATACAGCTGGGGAGGAAGGCCAGGTGACATTACTGCCCACTAGGAAGAACCATTTCATCTGGTCTGTTGTGTGATTTCTGGAGTTCTAAGCGGCTGCTGATAGAAAATTTGCTCAGGTTGAAAGCAACACAGATTTGAGAACGACAGCGACAACAAAGCCCAGCCACACAGTCCTTTACAACCAAAGTTTCTATTTTCCCTTTGCACATGTGGCCAAGATGGCGGCAGGCAGCGCGCCTCACGTTTGGAGACAGAAACATTGCAGTGCTTTAACTCAGCTCTACAGAGAACCGCAGCACACTGGGAGATGTCCCAGCACTCTGTGACACTTCACTAACAGAATTAACAGCACGTTACAGCTTACTGCCCAGACACTCAGAGCCAGGCACTGCTGTGGGCCGAGCCCTGATCACAGCCCAGCCATCATGGCTGTGGCATTAGGAACCATGCGGGGCACAGGAGTCCTTTGCCAGGAACTGCTTTACACTGCTTGTGCTTTTTGATGATCGTTTTAAAGTGAGACATTAAGTAATTGACTTCAGAATACTTCACGAGTCCGCTGAATAAATCTCTTCTAAAGTGTGCTGAACAAATAGAGTTGGGAAATACATTTGCTACGCTAGATTTGTTTTATTTATTTTCTGCTTTAAACTACAACAAAAAGCCATTCTCAATTAAGGCTTTCAGAATTAAAACTGAGAACTGAAAGGAATAATTTATCTGCCGTGTTCCCAAGCAAAGCTTCAGCTTTGGCTGTTTCTTGATGGAAAAGCACTTCAACCAAAATAGTTCCCTGCTCAGATTCAAATTTTTGTTATAGGAAACTGCAGCCCTGACATAATTAGCTGTTGGCTTACTAAATTCAGCCTTCAGGCTGTGCCCCGGATTCTAAAATAAATGCAGGACCTGAGCAAGCTTACATAAGAGAGCAGCGAGGTGATCTCTGGTGCTACAAGTGACAGGATTGGAGCAGAACAGCCACAGCACACAGCTTGTTTGGTGACGAGGTGAAGGAGCAGCCATTGCATATCTCTAAAAGCTAAACTTTGGTGACTCTTCCACATTTTCAGTGGGATACACTGTGGAACTGTTCTCTCAATCTTGGGTTTATGAATGAAAGTCCTCTTTTTCAGCTTTTTTTTGTAAGCTGTGGCCTTCAAAAGTGCTATGGAACTTCTAGCTGAACCTCATGTTTTCATGGGTTCACAGGCACAGCTTAACAAGAAGCTAGAGCTCACTTTTCCTGGCTGAGGCTGCATGTGGAAAGCAGCCTGGCTATTATTTTTAATCACAGAAACAGAGACAACTCACTAAAGCAAGCAGCACAGGAGGCACTGAAGCACAGTGCTGGAAGCCAGGCTCTCAGCACTTCCCATTGCCCTTTCACTTCTACAGCAAAGACTGAAAGGGAGGTCCCTTACAAAGGCTGAGTTTTGGGCAACCGCCTTCCTTCCTGTGGGTTCCTCCCTTCACATCAGATTGTGCTGTGTGGCTGCAGGACCTAGGATTTGTTCTTCATTCCTTTTTCTCAAGCACCTAAAAAAGCAGCTCGTGTGTCACAGTGGTTCACACCTGATGTTCTTTCTTATGCAAGCCAAAGAGTAAAGAACACAAAAATTTTAATTAGCAAACAACGCTTCACACAGACTTTGTTGGTACAACATAATTGTAAGTACATCTACAAACAAATACAGGATCTTTGGACTATGAATTTTTTAAATATTTTATATGACAATGTGAACAAATCTGGAAAGAAAACAAAGTACTTCAACCTTACGTTGAGGTAGCTGAACAGTGCTCTGTTCAGTGGTATGAAAGTTTCATTTCAAGTTCGTTACAGTGCACAAAAATGATGTTTTACAAACAAATGGAATATACAGGTCAACAAAGAGCTTTTTATTTAGAATGGCTTGAGAGATATATTTCTGGCACTCTTATAACCACGTAGCTTGATGGAACTAAATTGGACGAGAATATGGTGCCAAATTAAGACATCTTATACAGATAGTCTGTTCCTCCCCATTTTTGTACTTCTCCATCCCCCACCAGGGAATTACAGAAGCTTGTACATTGGTTTTGCTACACTTCTGCTCTGTAAACCTTTGTTCTGCAAGTTTAAAGATTGAAATATGCTCACATTTATAAAATATATGGCTGTGACTCTCTTAAAAAGCTCAAGAATGGCAATAACAGAATACAGGCACTTCTATGTGAGGGTTGCTTTAGACCTTAGGAAATTCCACTCTTCATAAGCAATTTGCATGACACCTGGATGAGTAAGTCAACATAATAGCTCCGTTTTCTTAACTGTTATTATTTTTAAAGTATTACCCATCATTTTAATCCTGCTTTGTTTAAACAAAGCAGATTCATTCTGACCACATTTATTTAACAAAGCATCTCAGAACAGCGACTTGACTGAGCTACCACCTTGCTGTAGCCTCAAGATTTTCAGCTGCTTTGGACTAAGCCCCAGACCACCAGAGCTTGAGGACATGCTGCACCACTTACAAGTCAGGCTGCGAAGCTGACAATACAAGCTCAGCCCCTGTTTTGCTTTCACCTAATGTAGGGCTCAGGGGACAGGAAAGCACTGCCCTAAGTGCATACAGTTCCAGTGGGGCTGGTATGCAGAAGAAAAACTGCAATTAATTTACGTGTATTTTTTAAAAGCTTGTGAATGTGTCCTCCATTCCTAAGCACTGCATTTCAGTACAACTGCTGTCTGTCACTAATCAAAACACCAGCAAAACTTCAGCACCAAGCAGGATTCATTGAAAGACTGTCTAAATACAGAATTTCATAAAGCTCTTTCTTTACAGTGCAGGTGAAACCAGATCTGCTGCATCTAAGTCTCAATGACTTTATTTTAATTAAAATAAAGTTTGGGTGAAGAAATCTGTGGTTAAGGTGTTCTGCTCACAAGCAGCAGCACAGGAGAGAAGCACAGGTCAGCCATGCAGCGTGACAGCTTGCCTCTTATTGCTAGCACTCATGGAAGAGATCAGCACTTAAAATTAAAGAAAAAAATGAAAAAAGAGGACTATGCAACTAACTAAAAAACTAACACTGTTTTAGCATCGACTGGAACTAAAACCATCAATTAGATTTTATCGCACCAATTTATAATTTAATTATTAATACAAACTGCATTCTACGGCTGTGTGCGAGCTCACTGTCAGATTGCACAACTTAACCTGATAATCCAGCTGTGCCTCAGGTTTACTGTCAAAGCTCTCCATGCCAAGATAACAGCTGTTCTCACAGAATCCACTCAGACACAAGGCAACGTAAGTCAGCGTTACTATAGAAGTCTGTCTATAAGTGGGAAAATTGATGTAATTTCCTCCAGAAAACTCATCTGTTTAATTAGAAGGTAAATACGTGCAGAAAAACTTGGAAAGGTGGTACAGCCAGCCTTTGCTATTTGATGTATTTTGTTAAATCTTTCATCTACAGAAGTGTGAAGAGATTTCAAGTGAATGAAGTATATCTCACAAATGTAAGTCTATCACTTTCAGGAGGTCTCCAGCTGCCTGGATGGCTCACCACCATATCAGCAGGAGAGCAGCACAATCATTCTATTATTGGCTTTACTCTCCATCACAGGAAAAAAACAAAAAACAAACAACAAAAAAAAAGGGACTGATCACATATCTATGAAAATGGCATAATTTCTAATTTTAGTAATCCTAACTCAGTCATTTAGGGTCAAAGGAAATGACTTTCCATGAAGGTAGTAGTAGGAAGCCTATGTATTACTTCTGGCTTCACGACAAGAGTAATCACTTCTTCTAGCTTTTTTTTTTTCCCTTTCTTTTTTTTAATAAATAAAAGGAAGAGTGGTTGAAATAAAACAAGTGCCTAGAATGCAATGAAGCATCAATAAAATACCAGCCCCAGTTAGATGTAATCAATGAGTTTCTATAATTCAAGTGAAGGTGTTTGAGTCTGCTCAGTTGTTTATTTATACCTGTAATAAATACTGCATTTACAACTTTGTGCCAATTAATACAACTGAAATCACCCATAGCATGGCATAACTAGAAGTTGTGTTTGTAAAGCTCATTACTGAAACCACCATGTCAATTCACTGAAGGCTAAAAGGCTATTCCTCGTCCAGCTTTTACTAGGCAGGCTTGTGTTCTCAGAAACTTGTTTCAGGATCTTTTTTCTCTGAAGGAATGCATGAACTACCCATTAACCTAGGATGTGTGGCCACACAGCAGTCCCAGATTGGATTTCTTGATGGAGTCAATTTGCTGTGCATACACAGGTCCCCTGCATGCAGTGTAGGCAGTAGTTCGTGTTTCCAAGTCACACCAAATACACTGGGGTCCACAACACAGTGCATGTATACACAGATGTCTGCTGAGGAAATTCTGGCAGCTTTACTCAAGTCTAATAAAGAAAGACAATGTTCACTTATAGAATCGAGGATTCGTTCCATGGCAATTTCTGAATTAACAAAATAATGAGTACGCAGAAGACATGCAGGAAAAGAACAGCAAGATCAATGAGAAAACAGTATGAAATATGTATCTGAGGTCCTTTTCTCACAGATACAAGGAACCGTGTGCTAACTTTCTATAGGAGCAATGTAGACTCCTTATATTATGCATAATACATAATGGCTTAAGGAAGAATTGCATTTAATGCAGTTTCACTTCCAAACAAGTAAGAACTGCTTTTGCCTTATGAAGACAAATGTCATAGCGGGTCTCAGCCACCATACAGTTGTTGTTCAGAGCATGTATTCTATACATTGTTCATAGAGAAGCATGGAAAGCACCACCTACAAAAGATGCCAGGAGTGCAGCAATCTAGCAGTATGGAAACGAGCTGTAGCATTTCTAGAGCAGCTAAATGCCAACACAGGATACATATTCCATTTGCATAACGAAGCTGAAATGTGTTTGTCTTCCATTCTTTGGTACCCTTATGGGAAAGTCCTATAAAGTTTAACAAGAGGGGGAATAAAAGATATTACAGAAGCCTGACAGTACAGAAATTGCTCTCAATGTATATTCCGGATGAAAGAATGATGGTGAGAAAAAAAACACACATGGAAAACTGACATTAATTTCTACTGCACTGTTCCATAAAGGCATAGAATGGGCAGTAGTGCTATTCTGGGTAAAAACAACAATAAAAATTGGAGCATTCCACGACAGTTTTTTTGTTTGTTTGTTTTTCCTTCCCCCCACACTGAGATTAATGAAAGTCAAAGCCGGCCCCATGGAAGACGAGCTCCAGAAACTGGTAGACAGAAAGCAGTTAAAAGTGCAAACAGCTTGTTGATTTAAACAAAGCAAAAAAAATAATATATATATATATATATGCTATTCTCATTTTTGCCTTGTTTTTTACCTGCCTCATTCACTAGAAGTGATCATCCAAAAATTCACTTGTTTTCCTTAGGAGTTAACTACTATTAGCAACACTACCCCATCTCTGCTCATAGAAGCGTAGCAGCTGGGCAGAGATTTGAAGCTAACAGAAAGCTGAAGATTGGGGTGAAATAAATAGCATTTATTACAACATATTCCTTCTCATGTGGTACAAACTGCCCTGTTAGTCCTACAGTTGAAAATAACCCTCCCTCCACCCACATACAAACACTCCAAAACCAAATCCCAGACACTCCAGAAGTGAAGCTAATCTCAACAGCAACCAGAGTCGATATAAAAAAATAATTTAAAAAAAATCTGTCAATCTACAAAGAAACACCAATACTTCCAGTTTTGTTTTTAGAAGGGTGAGCCTTCTGTCAGCAAATCCCCACTGGCATCAACTGATCCATGCCTTGGCTTAGCCAAGCACTTTGACACCTGCACTCAGGTTAAGGATGCGCTTGGCTGCACTGCACTATCAGAGCCACAGTTACAAGCAGAGAGCCAAGATCCAACTGTGCATGAGCTCTCAGTCTGCGTATTCAAAGACATCACAGCAGGCTGTTTTGGGAGGAAAAAAGCCTTCTTAGGCTACAGTAGGACTGGGGACAAATAGAAAAACATTCGAAGTATTTGAACAGAAATAGCTGAAAAATGATCAAAGCAGTTTTTTGTGCACTGCTAGAATCATCATTTCTCCCCCCTCCCCCCCCAGTTGTACATACAGGATAAAAACACTATAAATAGAGCAGCTCACTTTCCTATAGAGGATGAACACATAAATAACACATTTTGAAACAAAAAATCATAGTGCAAAAATAAATTATCAAACGGAAGTCGTGAACATTGTTATACACAATGCTATATAAAACCTGAACCATTGGAAAAGACCACGCAGTTCATTGAAATAACGCATAAACATTATTAATTCTGCTTCACATTAAACTGCACAGTTCACCCTTTACCCACTACAAAAAAAAATAAATTAAAAGACCTCTTAAGCTTTTTAAAAGGTTTATGGCAAACAAGATCACTTTTTGTTCTATCACATTTGTTATTAATTTAGCAGTGCAGTAATTGAATAATCATCTCAGAAACTGAGTTCCAAATGGAAACTATTAAAGTAACCATAAACATCCCTTGCTCCTTTTAACTTATTTTCTCTGAAATTCAGGCTGGAAACATTCTGACACAAATCTGTAAGACATTATTGCAGTTAGATGAAGTTACAAGAGACACTCTACAGTCAAGTACTGCGGGAGACTTCACAGCTCTCCTTCTCACCATCACCGTGATCTTGTACGAGACATGAATGTAAGGACACGTCTGATGCCATTCAAGCGGTCTTTGAGGGATTTCATGGCAAGGAAAGGGAGCTGGGCTCTGTTCTCAAGAGGAAGGACAGCTAGGACCCACCAGCACCAGGCTGGCCCGTTAGGGTTAGCCTGCAGTAAGGGGAAAGAAGCAGAAGTTGGAATACAAGTACATGGTTAGGGCTTAGCTCTGCAGGTTTGCTTTGAAAACACACCATCTTGATAGCAGACTAGCAAGGAGAGTATCTTATTGCTAGCCAAATGCTTCGTGAGTACAGCTTGACCTGAAACAAAAACTACAGCCAAGCTGTACTTTTTTTTTTTTTTTTAAAAAAAAGCAAGAAGTCTGTAGGTTGGGCTTTCTACATTTTTTTCCCTAATTCATTACTGGATCCAGTTCTTCGGGATACCTAGGTCCCTTCTTTGTACTTTATACTTGTTTCATATTTAATTTCTGTTGTTACATTTTGTTCTTTCAGGATCCCTGTAATTTGCAGTCCTTGAGCCAGAGTAATGAGTTTCCTTCCCTATTTTCTCTTACTCATTTAATTGGGGAAGCAGAGTAGGCAAAAAGGCATTTACATCTCCCGGGATTCATTGTGTGGGTTAAGTATTCTCAGGAAGTTACCAACATTACGTATGAGCTTTCTGTTCACAACAGTGCTGCTACTGGTGCATGGCAACATAACCCAGATACTTTGCTTATGCAGGATAAGTGATGAACATTCTTATTTCTCCTCACAGAAGACGATGCTTCCCAGTTATCAGCTATCCTTGCTACCTGTGTCTCTGAAGTTACATAAACCACTGATTCTGGATACCTGTGGGTCAGGATCCTTGGCTGGCATTGGACCAAAGTGACTGAGAATTCTACTCTTCAGTGCTTGCTTGAGTGAATTAAACCACATATATGCCTGATCGTAGACAGAATCATGGAGAACAAGCAGCGCAGCATAGTCTTGTCCTTGCACCTGAAATGAGATGGGAGGAGGTTACTGTTACTGTCATCTGCCTGTTGGGGAGGGCACAATGTTCGTTTTGAGGGCTTTCTGGGGCGGGGAGGGACAAAGAAAAAGAGCAAAAAATACCAAGGGAGTTCTAAAACAAATCAGGAATGCTAGCTTTTCCTTTTCTTCCCTAAAAACAAACTTATTTATTCATTACTTCCCTTTTTATCTCATGTTCCAAAGCAAAGGCACACATTTGCAGGACAAACACCTCTGGAATGTTATGTGAAACATTTTTTTCATAAACATTATGCAACACAGAACAAAAGATTATGAAAACAGCTAAAGTTCATTTAGCACCTTCTCTATTACAGACCTTCTCTATGACATCTCCCAACTTGAACCATGACAAGTTAGGGAATACCACAGACTGGTTTGCTAGAAACTGTTCCACAAAAGAAGTTCACCAAATACATGGGCTTAGAATTTCAAATGTCATACAGTTTAAATATTTCTGCATTCACCTTTTGATCCTCGATGTACTCAATATCTGCTGTGTTGTAGCCATCACGCTGGCTGTGCTGTATCACCTTAAATCTCCTCTTGCCAATGCTGTCTACAACAGAGCGACCATCAGCAAAGAATTCAACATTTCTTATCTCCAGAATGCAGCCATAATCTGCAAACCTATTTAAATCAGAACAAAAGCAAGTAAACAAGTCTTACTCTCTCCACCCTTAGCTCCAAAGAACTGCCATACAGCCACTGCCTACCACAAAGGTATTTACTGCTGTCAGCTCATTTCTATTGTTCATACTACTGATCTGCAGTAGCTCAAATTATTCAACGATTGTTTTCAAAACTATCAGGAATATTCAGGCTGTCAGATCTGATTAGCATTAACTACATGCTTTGGAATACAGATCACTACTTATGAAAGTTATACAGCTTGGAAACACACTTTTTCCATAACTTCAGCAAGTTCAGACATTTTGTTTAGAACAAGTGCAATTCACAATGTTAGAACCACAGAACGACTATAAAAGTTATAAATAAAAAGCTTCCCTACATTCTCAACAGATGTTACTTCATAGGTAGGGATTTTGAGCACGTCATACTTTTTTTTTTTTAATGGCATATATACCTTGTGGGTACACTCACTAAAAAAGTGAAGAAAGCTAAACATAGACATAAAGGTCCTAGCTCCCAACACTGCCTGTAAATGGCACGATGCAAATGCTCAGCTAGCTCTTAGGAAGATACCATTCTACCTCTGTAGCATCCAACATGCTCAGAACAGCAAAGACAGAAGTGCATCACAATAGTTTAACTATTTTCCTATTTTAAGAGTACTTTACTGCTGTTTAAACTTGATGGTTTGTGACAAAGCATTACACAGATTTCAAAACAGTGGAAAAAACACTTCCTTTCCATGTATTTTAAGAGGTCTGAGGCTCAACTTTGTGCAAGAACCCACAAGCTCCATATGCTTCAAGAATAACAGGCAGCTGCATTAGGCAGAATCCAACTGCTCAGAAGAGCAACTTCAGCCTTCTCCATGTCTTTAACTGGTAGAGAAACTTTCTCTACTGGAGAACTAGAGAAATGACCATAGCACAAGCCCCATCTGCACCTCTCTCCAAAAAGCCTTGCTCCAGATTAAGTGGGGTAGACCAGATGGTCCAAACGTGCTGCTCACTCACCCCTTCACAGGGTCACTAATGCACATCCCAAATTGCTTGGTGCCAGTCTCCATGCACCTTCGAATCATCAGGCGATAACAGGGCTCAAAGATGTGCAAAGGACACGGGACTGTAGGATAAGCCATTGTGCAGACAAATATAGGAACATTCTTATTGAGGCTGTAAGAAAACACAAGCCAGATGACATTTTACCAAAATACTGACAAGGTATAAAATACATGCATTTCATGCAAGAACATTCTTTAGAATTTTCCCTACTCAGTAATTTCCTGCCCCCAGCCTGTGAGACTACTTCCACCCATTGCCTTGCTCCAAGGGCTACAAAGAGCAAACACATTACATTTACAGCTTGTCTAAAAAGCAACATCCCAGATTTCTTCTCCTGTTTGTTCTTTAACACAGTGTGCACTGAGTAAGCATAAAAACCAGATGATTTCACCAGGACCCCATTCTCTTTAAATCACTGATACCAAAGATGAAGCTCTGGTGTCAGCATCTATTGAGTGGCAACCAGCCCACAGGGCAGGGGTGGGATCTGGATCCTGTCAGCTCCCTTCCAACCCAAGCCATCCTGTGGTCTGTGTGTGTCCTGCAGCAGCAGGAGCCATTTGTTAGCTAACAGCAGTCATATCAGAAGAGGATTTTAAGGAAATGGATTACATACTTGGAAAGCTCTGCTATTTCCTCTTCATAAATCTTTCTTCTTTCAGTGAGTTCCTCTGGAAGATATCTAGCTATTAACTCCTCCATTAGTACTGTTTTGCAGTATTTCCTCATAGCCAAGCACTGCAGCAAGAAGCAAACAAAAACCACAGGCAGTTACAGATAGTGCCTAGCATTTCAAAGTACACACACAGCATTCATCTGTTAGCTCCATTTTCTTATGTCTATGAAACCACAGCACATGAAAACCATTTTCTAAGCTTGCACCACCACTGAAGTTGTTAATGAACTATTCCTGATGCTGGGGGCATTGTCTCAGATAACCTGTAGACAGTCTGCCCTCCCTTCTCAGACTTCCCAAATACAGGAAAGGTCTGACCAGATGAGACCATCCAAGCTCTGTGAGTCACAGGAATCACAAAGACATCTGAAACCACCTTTTTTCTTAAGTTACACAAAGCTTAATTTGAGTTTGGAGGGTTTCTAAAGGTGCTACTTGATCTTAATTCTGTGCTCTTGAATGTTTGCTGAGAGCATCTGAGCTTCATTACCTCTGAGAGCCCTTCTTTGCACAGGGGACATTTGGGGTTGTGATCCAAGCATCTCTCAAGACATTTGAGACAGAAGGTGTGTCCACAAGGCGTGGTGACAGGTTCATAGAAGAGCCTGGATTGGGAAATCCAAAAACAAGAAGACAACAATATCGTGTACCAAAGTAATAGAAAAAAACTACCAAAAAAAAAAAAAGCTGCATTTATCCACTGATTTAGCTACTGACTGCTCCAGAGATAAAGCTGTTCCTTGTTTTTCATTTCTTCGTCCAACTCTTGTCTTTATTCAGCTTACGCTGTTTGTTATTGCTGTCTAATGTGAAAGGCAGCCTCTGAGCTCAGATCGCAGTGCATGTAATGTCTGCAGCTTCAGGTCTAGGCTTCATTTTATTCAAAACTGGTGATGAACAGAAAACGAAGCCAGATCATCCAACTTTTTCCTAATGAAATTGAGCAACACTTACACAACCAGTAGCACGGAACTCATGTGGGTACTTGGATGTGCAGAGCAAAGCACAAAATAGTCATTTTGCAGTAATAGGCCAGATAACTGACTACAAAAAACATGGATTATTACCAACTCTAACCTGGACTGGGAAAGCAGTTCTGTTGGAATAGATTGTTTTTAACCTTCAACCCGCTTGTCTGGAAAAGCGATTATATTAAGTTCATGTTTCAGCTAGGAAAATATTTCAATCCATAAGGCCAAGATTTTAAAATAGCTCAGGGTATAACCTGCTCATCCCAGGTACCTCTGTGACACTTATTTCTAGATACAGATTTTTGGCTTATTACAATTATGTGATATTGCAAAGTGAGGTTTCCTTGACAGTAAGTAATGTAAATAATTTAAGTTCTTTTTTTCTTTTTAAATACAAAACATTCCAAACTAGAAAGGAAACTGTTTGGCATATATTCCACAGCATACTGTCTAAGCACTTTAGGGTCTCAGTTAGTAATCCTCTCCTAATTTATCAAGCTTAAGAAAGCAGCAAATCAAGTTCCATTATACACATGGACGTTATAAGCCCATATTTATCAGTACCTTTAACAAGATGACTACTTATACACTAACTGACTCCTTACAAAACTGCCACAGCCACCTTATTAAATGTCATTAGTAACTGTAAATATTGACATTTAAAACAACAGAACACAAAGAGGCATCCAAAAAGCCACACCTATTTCTGCAATGGGACTGTATGGTTGAAAATCCTCATTAGCTGCTTTGTGAGCAGAAACCTCACTGCACTATGCTATTGTTTGAACTACAGCAAATGTCAGACTCTGCGTTGTTTCAGGGAGCGTTGGTTTGTAAATGTAATTATTAAAATACATATAAAAATGTACTATCCAGCTGTTACTGGATCTGAAGACAAGAAAGTCCAGTTGAGATGAGTGATCCTGCTCTGCCTGCACTGCAGCCACGGCAGCTTCCTGCTGAACAGCAGGAAATGAGTATCCGTTTCTATGAGCTCTGCTTCCTCCCTTCTCCCTGTATTGCTTCAAGCATTGCTTATTCTCTGCTTGCTGCTGGAGCTGATGCGGATCGATAACGTTTGGGCCGCTTCGCCAGACAAGTAGGCTAATAGCAGCTCCCTGTGAGCAGGTCACTGGGTTACTGGGTAATCAGTACAAAGCGTCTCCGGATCCAAATCCGGAAAATACCCTTGAAGAACGTGGCAGGAAATAATTACGACCTATCTGCATTAATAGCATGATGAAAATCTAGTGACAGACTGCCCTCGCTGTTACAGTGCTACGCAGCTGCCGCCCTGCAGACATCAGGTCCTGAGTGCACCGACGGCCACAGACCCAGCAGTCCTCAAGCTCAATGCCTTTAGGATGCATGGTAGTCTGCCTGTTTCTGATTTAACAGGGGATGAGAAAGTAGGGCTAATTAAATTCATTAAAAGCATCTGAAAAGCATTTTGTGGACATGATTCTAAACATGCAGTCATTAAAAGCAGCTCAGACCCATTGTGTGGCTTTCTGCAAGAAGAAAGTTCTGCTCTTAGCAGTACCAGTGTTTTGACAGCTGTGTACACTTCTGGAGCACGTTTCAGCTGCAGGCAGATGGAGGGAGAGAGGCACATCTGATTTATCCCAGGCAGAAGCAAGCCTTTGCAGACTTTTCCCTCAAAGATGTTAGCGTTTCAAATAAAAGGACGCAATCCCCTCCACCAGCATACAGCAAAGCACAGCAGAGCCACATTTGCCCAGTCACAGCCCTTCAGAAAAAAATCCACAAAGCCACTTGCTATTCAAGTAATGTGGTGCAAGATGAACCAAAACATATTGTATGGATAAAATCAGGACCACTGTAAAACATCTTCTTTATTTTCTTCAAGAAATTTCTAACAAACCCCTATTTTTACTTTTCTTTTTATATATAAAACAAAGCCATCAGTATAATAGATGACAACTCAAGAGATTTGTTTTTAAATAAAGTCATTGCTGTCCTTAAGGCTAGATCTGTTATTTAACTGAAGGAAGAGATCGCCAGACTCAGTAACAAAGGAATTCAGCACATCCCTTGAGCAACACAGGAAAAACATCCTCCTAAGACCCACCTGTTGTAACAGCAAGAACACTATTTTATATGCAAACTTGGTGTGCTCATAATATTCATTAGCTATTTCATGCACTATGATATCATACACAGCTCTATAAATTCCAAAGGAGAAACCTGTGGCTGTGTGCACTGCACCAGTGGGTGGGTGCATATAACTGATGGGAAGAGGAAACGTGACAGCTCCATTAACGTGCTCAGCTCTCACTGTGACCTCACGTCCTTCTTCCCATCACCAACCTGGGGCAGCCCAACCTTTCACCACGGTGTTCAGAACCAAAGGTTGAGAAATACATTAATGGGAAAATAATTCTAATAAAAACTGGTTTCAGGTCAGTGGGAAAATTACACACCAGCTGAGCTAGAAGATACCTAGATTGTAAAAAGGAAGGGGTTTTCTACAAGCTCAAGACATCCACGAGGAAATAATGGATACCTCATACACAGGGAGCAATCCAGATCTGATGGATCCACAGATTCAAATGGAGTATGTTGTCCAGTGCTACTTCCCTTAGCATCGACTGTATCTAACAACAACAATAAGAAAACACATTATCATATGATTGCACACTGCTACGAAAGCATACCCAGCCTCTGCAACTACAGCCACCGACCGATGTTTAAACTTTGACGTGCAAGCTGCCGAACCACTGAGCATCACTGCAGTATCTCCTACACACAGCATCACATCCAGCTCTGGCACAAGTAAGCCACCTGTCCTTAACTGCAGTGACACTACACTGACGTGCAGAGCACTGAATTCAGTGCTGCATTAACAGCACCAAAACACCCTGTGCCAGAAGTCCAAGGGGGCACAAGTTTTTCTGTCATACCACTGTAAATATATCCCACACCAGGAAAAAAGGCTGCATGTCAGGTGTTCATGCAAACAGAACTCATGCTTTTAATATATATATATATATATATATATATATATATATATATATATATATATATATATAATATATATTATAATAATATATTATTTTTTTTTTTTATAACTGATCTAGAAAGTGGCAAAAGCATACATGGCATTAATGTTACTTATAAAATCCAGTGCTCTGCCAACAAACAAGCACTCATCTCAGCTCCCCTAGCTGCCTTTTTAGACTAACAGTCACTTCTACAAGAAGTGTTCCACATCGTGCCCTGATTAAACTAATGAAAACACATAAAAAATGAAGTGCAATTTGGATCCTTCTAGGCTTTTATGCAAGCAAATATTCCACCGATGGTACATCAGTTCCACATACCTTTCTTCAGGAGCTTGCAGGGCACCTCTGCAGCCCTCGCCTCCTCCAAGCAGCCTTTCCTTTTCAGGAGACCACGCTTCTCAGACACAAGGAAGGCAGGCTCTGGGACAGAGGTGGGCTTGTTCTCCTCCTCTGAGCAGTCCTTTCTACTCTCTGTGGTTTGCATGGACTTCCTTAAACTGCCAGAATTAGTTACGTTTGGTTCCTCTTGAACAGGAAAGCCCTTTTTCTGTTCCACGTTTACCTGTTCAAAGAGAGAGCTGACGTTAGGACATCCACCTTCATCCACATGGTAAGGAAAAACACCCAAACCTGTCAAGCCCTTCATGATGTGGCTCACCAGGAAGGACTCTGTAGCTCAAGAACAGTTTGAGGATTGCTCTGTAGGGGCATGGCTTTAATGTCAGATGTATGCAGACAACACCCACCCCCCAGCGCCACTCAGTACTTTCAGCCCTCGTGTGTGGCTTTACTGCTTGCTCTTGGAATTCAATTTAGGCAGAGAGCCATCTAAATCTCAGGCTTAATACGCTGCTATCACTGAAAATATACCTTAATAATCTAATCTTAGTAATATGTATTGTTTATACCACGAGGAGGGTACCAACCATCAAAATGACCAGAACTACATGAGTTCTACTCAAAGGAAGAAGCAGTATCAACACCAAATTGACAGCAGGAAAGAAGAGGCACAGAGCTCCCTTCTGTGTGACAGACTTCTTTCACAAAAGATCAAACAACCATTGCTGCTCCTGTTGCAGCACAGAGCAGCCACGGGACATCACTATCTGCCTGTCACATCCACATCACAGATGAACCTGAAAGCAGATACTGCAGTAATGTTTAACATGTAGAAAGATGAGAGAGCTGTCCCACAAATGACTGACATCATGACCGGGTCCTGGGGGAGGATTTCCTTTCAGAACAGTCCTTCCAGAAGGCACTGCTTATCCTCAAGCAAGGCTGAGCAAAACCCATCACTTCCGTTTCCTAGAATCAGTGAAGTTTTCTCCTACAGGTGTGGGATAGGCAGATCATATCCTCATAGTTCAGGTTTTAATGAAGGAAAAGCAGTCCTTACCCAGCCCGCTAACTTGAACCTTTCCAGCAGTTCTCAGTACTCTGGCTGTGAGAACAAACTTGCAGAGCAGTGTAAAATACTGCTAGCCCACAGTGGTCTCTCAGTGTACAGAACCTGAAGACAGGATGATTTTTTTCTGACATATGGTCAGTTACGGTTCAAGCTAAAACCCCAAATTTGGGCACTGAGGCCTTGGAGGGCATCCCAACCCACACGGCAGGGGCTCTGTTCTCCTGCCAGCTGCTTGGATGGGCTACAGACAGCTCAATGCCTGCATACATTTTGTAGAGAAGTCAGCTCAAGAGGCTTCAGCAGATCTGCACTGCTTTCTTTGTCCTGTAAGGCAGTACGTCAGAGAAAACACACCATCCCATCTCCCAGAGATGAAAAGGAAAGGCTTCCCCACGTGAACACAGAACACACAGAAAAATGAAGAACCACACAGCAGACTCATTCGTTACCTTGAGCAACCTCTGCAGGGCATGGCTGGTGCCTCCAGATCCCACTGAACTTAGGAGGTTCCCCTTTAATCTAGAGTGATGTGACAACAGCTGCAGGATATCGGGTAAGTGTTCCTGAGCATTTCCCGGGATGAGTGAAAACAAACTAAGTAGAAGCTGTGATATAAAACAGAATACTTCACTGCTTAGTTCTTTCCTCGCAACCTCCACATGACAAAGCAAGTAAGGGAGTGGCTGACAGAAATACCCTTCATTTAAAAAGACAAAACCCTTCTAAAGAGCCCTTCAGACAGGGATGAGAGAAAAATGGCAAAGCTGGTGCAGTGCGGGCCCCACAGACAGATTTTGGGAGCTCAATGAGACCAGGAATCAACAGACCACCCTCCAGTTACACACACACCCTTGTCCTGTAGCTCAGAGCTCATCAGAAGTCCCCAACACCTTGTTTTTGTTTTTAATTTCTTTTTTCTGCACATCAGAAACTTTCAGTGGCTTTTATGGAGCACAGAAAGCGCTCATCTCACAGGCTTCACCCACATGCACTTATGTGGTTCCAATACACTGAGTTGGAACTACTTCCTAATTCATTTATACGAGAATACAAAAAAACCCAACAAGGGCAGCAGAAAAATTCCATTCCTTAATTAGCTATCAGAAAATGGGTGAACTTGTACTGAGCAGCAGCTTGCTGCCACTTGCAGGCACATTTCCAGTGATCATAAAAGAAACAGACTACGGGAAATTCATTCAAGAAATGGATTTCAAAATAGTGCTGAAGTGCTCCTGCCACAGTCTGAGGAAGCTGCATGACAGCTCTGATCCCACACCATGGACAGGCAGCACGCAGGGGCAGAACACCACAGCTGCACCCAAAGGATCTGGTAAAAAGCAGTATGTCATTGTTATGCAAACAGCCTTGGAAACAGCCCAGGAAGACATTGCATCATGGATGAACTCTGTGTCAGACGAGCACAAGTCATTCTGTCGGCCACAATCAGCCGTGTTTTTCTCAGATCCCCACTGCTTGGAATCGGGTGTCTCAGACAAAGCTGTTTGGGGTCTCAATTCAGAAAGGTATCCGAACACATGCTCCTCCTGCTCTAGTGCACTGCAACTCTCCCAGCACGACTGCGAAAACAAATCATGATACAATGACAACGAAACTGCATGGAACACTGCAGGGAAAAAAAGTCCTACCAAATCCCAAAACCAAAACATGACCAGAAAAAAATAATCATCACAGGAACTAGAACCAAAGTGAGATAGAAGACCTGACTGCACTACGGCCATCCAGGTTATAAACCCGGTTACTTTCATGAGCAGTGCTTCACTGCAGGAGTGCCACAGAGCTCTCAGAGCATTCCAAGTCACAGCACTCCAACCCCAAAGCTGGGTGCAGTGCCATGAGTGTGCAGTGCAATGAAACCAGAACGATTCTGTTTTTATTATCTCAAGCTATCACTGCTGTGGTGCAAAGCCTTTGGGCTGCAACAACAAAAGAGATCAATTGTCAAAACTCCCATTCACAGTAATTGCGGTATTACTTAGGAGGCGGACAACACAGCACCAGCACATTATACAAAACCCCTTTAAGAACACACACAACAGCTTTAGCTGCGACTGAAAAAAACAGCTTGCTGCAGATCTGCTTTGCTGGTTTTAGCATTAATTATTAGCAGCAACCCTTACAAACTATTTTAAAGCAGCTCTTTGCCAAGTGCTTCACTCCCCACCTCAGTCATAGCACGGCTGTGGCAGAGGAAAGCAGCTGCTCCCAGCAGAGCATGGTGAGTGCTGTGTGTTGGCTCAGCATCCCAGCCCCATGCAACATTCCATATCAGCTCCCTCTTGCTCACTGGCAACATGGTGCCAAGCCATGAAACATGAGCAATTTGCCAACAGGGAATTACAGAAGTCTGTGGGTGGCGGTTATTAGCAATTCACTTTTACTTCATGTTTGCTGGTGCTAACACTAACTGTTTCTACACAGCATCTACCTGCTTAGTGCCTGCACTCTTGCTACCTCCCTATCTTCAAAGAAGGGGCAGACATCAGCCCAAGAGTGAGCAGCAGTCAGGACAACCCTCCCCCCATGACTCTCTGCAGTAATGGAGGGGGAGAGGAAGGAGAAACTCTTACCCTCTCTATGATAGGTCACTGAAAACAATGCAGTTTGGGTGATTTGGGGACCATACCTTCTGAGCCTCAGACTTGGCCGTCTTGTTCCCCATGTCCAGAGCAAGGCAGAACAGAAACTCTCTTAAAGCTTCTTCTGTTTTCCCTAGATTAGCCAGTGCCTGGCCTTTCCTTAAGTGACCCTGCAATGAAACACAGCCATCGTTACAGCCTTTGTTCCTTCTGTTGTGAGAACTTGCACTAAGAACAAGGTGAAGCAACAGATTCTCCAAAGAGAGTTGGGCAGGGAGAGCTCATGGACATGGCTCCTCAGCCTGTGACACCAGCAGTATCCAAGTTTCACAGCACAGTGATGAGAGCCCCTACACCTGAGAGCCCTAGCAGCAGAGCTGAGATGTTCTCTGGCAAATACAATTCCCACAGTGTCCCTGAGCCCAGCTGCTCTTGGACAAATCTGCTCTCTCCACATTAAGGTTCTAACAAGTGATCACTTTCTTCTATCAAGACAGAAGCACAGCGCTCAGTTTTTAGAGGCAGTTCAGACTCGAGATCCTGGTGGGTCACAGTCAGCAACACCAACTCCTCCTGCAGGATTACTGCTTTTTCTTTACCCCACAGAGCTCCAGGACAGAGTAGCTCAGTGCCCGTGAGCCACAGGAGCCTCCCCAATCCATCAGCTCTGAGCAAGGAATGGTTTTCCACCCAGAGCAGCACCCAGGTCTGTGAGCACAGCGTGCTGGGGCTCAGGACTTACTTTAAGCCAGTAGGGCTGCAGCCTGCATGCTGTCTCGGCATCGTGCAGCGCATCCTCACAAGCTTTCAGAGTCGAGTTAATCTGAGACCGGTTGCTGTATAGCAAGTGGTCATTGGGAGCTGCAGGAAACAAAAGTTGGTCGATTAACCCAGTTTAGAAACAGTTACATAAGCTTTACTCCTTAGAATTTTATTTTTAAACACGTGTCGCACCTCCCAAATTGTATCGAAACCCAAAACAAGCAGCCCTGAAATAACTCCGTAGTAAATGAAATACGGAAACCTCTTTTGTGCAACTCCAGCGGAACGGCGGCGGCGGCGCATTACATAACTCCGGGCAAATTGCATAAACGGGCACCGGGCGGGGAGCGACCCGTGCGGGGAGAGCGGGCGGGCGCCGGCAGCAGGCGGGGACGCCACGACGGCCGCGGATCGGAGCGGCAAAGCCTTCACTATCCCGGGTTTGCGCGCATTCAGCAGCCGCACGAGGAGCGGCGGCACGGAGCAGCGGGACGGGGCTGCGCCCGAGGCTCCGCGCTGCGCTCCGGCCACCCGCGCTCACTGCGGAGCAACGCGCCGCGAGCCCTCCCGTCCCGTCCCGTCCTCCCCATCCCTCCCCTCCTTTCCGCAGGCAGCCCGCGGCCCGGCCCCTCCGAGGAGCGTGGCTCGGTGCCGGGGAGCCCCGGGGGCGGCGGCCCCGCTCCCGCCCCGCGGTTACACAACGGCGCCGGGGGGGGCGGGGGGCGGCCGGGCCGCGGGCTGCCACCTTACGCAACCGCCGCTCCCCTGACCCAGTTCCGCTCCGGGCCGGAGCTCCCCCCGCCGCCCGCCCCGGGACCCGGCTCCGGCCGCCGCGGGCGTTACCTAAGCTGAGCGCCTCGTCGTACTTCTGCAGGGCGGCGTGCAGCTTCTTCTCCCGGTACAGCAGGTTCCCCTCGTGGCGGAGCTGCGAGGCCCGCACCTGCCGCGGGAACCACTTGCCCAGCAGGTTGCTGAGGATGACGTTGACCCTCGGCAGCCGCCCGCCGCCCTCCTGGCGGCACAGCACGCAGCGCGCGGCGGCCGCGCGGTCCTCTCTCTCCAGGCACTTTTTGCAGAAGGTGTGTCCGCAGGGCAGCGACACGGGCTCGAAGAGGAACCCCTGGCACTTGCGGCAGCGGCAGCCGTCCCAGTCCCGGGGCTGCGGGGCGCCGCTCCCGGCCGGCAGCCCCTCTTTCAGCCGCACACCCTGAGCCAGGCACTCCACCAGCTTCTCCAGCTGCTCGGCGCGCAGCTGCCGCTGCCGGGACGCCAGCTGGTACAGCGGCAGCGCCTCGTGCAGCCGTCCGCCGAAGGCCAGCGCGTCGGCCCGCCCGAGCAGCGCCCGCCACTCGGGGCCGCGGCCGCCGCTCGCCGCCTCCGAGTTCTGCGCCTGCAGCGGCTCCGGGCGGGAGCCCATGGCGGGCGGCGCCTCTCAGCACGAGCGGGAACGCGAGCCGGGCGGGCGGCCGGGGGCGCCGAGGCGCGTGGGCTGTGGCGCCGTGGGCGCGGCGCGGCCCCGCCGGCCCATGCTGCTGCCGCCCCGCGCCGGGAGCGCCCCGGCCCGCCGCCGCTTATATAAAGGCGGGCACGTGACGCGGCGCGGCCGCGCTCATTGGGCGGCTCCCGCAGGTTGTTACAAAACCGCCTGGTTTTGTAACCGCTGTCGACGGCCCGGCCCGCCGAGAGGGGCGGCCCGCTTCGCCCGCGGCCCGTCCGCGCTGGAGGGAGCCGGCGCCGTCCTGTGGCGGGCGTCCCGTCTGTGCCGCGCCGCGCCCGGGCACCGCTCTGCGCCTCGCCCCGGGTCCGCCCGCGCTCCGCAGGTGCCCCGCAGCACTGCTGGAGCCGCGGTCCGTCGCTCTCTTAACGACGCTGAATGAACCTTTCTCACTGTCGGCTCGTGGCGGCTTTCGGACGGCGGAGCGGGGAGTTCGGAGGGAAGGGGCCACGGCCGTGCGGCCGCGCTGCAGGGGTGCACCTGTCTGACCCGCCTGCTGGCTTCCCTGTTCTGAGGCTTTCTGCACCTGCCAAAAACTTGGCTTTCCTCCCTAAGGCTTTCGGATGTATATACGTATATCTCTGTACACAAAGTTCCCAAGCGAGTCCTTTAAATAAACAAAGAAAAGGGTTAATTCAGTAACCGCTGGCGTTAGACATTCTTCCCGCTACTGGCTCTGTCTGGCCTATTAGCACAGCCCGGCACCGGCTGACTCCAGGACAGGAGCGCTGGACGACTCGTAGTCAGGGCGCAGCGATGTGCGGGACCACGAGCAGAGCCGCACACAGGGGCGGGCGTTTTCCTTAGCGAGCTGATGCTAGCAGCACACAGACAGCTCGTCTTCCAACTTCCATGCGAGAAAGCCTCGTGTTATGAAAGAACAAAAGCCTTAACAAAAGGAAAAACGTTTTCTCGAAGTCGGCAGTTGTCTCTATTGCAAAACGACCGTCTCGGCAGCCTTTCTGTGTGTTATTTTATAACCATTGTCCTGAAAACCACTATGAGTCAAAGCCTATTCAAGCGAGGGAAAGTGACATAACCGCTGGTTACCAGTAGCGATGCGACGACAATCTCTCTATCGGGGATACGCCAGCAGTATTTACACAGTTACATATCAGACACTTAAAGAGATAAGGGTTGTGGTAGAAGGGGAGGTTTGCTAACAGCGCATGAATTCAGGATAGGGAATGGAAATAGATTATCATAGAAAATGTAATCAGATTTGTGTTCTGAAAGGAAGTTCCACAGCTTCTGTTTACAGCACGTGAAAAGACACGCAGGGCTGGCTGGCGGTCTGATTGCTCAGCACAGGATGGGCTCAGAGGAAAGGGCAGCAGTGGTGCCTGCAAACTGCTAGTGGTGGGAGCTGTCTGCTTCTGAGGCTCACAGAGCCACAGATCTTTATCCAAAGCCCAAGATCACTGAAGATCTCGTTGTGGATGGCCCATGGGCAACAGGACCGCTCAGGAGAAACCAGCAAGCTCTGCCTCTGCTAGCTCCTGGTGCGTGTTGTTTGATGAATGCGAGTATTGCGTGGGGCGTGCCAGGTGCAGAGTGAACATTACAGCCACTAACTTAACAATTCTTTAAAGCCAAGGCGCTGCTTTACTTCTCAGCTGCACACCACTATAGAACACCTTGCTCCAACAGCCAGCTCAGCTCCACAGGGGCTGCCCTAGTGAAGACAGCTGCATATGCTGCTTTTGTTCTGTCGTATGTTACATTCTGAAAGCATGGAGTTTTCCTATACTCACATACATAAATATCTGTGGATTTGGAACAGCAGTAGGGCTGCAAACCCCTCCCTACCTGCATTGCTTGGGAGATTGGGAGCTGATTAATCTTTCACTTAAACAGAAGTTACAGCTAGGAGGTGACTCACTCCGCAGAAGCACATCTCCTTTTTATGATTTTTCTACAAAGGGAGATTTAATTTCTTCCTTTTAATGACAATGAGCACAATACTGGTTTCCTTCCAGCAGTTAATGGCTGGCGGAACAGTGTAAGAGCACGACTACATTCTTCAGCCCTCTTCTGGAGCTATAATCTGCATCACACTCTGAGACCACAAAACCATTGAGCAATCCTGTTTCGTTCCCTTCCCATACACAACTACCCTAAATGTGACATTCTGACCCGCCATCCTTCCTGACAGAGCTCCTTCTCTGCTGGCAGCAGGGATGTTAAAAGCCATGTAACAAATAAAGGTGTTTTATACACAAGTGCTCTCACACTCTGCAATAGTCCATAAGTGAGAACAGTTTTGGACTGATAGCTTAGCCAATTGAAAAGAGGAGGCCTAACATTCCCTATGCAATAAAGCTGTAAAGGGGAATTTACTATGGTCACTTGCCATGGTGAGAAACATCACTAGAATTAAGATATTAAATACATCCAGCAGTTTAAAGAAATGGATGGCACCATCAAATAAAAAGACAAACAGAACAACCCACCAACCCCAGGGGTTTATTTTTTTCAGGGAAAACTACGGATATAAGCCAGGAAAAGTCCTTGTCACCTCTTGATCAAGTGATCAGCTTGACAAGACTTTGGAATGCACATAGCAAGTATCCCATTCAAACTGGATCTTTCCCTGTGTGATAAAGAATGAGGGATTCACACCGTGTCCCTGGAATGCAACCAAACCTAAAGCAAGCTGGGTAAAATCAGTTCAGCTCAGACATACCCAGTGTTTTAGAAGGTTATTTTTATTCTGTAATGAAATGACAATGCTCCCATGTGAAGTTCAGTGGAATTCAAATTCCAGAACATTTTGGTACCAAATCGAGATGTTTCAAAGTTGAACAAATATTTAATACATAATTCACCAATTGGAAGGCTTATTTGATCAAAACTGAGGGACAATCTGCCAGCCATTCTCACCAGCCAATTTGGTGAAAAGATCATCTGTCAAAAGCAAAGCTCAAATTAGCTCCTTTTGTACATAAGAAAAGCTCAAATGTTTAAGTACCTGTTAGTGTGCACAGCAAACAGCCAATAACAGCAAACTCCTGCATACTGTGCAGCAAGACAAAGGAGACTGCAAGGTCCATCATCCCTTCCAGAGAACACGAGCATGCAGGCAGGAAGCAGGTCCATTTCTGGTGCACACATACCACTGCTGTCACAGGAGAACCACCAAACAAATATATTGTATCTAGAATGCAAAAGTATATATTGATTCTCCTATGCTGCCCAATAAAAATGTACTTTGCAGATGTCTTGAGCGGTAGAATGCATTGTACACTCACACAGTGTTCCATTTGTCTTGAAAGACTTCGCTAATAGCCTCAGTGGAGGTACATTCTCCAGCTCAAAACCACATAAATGTAATCATTTAAAAGGACAAAGTTACAAGAAAATGTTTTGTTTCACACTTTGTGATAATGTGATTCCAGTGAAAAGTAGAACTTCACGAAGCGAAACCAAAAAGCAAACACCAAATTAATGCAATCTGCAGTCCTCCTGAAGTTGTAGGGGCTAATTTGTTTTTATTTGCTTTGGCGTGAGCTGCACAGAGCAGTAAAGGTACGTGAATCAAACTGGGAAATTGATGAGTGGCCTACAAAGACAGCAAACAGAACACATGGCTTTTGAACAGTTTGACATCACAACATGCTTATGTGAACCTACAGGACACTTCATGTACAGGTTTGATAGGCTTTCAGGATCGTGACTATTGAGCTGTCTGTACATTGGTATGGACTGTCATCAAAGGAGGCTCGACTTAAAAAGCAGGACAATAATATCTTCTGGCTGTTGTGGTTTGTAAAATCCAAGAGCCAAGTTATCCTTTCCTACAAAAACACCTGTGGAAGTGTAAAAGTCCTCCTGAATCCATGATGCCATATTCAGTAGCTTTTTTTTTTTTTTTTTTTTTTTTTTTTTTTTTTTTTTCCTCCAGGAATGAGGGCGATAACAGCAAGTTCTACACAAAACAAACAAGAGAAGTAGGGGTGGCACTACTGAGATAGGCATCCTCAGCAAGCAGCTAGAAAATCCAGTGCTTGACAATGGTAGTGGTATGTGTGTTCTAAACTACCTGTGACAGGTGGGTAAACCCTGTGAGCTATGCTCTTTAGCTGTTCAGTCTCCATGTCCTTATTCTTGGAGGAAAACTCTTTCAGGCACTGACTCAGGAATGCACCCCTCCTCAGCAAAGCCCTTAGGGACATATTTGTGGTCCCATTGAGTTTAAATGAGACTTAAAACACATGCTTCCAGTTAGGGGAGTTCTTTCAAGCATTACAAATGGAGCAATGGAGCCTCCAGCCCAGTCTCGACTATTTTACTGACCTGGGTATTGTTTGGATATACTTTCACTTCTGACTTTCATCCCAGGGACTGTATACAGCCTCCTCATCCTGGGGTCTGGCTTGTGCTGCTAAGAAGTATATAAGCTGTAGTGATCTACAAGGCTCCTGTCTTCTGCTGCTGGGTATCATCACCCTGCCAGGGGTTTCTGCCCTGTAATAAGTCTCAGACAATTCAGCTGACAAACATGGGAAATACATGAAACAAAGCAGGCATTCTCACTTAGAAATCTACAAGATTACTCCTGTTTAGTGCATACTGATCATCCAGGTAAAGACTTAGATTACACATTTCCCCTTTTGCAGTTCCACTGAATTAGTTCACTCCATACTTCTTCCTTGATCCCCAGACTCCCACTTTTCTTCAAAATTAGCTTTTAAATACATGTACCTACACTTGAGTCACTTAGCAAGAAGTCAGACAGCAATTTTACTTATGCCAAACTCGAAGTCACATTTGTCATACTACAACACAACAGTAGTTGTTGTATTTTTTATTTGCAGGGCTTTCTTCTGATATACACTGATGTTATTTCTTGTAGCAGGCTTTCAAAAATAATTAGAGTGCTGAATCATAATCAGGAAGAAATGGTTCTTACATTCAAGACAGTTATTTAAAAAATGTTTTGATGAATCATGCAAAAAAATGCTTGCAAATAGGATTATACTTTTTCATCAATATATTTTTTTGTTTTTTTTCTAAGTCTTAAGAAAAAAGCTTGTGCTTTTAATACTTGAATTGAAAAAATATTTACAGCAGACATAATAAATGCTACATTGCAGTTACAAGACAGGCAAAGTGGTGATGGTCCCACGCTTTACCCTTCACAAAATTCACAGGTTTCACATCTGTTCTGCTAACATCCCAGTTCAGAAGTGTTCAGTCCTGGATTTTCAGTATGCTTCTTTTCTCCAAATCATTCATTTCCTTTAGGATAAGGGCTACGTTGTATCTCAGCTCCTGAAACTTTGCAACTGGCACCTGAAACAGAAGGTTCAGTTTAACAAGCATGATATACCTTAGAAACCTGAGAAACTTTGGGCAGGACATGCCTATGGAGTGTCAGTCCAATCTCTCTTTAACATAAATAAACAAAACAAATTAAAATATATATATTAGAGTTAAGACAAAGTGTTGTAGTTAATAAATCTCACAGAGGCTGTTTGTCTTCATAATGTATGAATGAAAGGGAAGCTTCTGCTGCCAAAAGCAGGTATCTCTTGTATGTACCAGGAGCTGGATCTTGATAACACTAAACTCTTGCAGAGTCCCAAGGCTCCATACAAAAATGTTAAGTCTAACTTAACATTACTGTGAAACATGAAACTAGGTGCTCTTCTCTGTTATTGAAAGGATGTTTTTTTTTTTTTCCTGATATTCCTTTATGTTTTAGAACAGTCAAATAAACACCCATCCAGACCTACAAGCTAGTCTACCATTCCCAAAGCACTTCTTTCCCACTGCTTATTTTCCATCAAGAAAAAGAAGGGTAGTTCAGTAGATTCAGTCAGGGTTTGTGATTTGTGGGCCTTTTAATTTGGACCCAGTTCTGTTACTAACTTCTGTCAAACCATCAGCTGCCTTTGTCTTTAAAGTACTTGAATGCTACAGCTAAAGAAGGGCCACCCAAGAGCTTATTATTTTTGCTTTGACATGAGAAGACAGAAATCAACCTGGAAAACAGCCACAAGACATTCTCATTTTAAACAAGAAGAGAAAACAGATGTAATCACAACACTAGAAAAAAGTTATGGCTACTTAAGGATGGCCAAAATTAGCTAAAGCCAGTATGGCAGAAGAGCTCCTGCTAGTTGACTAGAAATCACAATTTAATTAACAGAAATTGCAGTGATGACTTCAAGATAGTGCAACTCTCCATAAAGGAAACTTCCATTCCTCACTCATACAATGCTTGCAACTAACACGGGAATATCAGACAGACTAATGTATCCAGTCATCACAAGCACGAGATGAATGTCTGAGCAAACAGTCTGAGCCAGACTGGGGCAGTAAAAGTGCACAGAAAACCAAGTCCTGAAACCACTGGCGTAGCCAGTTCAGGGCCTGCCCTAACTCTCCACTACTATTTAACCCAGACCACATAATTTTTCTAGGCTAAAGATACATGGCAATGAAACAACTGCTGCCATCAAATCCCTCTTACAATGCGAGGTCAAAATTTTCAAGTAAGCAAATCCAAAATATCTAACCTACATAAACACATGCTACCCTGCCACATTCTCTGAGAAGTTATATTTATAGCATGGTCACAACCATAAAAATTCTAATTATTTGGGTGAATCTCCTTTCGAAATGCTGTAAGAAGTATGGGAGACAATGCTCTGGGTACAAAAATCCAGTCCCAGATTGTATCCTAGTCACTTTTTCAGATTTGTTACATCTCAAAATCAAGCTTTCCTTTTCCTGTTACCCTGGGGTGCCACACTGATGAGGTTTTGTGGATGCCAACTAAAAGAGATTAAACTAGATTCAATTTTTGAAGAAGTGTATATATAAACATGACTTACAAAGACACTTACCTGTCTCAAATACGAATTCTTTGAGCCTGTACACTTCTGCAGGCCTCAATGTAAATTCCATTTGCAAATGGTGCACCCAAAGCAAGAGGCTTTCAGTTTAGAAAATTTATTTAATTAACTTATTTAAAAACTGTTTAATTCAACTAAACGCTTGTATCAGGTGATGCATACATGTCAGTGGAGACAAGCATAAAGAATCAAATTGCTGTTTATAAGAGAATATTACCACAAAAAAACTATTTAACTAATGAACACAGCAGCTTTCCATTCAAACTGAATACAACATGTTTCCCTATTTCGCCATCTATCCTGGTTAAAACCTGGTTTTACAAGGGATTAATGGTGAGTAACTGCTACAGTGCAGAAGAGGCCTTTTGGCTGTGTGCACTGACTGCAAGTTTACAGTTCGTTTCATAAATTAGACTACTGATTAAGAAGCTAACAATATCTTCAAAGAGATGACAGCCTGAGAGCAAAAAACAACGTGCTGCAATTCAGCACTGCAAATGCTACAAAAGTAACTGGACGAACTGATAGCAGGCATTTGTTTAAGCACAAGCTTCAGAGCTAAGGAGATCAGCTTTTCAAAGGCTAAGAGGTAAAATCAGGTTATAGAAGTATAATGTCTGCTCTCTGTGGGTCATGCAAATATGGCACCCATAAGTTAGGATTTGACGTGGATGAGACTCACTGTGAGAGTTGAGGAGAGAAAACTCTCAGACCTTCCTGTACCGTTTCAAGCTTGAGAAGCCAAATGGAAGGAAGTATATTAAGCTCTGTTAAGGCCCTTCTGAGAACATGTCTGAGCACAGGCACAGATTGAGGGGCAGAGGTTAACAGCAGCACAGTGCACAAATGCCTGTGTCTGCATTGGTGCAGCCCAGACTGCTCTGCAGAGCACCAGCTCATTTACTCTACTTCTTTGTCTACACTGAAGACTCACAGTTCTTTGACAGTCCCTTATCACCCTGCCCACTGCAGCTGATATCAATCATATGAGAAGAATCCAGCATCTGATTTGCAATTTCCAGATGCAGGGGAAGTCGTACGAGGAGCGGATGAGACCCCTGGGTTTGTTGGACCCAAAGCAGAGGGACTGGGGGGAGGCTTCGTGGCAGCCGCAGCTCCTTACAGGGAGCGTAGGGCAGCGCTGAGCTTGCTCTCTGGGGCCAGCCACAGTCATAGCACAAAACTCAAAATGCTTCAGTTCTTATTCGCTTTCTAAAAAACATTCATTGTCAGAAAACACACTGTGCTTAGAAAAAGAAAACAAAACCTAGGAGACCAAGCAGGACAACTTGTTTCTGTGACATACACTTTAAAAACCATTCATAATGGGATTATCTTCTGGTTTTATCATTTTACACAATCCCCGTAGGTTAACAGGACATCCAGTACTTGTTGGAATGAAAGAAAACTGAAGAGATGAGGACTATGTTTACCTGCATTTGGTTTTGGATCAAAGAGCTACTATCTGCAGGAAGATCACTCATCATAAAAAAATCCTGTTTACAGCCAGATTTTTGGTATTCAGATCTTGGCAGCAGCAAAAAGCTGACTTGAAAAGCGAGGCATACAATTTGCTATCAGGTATCTGCACTTCTGCATGCATCAGCCAGACACAGCAACACACCTCCACAGCAGACTAGAAGCAAGGCCCCAAATCATAACAGTTAAGAGCTTGTGCTGGCTTTTATCAAGTGAAACTCATTGTGCTGAGAAGAATTGGCCTGAAGTCCAAGGTATCACTCAAGTTCCATGGAAGGTCTCAGAAGAGTGCTAACAGGCTGCTATGAGGATTTCCCACATTGGGGTGAATCTGATCTTCTGTGAAGTGAAACCCCCAACACCTGGCAACGTAGCACAGAGTTTATACCTTCCTCAACAGCTGTACTGTGAAACATTACACTAAAATCAGTCCAACTCTCTGAGCCTAGAGTGCTTTGATGCTTCTTCCAGACTACTACTAATATGTGTACTGAAGCCAAAATCTTTTAGGAGTTCAAATGTGACAACAACTGTTATGCACTGAACTCCTGTACGCACTACCATGTTATTTATAGAACAAATAGCATTCCTTTTTAAAGGTTAAAATATGAAAGAATGTATGTTTTTTTTTTTTTGCAAGCCATTACATATAGTATCAGAAATACTGCCGCTGACTAATCCTGATGCTGAGGTAAAAAACAAATAAGCTTTTTACTTTCTTTCTAGCAGCAAGATCTGTGCTAAAGAAAACAAAACTACCTCTGCCACAGAAAAGAATGTTTTACCAGGCAGGAAGTTTAGAAGTGTATCATATCTTATATAAACTACCCTAGTAATTTTCCTCCTCTAAAAAGCCATCATGAGGTCTGGAGGTTAGAGCTGATACCAAAACTATAATTTTAAAACAAACTAGGTGTTATGCAACAGTACTTTCCAGTAACTAATATAACTAATATTCATATAACAATTGAACTCTCGGCCAAATGTGCATAGGAACAAGATATGAAATGATTTTGGTTGGCAATCAGTTATATATTGCATGTGGTTGCAGCAGACATGGAGGAAAGCAAACCGATAATGCACTGTTTACAAAAGCTTTAATGTTTTAAATAGTAGTTCAACTTCCTGAAAAGAACTTTAAGTGCTTTCTTTTTTATTTGTTATGGCAATCAGACTTACTTCAAAGCGATGAGCTGTCCCATCTGAAAGCTTCATCAGCATTAAAATAGATGGTTGAAGAGCACGGGCCAGTGAACTGAAATTATTTACAATATTAGTATTACAACAATAAACATCAGCAGTGTGACAGGTACACCACTGTACATTGTACAACTTCAGATGTTCCTATTGGCTTTACCTGAGTAATTTTTATTACAGAGCCACAAAGACGGGAGTCCTGTCAAACTTACCTCACAATTTAGACTAAAAAATCTGAATATCTTAATAACAGCAAGAAAATGCTAACGAGGATTTTCGTTTTACACAAGCTATGAAAGGTGTAAGAGCTGACCAAGTCTGGCTAGCAATAATGCACTTTTTTTTTTAGTGCAGTTTTCTATGTTGTACTAACTCTTTCCATCCCTTCATTCTTTCAACTGCCATCTCATCCGAGGAACCAAGCTCTCCCAATCTTCATTGTAAATTAGCAAATTTGGGTTGCTATTTATTTTACATGATGACCCAAAGAGGGAAAATGAGTCATCGTTGTGCAGCATTCATCAACGGATGCTGCCAAAACCTGCTCAGGTACTGACAGGTGTTCCAGCCAGAAGCCATGCCTCTCCACAGAGGCTGCAGCTGAATGATAAACAAGGATTCCCATGGGGAGGATGACTGTAAAGGAAAATAAGAAGGAAAACAGAAAAAGGTAACGTGTTGCTCCTGTGCTGTTTGGAAAGCAATCACAGGATTTGCCAAAGCTTGCAAGAGACACAAGTCTGAAGATGTTTATCTGTACATTTTGTTCTTTTATAGGTATAGATTCTTCTGCATCATGATACCTGTGTGGTGCTTTCAGCACTGCTCATCTGAGAGTCACTTGAACTTGTAGCTTGTGGCCATCACAATTTTCACTTAGACCTTTTTCTTGTTTTCAGAAAGATTCCCCCCAGTCACTTACTGCTCCCTCAACTATGTCAGCAGTGAGACTGAACCCTCTCTCAGATCCTGCAACGCAGGAACACAACAAGAAGTCACTTGTGCTAACAATTTCAGCTACTGACAGAGATTGGATCATCTTCTAATTTCTTTCATCTGAAACAAAAATCAGGAAAAATCACAAAAGGTTTCTACTTCCTGTCTAGCCGAAGATCCATCCCATAACTGCCTCTGCTGTGGCAGATAGCAAGAAGTCATTCAGTGCAGGCATAGACAAGATGATCACACAGAGGCTTTTTTTTATTCCTGTTTTGTGAAAGAAATTAGGAGGCAGGTCAATGACCATTGCATAACTATGGCAATGTGAAGGTGCCTTTCTAAAGCCTTTCTGCCAAATCTTCAGCAGTAGATATGTAAATAGGGTATGAAATTTTATTTAACACACACTAAACATAAACGATAGCCTACTTGAGAAACTGAATAGACAATTTCCCTCCCCTTCTCCTGGCTGGCTGCTTGTGGCTCAATCCATCTAACTGCCCCCAACTGCAAAGTTGTATCAGATCTATCAGGTTTTAAAATAACAAGAGACCAAAACTTGGAGTTGAATGATTCTAGCACAGGAGTTTTAGAGAGTAAACAAATAACAAACATAAAAAGAATATATATCACTAGTAGAAGAAGAAGACAGCAGCCTGTTGGTAAGTGCACGTAACCTTCTGCGTATCAACTGACACACAGTGTTAAAAGAAATCCCTCTGTATCTTACCATTTAATGCAGTAAGAAACACTTCATCACTGTTAATATTTTAGGCAGCATAGGAAGTCAGTTTAACCTGGGACAAAATCTCTTCTGTGGTCATGCAGAATTCTCTTTTTTACCTTGTGGATATAGCTACGTCCACTCTCCACTTGAAGTCCTGGACATTTGGCAGCCTACTTGCTTGTGTCAGAGCTGTGCCTTCAGAAACAGGACGCCTATAGAGCAAATCAGAAACAAGAGGCTGAAATGCAAATTCACAAAAGCGACAACAACCTAAAGGGAGAATAAGATTCCTCAAAACAAACCTGTCTGAAACTTCTTTCTTGTTGTCGATCTATCATCACTTAGAGAGATTTCATGGAATGGTTGAGATTGGAAGGTTATGTGGTCCACCCCCTTCTCAAGCAGGACTACCTAGAGCAGGTTGCCCAGGAACACATCCAGGTCTGTTCTGAACACCTCCAAGGAGGGAGACTCCACAACCTCTCTGGGCAACCTGTGCCAGCGCTCAGTCAGCCACACAGATGACCCAATGGCTCTGACTGAGTTGAGGGTTTAAGATGGCTGTATTCAAATTACCCATTTTTCTTATGTTTAACTGCTATGGCAGCTGTTAAAAAAAGGGACAAAGCTCTTCTGTGTAATTCCAGTAAACTCAGGTCATTATAGATTTTAGTCACTGCGGTGGCTGGCCTATCTATTATTTCAATTCTCACACAGCTGTAAGGCATAGAGAAAGGGACCTACAAATATATCTTCGCACAAATCCAGCAGGAACAAGCAAGCAGGAACAGAAGACAGATGACTCAAGCCACAAAGCTGGACTAAGCTCATTGTGCTCCTTCAACAGAAAGCACTTAGTATTAGCTCACAGCAGTGTTTTAAATGTAATGATATTAGAGTGTACTCTGAAGCACATTTTAAAATAAAATCACAGAGTGGTTCTTGCTAATCCAGCACACTTTACAACCTCCAAATTCCTAATGTAATATATGTGTCAACCCCAACACAACCTTCATGACTTCTGTCTAGACTACTGTTTGAGAAGGCCCAGATTTCCTTTATTACTTATATTACAGGAAGAATCAGGCTCATCAGGCCTAAGTTTCATTCTGTGAGGAAATATAGTTGACATCAATTAAACTTCAGGTGGTTGACAGTCTTGAAAATTTTAATAGCATCTTAAACTCTAGGTAAATTAACAAGCCAAATCTAATACAAAGACATAACAACCACCCATTTTTAGATATACAAAGAGAATACCTTCAGAATGAGATCATTCAGCTGGTCCATTAGGAGGACAGACTGGACATAAGTGTTACTTACATTATTATTATTATTATTTTACTAAGTATCCCATGCCTCTGGTAGTTATTTACAGTACATTTCAAAGCTACTCCAGCTAAGGGCAGGATAAGAAACATTACATCCTTTATCCATGGTGCTAGACATAATCTAATTACAGAGTTTATCTCAGAAAAGAATCCTCTCTGAACAAATCAGGGAGCGTAGGAACTCAGACTCTTTAGTGCAAGTGAGCTGGCCCTTTTAGAAACTGCTGAGAAAGATTAATGATTTGATAAGGTACCAAATGCTGATAGGCTAGGATCCTCCAACACTCTCGTATTTAGCAAAAGTAATATGAGAAAGAATGTATTCCTTCTTGGGGGGCAGTGCTGGTCAGAAGTGACATACATCCCAATGTACAACAAAGTAGTGAGCAGAGAAAATAGATCAGCTGGTTCCTACACATTGTACAGTACTGAATAGGAAGTAGGTCACACAGCTGGGTGCAACCATAAGGAGTCACAGACTAGAGTGGTCATTAGCAGGATTAAACAATAAGAACAGGCCTTTCGCTCAGTGGTGAGTTGCTGCCAGAGCATTGCTTAATTTGGGAAATGCCTAAAAACAGCCACACTGCTGCTGCATCCTTAAGACACGCTAACTCCCTTCAATGGAGGACAATCCATTCAGTGTAGCAACAGCACTGGGCACAGAATGAACAGAGATAACAGGAAGATGTTACACTTAGCAGTGATGGGAAAGGTCAGCAGTGTCCAGAGATTGTTAAATTATAGTATTCCTCTGGCCAAAATGGACTGCACCTCAATACCAGCTCCTCAGAGTCACAGATTTTATATCTCAGATTCAGCTTCTGTCAGCACTTTCTCAGGGTGGAGAGGCAAGAATCCTGTAAGGCTGACAACGTGCACAGTGGCCAACATACACACAGCTATTACAAAAACTCTTAATCAAACCACCAGCTTCCAAGAGGAATAGCAAAATGGAGCAGAAAAAGACTCAACGAACCTTGAATCCACAACCTGTGCAATATAACTACATTTCATAAGCTCTCCATGCCAACAGCTGCAATACACTGTCACCACACGTACGGTGCCTAAGACAGAAGATAGAATGAGTAAAGCAATATGGATCAATGAGAGAGCATCCAAAATGGTATGTCTGCTGACAAGAACATCACCTGCCAAAGGATGCAACAGAGCAATTGAAGATGGAAGATTTGCAAATTTGGAGCTGTAACTGATATAACAATATCAAAACCGGAGACAAATTTGGAATGGGTTGTGATGCACACAATCCTGTAGCCCAGCAGGCCACTGAGCAGAGAAAATGTGTAAGTTAGTATTTGTCAAATGGCACACAGAATGCTCACTCTTGGAAGAAGCTAAAGCTATGCTATCTAAATGCAGTACATTTACTATAAACATTCAAACTGGGGAAGTTATGACTATGCTGTCTCTTAAAAAAAAGTTTTAATTTCATATGCTTATTTTATGGTGTGAATGTGCCAAGTTTTATTTCCCTTTCAGTCTATATAGTTTGATGGAACTATGGAGAAACAGAAATAAGAATGTTAAATTTTCAGCACTTCAGAGTTGTTGTTTAATGAACAAAATGTCAAAAATAGGATAAGATGCCAGAAAAAGTATTAAAAACTCTGAAATTGATTTTTCTGGGTTATCTAGCTCATAGTGAATTTTTTATCAGATGCCATTGCTTAATACTTCTCTTATCATCACAGTCATATATATTTACAATTCAATAAGCATATGCATGATTCACTACTACACTTAAAACTATAAAAGCAGATCTGTCTAGAAATCAAATCCGAGGTGCTCTTCTCTGATCTCAAACCACAGAGCAAGATTACACTGGATGATCACAGCTTTTGAAAGGAGAAAAAGCTATATTTTCCAGCATCGTGATTTCACAGTAGAAAACAGACAACCATGCATGCTTCAAATGACATCTATATTTAACTTCATTCTTCACTGCAAACAATATTTCCATTTTGCAACCATGAATTTTACATTCTTTCACACCTATAATTCAAACAGAATAACAAAGAAAATCTGAGAAGGCTGAATTTATTTTTTTATCCCAAGAGCCATTCATTTTAAAGTAAGATTTTAATCAAGGAACTAAAAATATTTTAAATGCTGGTAACAGCATTCAGACCCTTGTGAGGGAAAGTGAGATAGCACAACGATGATTGTCAGTATACCTGAAACAACTCTAGGTTGGTGATGCCATGTGTTGAATGACTTCACCTCTCAAGGAGGAAAGCTCTACATATGCAAGAAGTTCAAGCAATTTCAGCATACAGAGGAACATAAATAATTGAGTAGAGAACATAATTGAGTAGAAAAGAGTAGGAAAAAAAGAGAGTCCTCCCAAGGAAAAGCATAGAGTCTTTTCAAGAAGTTTCTGACTGGTACACAGTCTGAAGGTAAGGAGGTATATTGCTTGGTGAATGAGTAACAGCTAGTAGAGCAGATGATATCTCATATATATCATCAAGTCACTCAGTCTGAATTCAGCTGTACAATAAGACACGATTAAATGCTGTCTGAGAAAGTTTCTACAAATCACAGCATGTAGAAGGATGCTCACTGCTTGTTTCTCAACAAAGCAAGCCTTTCACTTTTGCTCTAACTTGCAATGATGATGATGATAAGAACACTTAATTCTGCAATTTACTCTTCATCTGTAGGTACTGATTCATTTTACAGAGCATAGAGAACATTACAAAAACTGGTGATGATCACAGAAAAAAAATGGAAAAATGACATGAAAGGTACTTACTGCATACATAGCCATGAATTATAGATATTTATACTGAATCCAAGTAACGGGACAAATCTTCCTCTTGTGAGTTTAGAGAATTTTGCTGTTTCTTCAAGAGGCCTGGAATATGTGTATCTGCAGGGCTGCACAATGCATGATACACAAAAATACTGACCTGTTACCAAAGACAATACTGGAAAAGTCCGTGATGAAATCTTCTGGTATCCTTAAAGAAAAGAGCAACAGAAAATAGATAAGCGTTTTGTAACCACAAATATATGGGCTGAGCTGCAAAAACCTATTGCAGAACACAAAAATAGTATCAACATTTTCCATTTTGCATTGCTTAAAATTGCCATCATCTCTTATGTAAGCACTTCAGTATTGACTCAGTCTACGCTCTCAGGAGGACAGGCTGTTTTCACAAGAGCCCTAAAAGCTGTGCTACAACTTCCTGTGCTACCTAAAATGGCAACAGTGAGTTTCAGAAGAACCCTGTATTTGCCTAATTTCTCTTAGTAAAGAAGTTTTACTGATGTCTCTAACAAGCACAGAAGGCAGATGGACAACACACACTTATAAACATCCCAGGCCCATACATTTCATTTCACTTTCACCTTAAAAGTGCAATGAAAAGAAGACAGAATGACTTGCTCCCTTACAAGTAAAAACAGAAGCCCTTGTAGCTAAGAGTACTTACAAAGAGGAACATATGCTTTTGTGGAGAGGGCAAGGATAAATTTGATGAGCCCATTAAAACAAGCTGGACAGACTAACTCACTCCATCTGCCTTTTGCACTCCACTACTTTACCATTCCTCTGCTGCTGCTGCTGCTTTACAAATAAGCTGCTGCTGATTTCCAGTTCAATATATCAGGCTGTGAGCTGCACAGACAGCAGAGCAAACATTATCTGTCCAGCTGCCTTTGCACAGAGACAGTAACCTCCTACAGAGAGGCATGCTGGACAAGTGGAAGAAGTAACTCCTTCAGCTGCCACAGTTTAATCCAACACTGCCAACAGTTAAATCCAATCAGTGCCCTGAGACATTACTCACCACTGCCTTGAGATGCACAGCAGTCTATCAAAGACAATCAAAGCAAACAAAGAAGTTACCTGTCAGCTTACAGTGTGGGGAAAAAAACAACTCATCAACTCACACAGTAGGGAAAATGAAATGGCAGTTATTTGAGCTTGAACCCTTTTAAGAAAAAGTGGGGTTTAAACAGGTTTTTAAATAGTATTTGGATAGAACTGAATTCATACTAGTAAGCCAGACAGCTGAGGCAAACCAGGAACTGAGGAGGGGAGACTAGGCTGATTATTTAGTTGCTTGTGTCTCTCTAAAGAGATAAGAGTTTCTGCAAGGATTACCTATGCTACCTGTACAAGCATATCACTTAATCCCACCAAATAGCCTCTGAATGTAGCAGAAAAGCTGAAGAAAGGGGGGTTATAATACAGTTATGTGATAACTATCACAATACTTCTTTGACTGTAAGACTGCAGGTCACTAAAATAAAAGCATTCATGCTACCTTTATGCTTGTGTTATTTTTGCCCTGAAGTTAATGATTTTGCTGAAAATTCTGTTCCCATCTCAAGCAGCTTATCACATACAAAGCAGTTCTGACACAGAACATGGTGCAGCTCAGGCCTGAGCTACAGGTGTAATCAGTTTTTCAAAGGAACAGTCCAAGAATGAGATCTACCATAAGGATGTCTCAATCTCATGTTATTGTCCTGAGCCAAAAGGTTATTAAAGGAAGGAAGAAAACAGCATCCAAAATTTAGTATGATTTCATTCTCACTGGTTGAGTCAGTCAGGACAAAAAAATATATAGGCTACAGTATGGCAACCCTACGAAACCAGTACTAACAACCTAATTCACCACAAGTGAGCATGGTTCCCAGCCTCTCGCTTTCCAATAAAACTAGAAGCCCAAATCAGCTGCATCACCAGGAAATTGGGAACGACAAGACTTTGTATGGATGGAATTAGACAGGCTAATTCTCAGCTTCGCTGAAAAGAACAAACTATGAATGATAAATGAAAACAGATAACCCAGCTCAGATCCCACTCCTCTTAAAAGACACATTCACAAAGAAAATTAAAATAAGAAATAAGCATTTTTCTGCCTTAAAATGCAAAATACCTGCCCAAACACTGGATGCCAATAATGCTAAGACTCTGCTTCTCAGTTAATTATGTGTTCTTCGTGCACATGATCACAGGATGACCCGCAGGAGTCACAGCATGAGGATAGAAGTCTGAATGTAATGAGTAGATGCAAACATTTCACGTTCAGGCCCAGCTGTATTGGGAAACATAGAAGCTGACATTTCCCAGAAGAATCAAAGATGCTGAAGGTGGTAGCATTTACTAAGTGCCATAACTCAAGAGTAGAATGAGCTGTTTACTCTTCTGCAAGCTCAGCCACAAGAGGAGAGCTACTCAAGAGAAAAAAAAAAGACTGTCAGAGTCCAAATAACCTCCAACAATCATGGGAGCATATAAGCCACAATGAGCAGCACATAAAACATATGAGTGCAAGCAGCACAGATGCAGATACCTGACCTATTGCTGCTGTATCAGTCAGGTTAACCAAGACAACACAACACAAAAGATTTAACACAACACAGTGGAGAGAAAAAAGATTATTCAGACCGAAAAGTCTTTCTGTATTTCCATACGTAATCCATGAACTTAAAAAAACAATACAGAAGTGTAAGGCATTAAAGCATGGTCAGATGACAAGGACAGAGGATCAGGAATCTTTATTTCCAGATACAGGGTACACAGCCAGCCCAGCCAGTGATTTCTGACACTCCTGTATACCTACTTTCTACTCACTGTTCAAGAGAGGAATATTCACCTACCTCCAGAAAACTGCCACAGAGCTTTTCTTCATTATTCCATAATCACATTGAAGACATTCTGTGTACACCTCAAAAAACACCAACTTCCACTGGGCCAGAAGAATTTCATCAGTTTCTTACTGACTGACTTTAACCTGGGTGTGAACGCTGCAGTGTGCTGGAGGAAGCAGCTTGCCTTTTAGCTCACAAGTCAAAAGGAAAGCCAAACTCCAGCTCTGTGCTTCAGACAGAATCAACAAACAAGACCACCGCTCAACGTGGCCTTGATTCTAACTCACCATCTGCATCCATCTAACTCTGAGCTACCTGAAGTTGCTCACGAAGTAACTTCTGCTTATGACTGATCTGAGAAAGAAGGCAATCTGCAGGTTAACGGATAAATAAGGATGAGAAAAGAAGGAAGCAGAAATCTCGATATCCTAGATAGCAATCAGAATGCAAAGAACTGGAGGAAATTAATACTTTAAAATATTTGAACCTTGGTGCAGAAGTTTCTCTACAGATGAAAGCACCAACTGCTGTTATTCTCTTGTTACAACCAACTATGGAAACGGGAAAAACCTATAAAGATCATTACTATCTGACATCAGGCTTTTAGAATACAAACTCCTATTCACAGGTACTCTGAACAGACCGATGTAACAAATGTTACGTTTTGTTGGGTAACTGGCAGAAGAGATCATAGCTGAACAGGGTGGTAGCATTTCTTGACTGTTATATCATTGGCCTTTCAAAGAAGAAAAAAAGTAGGGCAGTTTCTTAGCTTCTGAAATGTTATCACTGTCTTACCAAACATGTTAAAAAATATTGCAGGGCAAGGTGAGGATGGCAAAGAGAAGGTCACTCACATTTGCATAGCCTACATTACAGACTAAATTAGACCGATCTCCTCAGCATGCAAAATTTACTGCTCATGCTCAGTGCTAAATCAAGTCTTACACAACACCTGTTTTTTTCCTCTGGCTTTCTATGACATTTTGCAACAGATGCATTATGTGTTATTTACAGGTAATTTCAATACCAACTTAGTTGTGTAAAAAAGTTGACTTGGGAAGGCAGTTACATAAAAGTTATGAAAAACAAACAGATGGGAAAAAAACAGGCATTGACAGGCATACCTGAGCTCCTTCAGGTCTTCCTTAAAAACCTAGAAAACAAAGAAGGTGAAATTTTATAGGAGACAGTCATGAAAGACAATTTCTTACCAAGTGAACTAACAATAGCTACTCGCCTTCTATCTCTCACCCAAAAGTTTTAGTGTCAAGTGCCAGTAATTTTGAAATGATTGAAAAGAATTTCCAGAAGCGTTCAATTAATTTGAGAGAAATTAATTTTAAAGGCCTAGATCTCTCAGAAGGCTTGATGTTTTGAAAGCTGCACCCCAGCCATTTCTTTCCTGTAGCTACTCACAACACTATTTGTCTTTAGAGTAATTACACGACCTCATTCTCACATATGCTTTGCAGCAACTTGTTTAAACTACGACAACGTAAAGGCAGTGGCAAAAGATGAGCACTGTCTCACTGTTTCCTGCAGTGTGTGTTTTCCCAATATGCCTGGGTCAATAAGGACACAGTCTGTCTAGATACAGGTGTCAGAAGCTCAGAAGAGGTTTGCTCACATAAAAATAAAATCAGAAAAGTATAAGAGAACATAACATAAAAAAAAAGAAAATAGCCATGAAAAGGGAGTATGAGTCAGGACCACGGCAGGTATATTCACATTCACAGAGAACAGCTATAGCATAAACAGAAATAGCACTTTCTCCCAGTTCCCACTAGATTGTTCTGACCATAACTCCTTCCTTCCCTTACAGTAGAGCTACGAAGAAATAAAATTTCTCGTATTTGTTTATCTGTAAGAGTAAACAAAATGCACAATATACGTGAGCACACAGGGTAGGAAAGAGAATTGATGCTAATGAAATGACACTTGGCAAAGGTTTCTTTAGGAGTTAATAAACGTGCATAGTAAACAAGATGCTGAAGCAGAAAGATACAGTAATCTCTTTCCTATAGATTTAAGAAACACTCTTCTGAAAAGCTCACTGTATATCTACACAAGCAAAAAAATCTCTCTGTTTCTAACAGTTTCTTCTAACTACTCTAACTTGGAGCAACATTTTCACACGGAGCTCCTCACTCTGGCAAACAGCAGCTAGATGGCAACTCACATGTGGCACAACTGTAACTGATTAATGCTCTGGGTCCTCCCACAACTTACTTCTTGTCTGAAAGTCGATAAGGGGAGTCTCAGTGCTTCTCGGAGAAGGGTATACATGCCAGAAATGAGGAAAGCAAGCTGCTCTTCAGAGAGATCGGTGCTTTCTGCAATCAGCTTGACTGATTCTTTGCAGTCTTTTCCTTCCAATGCATTCACAGTGACTGTGAATAAGAAAGCAATGCAAAATCCCTTCAAAAAGTGGAAGACCTGATGATAGTGAACATCTCCTATACCCATGATTTTATCTGTTCAATGTGCTGACATTTTTCCAGACATGAAACTATCACTTCAAATCACTGTAAAGACATCTATCTGATCATCCTCCACCACAGCTCAGTCACTTTATGAAGAGAACTTCAACATATTAAGCTTTTGCATTTTGAAACTGAAGACGCTTTAACTGTGGAATATGTTCCAGTGGGACAATGGAATAAAGACTAATAAAAATTCATTGCTCATGAGTTCAGGTCTGACTTGAGCTTCTATCATTAAAGTTGTTCACATCTGAAGTCTGCTTACAACTTAATAATCTTATTCACAGGTTTGAAAGCGATGAGAGAGTAAACAATTCAATGTTTTCCAGCTTTTCACATAATTTATCTTTCAACAGCAGTAGAGACTAATGATTAACCAGCAAGGAGGCAAAACTAAACCTTCAAGTCTTGTAGTCTGCACAACAATAGTGCTCTGAGGGAAATGACTGTTAGTCTATGCAGCAATATATACTAACTGGTGTGGCATGTCAAATTCAGTGATGAGCCCTGAACCACTCACATGGCTGACTCAGTTTGTCAGCACCATCACAGCGCACATTTTGCACAGATTAGCTAGGATGGGCAAGGAGCTACTAAGATCAAGCTTCCCTCATTGCCTGAAAAAGGCTTTGCTCTAAGACAAAGAAACTTCCTTTCAGAAGAGAAAGAAAATCCAATGTACTGAAAAAGCCAAGTGCATATCAGCACTGAGGCCTCTTTACTGCATCAGCTGCAGAGCAGGACAGGTTGCTGACTACTACTCACCTCTTTAAATATAACTCCAATTTGTCTAGACAGCTTTTATGACAATGTCTTCTTCCTACAGAGCAATCTTAACAACTGGTTAAAATCCACGTCTTCTTTTAAAAACTACTCACTTTGCCCTAGAATACAAGACTTTTTTTCACTCAGAATTGTTCAAGGAACTCAGAAATATCAGCTGGCCCAGCACTTCTAACAGTCAAATGGAGGGAGAACAATCCAAAAAACATCCCAAAGAAGTCTCTCTGCTAAGCCACTTGCTCCCAATAGATGATACACGAGATCACAAACTTCTATTTTAGCAGAGCCTACAATACTGGATAACCCTGAGATAATGGTGTATACAGTTCTTATGTCTTTAACCAAGCAGGCACACGAAGCACCATCTAATTTTTTTATTAATTATTATTTAGCGATAAATTGACAGCATCAGCCTCAAAAGGACAACTTGCTGCAAGCACCGGAGCAATTTCGACACAGTCTGTTGAAATCCAAGACCAGCAGCGTTCTGCGAGCTGCTAATCGCAGACCATCACCAACAGAAGACACACGGATGCCTCTGCCAGCCCTACAGGACCCGGCAAGCCCACCCTCCCTGCGGCGGCGGACACGGGCACTGTAATGACCCAACACGGCATTGTTTACTTGCTCTACCCAGAGATCCGCAGGACTGTTTGCTCCCCCTAGGGTAGCAAGCAGGCATGGCACACCAAAACGTGGCTGCTCATCTCAGCCATCCCGCACGGCGTTCAGGGGACGCTCAGGCTTCCCGGCACTGATAGAAGTTTTTACTCTGCATTGCCCCAGCACTAGGCAGCAAATACAGTTCCACGTCTGCAGAAACTTTTGTCCCCAGTGCCCCTATGTGTAGCTTTATCGCGTTCGGATGCCATAAGGGAATCCTGGCTACACTGCCTCATTACTGACAATACACAGTAATGCTTTTAAAAACTTTAAAAAACAACAACAACAACAACAAAAAAGAACCATGCCAGCTACCAGATACTTTGAGTTCATATTGACTAAAATGAGGAAAAAGCCTGGGAGGCAGTTAGTAGAAAGGATGAGCACAGCAGGGTCACAGCCCTACCAGCATAGGTTAGGGGCTGATGTACTGGAAAGGAGCTCTGAGGACTTTGGGTTTCTGGTGGAAAACAGATTGGTCAGGAGCCAGCAGCGTGCCCTTGTGGCCAAAAGAAGGCCAGTGGGACCCCGGGGTGCATTACAAAATGCATGGCCAGGATGTCAAGGAATGTGATCCCCACCCTCTGCTGTGCCATGATGAGGCCACATCTGGAGCTGTATCACAGAATGGCCCGGGTTGGAAGGGACCTCAAGGATCATGAAGCTCCAACCCCCATGGTGGCCACAGGCAGGGCCACCAACCTCCACATTTAATACCAGCCCAGGCTGCCCAGAGCCCCATCCAACCTGGCCTTGAACACCTCCAGGGACGGACGGGGCATCCACAACCTCTCTGGGCAGCTGTTCCAGCACCTCACCACTCTCTCTGTAAAGAACTTCCCCCTGACATCCAACCTCAATCTTCCCTCCCTCAACTTCAAACCATGACCTGTTCTGGGCTCCTCGGTCCAAAAAGGGAACTTCTAGAGAGTCCAGGGAAGGGCCACAAAGACGATGAGGGGCCTGGACCATCTTCCTTCTGGGGAAAGGCTGAGAGCCTCCAGTTCAGTCTGGAGGAGACTGAGGAGATCCCCTCGCTGTTTATAAACCCCATAAATACATAAAAAATGAAGGAGTCAAGTTGATGGGGAAAGGCTTTTTTCAGTAATGTGAAGCAATAGAACAAGGGGTAACAAGCAGAGACTGGAACACATGAAGTTCCATACAAACATGAGGAAAACCCTTTTTTACTTTGAGTGTGGCACAGCTGCTCACAGAGGCGTTGGGTTCACCTTCTCTGGAGATACTCAAACCCACCTGGGTGGGTTGCTGTGCCACTGCTGTAGGGAACCGCATCGGGGGGTTGGAGTGGGGGAGGTCCTGAGGCCCCTACTATCCCCTGTGGCTCTGTGATTCTGTGGGCGAACCTCGTGGAATATAGGGAACTGCGGAATACGTGGCACCGAAACGCAGGAAAGGAATCGGGGAACGGCTGCAAGGAACCCCCTCCCTGCGTGAGAAGGCCCAGGGCCGGGCCGTACCTTTCAGCAGGCGGCGGAAGGTCTCCTTGCCTACTTCCTGCAGGCCGCGGGCCATCGCCTCCACCTCTGCCGGCAACCGCGGCCCCAGGAAGCCTCCGCTGCCGCCGCCACCACCACCGCCGCCGCTCTCGCTGTGCCCGTAGGCCGCTCCCGCCACCTTGCCCACCGCCGCCATGGCAGCGCGGCCCCACGCGTGGGCTGCCGCTCAGCCGCCGGCGCGGCAGGGGGCGCTGCGCTGTGGTGGCGCGGCGGAAGTAGGCCGGCCGGCGCCCCGTCACTTCCGGCCGGCGGCCGCTCATGGCGGCGCCTGCGGTGCGGCCTCTGCGTGCGTGAGGCGCCCGCCTGCCGCCATGACCGAAGAGCTGTACGAGAAGTTCCTGGCCCCCGACGAGCCGTGCCCGCTCCTTTCGCACCAGCACCCTCCGCGGGGCGGGAGCCTGAGCGAGGAGGGGTGCCTGGACGTCAGCGACTTCGGTTGCCAGCTCTCGTCCTGCCACCGCACCGACCCGCTGCACCGCTTCCACTCCAACAGGTCGGTGGGGCGAGAGGCGCTGCCCGGACTCTGCGGCCGTGCCCCGTTCTGTGCGGGCCGGGGGGGCCGCGTAGCTCTGGTCTTTGTGGGCGGTAACCGGTGTGGGCTGTGGGCTCTGCTGGGCTTTGAGGAGCGCGGGTTCTTTCCGATTTGTTTTTTAAAGCGCTGTGAACGGGCACCTGGGGTAAGCTGTAGCTGTTGTAATTCAAATCAGCAGAGGTGTGGACACCAGCAAGCCTGCGGAGGTTGCGAGTGAGTCAGGAGCTCGGTGACTGCAGCGTTCCCATCCTGTGCTGCTAATTAAAGGCAAATCCTTTGGTTTGTAGTTTGTAAAGATGACCTGTTTTAAAGAAATGCCAGTTGTACTTGAAAAATAAAAGCCGAACAGCCCTGCTTGCCTAATTTCACATCTGAGTATGTGTGGAACTAAATTTGAGTACAGCTGTAGCTTTTATGAGAATTGTTTGTGAGGTTTCAGTCTTTGGCAGGTGCGAGGTAGTTTTAGTTCCCACTCCAGTGTTACAAAATGCTTGCACTGGTTGTTAGTGTTTCTACTACGGCATAATGAATGGACAGTCTCTTGAGTGAATTTGTGTGAAGTGTGAAATAATACTTTAACAGTGTTTTTCAAAGGGGCAGTTTCTTAATTATAGGTTCTTAAATGATTCAGTGTGAGAAACATTGATCAAACAGTTGTTGTGATACAGTGATTTTATTCTAAGGCCTAACAGTGACAGGAATGATAAGATGCTTGGTATTTGTGGATTAAATGCAAGCTTAGGGAATACCAGGCATTTGTTTTGCGTTTCTCTTTTTGTGGACCTCTGCTTCTTGAGTGTTGTCTTCAGCCTTACTCATTTTATAAAGTCAGGTACAGAAGACATTTTGAGTCAGTACTGTGTTGCGTTGGGTTTAACTGTTGCTCCCAAGAGCTTTCCATGTTTTAAAGCCACAAGTAACTGTAAAGTGGTAGCCCCTTCTTTCTCACCTACTTTATCCCAGCAAGCTGAGCAGGCTCCCTGTGTGTGAGGTGACTGCCTGCCCCTGCAGAGGTGCTACTGCATACCTGGGGTGCCTGCGTGGTTGGTTAGTGTTAGAGTCCCTGTACCTTACCCTGTGCTTTGATAGGTCTAGAAACTGTCTGTTCTCCCTCCTTTCCTCAGTGTTTAATGAATATTGAAATTGTGATGTTCAGAATTATGTTGTTATCACCTTTCTTCTATTCTATTACACACGGATTGATTACCCTGCCTGCAAAGGTCTGTACCAGTGTGACATAGCACATGGGTAAGGGTTGCAGAAAGGGAGAGTTGGATCTCATGAATCCTCTGAAAGGGAAGTTTGTGGAATGCCTTCAATGTCGGATGAATTCATACTGACCAAATAAATGTGAAGTGAGTCCAGTGCAAACAGCCAGCCAGGTATGCAGCCTAAATAATGATGGTGGGGAGCAGCCTGTCTGCATTATGGCACTGCTCAGCTCTTGCAGTTGGATAAGAAAGTGTTTCTCTGGTTAGCCAGACTGAAGTGCGTATACTGACAGAATGAGAATTTATTGTGTGCATTTGTATGGTGAATTTTAAAAGCTTTTCAGATAGTTTTGGCTGTATTGCAGAGCCGTGCTGACTCATAGTTGTCTCAACCTAGTTTTTACCAATGTGTAATAGAAATCCAGATATGGAGGCTAGTTTTGTGAGCTTGTTGAATTCTGGCTTGCTCCCAGGAAATACATTCTGTGAAATCTGAGTCTTCAGTCATTTTACTTCAGCAGCAACGTTAACTCTCTTTTTAGAGAAATTATGAGGAAAAAGGTGTTTTGATTTGGCACAGCAGCATTTTTATACATCAGGTTTCCATCTTGTACTTAATTGTAACAACATGTTCATTGGACGTGTCTGTTTTTGCCATTCAGAGTTGAAAACAGTGAATAATGAAATCTCGAATCTCTGTGTTACATTTCCCAGTTAAATATTAGTTTTGTATGGATTTGTCATCCTAGAATTACTTGATTCTAATTTGGAATGTAGATTAGTGAGTATTGTACTTTCCAAAAGGTTAATTGATTTCCTCCTTAGTTTTTCTTATTTCAATTTTTGTGATAGCTATAGGAAACTTCAGTATATTAAAAATTAAAACAAAAAAAGCAAAAAATGTACATGCTGTGGAATTTGTCATTCTGAGATGGAAAGTGTTAACACTTTACAATGAAAATATAAATAGCTTTGTTTGAATTTTTACCTTGCTGTTTTCTGTGTTGTTTATGGACCTTTTAAAATACTGAAAAAATAGATTACTTCCATTTAAATAATTAAAATGCATTTCAATGTGAATGTAGTCATGTTGCTGACAATCAAAGCGGAGATAATATTTTGAGCCCTAGGAGGTCTAAATGCAGGACACGGGATGCCAATACAGTTGCTACTTTCTGATTGTTTTGTCCTGCTTTACAGATGGAACTTGACTTCTTGTGGAACGAGCGTGGCCAGCTCAGAGTGCAGTGAGGAGCTGTTCTCCTCGGTTTCAGTTGGTGACCAAGATGACTGCTATTCTCTGCTGGATGACCAGGAGTTCACCTCTTTTGATTTGTTCCCTGAAGGCAGTGTCTGCAGTGATGTCTCTTCCTCTATCAGCACATACTGGGATTGGTCAGACAGCGAGTTTGAATGGCAGGTAAACTGTAAATGTTCCTCTGTAAATGTAAAATTCTGTATAGGTTATGAAGTGCTGGATTTAGCTTTCAGTGAAAAATCCTCCGTGTTTTTCTTTCCTTGATAACTGCTGAAACTTAGGAGCAGATATCTGAATCTTCAGTGATAAGGAGAACATTTTGTTCTATTTCATCCCAGAGTACTTAGTCTGGAGGAGAGTCTGAAAGTTGGTTCCTCAGAGATGAGTGGTTACATATTATGGCTTCTTTGTGACCAACATACAGGACATAACCTCACAGCTACAAGTTATGTCTTGAGGGTCTGCCCTGCAGGTGTTGTATGACCAGGTCTATATGTCTGTTTTCACTGATCTGTCCATCTTGAGTCTTCTGTGGAAATTGAGCTGGCAGTTTGATAAAGTGTAAAGGTCTTGCTGTAGCCTATTTCCATTTTTTTGGTGCCTGTTAAATTTAGGAGCTCTCTTTGTCTCCCCTGGATGTGAAAAACTGTAAACTGCTTTTTTTTTCCTAGTCTGTATATAATGTGATCTAGTTCAGGTATCTTTGGTCTTACTATTTTATCAATCTTTTAATGGTATCATATAATCACAGTGTGGCTTGGGTAGGAAGGGACCTTAAAACCCACACAGTTCCAACTTCTTTCTGTCTGCAGGTTGCCCCCTCTCCCCACCAGCTCAAACTGCCCAGGGCCCCATGCAGCCCAGCCTTGAGCACCTACAGGGACGGGGCATCCACAGCTTCTCTGGGCAGCTGTACTAGTGCCTCACCAACCTCTGAGTAAAAAATTTCCTCCTAATATCTAACCTAAATCTCCCCCTCTTTTGATTTAAAGCCATTTTCCCTTGTCCTATCACTATCGCAGTCTCCTTCCTGTTTATAAGCTCTTCTCAAGCACTGGAAGGCTGCAGTGAGGTCTCCCCAGAGTCTTTTCCAAGCTAAATGAGCCCAACTCCCTCAGCTTGCTTTCATATGAGAGGTGCTCTCTGAGCATCATTCTGACCCTTTTGTGGTTGTGTTCCAGGTGCTTCTTGTGTTGGGGGCCTTAGGCCTGGGTGCAGTACTCCAGCACTTAAATCTTTTTGTTTTGTAGACTTAAATCAACTTTTAATGTGCACATAACTTTGAAATAGGAAATATTGGGCATCAGGATATACTGAAGGATGTGTTTATATTTTGTCATAAAACTTAGATAAAGCATCTTGTAAATGCAGCACAGGGACTGAGAATACAGGTTTCAAGAAAGTACAAATTCTGTTCTGAAAGATTCAAATAAGCATAAGGTAACATGGATTGAGATTTGCTCTGAATTTCTTACTATTTTTGTCTGTTAGTCTCTGTAGGTTTTGAAGTTACAAGTGTGTAGTGCAGCCTGTAGGAGCAATTTTGGTTGGATACCAATGATTCAGTGTTTTGCTGGGTTGTGAAATTGTAGTTGCCTGATGAACTGGGGGATTGTTTTGGAAAGAAGGAATTTCTCACATTTTAGTTAGCTGACAACGTTTGATTAGTAACTAGCTTTTTTTTAAACAAGCATTTTTTTTCAGAGACATGATTGATTCAACTTGTACCATTTTTTGAAAGACTCTTGTAGCTTTGTACAGTGTTATCTGGCACAATCTGAGTATGAGTAATCCAGCTGTCACACTTTTAACTGGAAATGCATTCAGAAATTATATGTCAGTTGTATGTATGAAGTTAGCTAAAGTTTTGCAGTTGCTTCCAGGAAAATGACAATTTTAATTCAATTGTATCATGTAATTATGGGATGTGGTATAAATTACAGACCTGCTCTGAAATGATCTTTCCTGAAGTAAGTATTTGAGGTTTGGCTTTAGAATGTAGTGGGCAATTTAGAGTGAGAGAAGAGAAATACTGAAATGCCACATCATTCTGTTCTTTATTTAAATGTAATTTAAAAAAAAGGAGGTCTATGTTGAGAGTAGTGTGATTTGAGTTTGCTGTGCTTGCAGACTGTTGAAAAGCTAAAGCAAATACTGTAGGTTTTTCAGTAATTATTAGGTAGTTGTTAGAGCGTACAGATAAATGATGGTTTGCCAATTTGACTCTATTTTGAATTGTTAATTGTGTTGGAATGACTTTAAATGTGTCTACTGTATTCTAAGGTTTGGTTCTTTCTCTTGCATATTACAAGCTGCCTGGCAGTGACATTACAAGTGGGAGTGATGTACTTTCTGACGTTATACCTAGTATTCCAAGCTCTCCATGTCTGCTTCCAAGAAAGAAAAACAAGCACAGGAATCTTGATGAACTTCCATGGAGTGCAATGACAAACGATGAACAGGTGAAATTAACTTTTTACCTACGTGAGAACTGCAAGATAGAGAAGAACTTCTAATCAGTGCAATGTCTTAAAAGACATAGTGTCTGCTGTAGGTGTAAACACAACTATTTTCAGTATTATTTGATTCTTGGCATTAAATCTTGTCTTTTGCAACCATAATGGGTAGTTTTATGTGTTCTCAAGCTTTCACCCTGAGTTTTTGCAGATTCTCAGTGAGCCAAGATCATAGGAAGCAATATTTGAGAAGGTTTTATTCTGATGGTCTTTTTTTCTTTTCTGTTAGAATTAGCACACTTCAAAATTACTTGCTTTTCTTTGGGTTGTAGGTTGAATATATTGAATATTTAAGTCGCAAAGTCAGTACGGAGATGGGCCTTCGAGAGCAACTTGACATTATCAAAATTATTGATCCTACTGCTCAGATATCACCTACAGACAGTGAATTCATTATTGAGCTAAACTGTCTCACAGATGAAAAATTGAAACAGGTGAGTTAAGGTTTGTATGTATGCCTTTTTGTTTTTTCAATTCCTCTAGCATCTGTTTTGCAGAATCTTAGAGTCATCAATTCTTCTATATCATTGTAATGTACAAGGAAATAGACTAGTGCACAGCACTGTCAAGAAGGAAACCAATTCAAAAATGTATTAACTTACATAAAAGACTGATCGTGTGTTTGTTAAAGTCTAGCAGTCAGTTCTGAAATGCTGGCATGTGTGTAACGAGTTAAACAGTACTGCTTATGACAAAGCTTATTCCATATCATGGCTACTGACTGGTTGAGGAGATGAATTTACTAACAGAACATGAATTAGTGTTTCAGATTCAAGGGAGGGAGAAGTAATCCTCTCCTTAAGGAGGAGACTGTAAACTTAATGTAAAAAGATATAAACCAATATATATTAAAGGTGTTACAAAATACAGATTCTAAGAATGGCAACTGGTTGGTATGGTATGTACGTGCTACTGCCTTCTTAGTGTATGTTGTAAGGCATTGTTGCGAAGAGGTGCAGAATCCTGGCAGGATGAACTCCTATGCGTTGCTCTATATTTGTGATTGTGATGAATGTAAAGATTGGAAAGGGTAAACAGTCACCGCTCTGGTGGATTTGGACTACTTTATGCTTCGAGATGAGTATCATCTTAAAGTACTACTTCTCCTTTTTTTGATTGTATGTAGCAAAATAAATGGTTTTAATACCTTGGGTAAGCATTTTAGTTCAGTTGAACTTTACTGGTATTTCTGTTTTGTGTTATTACTGTAACTTGAAAAGTGAGGGGAATGAGCAGAAGAGAAGGTAAACAGAACCTTGTTACTTATTTTTCTTCTTTCTGCAGTGAAGTTAATATGTAGTTAAGTTAGTGCTCTTGGAGATTGTAAGGTGACTTGAGATTCAAGCAGCCACAGCAAAATGTTCTAAGAGATTAGCTGAACTTGTTCATCATTATTGATAGGCAGTTTGGTTTCTTTTACATGCAAAGGAGTGTCTCAGTGCAGTATTTATCAAGCTTTAGTAATTCTACTGCATCTTTTCCAAAGGTGAGAAACTATATCAAAGAACATGGACCTCGTCAGCGATCTGCAAGGGAAAACTGGAAGAGGAGTAACTACAGTTGTGCCAGTACCAGTGGTGTGAGTGGTGCCAGCGTCAGCAGCAGCAGTGCCAGCATGGTCAGCTCGGCGAGCAGCAGTGGTTCCAGTGTTGCTAACTCTGCTTCAAATTCAAGTGCCAACATGAGTCGAGCGCACAGCGATAGTAATTTGTCTGCAAGCGCTGCAGAAAGAATCCGGGATTCAAAAGTAAAAGTTTCTAATTACATACATATGTTTTAAGCTTTGTATCGTACTGCTGTTGTTTAATTGATCCTAACTGGGACATCTGTATTGAAAGGATGTGTTTAGTAACTGTGGATCTGCTGAAGTTATTTAGCCAAGTCAGTACTGGCCATTTCTTCCGGCATGACATCTGTAGAGTAAGTCTTCTGATTACTTTTGGGTAAGGTGAGTGAGAGTTCAATGATCTATCTAGTTTCATTAAGTTTTTTCAGACCAGAGCTTAATATAATGTTTAACATAGAACCCACCTTTAAAGTTGCTAAATAATATACTGAACATCATCTCCTTTTTGTCTGTTTTCTATATTTTGACAGAAACGTTCCAAGCAACGGAAACTACAGCAAAAAGCCTTACGCAAGAGACAGCTGAAAGAGCAAAGACAAGCTCGTAAGGAAAGACTGAGTGGATTATTTCTTAATGAAGAAGTGCTCTCCTTAAAAGTGACTGAAGAGGACCATGAAGGAGATGTGGATGTTTTAATGTGACAGGGGTGAATTTCTCAGTGTTCTTTCTAAGCCTTAAATGTATTATTGTTTACATGTATTTCTTGACCAAATTTTGATTAACGTTAGCAGTATAAACCAGGTCTTTCCTCAAGTATAATTTTTGTAAGATGTTCTAAGAGTTGAGTAACTTCAGCTTTTTGAGATTTAATTTTGCAAGTAAGACTTCAGAAACTTAATTGACTTCTGAAAAGCTGCTGAATAGATAGTTGTTATGGAAAACTGAACTTGGCTAACATGCTACTTTCTTGCAAGGCATATACCTAGGGATGCTTTTGGATGACACTAAGTATGCAGTTCTATATTCCAGCATTTTTTGTTTTCACTTAGTTTGTGTTATTAAACTTGGCTGGTTTTGTCTCTTTCTTTCCTGTTAGGAAAGTTGTTTAGCTTGGGGGGGGGTGGTACCAAACAGACTTCAATTCTGTAAGGCTTTCTTTAGTCTTTCTGTTGGATCATACAAAATCAAAATACTGTGATAAATCCCATTGATAGTAGTTGCTGATTACCTCAAACTACATAGAAAGTAAGAAGCAGGACTTCTAAAGCAGAAAATCTGTATACATAAATAATGCCTAATTGTATAGTTGTTTAGGAAGCAGGTGGATTTAAGAAAAAGAAAAAAGACAAAAAATTACAATTTGCAAACTTAGTCTTTAAAAAATTATTTTGCTGCTCAATGTCCAAGTCTGATCAATAGTAGAGGTTGACCAGTACATCCCAAAGGTTGCTGTAAAGAGATTCAAATGGAATACTTTTATGCATTAAAAGTGCATTAATCTTTATTAAAGTTGTCTAGGACCCTTTTTAGAATAGTTAAAAATGCTGCTGGAATCAGATTTGCAAAAGAGACGCACAGCTTTGGTGTCTTTTTTCCTTTATTTCTAAATTTATATCTAAATTCATCTTGTAGTCAGGAAAGCTTAGGCGCAGACACAGCTCTGACTCTTCTAATTAAATACTTACTTCCTTTGCCCCCTAGCTGAGGTGTGAGTCTTCCGTGTGAGTTGTTGCACTGCTCCAAATGTGCTTCAGAATCCTGCTTTTGAAGTATCTCTTAAAATTCACTTTACTGGGGGGGAGGTAAAAGTAGTAGATCTAACCTGTTTCCTCATCATGACTATTTGTAAAGCGACTTCTGTCCTTGCCTTGGAACTACTGGTTACAATATTCTTTCCACCAGCACCTGAGATAAAATTGGTACTTCTAAATTTCAGTGTGAAATGTAAGGGGCTATAAAAGCATTTTCTAGTTCTGAGTTCAGGAAGGTGATTTTTTTTTTTACTTTTTTTTTGTTTTAGTACTGATGCTTTACTGCTTTCGTTTTGCTCTCATTAATTAATGAGTTCAGTGTGGTCACAGGTGCCTGTAAATGCAGCATACAGCCCAGTCCTGCAGAATCACACAATCCACTTCATATGGGTTTGGAGCAACTTGCTCACTCATTTTGCATGTCTTACACATACTTGTTTGCTGTGACAGCTCAAGTATCTTAATTTTAGAGGTGGCATTCCCTGTGGCTCTGAAATATACAGACCAGTAAAATATCTGAACAATGGCTTCTGAAAGGGCTTCAGGGAGATATAAGTGAGGTCCATTCTCTAACTAGTACGTGTGGACTTTGTCACTCTCATTGCTGCCAGACTTAGCCATTGATTAAAAAAAGGTATGTAATGTCATTTGAAACTTGGATGTTAGTTTCTCTGTATTGCCCATCATTTGGCTGCTAACCAGAAGTGACTATTTCCTGTCAGTATTCATTTGCACTGCTCTATAACTGGCTGATACCTCTCTTCCTTCTGTAGAAACAATACTAAAGAGTTTTTAGTGGCGTACAAAGATGCAATGCCTCAGGATGGTGGAGTTTGAGGGTGTGTCATTTTAGTCTGTTTCAGTAGCCTTTCAGAGTTTAAATTCCTCAGGCTGTGTTGAGAGCTGGACCCCCTTGTTTTGATGAGATACCTGTCTGCTAGCTTCCCGTGCTTATTAAATGAGAGAGGATAGTATTTCCAGCCTGATCCTAAGTGAGTATAAATTAATCCAAGTGATTAAATTGTTCTAATTACTCACCTGCTGCATTGGAGAAAAGTTCCTGGGTGCCACGGTAGCTGGTTGGGGTGGGTCATCTCCAGCTGGGTACTTCCATTGTTTCAGTTCAGACAAATGGACAGAAAACTGTGGGTTTACAGGGGTGCCATGTAACTTACAGCTCTGTAATCTTGTGGTTCCAGAGCGATTTTAACCTAAGAATACAAAACTAGGAATGCTCTGATCAGATCATTCATGACTGCTTGCTTACCTGTGTGCTGAGTACTTGGCATCTCTGAGAATTGCACTAGGAATAGCTGTGGGATTGGGACTGTATCACATACTTCTATGTGCACTTTTTTCTTTTGTATCCTCCTTAGTTTCTGATGACACCCTAATTTTGAGCAGAGGTGAGAGGAGAGGTGTTTTTCTCAGATTCTGCAAAATACTGTATGCTTAAAATTAGTATTGGATTCCTGATGCGTTAGTCATTGAAATTTTGTTAAACCTCATCTTGCTGATTCAAGTGTTAAGCATTACAGCTGCTGCTTTGTTTTACAGGAGGCTATCTACAGCTTGCTGGGTTCAGATAGGTGCAGAACAACAATAGACTGTTCAAATTCAGACTTATTTTGTAGTGAGTTTAAAGAAAAAAACCAACAGCAAAACTCTGTTTCCTTCATTGAAGAAAAATGTCATCTTTAAAAGCAGAATAGAGACACATAAGGAAAAAAATTAATAGATGTATTGCTCCATGGTACTGAAGCTGTGTAACTATGTGCTTTGTACCCTCTGTAATACAAATGTAATTATTTAAGCTGTGTAACATTAATGGTTTGCTTCCATGGTAACTTTTTCTCTGAAAAGGCTTAGAAGGAGCACTGAAAGTCTGATTGCAATAAGACTGTAAACAATAGAGAACATTCTTTTCTATATAATTTTAACTATAAGGAAGAAAGCTAGCTGCCTGACAAACCTGTCTAATCTGTGTGTGTATCTGATGTCGCCCTTTGTTAAGACATGAACTATTTTTCTTTATGTGGGAAGCTGATTAAAAGATCTTATGCTGAGTATGGGGTGCTTACTAAGAAGAGCAATCAAGGTGTTTGCAAGGTTTTCCTAGGTTTAACTTTTAGTTCTCATACTGTGGTTTGAAACCTGTGAAGATCATGGTCATTCTTTGGGGGAAAAATGAAAAAACCCACAACTATTTGGGTTTATTCATATGCATTTACAACAGAGCACATATATGGTATAGAAGCATATAAAATGGCAATATTTACTATTCATCTATGCTAATGGCCTGAAGCCATTCCTTTTTTCTTAACACTCCTTGAGCTTTGAATTCAGTTGCTGCATTGGTCTACAAATACTAATAAACCTGACTGTTCTGAGGTCTTGAGGTTCATTGTCATAAGCCAGTTTTTCATGGCTGATGTTAGATTTATTGGTTTAAGATTCTTGAGCTTATGATTCTTGCGGTTTTTGGGTGCAGAAAGGACCTAATTAACACACTGTTTTCCATTTAGGGATTGCAAAGTTCAATTATTAATCTACCAAGTGCAAATGTTAATAATATTCAACGCTTGACTGTTTTGACTTTTAGCTCTGATTAAGTATACTTGCATTCTCTCTCATCTGGCTAACTTTAAGGTATTTCCAAATTATAAATAAATTCTTCAGTTAAAAAAAGTGATGTTGAAGCCTTGAATACAGTTAATAACCAAAGCAAGGAGAAAGTGAGTTTTTTCTTGTTTTTTTTTTTTTTTTTGGAGTTGGGGGTGAGATGGATGGTATAGTTTAAGTGGTACTGCTTACACTGAGGCTTTTTTCAGGTTTTTTGCTAATTTTATTTCTGAAATGCACTTTTGTATAGAGAACTGTTTTATGTACGTTCTGTATCTACTTTCCACAATGTTTATAGAAATTTTTCTGAAGTTGTGAAGGATTTACCAATTGCCATGCTGATGACTGCTATTTACTTCAAATTTTTGTTGTATTTGAAAATAGTCATGTGCATATTGGAATACAGGTTGGAATTAAAACTGACGACGTAGCAAAGTTATTAAACTGTGATATCGTGTTCAGAACAGGGTTATCCATACATTGGGTTTATATATTCACTGTTCATGGAGAAAGAAGTAAAATGAAACATGCGAACTCCTTTGACCAAAGGCCAAGCAGTCCCTCCCTCACTAATGTAGTTTGACCATAAAACCTGATCAGAATCCTTTCTTAGGGGAAAAAATTACAAATCATATAACCCAAGATTTTGTATTGAAAGCTGTTCTTTTGTTACTGATTTCTGTGCCAGAGGATTTTTGAGATATATACTGCATGCTATGTAGCTGTGGGCCTGGATGTAGGAAACCTGATCACTTCTGTTGCTAGCAATAACTGGATTTTCTTCTGCTGTCATCCTCAGTACCTGTAGTCATCAAGCTATCACTTATCCTGTAATATTTAAAATCCCTAATGAGACTTTCTTATAAACTCCTAGCCTTGTGCTCTTAAAGGCATGTGTATGGTGAATACATGTCTGCATTGTAAATCAGTTCTCATCTGCTGCAGTGAAGCAGGTATGGTAGAGATTCCAGAAACTGGAGATGCACGTCAGGCTGTGCAGCAGCAGGCAGGACGTGGCGGCGGCTTTGCAGTAAGCAGTGTTTGAGTAGGTTACAGTGAGGATGCTCTTGCCAAGAGTGTGTTCTGTCTTGTCTTTGAACTTCCTTTCATGTTCTCTGCCTCTGCAACCTTGGAGTTCTGTGTGTTGCGTTATGAAAATTCTTTTCCCCCCCACCCTGGAAACAAGCACTTCCTGAAAAGGTGAGAGTAGCTGATTCACTGATGTTCCTCAGTGTTCAGAAAGCTAAAATTCACCATTACTTTGTAAGCCTAATTCTGTATTGTGGGATGGTAGAGGGTGGGTGGGGATGGAAATACCACATCACAGCAAATCTTGTCAAAATGTCAGAAACCTATAATTGTGGAGCGTGTGACTGAGAGAATGCAGAATACAACTGTGGTAGGTACTGCTGTTGTGATGCTTTGCCTATACTTAGCAGCTGTGCTTATAGGATGCTTTTACCCAAAGGTGAGTGAGCGTGCAAAGTATTTTGCAGCAAAATAAATGGAAATGCTTTCAAGGTCCTTGGCTCTTTGTGGTGCTCACTAGCACTAAGGATTTGTTGCTGTGTGGATGGTACCCAGAAGCTGCACAGAAGCTGTTGCTTGTGTTTTCTGAACCAGGTGAGCTCACTGAGCTGCTGTGGACTCCTGAACCTCCCCAGGAAATCCCATTGCAGCAGGTCATTGCTCAGCCACACAGCTGTTACCTCAGTAATGGATTTTCTGGTTTGACTGTGAAGTGAGTGTGTTATACTGTGTGTTGTGGAACTCATTATCACTACTTAAACGTTTCTTCATTTATCCTTCTCTCAAGTGTAACGAGTTTCACTTGTCTTGCTTGATGGCCAGACACTACCTGGGCATAAGTTGAACCACAATTTCCACACTGGCAAAATAAACCAATTGATACATTTCCTTTATTAAATTGTTAGGAAAAGATAGCACTGGATATGATCTTGTTGTCTTCAGCTTTCTCTAGCTACTGGCCTGAACTATACGCTTTGTCCAAACATTTACTAGTACAGAAGAAGCTATAATTTGGTTCCCTGAGATCCTTTGTGTGTGAGCTTCAGTATCTCGTGTCCTATTAGATAGAAGACTTTTTTCACCCCCTTCCAGAACACCCATCTCTTCTAAATAGCTTTGTTGGTGCTGAGTTGGGATTTAAATTCAAATCCACATTTCTGATCTGCGATCTCATTTTATGCTCCTTTGCACAGGCTTCCATCAGCAGCATCACTTGTGTGACAGCTTGTCTCTTATAATGCAGACTGCTTTCCTGAAGCTAAAATGTGGTAGATTAGCTGTGCCGTGGAGTCTCTCCTGTGCTACTTGGGTGTAAGTACCTGCTGCATTTCTGGGTAGTTTATCTGGGAGGAAGATTGGTGCAGGTGTCTGGGATTTGACTGAAGATAACTAATTCACTCGTTCCCACTAGAGGGAGCGCTGTAGCCGTCGTAGTTCTTGAGAATTCAGCTGCCTGCAAATGATTTTTTTTTTGTTGTTACTTTACATCCTGTTTAAACAAAAAAATATTAGAGGAATTAAATTTAGTAGTAATTCTGGGGAAGAAGGTGATTGCATACTGTACCGCTGCTTTAAACTTCCCAATTTGTTTTGCATTCAGCCTTCCTCAGTGTGAGCTGTGGATTTTACACCTGGTAAGACTCTGTGCTGATAGAAAAACGAGCAGGCAGCTCTTAATGCACTGATTCTCATCATATAGATGCCTACTGTATCACTGGGAAGCAGCAGGGCGAAGATACAGTTGAGTGCCATTATTTTTTAGAATAATACCTTCTAAATGGGGCTTTGGGGCTTCCTTTGGAGCAGAGGAAAGTGCTGCTTCAGCTGGAGCTGTTCTGAAGTGAAGTCTTCTTTTTTTCTTTCTCCTTGTCTGACAGTTTTTATTAGTGCTAAAAAGCTTACTAATGCACTTTACAACTGAGAGAATGTGAGGATCTCTCCTTGGAATCTCAGGTTCGTTCTTGAAGCCAAGCTTTTATTGGTCCTGTACAGGGTTAGGAAGACATTGAGAAAATGCAAAGCAAAATGCAAGTTCTAGTCATTGAATGAAATACTTACTGAGACAAATTTTTGTTCAGTGCGTGGCTTGTAAGTTCTTTGATTCAAAATTATCAAAATACCTTAGCAGAGAGATGCTTTCTCACAATCGGTTGGAAAACTGCTGTTATCAGGCCTTGTGTGCTGACTGGTTGTGGGTGATCTGAGACTTCTTGTTGCAAGTGTATTTCTGGTCCTTGTGTCCACTGAGCTCCTGTAAGGAGGTGCAGCTTCTTCTTTCTATAAGTGCTTCTATGAGAAGTGTCTTGCAAATCCTGTGACCTACTGGCATTCACCTTCACAGAGTACTTGACCACTGTTTCTTCACTGTCAGGAGGACTGGTATCATGGCCTAGTGCTGAGAAAATCCTGGGCTTGGAAGTGCTCAGAAACATGGGTCTTTCTCCTGACTGCCTGCTAGAAGGGATGGTTTTGACTGTATTAGTTGGTTAAATGTTGTCATCTGAGTCTAACAACTTTAACGAGTTGCATTGTGCCAGTATATCTTCAAAATACAAGCTGCCTCATGTCTAGCAGCTGTTTGCCACATCTGCTGTGGGACAGTTGATATGATGCTGCTCAAATACACTTCATTTCAAAGCGGAGAGCTGACCTAAAGGGTGCTTGGTTCTGCTGTGACTACAGTGTGAAGCTTCTTGTGAATGCATTGCTTATTCCTGCTTATGTATGGGAAAAATTACAGAGCAAATGGTCTGAAAGCTAAGATGCCAAGTTCAGAATAGCTCTTCAGCATCTGCCTAGCTGCCTATCCATAAGGTGGCTGCTGTGGAGACTTCCTTCCTGGGCTCTCAGTAGCAGATTCTGGTAATTCTAGAATTTCTCTCCTAGGGAAAATGCGTGCCCAACTAATTTTGAAAGGAAGTAAACCTTTAAATGATGATTGTGGAGTAAAGAGCTTTAACAGAATCACAGAACTGTGGGGGTTGGAAAGAACCCTTAGAGATCATCGAGTCCAACCCCCTGCTAGAACAGGTTCCCTACAGCAGGTTGCACAGGTAAGGCGTCTGGATGGGTCTTGAATATCTCCAGAGAGGGAGACTCCACCTTTCTGGGCAGCCTGTTCCAGTGCTCTGTCACTCTCATGGTAAAGTTCTTCCTTGTGTTCCTCTCTGCCTGCTGCCCCTTGTTCTATTGTTCCTTGCTACAAGGAAGAGTCCGCTCCCATAGCTTGACTCCCACACTTCAGTTATTTATAAACAGTGATGGAGATCCCTCTCAGCCTTCTCCAGGCTGAACAGCCCCAGGTCTCTCAACCTTTCTTTGTGCAGAAGATGCTCCAGGCCCTTCATCATCTTTGTGGCCCTCACTGGACTCTTCCTAGGAGATCCCTGTCTATTTTGAAGTGAGGAGCTCAGATCTGAACACAGTGATCCAGATGTGGCTTCACCAGGGCAGAGCAGAGGGGGAGGATCACTTCTCTTGCTCTGCTGGCTGTGCTCTTTTTAATGCCCCCAGGGTCCCATTGGCCTTCTTGGCCACCAGGGCACACTGCTGGATCATGGCCAACCTGTTGTCCAACAGGACACCCAGGTCCTCTGCAGAGCTCCTTTCCAGCAGGTCAGCCCCTAACTTGTACTGATGTGTGCAGCGATTCCTTTCCAGGTGCAAGACTCTACACTTGCTCCTGTTGAACGTTATCAGATTCCTATCTGCCCAACTCTCCAGCCTGTCCAGGTCTCGCTGAATGGCAGCACAGCCTTCAGGCGTGTCAGCCACTCTTCCCAGCTTTGTATCATCAGCAAAATTGCTGAGGGTGGACTCTATCCCTTCCTCCAGGTTGTTGATGAAGATGCTGAACAAGACCGGACCCAGCACTGACTCCTGGGGAACACTTGTAGTTACAGACCTCCGACAGTGTGACACACGTGCTGCCTAAAAACCTACATAACTGTTTTGTATTTCTTATCTAGTTTCTGTCTACATTTCCTGAAAATAAGTGCTGCATGGCAGTCATGAAGACTGCGTAGGAGTTACTGAAAAGATGTTTTTAATTAATCATAGACCTTCATACTTGTTTAAGTAATTCTCATTTCTTTGTATTCGTTGCCATTCTTAGGTAGTTAAAAGGCACTTGATTTATTCCCTGCTTCCTTTATTCAAAGTAGAAACCGTTTAGTTGTGGGGTTTTGTTTCACTTTCTTGTCCTTTTTTTTTCTTTTTTTAAATACTAGGAACCAAGGAAGAGCAGAATCAAGTTCCTTTTAACAGCTGGCTAACTTTCATGAGTATGCAACACTGTTGGATATAGTTTAGATCACTTTTCAGACATAATGTCTCCTGTGTTCAACTTCAGTGATCAACTTTGCTCAGTAATCGATCAAACTGTCACATATTCATTTAACATTCTTTAAGTCATACCTGATATTGAGCCAACTCTGCTTGAAATAGTCCCTGTCTGGCAGTACAGGGTTCCAGGGCCTATCGGATGTAGGCTTGGTTAAGATCTTTTGCCTTGGAAAATTACCCATTTTTACTTTGGAAGTGATAACTTCAGAAACAATTTATATTGGCAGATCTAGGAGGCAGATACATACACATGCAAGCACAATGCAAGTATTTAATTTAATTAAATTCAAGGCGAAGAAAAAGGTGCCATGGTGCCAACAAATCTTTATGAAGCTTGAAAGAACTTTTTTTTTTCTGTTAAGTAGTTAATAAGGTGAATTTATTTACCAAATAGAAATTATTCACACTATATGTATGACTTATAAACATGTCGCTCAACAAACCTGTGTACTTCCTCCTGAAACAATTTAGCTCGTAAAACTGTTTGTAGAAGTTACAAATGTCAGCCAACCAAAAACGAAGCAGTCTAAAATCTCAGTACAAACCCATTTGTGGGCAGATAAACCCATTTGCAGGCAGATAAAATGAGTGTAATTTATGGTCGAGATACCTTATTGGCATATGTATTAAAATTCTGAAATATGTCTGTTTTTCTTAGTATTGCATTAGCTGTAATTTCTATGTAATGCTTCAATTCATTTATATATTTGCACAAGACACTATCTGATAAAAGAGTGCCAAACTGTGTGTAAGGAGGTCATCACTTTAGCTTAATTGCGCACGAATTTCCTGCGGACTCTGAAGCTTAAGACCAATAACAAGACTGCCACAGCTAGAATAAACTCATTAGCCTATAAATTTAGAGCTTCTACCTGCTTTGCAAAGGGAGAATCATCTCTAAATGAGCCTAGTAACATTGATTTGTGATTAATCATTTTACTTAGTGACTCATCTGTGATCACAGTACAACAAAAATGTCATGTTTGTTTAGTGGCATTAACTCCATTTATCTTCTCTGCATTCAAAGAATTGCTGGGTTGTCAATGTGGGATTGGGAATACAGCTGAGCAGTGCTGTTGCTAAAGGATTTATGATGTCAATTTATCTAAAACAGAGGTTAGACCACACAAAAGAATTTTTTTGACAAATGTTCCCTTCTTTGAGCACTAGTTATTCTACTTGATCAAGCCAAAACATTCACAGTGACAATTGTGTGTCTGCAAAAGCAAATTAATTTAACCCTAAAAATAATATTTATTGTAGTGGCTTCTGCTATTATTTTTTTAGGGCTGTCTGTGTAAGTTAACAATACTCTCAACTCTGTATTTTGCAAAATAAACCCAACTGTTGCCCATTACTAGAATGGCTTTAGTTTGCCATGTTATTATGACATTCCTAGTTAGATGCCTTCAGAAGTGTTTATGGGAAGTGATAGTCATCATCTTAAGGAAATATTCCATTAATGGCTCTGTGTTAAGAAATGTGATAAACTCTTCACATTTACTTTCATTAGATCAAAGAAGTCTGAAAAGAACTATATTGTTCTTTGCTAAGATTTGCATTGCTCAAAAACAGGAATTAGCACGTTAAGAATTGTTTTTATAGCCTTCCTTATTCAACAATGTCACGATGGCAAAGATCCTTTCCCAGTCCAGCAAATAGAGCACTTGGTCTGGAAAGGAGATGCCTGATGTCTCACGAGTGATGCCACGCTCCTGTGCCTTAACTGTTGGCAGTGTGCTTGTATTTTGCTATTCCTCTTCTACATTTCAGCTGTTGTGTTCAAAGTGAAGTCTCTTCCTTCAGATGTCTTTCTACAGCAGTCAGTGTTGCAGCACAAAGATCTTAACCAGGACTTCTGCTCATTGCCAAAGCGAAAACTGAAGATGAGTCACCCTCGTGAGCATTTCTGAATTGCCTTCATCTGTGCTCCCAGGGCTGACCCGGTCCTTTCCCCAGGTGATCAATCAGTGGTTCAGTGGTTCAGGCTGTGACTCAACAGTTCCCATACACCCAGTGAGACTAAACTTGTAAGAGTTGGATGTTTTGTCTTAGAATAATTGGATGTTGTGGGTCATGACAGAAGTCCAGAAAGATTTTGCTTGGCTAAGTATGCCCTGATTAGGTAGCATTATTAAAAATATTCGAATACTGGGGAAAGTGCTCTCTAGGTAGTCTATGGATAAGTAATATTTGTGCCACACAGGAGAGCAGATAGAAAGCAAAGTATAATTCCTATTTTCTGACATGTAGCACATACTAAAGCTGAACGTCATAACACAACGTGGGGCAGTACTGAAAAGAGCTGTAGCTACTTGTAATACAGATTCCTGATTTTTGTTCAGGGCTTTAGAGATACTTCCCAACAAAACAGAACCTGGAGTATGCAGAGCAAGCCATCTCTGAAGCTGAAGACTGGAAAAAGAGAAGTTACAAATGCTGAACTAGGTAGCTGCTGTTCTAGCCAAAAGGATTATTTTGCTCATCTTTGTATAGTGGTAAGATAATAAAAGGATTCGCACTGAATATCAGAATCATAAGAGGAGGAAAGATGGATCTGAGAAGGAAAGAAGAATCTTGGGAAAGTTTGGTAATGATCAACATGCACATCCAGGATGTTCAGTGAGGATGAAAAATACACATCTGTATTGCTTACTTAAAATAATAATCTGAGTTAGATCTCTATCTCAGGAAATTATTTTAAAATCACTCATACTTGCATGCATACATAAATATAACTGGCCTTTGGTTCTAGATCTAGAGATGTACTTTCAGGATTTCTTGTGACTCTGGAGGCTGAAACTTATCTTTAAAGGGAGAAACATATTCCTGCAATTTTATAATGGTATCACTGAAGCTTTAATAAAAACAATATCTACTTAGAAAGCTTGGATAATGCATTGGGAGATCATCAGTATTATCAGTATTATCAGTATCAGTGTGAGAAATCTTGAATTTAAAACAGTCTTGTTTGCGGCTTCTGTGGGAGGCCTTTTTTCTTTAACTTTACATCTCAGACAGCCCACTTTCTGTGCAGTTTTGTAACGATCAGTATGAACATGCTGGATCTGTTTAAATGAAATAAGCTGAATCGTTTAACCTAACATTCATTTGTTTGACTAAAGTCTCTTTAGAGCCACCTGATGGCTAGTGTGGCACAAAGATACTAGTGCTCCATGTGTACATAAATCATTAACTACTTAATTTGGGTTTGGAAACCAGAGGCAACAGAATGCTCCATGGAGAAGAAGCTAAGTTTGTCTCTCTCCATTGTGAACAAGCCGTCTCCAGAGACCTGGAATGCATTAGAAAGATGCACATCATGGTGGAGGTGAATATAGGTCTTCTGTTCCAGAAGAGCACAGCAGTTCTTGCAAGCAAGAAATGTACTGAAATCCAGGGTCTTCTCGTGTTGCTGAGACAAGAAAATTAACTGGAGCGGGAGGGATCTACTAATCTAGGCAGCCATTTTGTAGTACTGTCAAAAGAATAAGTAAAAGTTGAGAGGGAGCTTATTTTGGGTTTTGGAAGGTGACATGAGTAATAAGACTGCTTGATGATTAGAGAGAGAAGTTTTGGTGCTTATTTAATGCCACTCAGGATTTCATGCTTTAAACAGACCTGAAAGCCCCACGTCAGCAATATTTTTGTCATTCAGACCGACTCTTTCTCATCACTCCCCTTGTTCCTTTCCCAAGGTTATTTATTGAAGAGCTGTGTCCTGCTGACTGATGTTCTGAGAAGAATGTTATTGATGTTGGAACTTGTGCAAGGGATTCTGTCTTTGAGCTGGGGCAGGGCAAAAGATTTGGAACTTTGTAAAGGGAAGCCTTGAGAAGTTCAGTTTTTAGACATAAATTGATGGAGAGCAAGCGTAAGTATTCTGTAATGAGATCAGTGAAAGAACTCCGTTGTCTGAAGCTTTTGTTTAACTTGTCTAGTCAAATGAGGCTGGGTGGGTGTGTTTAGATCTGCTCAACGCATAGAGCCCCAGTGCTGTTTGTGTACTGAAGTTGGCTGATCCCATACCTGTCCCTGCCAGCCTGAGAGATGGTTTTGCCCCAGTTCATAGAGAGGAGGAACTGAGGTGCTGTGAGCAGAATGGGAAGCAGGACCCTCCATCCTTCTTCCTGACTTGACATTTTGTATCTATTCCTTTTTTTTCTTAAAATTGCAGCACTACCAGATTACACCTTTTCTTCTTCAAGTTGTTCAGTTGATAGAGTTGTGTGAAGAGTATGATAACTGGGGGTCTGCTGGTGTGTTCCCAAGTTCTTTTATTTGTGCCAACTTGCCACTCTGTTAACAGTGTGTAACTGCTTCAGGAGCAAGTGTTTTGTTTGGTATTTCAGTAATACATTTTTTTTAACTGAGTGGAGGGCTTTGCCTACCAAATCTCAGTGATAGTTAAGTTTTCTGTTTAGTAAAGCAGGCATTTGAGAAGTTTTGTTGTAAACATCAGGTGGGCTCTCTTATTCTTAGAGAATCATTACTCAAGTATTTGTGCCAATGTGTCTTAGTGTTTGATCTGTCCTAGATGAAATGTTTGCTTTGTCTTAAAATACATCGCACCTAAGTGGTACTACTTCAGATCTTGATGGAGGTACAAATTTGGAAGAGCAGTATATGACGGAATACCATTTTGGAAGGCAAACAGGAACGTCACGGAATCACAGAATTGTAATCACAGTCACTTCAACATAAGGATCTTAGCAGTGTGCTGGAAAATGAAATGTAAGTGGCAGTCAACATTCTAGCAGAGATTTGTTTTACTTTTTAGTATAAGACTTAGAGATTACTTGTCAGCTCTGATGGCTTGGAAGGTCAGCTACAGCGAAGAATAAATATATCGAAAGCAGTAGTAGTTTTTCAGGGGTAATGTTTTAATTTTCTTTCAAATATCAGGTGAAACCAACTCCAAAGAATCTAATACAATAAACCGTTGCTGTGTTCAAGACAGTAATGTAAGGAGTACTTTTTTTATAGTTGCTAATAGCAACTTATGTGGCGGACATAAGTACAGCGATTTAAAAGGGCACTGTGGTAATGTGAATTTCTTCAAGTAGTTAAATAGTAATGTCTTTCACCACAACAGCAATGTCAGCTCTGCTCCCAGTCACAAAGTGAAGGACAAATGAACTTGCTGCTTTTATTTGCTGGTTTTGTTTGTTGTTTGTTTGTGTTTAGTTTTTTTTTTTTGAATGAGAGGTTTTCAGAAAGCTGAAGTAACCAGTCTAATATGTAATTTTAACTTGATTTATTTGAATTAGTGAAATCTTCAGTAAGTACATCTTAGTGTACTTCTTAAATATTTCTCCTTAGAGATTAAACTTCCATTTACTTGGACTCCAGACTTTAATTGCAGCACCTGACAGATTTCTTGAGAAAGGAAAAGTGCTGAAAGAGGAAGGGAAGGTCATCGCACACAGAGCCATTGCACCGAGCAGGAGCATGCTTCAGCTGCTAATCTGAATGCCACGCGAGTGTGTACATGCAGCAGGAGGCACGGCTGAACCATTTACACTCTAGATTTCTTTTGTGTGTGTCGGTCAGGAGGCGTGTTTGTCTACTGTGAAAGAAGTTGCTTTTCTGTGTGGCGTTCCTGGCTGCGTGCTGCTGTGTGTGTAAGAGTGGCTGCATTCATGTTGCTCACAGAATCACAGAATGGCCCAGGTTGGAAGGGACCTCAAGGATCTCGAAGCTCCAACCCCGCTGCCACATGCAGGGCCACCAACCTCCACATTTAATACCGCACCAGTTTGCCCAGGGCCCCATCCAACCTGGCCTTGAACACCTCCAGGGATGGACGGGGCATCCACAGCCTCTCTGGGCAGCTGTTCCAGCACCTCACCACTCTCTCTGTAAAGAACGTCCCCCTGACATCCAACCTCAATCTTCCCTCCCTCAACTTGAAACCATTTCCCCTTGTCCTGCTGTTATCTCCCCTTTCAAAGAGTTGGTTAATGGGGGGACAGTGCTTAAAGCAAAACCCCAAGTAGGGATACTGTGCACAATGGCGTACAAACTTGTCAGAGGAGGCTGGTAATTAAATGACTAGTTGTCAGGGAATGTTCTAGAGATGGCATTCTCCCCGTGCCAAAATAGGTCCTAAAGGCATAGCTAATTTCAGATGTGATGCAGTTTGTTGTCTGCTACTGTATGTGTGGTGTGTATGTATGGTACGGCATGTGTGTTCTTAAAGACCAAGTGCTGTTGTCTTGGTTTGAGGCCTTTTTGCAAAGACTGTGGAAATTGTTAATGGGATTTTTCCTGCCCATGGTGAGGTCTGGACTTGGCAATGTCAAAGTGGAAATGAAACACCTGTGCTCTGTCCTGCTCCATCAGCTCTGGTCCGCTGCTAGCCCTGCTAAGCCATCCAGGTTGAAACGGCACAGACATCTGCCCTCCTTAAGTGCTGGTGCCTCTGTCCACCAGAGAGAATTCCATTGGGCAACAATGGAATTGGGTTGCTTGAAAAAACCCTATTCCAGGCTGGAGGCCTGTCTGTGAATTCTGCATGCTGCAGTGTCTCTGACTGGCTTCTGAGAGCCATGTTTGCAGACTCTGGCTTCAAGGTGTAGGAATAGTTCTTGTGTTAATGTAATTGTGGTAATTGTCCTTGGGACATCGCTTGGCTGTGCGGTACTCAGAAGTGTGGTCTTATGCCCTGCTGCTGTTTCTGAGCACGTCCAGTCGTAACTGAGAACCTGGGAAAGGCTCTGGGAACTTTACAGGGGGGAAGAAATGGTCAGTGTTTTTGAAAGATGTATTTTCTGTTATAACGGGGTAGAATATGGCCATAACATTATCGGTTCAATTAAAAGCACGTCAATAAAAGGCAGTTGTGTGCTACATAAAAGGGTCTTTTGTTGAAAACCGGCCTGAATTACGACTGTTTTATACGCATTAATTTGCTTTGTACATACAGAATGGAGCTGATTGAACAGCGTGATTGTCTGATGAGAGCTGAAAAGCAGCACTTGCTGTAGGTAATTTAAATTGAGCCCTATTATCACTTACGGATTTATTCTGCTTAGAATCAATAAGATGAAAAAGGGTCTGAAAGCTTTAAGCTAATGCTAATCACTTTTGGGTCAGTGACTCCTTGTGTTTAAGTCATGTACTTCTTCCTTGTCTTCACAGGGCTACTTAGAAAGTGAAATATTTAAAATATCTTCCGCTGAAAAGAACCTCCCCTCTTACTTCACAGAGAGCGTTTTGTTATACTGAAGAAGTTCCCTGAGAAGGAAGTGACACCAACCAAGAGCACAAAAAAGAGATGCTCTAGAAAGAAGTTCAGCATGAGTATCCCAGAGATTTTGATTTTAAAGCAGCGTTCTGTGGCTCTGGTGATTGAACTTGTCCTTAATGCACGGAGTGAAGCCAGGTTTGGGTAGTTCCTATTATGGCAACAGTTTTGTTTCTGGATAATTTCTCTTTTTGGGTTAGAGGTATCACTGGACTTGGGACAGAGAAGACTAAAAGGAGGGCAGAATCAAGCTGGCTTTGAAGCAATCAATTGTGGGAATACAATGAAACAGAATTAAAAAAGTGTGTTATTGATTAAATAGGACTGGAAATAAAAAATAAAAGTAGTTTGACAAACATAATTGTCTGATAAGACCTTGGTTGTTGTCTTCAGGGCTGCAGGCAAGAGACAAAGGTGTGCTGCATGAGGGGACAAGCTCTTAGAAGAATTCGACCCCCACTTTCTCCCCCCCCCCCCACCCCCCCCATCACTCTGAGCAAGGAGCTGTGCCACAGTTCCCAGCCCTCCAGACTTGCTCTGGTCCTTTTGGAGTTTAGGAACTGGTACCAAAAATACAGCCTGAATAGAAGGTGAGGAAAAATTGACTCCTATTGCAGTAAGAATGTCTACTGCATGAATAACGCCTATGTTATGAAAAAAAGTCATTTACTGGCTGTGTAGTGTGGATGGACTGTGCTCTTTGTAATGAAGCCAGGAAGGCAAGTGAGAGGAGTGTGCTGAACTGGATCTCTTTAAGAACTGGATTTGCAATTCTGTGACAGAGCTTACTGCTCTCCAAAATCTACAACTTCTCCCAGAGTGCAAGAGATGATACAGAAACAGCGCTGCAGTGAGAAGGGCCCCTTCAGTCTTGATTTTGCCATTTCTGCTATTGCAGCCCCTCCTCGTTTTGACAGAGCAGATCGTTCTGCAGGCAGGAGGGCATCCTGGGTGCTGCCTCCTGAAGTGCCGTGTGCTCCAGTAGTTCTGATCCTTTAGCAACACTAAGTGCTGCAAAAGGACAGCATGTCTTGCTGGAGGTGTGGGAGGTGCAGGGGAGGAGTCACAGTTACAATTAGTTTTTCAAGGCCCAGCTGAGCATCCCAGGCACTGCACCCTGTGGCATCTCTCATCAGGTGCAGGGAGGTTAGAGCTGGGCTGTAGAGTTGGAAAAGTAGTGTGATTAGGATGGTACTTTGCAGGTGTTGTAGTTGGAAAGACTGTGGTGGAAAAGAGACAACTGAAGAAGAAATGCTTACTGTATCTGAGAAATTGGGATGAATAGATATGCAATGGAAAACTCCAAAAAGAAAGGCTCTCCAGAAAGAGATCCTTCCCCAGTGGTGGTCAGCCCTTAAATGGGGTCTAGGAGATCACCCAGCTGAATTGCCTTCACCTGTGCTCCCATGGCTGATCCAGTCCTTGCCTCAGGTGATCAATCAGTGGTTCAGGCCGTGACTCCACAGTTCCCATACACAGGCATTTAAGCAATGGGTGCTTTTACAGCTACGGTTTTGCACGTAACACTGCTGTTGGAGGGGATTGCCAAGCCTTTGTTTTGTCACCAAGGTAGCTTTTCCTCCTTGTACTAACTTTCCCCAGATACTCTGGACCGTGACTTTAGTTTTAGCGCTTTTAGAGGAGTTTTAAAAAAGCATGTTAAACTTTCTTGTATTAAAATGGGTCGGCTAATATGCTTTCTTGCACTAAATAACTATAAAAACATCAAAGGTTTGGATAACTGTTAGCTGTGTATTTTGTAATGCCTATTGTATTTCCATTTTGTTAGCTCTATTTAAAGAGCGGTATTATCATGCCCCATTTCCTGTTAGATAGTTCTATTTGTCTGCACTACAGGAGGCAGGAGATTTTAGGTCCAGAAGAAATTATCTCTCAGTAAATTACTCCTAACTCCATTACTGAATACTAAGCACTCTCCCCTGGCTGTGCGAGCAGCTTGAAGAGATAACATTGCAATTTATTTATTTGTTTTGTCCCACGTATATAGGTGACACACGGACTCATCTGAGCAGAGACAGCGATAACTGACAGGTACATTAGATCAGACACATATAGCAAAGTTTACTTTGATTATGTAGTAAGTGTGAAGACGTACGGTAGCTGATGTCAGTTTGATCTCTCTTATAGTATATAATGGCTTGTCTCTTTCATGGCTGAATGGACACTAATTTTTGTCTAATAGGTAAGCTATCAGCTGAGAGTGTTTTAGAGAGTAGCCAGAGGTTTTTTTTATCCTACTGAAAGGGAAACCATTCGTGAAATTATTTTAAAATTTGTTTGGATTGCTTGTTGTATTCATTTTTCTCCTTCTCAAGTCCTCTGTTTACTCAAAGGTACTAAAGGTACAATATTTCTGAAGGACCTGCTGTGAATCTATTGCAATGTGTATGAGACCTTTCCATATTAAAATAGTTGCAGAGAACTGAATATATTCAGTCTGTTTTCATGTGTGTCTGCCAAACTGCAAAGTCTCTGCACCACTTTTTAAATTATAAAGGGAAAGGAGAAGCCATGTTCTGATATTATGACCCCTTTTCTACTCCCTTCTGGGCAACGTAGGAAGGATCTAAGACCGCAGTGTTTGTAGATGGTATGTTTTCTTATAGTTGTGTGGCCATGATTCTGGTTCCATTTATGAAAAATACCTTTTTAAAATACAGTTTGCGAGGCGTAATATAACAGATCTATAATGTATTTACATTAAAAATTGATAAGCTCTGGAAGGGAAGAAAAATGTTCCGTGTGTTGTGGCACAAAGGCAATTCCAGCAGAAACTCTTATGAGGAGCAGTCGCTTCTAAATTTTGGAGATGTCCATTTAAGAGAGGAAAAGAAAATCAAATTTTTGGTTACTGCAAGTGTGATAGAATTATTAACATCTCTGCACCCTGCTATGTGTAAGCTCATGGACTCAGGCTTATTTCAGCATGCTTCCCTCTTGTTTCTCACTAACAGGTTGAGCTGTTTTAGCTCTAATTCAAGTGATGCCGAGTGAGGTGCTAATCCCTGGCATGTGTGGAGCTTGTTCTTGTTCATTGGGTTTTTTGTCTTTCTACCTAAGTCATTACTGGTGTGTAGAACTTCTCATGGAAAAACATTGTGTCACTGGGGATGACGGGGACATGTAACAGTGAATGGACACCACCTTGTCAAAATCAGGATGGAGAAGATGTCTTTTCTTTCTGTTGGATCCAAATATTCTTCCGTAAGCAAATCTGCTGAATGCTTCAGTTTTGAGGCTGTAAAGAATTGTGTCAATATGCCTTTGCATATTTTTTTTTGCAAAGGGTCTGATAGCAGAAAACAAAACAAACCTTAATAATAATAAGGCTTAATTTTAATCACAAAAGGGGGATGCTTTTTAGACACTTCACAGATGTTAAATATTGAAAACTTCTGTTGACATAGAAATATGAATGTTTGTATCATTTCCTGAGGTATCACTCTGTTTCCTTTGCCTGTCGCATGTGAGAAGTGTACCTTGACTTGCATTAAATAAGTTATTGGAGGCTACTTTCCTCTGCCCTCAGTGGGAAGGTGTTTGCTTCAGATGAGCACTGTGGGTTTCCAGCCTTTTTCAGTTTACAGACTGGAAGGTTTCACAACTGCAAGTTTCAGAACTAACTGAGCCTGCAGAGTAGGGGCGAAGCAGTGAACTGAAGGACATTTTCAAGTGAATTGTGATATTGTCTAATAGTGAATTGTCCCTCTATTTCCACTGGGCTATGATTGATGTCCTTACGGTGTGACTGAAGTTCCTGTACCTTGGCTGCTGCTGGCCAGCTCATATAGTCACCAAGGTTGGAAAAGACCTCCAAGATCACCTAGTCCAACTGTCCATCTGTTAAACCTGCTATACCATGTCTCTTAGTACCACATCTGCACACCACACCTCCTGGCCGTGATCTCAACTGAAGCTCAAGACCAGCTTGTGGAAGCTGTGGTCATTGTGGATCTGCACCACAGATGTGTATTTGTCTTTAGCCATTAGTAATGGCCATGTCTGTGCTAGAAACAACCAGTGGGGTTCTCTCCTGCTGTCACTTGGGCTTGGGATGAGAAATTGAGATGCAGGTTGTGTTCTTGTTTTTAAAATCAAAACTTTCCTGTACACTCTAGTAGTGCCTTGAGCTGCTCTTTTCATGTCCTTGGTGCTGTTCGTTAGCTGTCCTTAGCAGTCCCTTCTGTTCTGCTTAGGAGAATTGCTTGTTTGGAGACCTGGGCTCAGAGGAGTGCACTCCATGAATTCCCCAAGCAGAAGCCCCACTGTGTGGCTGGGAGCAGTGAGTGAATGTCTTCCATCTCCTCCTCTGTCCTCCATGTGCAGCTCCCTGCTCCTTCTCTGTCTTAGTTAGAAGGTGAAAGCTTACTGTGCCACTGCTAAAACCCCAGAAAAAAGTTTTATTGCTTCAGTCAGCAACTTCTCGACTAGATCAGTTTGAGAACATACCAGCAGAAGTAAGACTTAGCTGTTTCTGATAACTTACTGATGAGAAACCGTCTTCAAGCTCTTCTCATACATTAACATGGCTGCTTGCTTCACTTATTTTCCTGTATTCTCTTTGGGATATATAGAAAATAAGGCTATAATAATGTTGTCCTCTCTTGTCTTCTTTCACAAACATTAATCCCATGATTTTTTATCAGTACAAAATAACCCTGGAGATAGGGCAGGCTGTGGATCAGCTTGTATGAAACTAGAAAACTGAAATTATTATGCTTAATTGTGTGTGAAAGTCAACTTTTGTCAAAATCTCTAGCTGTGACTGGGTTCTTACAAAATGCAATGTATTCTTTTCTTTAGCAGATCACCTAAATGCATTTTACTAGCAACCCTTCTGAACCAGATGAAACTGTAATTCAAGCTGTCTTGTCTGCTTCTGCTTTAGTTCACAATAATGTCACTATGCAGCTCACACCAAAGACTTAAGTTTTTATTTGGACAGCTACATCAAGTATTTTGTCCTAGTTTTTCTGCAGATCATTATTGATAAGGTAGCTTCTCTAAAATAATAAAATCCACAATCTTCCATTCTAGTGTGTGTATATATATATATATTTTAATGTAAAAGTTTTTCTACTCCATCAGTGTGACTTTGCAGCTCATTCCAATCTTTCAGTGACCTCCCACCGGCCTTCGTGAAGCAGTTCCTCTCCAGCTGGAATGTAAGAAACTTTCTTGCAGCCAACAAACTAAGTTAACATTAAGTTATAATGCAGGGTATCATCCCTTCCCAGAACTGTGCCTTGGCGTACTGCTTGACTAAATGTCTTTGGTCCTCTGATGTTTGTCCCTGCATTTGCTAATAAAACAAATACAGTAGGGGTGGGGGGCAGCGTGGCCATCTGATGAAAGGAGGGGGCCCAAACACAGGGCTTGGCTGGGCCCAGCAGAAATGGGCAAGTATGAGATGAAGCAAAATACTTGCTCTGCAGTGAGTGAGGTAAAAAGAAAAAGTGTGAGGAACAGCCATGTAGCAGCAGGGTAAGGGAGGAGGTGGTCCAGGCCTGGGGCTCCCTTGGCCCCTGCAGACCCTGAGGCACATTAATGGATGTGCCTCAAAGGAATGGCAGCTGTGAGGAGTGCTGGAACACTGTGATGGCTGCGGCCCATAGAGGCCCTGGGGTGCAACACTGTGGAGGAAGGAGCAGTCAAGAGGTGCTGTCCTGGGCTGCCCACAGCCCCCATGCCCTGCTTTTCTCCCCTTGCTCCCTTGAGGATGAGGGGAGAGAGTGTGCAGCCACTGGCTTCCCAGTAGCTGGCCGGGAGAGGTCCAATGCAGTCACAGAACTGGGTTGGAAGGGACCTTGAAGTTCCAAGAAATGATTAAATTGCATGCCATGTTTAAAAAGATTTTATATCCCTGTTTGTTTGTTTGTTTCAGAGTCGGAGATTTCCGTTCAAGGAAACATCAGAAGATGAAAATGAGGGCAGTAGCCTTACTGGACCTTCAGTGGCAGCTCTGCGACCCGTGTTCCCTTGGGCCTCCTGCCCACCCCTATATATGGCTTCCATTTCCCTGCAGTAGAAATGGTTTGGACACTTGCAATCCTCTGCAATGGGAGAAATTTGCAGTGTGAGGTGAGAAGCTCGGATCTGTCCTTCATGCTGACAGTGGCTCGGGTGTAATTTCACTTTCATACTTTGCATGTGTGCATGGAGACTTTAATTAAAGTCATGGGTGCATTCATGTAAAGCTGTGTGTTTGTGGGTAGTTTCACACAGGTGCGGATGGGCTGTAACACAATCTGCTGGCTGGGTTTCCTTGTAATATGTATGTAGAGCTGCTTGAACATAAAATATATAGAAATGCTCTGTCCTTACCAGCATTTTGTGTAGTTTGGGCCATTGTGTAAGTGAAGTACAAGTGGCATGCACATCATCTTGTATTTCCTATTCTTACATGTATTTTGTTCATGCAGCTTCATGGGAAGTTAAAACTCAGAAAGCTGCTGAAAGTAAATATAATTATGTTGTGCAATCTTTTTTAATATATTTTTTTATTCTTCTGGCAATCTAAGCTTCATCTGTTTGTGATCCATGGCATATAACTAAAGGGTTGAAAATGAACAAGTTGTTAAAATCCTCAATAGTAGGAAAATTAAAAAAAGAGTTCAGACTTGGGAAAAGCATCATAAGGTTGGAGTCTTGTTCCCTTACCTTCCTTTTCCTTTCACTTCAGACAACTTTTGATAAACAAGTTGAGCAGGATTATAACTGGACTGGAGAAGAGTTTATAGATGGAAAGCCTGTAAGTAGAGAAATTCTTATTTACCTGTTTAAAGTTAGCAGATCTCTCTTTCCGAGTGGCAGCACATCCAGATTTATCCTTCAGAATAAGGAGGAAAGTAACTCCTATGGTTGGCAAATTTGCAGTGAGGACCCCATTACAAGCTGCTGGTATATGTTATATGTTGTCTCATATAACTTGAAATAAAGGAATCACTCACACATTCATAATCAATACAATTACCACTACTTTACATGAATTAAGTAATTTGTATGGTATTACTGTTTGGGGCATTTCTATCCCTATTCAAAGTACTTTTTCAGTATTTCAGCCCTACTGATGGTAAAGGCAGGTGCATGCCAGTTACCCACAAAACCAAGGCAAAGCTCTATGGGGAAACTCTTTTATGTCTATCTAGATTTGAATTTGTAGTCCCTTTCCAATTACTGTGCTAATTGTTTAAGAGATTGCTAGACTAAAAAAGTTTTTAATCGCTAATCTGTTTTTGAAAGGAACTATGGGCTCAAAACCCGAACTACATACTTCTTAAATTAATTTTCTTCATGAATACTTCTTTCTCAATACAGATTTGTGAGTCAGAACACCCTACTGTGACTGTTTCTTTTGTCTTTTCTTCAAACACCTGGCCTATTATTCTTTCCCCCCACCCCCCAACAAAATTGCTCTTTCTTTGTAGGCGAGGTTCTGATGATATTATGCTGCTGGAAACACAGAAATTTACCCAACATCCAATGCTATGAACGTGGGGCAGAGGAAAAAAAAGAAAACTAAACAGAACTCACAATTGAGCCAAACATGCAAACTGTGATAGGAATATTTTCGAGTGCTTCTTGAAGAATCTTCACACAAAACACCTCAACAAATTCTAACATGGGGAATAATGTCAGGAGGTTTAATTCAGCGACAGAGTTTTTCTCACAGTGGGCTAAAGCCTGTAGAAAGGGAAAAGAGGGCCGGCAGTGTGCTCAGATCTTCTGTGCTGCTTTGAAAATCCTCCCCCAGATTTTTGCTTTCAGGAAAATCAGACAAACCCAGTAATAATAATAATAAAAGCAGGGCTCCAGGCCTGCTTCAGCTGAAGCCTGTGCCAAGAGGCTGTGTTGGTGTCACACAGAGAAGAATTAGGCTGCAATCCTGACAAGAATTCTGCAGTCTTAATCCAGATCAGTGCAGGCTTTGCCTAAATTGTAGTGAATTTGTTATCCCATAAGGCAAAATGAAGTGTCTGGAAATAATGGTGCGTGAGAAGCACCCTGTAAATTACAGGCCTGGTTATACTCGGAAAAGGCAGGAAAGGAAATGCTCCTGCTTGGTCTGTTGTAAGTGTTGACCCATGTGTTACTATGAAGCAAGACAGAAGGTGTTCCAGTGAAATTCTCCCCAGCATTTCTTAAATGTCATTTTAATGTATATTTGCAATAAATTTTAGTTGTACCTTTTTATTTACATTTAAAATGGAGACATATTTCTGAACAAGGAATCCTTCCTCTTGGTGAGATAGATAGTTTGTTAAAAATAGCAGTAATTAACACAAAACGCTTGTTGAATTTTGGATACAGTTGCACTTTGATTCTTAGAATGATTTCAATGTTGTCCTGTCCATTTGCTTTCATAATACCATTAGCTTTCACAGCTGGATTTTCAATTCACATGAAATAATGGAAATTTCTTGGAAGGACTCATAGCAGAAAATGTGAACTCAGGTTAAAGAAAATGTCTCTGCGTTTCAAACTAAACCCAGGTGAAGCATCGGCAAGCTGTGTTCTCTGCTAATGCCTGCTGGCACCATCTTCCACCCAAATGGCTCAAGAATGCAGTGCTGCAGTAGGAGAGGAGAGCGTCTTAGAGGAAGGCCTTCCTCTAGGAAAAATCTGTACAGAACAGCACCAAATCAGCCCAGCAGGGGATAGCAGGGGAACCAACCCTGGTATCCAACCCCATTGTTTCCAGAGAGGGGTCTGTGGCATTTCTAAAAGTGGCTGTGTGTAACCACGTAATGGTAGGTCAGAGTCTGCTGTGAGCTTAGTGCAAGAAATTGTGTAAAGTGCTGTCTCTTAAATCGTTTGTGCCCATAGCTATTAGAAAAACTTTGATAAGTTACCTCAGAACTTAACTGCTGAAACTACAGGAATTTTACCTTGTGAATTTATTATTATTATTTTTTAGGTGAAATATTGTTGGCCCTTTAGTCAATGATAAAGCTTCTGATGTTTACAAAGGTCAGCCTTCAGCAGTTGTTTTTCATGTGCTGCTTCTAGTGAATTTGTCTAGAAATGTAATTTGGCAAAAATAGCTAGGTTTTATTTTTAGTGCAAATGGCTCACAGTGAATGCAAGACAGTTCCTGCTTCTTTAAATGAAATAATGGCACAGTCTGCTGTCCTGTAGAGCCTCCTCATGTTGCAGGAGTGACACTGGCAAGGAAAAAGGATGTACAAATATGGGCTGTGTAATGAGTTTTCAAACCACTGACCTATCTAAAAGGTTAATGTGGAACAAACCCGTTGCTTGAGCGGGTACTGTGTTGTGCTGCCAGTTGGCAGCCTGGGCAATGGGAGTGGTTTGGCAGAAGCCAGTGGCTGTTGTGAAAGAAAACACAAACTTCTTGTGAGTGGTCCTGGTTATGTCACTTTCCAAGCCTAGCCCTGCTCATCAGGCTGAGCAACAGAAGTGTAGTCTGGGTAGAAAGCTTGCTTTTCCTAACAGTAAAATACCACTGCCTTCTCCCAGCGAGAACCACAGTGAGATTTATGAATCCAGAAATACTTGTTGTTGCTTACGACTCAAGGGTAATCAAAGCAATTAGTAGTTCAGAGGAAATGAAAAATGGATCTGCCTGATGCAGTGATCCTGTGTTTAGGTTTGTGAGCGAGAAGGACAAACTCAGGGAAGTATAAAGCAGCAGCAGCAGTTAGGTATCTGGAGCTCTGCACTCAAATTGCAGCCTCAAAAGCATCTTTGATAACTTCAAGAGTAGTCCCAGAGTTGTTGTGAGAAAGAAGTTCTGAAGAGTACAAAATATCTCCTCTGAATTTAGCATTTGTGAATGGTTTTTAGGAACCAGACAGTGTCAATGGAAGTGTCCCATGTTCCATCAACCCACAGAAATGGAGCTTGCTAGGACTGCTGCTGCAGATGTAGGCAAGCGTAACCTGCAGGTGTCCTCAGCTGTTGGCCTTTCTGATGTGATTGCTAAGCAACGATTAGCACTTACATAACTACCATTTGCACTGTCATGATGGTTTAATCAGTCCTCACAACAGCCCTGTGAGGTAGGCAAGTAAGCTGCAAAATGAGGATGCTTATCTTTGCTTTACATGAACCAGACCAAGAGATAGGATTGCTGTTCTCAGTCCCATTTCACAGATGGGGAGGTTCAGCACAAAACTCTGAAATGACTTGTCTGAGGCCAGAAAATGAGTTCAGGATTTTGCTGAGTTGCAGATGTCTGGTCAGTAGGGCTTCTGTTTATATCTATGCTAGAATCAGTTCAAGGAAGAATTTAACATTTCACGTTTAGTTTTCACTTGAATTCTCAATCTACTCAAGGCATGAGACATGGGAATGCACAAGTAACCTGTTAACTTAGTGATCTGTTAATATCTGCCACTAGTCATGCTAGAAGTATTTAGTAACCTCATATTTACAGTATTAGCTATTTACTGATATGTAGAAATGCACATAGAGAACTACACGCCATTTACTGCACACTAACAGCCTATTTTCACAGGACAGTTTTCATACACAAAGGATTTTTTTAATTATTAACCATTGCCACTGAACATAAACTTTTTTTTTTTAAGTTTAAAACAAGATATGCTTTATACAAACCTGGTTCTGAATCAAAAGCCTATATTGAAAATACTCGACAGCTCCTTTCTGCTAAGCCTAACATGCGAGATTTCACTGGCATCTGCACTTCAACGTGAAGCATGGTTTCAAAGTTAAGAACATACGATGTACCAGTTCTTATGTACTGTATGTAAGAGTTCCTCCTGAGACATGAGTTAAGAATCACTTCTAAGACTGAAGTTATTCCTACAAAGAATTCTGAATCCTTGAACCAGCATCCAGTAACTTCGGGGATTTCACAGCTTCAGTTTCACGCCAGCCTGAGTTATAAAGATGATTTTTTTAGCAAGGTTATTTCCTTGTTGCCCATTCCATTTTGTCCATTACAGGTGGAGGGAGTGCAGCTGGGTGCGTGTGTTAGCTTTCTTTTTTAAACATCTCTAACAGGCGCTGCTTGTTGGAGAAAGCATTCCCTTCTGTGGCTGTGGCCTGTGGGAGAGCTCCTAACAAAGTTCTTTGTTAGTATTTGAGACGAGGTTTAATTGAGGGATTTGTGCTGAATGTTCCTTCGCTTTGAGCCTCAGCGCTGCAATGCTCGATGTTTTCCTTTCAACTGCTGCTGGATCAGTGAAGGCAGTAAGAGCGGGATCTGACGGGGGCCCGGGGGCTTTCATGAGCACTGAAGCTGTTGTCATGAGAGGATTTAAAGCACTGAGAAACCTGTATTTGAAAGAAGTCAATATTATCCAAACTGAGAAGTGTTTTGCAGAACAAGAATGTAATGGATTGCAGGCAAAAAAAAAAAAAAAAAAAAAAAAAAAAAGTACTAGAAAATAGTTTGCCATAATTTCCAGTTTCTTCCAAATGTACATTTTATTTTGCAGAATATATTTTAGCTTTATTTTGCAGCAAAGCGTCTTGCTTTTAAACCAACAAACTTCTAATTGAAATAAGGCAGCTGATCGGACACGCCACGCGGGTACCTTTAACACTGACCTGATGTGAAATCCTTTCTGAACAAACCTCGGATGCTGGAGATCAGCCTGCTCTGTGAAAACAACACAATATCCCACAGAAAGACCAACTTATGTAGCTGTTTATGCAGCCAGTTTGTTCAGAGAAGCTGTGAAACGCAGCATTTGTGCGTGGCAGAAAGCTCTGCCTGCTGATGTGGGACTATGGCACAGGCTGTAGCTTCAGCAGGAAGAGAGCACAGCCTGTTACGTCTGTGTATACATACATACATGCACATACACACAAACATGCTTTTTCGTATCTTAAGGACTGCCTTCTGACATCCTGCAAATAAAGAACCAAGACTTGCTGACCCATCTCCATGTCTGCCTGCAGTCACATCTTCATGGTGTGTAACCTGGGTGAGTGTGCAAGGTAACATCCCACAGCTGTTATTCAAACTGCAATTATGAGTTAAGTTTTCACTAGCGTGACTTAAAACTAAACCTTGTTTTTTCTCAAATCCCACACTGGAACACCAGTCCTATTTTAGTGAATTTATTTCTCTGAGAGCACATTCATTGGAGAACGTGTGAGTATCAAACTAATACACAATATTTTTAAACATTTTGAGATTTATGGGGGAAAAAATACTCGATACCTTCCAAAGTGTGGATTTAAAATGGGATTTCTGAAGAGAGAAGTCCAGGTAAGGCTACTGAGGCCAAATGGCCCTAAGGTTGAAGAAGTAAAGGCCGGAGAGATGGATGGCACAGCCAGTGTTGAGAAAGGCATCGACCTCCATGTGTGATCAAGGATGGGGGAATGGCTGAGAGGAACATCCAAAAACAGTCCAAGGGGGTGCGTTAAGGAGATTCCTGGAACAGTCCCCAGAATTTCAGTTTTTTCACGTTTCCTCCACTTTGCCCTTCTATTTTGGAACCAGACCTTGAATGAGAAATTATAAAGGCATTAGCTGAACTTGTTCTGGATTTTCTCTCACCAACTACTACTGCATGCAGCGACAGAGATGGCAAAATATCTGTTGTTAAACTAAAACACATCTCTTAATATTAAAGATCCATTCATAAATACCTTAGTGGGTTAATTAATAAATAAATTGGTTATAAATAGTATAAATTTGATTTCTCTAGCTCTGACCGAATGGTTCCATATGGTTTCCAGCCACGGTAATATATAAACCTATCACCTGTGAACTTGAGATCAGTTATTAAAATGATTATTCTCCCTAAGATAGTTACTGAAAATTAAATTTTAACAAAGCCTTTCCAAAGGTGGCTGTTTCTGCAGAGATACCTCAGAAAGCACCTTAACTGTGACTGTAAGACTAAGTAGGCCAAATGTGCGGTGTGTGCTTTTGTCTCGATGACCAGGACTTCCATTTTTATATAGGAGATTAAGAAGTAAAGCTTCTGTTATCTACCGTAAATGTAAACAACATATAATTATGGCAGCAATTAACTGAATTGCAGTGGAAGCCAATACAGAACTAGAAAATCTAGCAAGTTGTATCAGAACAGGGAATCAAGCTGTTCCTAATGGAGTTTGAACTCGTAGTGGTTTTGTGCAGTAAGCTGTTGAGCATGTAGCCTCTTTGAGCCTGATTAGTTATTATTTTAGCCCAGTGAACATCTTCAAAGAATTTAGTCAATCCAATCTATAGATCAGAAAACTGATTTTTCTCACTGTCATTCTTAAGCATTCACTGTGCT